>NC_047658.1:42586575-43186575 GCF_011762505.2 Arvicanthis niloticus | reverse complement strand
AGTCAATTCCAGATGTAGTCAAGTTGACAGCCATCACACAAACAGTATAAAAGAGAGATAAAGGCACAGAAAACTGGACTTGTAGAATTCTGTTCTATATAAGACTGAAAATCCCACCTACTGATGGCTCAGTTAGATAGAGAGGATCAGACATCATGTCACTTATCAAGCTGACATCAGTACACTGAAGGAGAGGCACCCTCAACCCTGATATGCTCAAAGGAATCCAGGAGTGCCTACCTGCACAATAGTGGGAGGAGTTGATGTGGAAATAAGTTTAAGGATGGAATGGCATGACAACCTTCAGACACTCAAGATGTTGCAGGCAGCATGGACTGCTCCAGGATGACCATAAGGGGACTAATGGAATCCACTATTTCTAGGAGAAGATGGGCAAACAGTAAAAGTACTTCTCACTATAGGTATACGTATGAAAATTTTTGGAATAATTTTATGGTGGCAACTTCAATAAACTGTCACAGATCCTCATCCATTTCTTGGATATGATTCAGCTTCCATGTCAGAGGCAACTACTTGAAGGAAAGATTAATTTTCCAAGAACAATTACAATAGAAATACCACACGAAATTAATACTACTGAATTGTGGATTGTTGTGATATTCTCATGTCTTTTACAAATGCATTCACGCACTTGGGTGGCAAAAGAAAATCCTCCAACACTGAAACTTTTAAACATGGTAACTCAATTGGTTCTGACATTCCAACTATCCAAAGCCTTACCTTAGACCCCTCCTTATTGTCACCGTGTGGCAAGAGTGTAAAATAGATGAAGTGTCAGTGTAACCTACCATGTGACCAAAAGGATGCAAGCTTTGGTTACATTCCTTCCCTCCCCCAGAAGGCACCTTGTCATTCAGGGCAAGAGATAGGCAGACAGTACTATAGAGGTTTTACAGTCAGAGGAAATACCAAGAGAAAAATAAGTAAAGACAGGAACCCCATCATCTGGGATCTTTGGCAATGATCATTATGTGGGTATAGCAGCTGCATCAATGAGGGGAGGAGAATAAACTCAGTAAGCACTGAGTGGTTCTTATGTTGCTAACCTTGATGATAAATGGCCAAGCGCAGCTGCCATAGTCTGAGAAGCCCATGGTAGCCAGGAGCTCATATGCTTCAGATATGACACCTATTATCACCTTGTCTCTTCGAGAAGCCTCCTGCACTAACAACAGCTCCCATGATGACATGTCCCCTTACTCCATCACCCTTTCTAACATTGTGTTTGAGTAGCTGGTTTTACCTTCCAATACTTTCCACATACTCTGATAAGATGAATAGATCTATGAGACTCTGTGAAGCTCACTGAACAGTTACATTTACACTGCCTATTAAGGTGGACATTACAGTAATGTTTGAGGCTTCCTCAATCATTAGTCCTTTCTTCAATCAATAGTCTATGAGTATAAAATAAATAAGTCAAATTAATGAGCATTTTTCTTACATAGCATATTGTCCCAGGTATTCTGGGTTAAGCCTGTCTAAATCACAAAGTTGAAGCTATCCATGCACAGTGTGATCATGCCCTGGGAGTTTCAGAAACTTACCACTGGAAGCTCCAGTTTTGAAGGGGTAATAGTTTAGAGATTTTAGTTATTAACTCAAAGTAGAAATTTGAACATATCTGAATGATATCTTCAAATACAAGGACCATTTGGAAAACTTGGGGGAATCCAAGTGTAAGCTGCTGGGGACAAGAATCATAGAAGGAATCACCAGCAGAACAAAGAGTGATCAAATTTCCTACACTGTGCCAGATGGAAGATACTGGAGATGGGAGACTAGAGCATGTTGGGATATGGATGCTTTGAAATTGCTGCAGTCATTTGGAGAAGAGGTGCTAGTAGTGTAGACTGAAAGCAGAATTGGGGTCTGCAGAATTTGGGGGGATCCTGACACAACACTAAAGGGACATTTGAAAGCTTACTGGGTGTGACAAACAGGGGAGGAGGCATAGAAAACCTTGTCTTTGACTATTGCTACTCTCACAGTATAATTCTCATTAATATATTAATAGAAGTAATGTGAGCTAAAAACCTAAGTTTCATCAGCCTAACATGTGTGTTTGCATGCATGTGCACACATGCAAGTTGCAAGTGTGTGTATGCGTGCATGCATGCACGCACATGTGTGCAAGTGTGTATGTTATATTTGTTGTATCTCAGGCAATATACAGAAAATAGAAATCAACACAAACTTTGAAAATATCATTATTTTACCTTATTGTGTAAAAAGAGTCATGTAATCAATATCTTTAAAAATAACCTCTTAATGTGAATTAGTTCAAACTTCCTAATAAACTCTTAAAACTTGTCTTTAAATTTCCAGTCATCATTCCAAACTTAACAGAAAAAAAAATGAAGCTATAAAAAGAGAATGTGAACAAAATTTTGAGGTGATCCCAAGCTATAGAACACAGTAGCATCTCATTTGGGAAATATTATCAAGAAAACATTCCACACCAGTTTTCTGTACTTTACACTGCTACTTCATTTCTTCAATCAGCGGAGTCCTGGGTAATTTAAGGCAGTAAAAAAAAAAAAGGTCGTTCTTTTTCTCAGGCTGATAAACCAAAGAGAAATCCTGTGACAGAGATCATAACCGTGTGAAGAACAGGATGGGGAGATCAGAACAGAGGAAATAGCATGTTAATGACATTCAATATTCTCCCTGGGTCGAGCCATCAGCATTTTTATTGCCACTATTTCTCAGCATACACTATTAGAATTTATTGAGTCAATCTGTCTCCATCACCTGTGATATAATATATTTTATTCAATAAGATATGGAATAATATTTATCTTTCAACTCCAATGACTGGATTTCAGGATAATAACTCCACATCATCCACGCATTACAAGAGTAGGAGGGATTGTACATTTTAATATCTGACCAGAGGGTTGTCATTTCGGCATCTCTGGATTTGATGGAAAGAAATGCACAGATGTCAATCCAAGAAATTACTCAGAATCAACAGTTGTGGGGAAAGGAGGCATCAAACTGTATTTAACGCTTATGCATGAAAAAGCATATCGCAAGGATTTGTGGAAGCAGAGATTCTGAAATGGATCCCATGACGTGTTTCCAGTAGGTTCTCTATATCAGAAATGAAGTTAAGATTCATGACTAAGGTGACTCAACTCATAAGACATACAGGGAAAAAATAGTTTATTTTGTTGTTATGCCTCAAGGAGCCCTCATTTGAAATTTGAGAGATGGGAATCTATAAGCCCTGTTTTCAAGATGTCTGCCTGACTCTGGTACATTCATTCTACCCAGTGAACTACTCTAGCTACTTGGAAAAACTATATTGGTGGAGGCTCGGTGGCTCTTTGGAGGAAGGTGGCAGATTTAAGAATACGTACAATTGAATTGACCACATTCGCAACTTTCTTCACAGGTTCAGGCCCCTGTTAATCAATCTATGTAATTTTGAAAATCAACTCTTTCCCCCCTACTTTTGTGTTTTAATATTTATTTCCTATCCATTTTTTCCTGTTCCCCCCCCCCCAGAAGTGTGACAAAGTGCTGTCATAGCCCTGATGGGATGGAGGTTCTATTGTGTGATTTCACCTCAGAAAGGAATGGGTACAGAGCTCCTGCTGGTAAAAAGCATTAATTCCTGGCCATGAGTCTCGCTCACTGGGAAGTCCTTTCTCCCAACACAGAGTAGGGTCAGAATGGAAGCCACTTCCTATCAACCAGTTTACTGCTTGACTGCCTCAAACCCTTTCAACCTGCGCGAAGGGGTCAGGCTGCAGGTAAAACAGACACCTCTGACTTTCAGCAAGCGAATGAATGCCACATCAGCACATTTAATGTCAGCACCATGTTTGCCCAGTTCTGCCATCTTCACAGCTTCCTGCCTCTTTTCTACTTCAGTTTCCTTCTCCTTTGTTTCATCGCACTTACACAAATGTACAAAGTTGGAGTCTTTCCTTCACCACTTGAACAACATGCATGCTTATTTATGTATTTATTTATTTGCATTCTTGAATATTAGAAGCAAGTGAGTAAAAACTTGGTTGTTTGAGCCCTCGTACTTGATTTTGAATGGCAGTCACATTCCAATAAATGGTAGTTTGATCGGAAGTCAATGCACTTCTGTGAGCTGCGGTCCCTGGCTCACTCATGCCCCATCTCACCGGTCATGATAACAGCAAACAAGAGGTTATATGTGCTGCCTCTGCATCGTACTCACAGTAGGTGCTTTGCCTTTCTCTGTGAATTAAAATGAAACAACAAATCATTCACAGTGCACCGTCTTCTCAAAATAAAACACAGCAGAGGGGTGCTTGTTGGTTCATTTATTTACTTACTACTGCACAGGAAGGGGGAGCCAGGAGGGAGGAAGCCTGGTTAGGAGAGATCATGCTTTAACCCTGTGGGGAATAACTCTAAGTATGTTTTCTGTATCCTACTTATATCTCCTTAGTGTCCCCATTTTAAAAGCACGGCTTGTCTTTACTTTGGCACCATGCAGGACGGTAACAATAGGATTAAAAGAACTGTATCTGGTTTAAGATTTGTTGGGGAGCTTTAGCAAAGCCAAAATTGGGTGTTGTATTGGGAGCTTAGCAGGAGAGTCCTTGGCACAGGAAACCTCAGCCTCAAATCCTTGGCTGTGTTCCATAGATTTGAGGTCGCCCTGTGGTGTGTGTGCCTTTGTATATTGGTGTTAGGGAGGAGGTGCTGGGAATGAGATGAAGCTGTGGAAGGGTGGGGAGTGTGGGGACATTTGACAGAGATGGGTAGCTTTGAACCTGATTCTGATTTTTTTTTTCTCAGACAACAGAGCTGGGCTGGGTTGTTTGCAAATGTTATTTCTATCCATCTAAGCAGGTCTCACTTGGCACACAGCCTTCAAACCACAAGGCACTTGACATCAGCATGGATTGGGGAGAATTTGTGTTTCAAGGAAACTAGATGAGGACACATACAAATATACATATATGTTATTTTATATATTCAACATAGTATAAAGTATACACAGCAGTCACAACTTATTAACTAGTACATGAGAGTTTATCTTTTTAGCTTCTATGTAGATTTTTATCTTAGGTCCAGAGAAGACTACCCTTGATATAGTCTGAAGTAACATCAATTCCCTTTGAAAAACTGTTTTCAGCCTGTAGGTTGTGACCCCTTTACAAATGCATATCAGATATCCTGCCTATCAGCTATTTACAATACCATTTATAATAGTAGCAAATGTTTAGTTATGAAGGATCAATGAAATAATTTTATGGCTAGGGATCACCACAACATGAAGAACTGTATTAAAGGGTCACAGCATTAGGAAGCTTGAAAACTACTGCAATTGAAGAATGTAAAAGTCACCTTGGAATTGGGCATGCCTTTGGAGTTTTTTTTTTTTTTTTTTTTTTTTTTTTTTTTTTTTTTTTTTTTTTTTTTTTTTGGAGCTTCTCTCCCACTCAATATAGGTACCTTCTCTTGGATCATATGTCAACATTTGATCATTCTGGGGTTCTAAACCCCACATGGTGCTCTCTCTTTTATAAATGAAAATGAAGAATCCAGTGAAGCAGAAAAATAAAAGTTGCTCATACCCTTCTGACAGAATAGTAGTTCATTACATTTTTACTTGGTTTATTGCAAATCTATGAAAAGGCAGGTGGGCAGTGGGGTGTTAAAGGAAATACCATGAACAGAGGCAAATACTGAACATCTGAGCTCTTATGCCAGGGAAAGAAGCAAAGAAACTCTCAGATACCCACATACAGTGGTACCTGCTAATGGTGAAACTCTCAGAAGGAAAACATGGCATTTTTCCATGAAGAAATAGAAATAGGAGCGGGTGTTACTGGGTGGAACAGAGAAGCCCTCTGAGCAGGTAAGATAGCTAAGCAGAGAAGGGAAGGACCAGGCATGACTTGAGAGAAAAATGTATGTTTGAAGCAAAAATATAGCTAGCGAGCTGGTTTTTAGAGGGTTATCTCAAGGGACATCATGGCCTCAGATTCAAAAACAAGGTTAAAGGAAGACAGGTCAGTGAGGTAGGATCTGAATTGTATGGGAAGCCAGGAAGCAAGGAAGAACTGATCTTTTATATTGGGACTTTTTCTTCAGTATAATTTGAGGCCAATGATGTCTTTGAACCTGAGAGCACTGTTTTCTGTCTCATAATTTACTAAATTTCCCTAACCACTCCATGCAGAATTGACTGAGAGTGAGCATTTGTGTATAAAATCTTGTCTTAGCTCCTTAGTACACTGCAGTATGAGTGTTGAGAAGAACAAAAAACTATATCATGTAGCCCACTCTTCTCTAGTTGGCTCTAGGTGATGTCGCAAACTTTGAGTCTTAGACTTTCCATACATAAATTGGGGGGGGGGGGGAGACTGTGTGCCCACAAGACTATTCTGAGGATGTAATAAAGAGCCCATGTGGAATGTGTGGGATCTTCCCAGAAAATCATAAGCATTCTAGATCTGTCAAATCTGCCGTGTTCCTCAACTACAGAATCTTAAACCTAGTTCTTTAATAATAGTTTGCCTATGTCACTGGCAAGATACTGAGTCATTAAAATGATATGGTGTACCACTTCCAACAGTTCCCAGCAGGACTCACGGCCCAGCAAGAGTAGGAGACGGAAAGAATATCCGTCATACAGATACACAGCTAGTGAACCATAGTTCTCACCAATTGCCAAGGGAGTGGGACAGTTGTATCTGGAAGGAAAAAGTCTTGAAGAAATGTGGTGGCTCCAGGCTGTGGGTGTTCTGGGGTACTAGGGAAGATATTTTGTTTTTAGCCTTTATAAAGTACAAACCAGGTCCTAGTGGAAAGTTCTTTCAGTCAGAAAATGTTCCTCTCTATTTTTCTTAATTGATGGAATGTACTGATGTATTTCAGGTGTCACAGACAGGCATTTCCATCATCAGTGTTTATTATTTGAACAAACACATCTCTAACTCTTTTAGTTACATATGAAGAAACTATATGCAGGGATCAAATGGTCAGAGAAGACAGAGAATAGAGAAAGTCTGAAATCATAAAAGTGAAATAAGAGTAGCCATTGTCCAACACCAGAAACCAGAGTTTAATGAACTACAGTGGATCAGACAGAGCCACAGGGCATCATAGAAACTTCTACAAAAAAAAACATTTTACAGAGCAGACAGTGATGAGAACAGCCAAAAGATACTTTAGTTTCGTAGATGGACATTAACCGTGACTGGGTCAAAATCACCACTCGTAGTTCTTACTCACACAAACTTAAAAAGGCTGTGTGCTTTGGGGCTGTGGTCCACTCCCTAATAGGTATCTAAAAAAATCCATTTTCTAACTATATTTGTTAATAAATCTTAGTAAAGCATGAATTATAAAGAAATGTGATGTCTTGACTAAAAGAAATCAATAATGCTTTTAAACACTAGCTCATTAGTATTAAAGATTATTCCCATTTTTCATTATATTGAAAAAGAAAGAAAATGATAACCATATAAATGCATGCCAGCCATTCAACTAACATGATGTTGAATGTATTGTCTAAAAAAATTAAAGTGCCCCATACAAATCAGGTATTATTTATTTATTTACCACATTTCTCAAGGCATTCTTCACCCACATACACATACATAATTTTATCCAAAGGCTTCCTGACACAGCTTATAAAATATGCATACAACACACTAAGACAAAAAAATAGATAAATAAGAGAATCAGAGAGACATGTCTGATTGTTAAATATAGTCTGTCATATATACAATAAAGGGAACAGTTAATGTAGGGTGCTATTTTGTCATTGTTACTTTTTTCTTCTAGCCTAAAAGTAGACAATATGGGTGACTGTTAAGAGATCTGTGATACTTGCCTAAGTAGTTCATTTGAGAAATGATTAATATTTAACAACTCTCAAGTTTGGTATGACTGAATGCATAAGGAAAATTCTGGAAATCATTGGCCCATCTTTTAGACCATTTACACATAGTTTTCATGAGTCCACATCAAAACTGCAAAAGCATAGAGCAAGCACAAAGCAGTCAAGATACTTTCTATGTGATTCAGTCCAAATAAATTCATATATGCTCACACATATTTACACATGTTCACAAATCTACATACCCTTGTGTTTCAACATATGTGACTTTGTAAAACAAAACAAAGAATGTTCCTGAAGCAATGAAGGGAAGAGGTTACTGCACTTATTATTTCTTGCAATGTGCTGGCAAGCACCAGCAAAAGATAACTACACAAGTTAACACTAAGTGTGACAGGCAGCTCGCCTTCACCTCTGACCACACCCCTAAGGGAACTGTAATAAGTCTTGAATTCCTTCCAGATAAAGGTTCAGTGGGAAGGTGGCCACATCCTCTGGGGACAGGAACTAGATGAATTCAGATCATGTTATTTATTTTATACGAGACGCAAATTTGAAAAGTGACCCAGGGACAACTCATGCCTTAGTCAAGCCAAGCAGCCTAGTAGTCAGGAGTCCCTTGAGAGAAGAAAAGACAATTTTTCAAGACATTTTAGAATTTCTGCAGGTATATTTAGTTGTTCTGTGTGCCTTTTCCTTCTAGAGTGCAGCGATTTCCTTTTCTTTTTCTGTGAGGTCTTTGAGGGAGTACCTTTCACTAACAAACCATGAATATAAAATATGAAACCGAGATCGCCTACCGCAGAGTAGAAGCCAAACATCACTAAAAAGGATTACTTTCTTTCACTGTCTAGAAATTTTTCATGGAAGACCTTGGCTGGCCTTTTGATATAAAAACATCCTAACAAGTATTACACAGGAGTTTTAAATTAGAGCTCGCTGTCACTGAGACAGTTATAAACTGTTAAATATGTCCTCTCCATGCTAAGCTCCTGTGAAGTATTCACACAGCCGTGGCCGGGACACTCTTTCTGACAGGCAGCAGGGTGAGATCACAGGGAGATTTGAAAGCTGTGTACGCTGGTGTGCAGGTGGCTTCCTTGTGTGTGACTGTTCACATGTATGATCATGTGGGGGGGGGGGGGTTTGTCAGAATAAGCACCTTTTTCCTGCTTGTCAAATAATATTCTCTCCACTAAAACTTCTAGTAGAAATGGATGTTGTACCCTTGAGTGGTGCCTAGTGAATTCAGAGACTGAATTTCAAACTTACTGGTAGGAGTAAATGTTCTTGGGTTTGTGGTGTGTGTATGGTATGTGTATGTGTTGTGTGAGGAGATGGTATGTGTGAAAGAGAGAAAAAAGGAGAGATGTGGTATTTGAGATGTGGTGTGGTATGTATATGTATGTGTGTGTGTGTATGTGTGTGTGTGGTGTGTGATGTGCTATGGGGTATGTGTGTGTGTATGTGTGATGTGTGTGGAGAGGATGTGTGTGGTGTTTGAGATGTGATGTGGGTGTGTGGTATTTGAGACGTGGTGTGGTATGTGTGCATGTGTGTGGTATGTGTTTGTGTATGTTTATGTGTGGTGTGTGTGATGTGCTGTGGAGTATGTGCATGTGTGTATGGTATGGTATGTGTCTGTGTGTGTGGTGTAATGTGATGTGCTGTAGAGTATGTGTGTGTATGTATATGTATGATGTGGGGGTAATATGGTATGGGGTATGTGGTATGTGTATATGTGTAGTGTGTGTGAGAGATATGCGTATGTAGAATGTGTGTGTATGTGTGGTATATGGTGTGTGCCATGTGGTGTGGGGTGTATGTGTGTATATGTGTGTGGTATGTGTAAGGGGTGTGTGTGTGTGTATGTGTGTTTGTGTGTGTGTGTTGGTGGTATGGGTGTAGTATGTAGTGTGTGGTATGTATATGTGTGTGTGTCTGTGTGAGGGGTATGGGATGTGTACATCTCTGTGGTGTGTGTGTGTGTGTGTGTGTGTGTGTGTGTACTTGGAGGTCCAAGGACAACCTTGAATGTCACTTCTCAAGCACTATCTGAAGCAATGGGACCTGAGGTTCACCAAGTACCTAACTAGGCTGTTGAGATAGCCCCAGGAATCTGCCTCTCTCCCCCTTCTCAGCATTGAATTATAAGCATACAGTTACCATTCATGGCTATTTTCTACAAATTCTGGGATAAAATCAGGTCCCCATGCTTGCAATGCAAGCTCTGTACCAACTAAAGTATATCATACTCACAACCACTGGGACTTAATTTCCCCTGAACTCTCTTAAAAACATTGCACTTTCTGAAAAAGCAAGAACGTCCAAACTTTATGCTTCAGTTTTTTATATTTTCCAACCAAATCATCTGCTAGCGTTCTGCAGGTTGCATAATGCATGTTGCCTCCTGCTATCTGGCCAGTAGAATTGTAATTAGTACATAATGATAGTTTATATGGCCACTTTAGCCACAAAGAAAAGAACAGCTCTGTTACAGTCGATGAAGTATTTCTAGCTACGCTCAGGACTAGGATGGGCTTATTAAACACTTGGGTAAGCAATAACAAACCTATATTGATTAGGAAACTCTATAGATCTCTTTTATATGCTGCTTCAAAAAAACAGGAAAAAAAAAAAAAAAAACCCTGGTGAAGTTGAAAAATCACTAGGGATCTTATTTGCATATACTAATGGAAACTGACTCCTGCCCAGGCCAGTAGACTAAGGCAACACAAACCCTCCCTCCATGGAAAAAAACAAAAAAAAGGAATGAGCCTGAGCCAAAGCAACAACAAAACAGGTCTCAAAGCAAGAGGGTTCCCATGGAATAATGGTTTTTGACCAAAAGAGTGAACATATTTACTATTTATATATATTTTCATAAATATATATAAATATAAAATATATTAAATATATAATATGAAATATATATTCAATATATAATATAAAATATATATTAAATATATAATATATATTAGATATATATAATATAAAATATATTATATATATTTTACGTATATTTAATACATAGTATGCCTTGAGAACCAGGGCCCAGCTTGGCACGCTGTTTGCATATAAAGGTTTCATAAGTAGCTTAAAGGTCACAAGAAAGAAAGAATTAATTAATTATTATTTAATTAACCGAGCTGACAACACAAGCTCTCATACTCCAAATTGATAAATTTGCCCTCTTCGCACTGAGTCAAAACTAGAGGCCGCCTGGGTGAGCATTGGGTTTTCACTATTTTTAAAATTTTATAATTTGACACTTCTCTGACCTTTCTCCCCAGATTAAACATTTTAGCAGAACAGCATGTCTTTTCTCTACAGACATTACAGAGACCATCCATTTTCCCAGCTTTGTTCTGGTTAGGCCCCATGTCCTGCGACCAGCCAATAGCACCATTGGACTTAAACTGCCAGCCAGTTATCCTCACAAGGGAAGCAAAGGAACATAGATGTCCATGGCAGCAGATGGCAATAGAAGTCCCAGCTAGTCTCCTCGGGGAGAGGGAGCTGTGGTGCCAGCAATGGTGTCCAAGGGACAGAAGACAGGGCACGTGGTTTATGTGGGGTTATGTGCTGTGCTGTCTGTTTTCATGGGGACAGGCACAGTGTCCTTCCACACCTGACCCTGGCTGCTGTCCACAGCTTCTGCTTCCTGCACTTGCCTTTCCATTCTTCCTGATCCTCTAACTTTTGTAAAAATGTGTTTCCTGTTGAAATTCTCTAGAGATAATTTGTTGCCTTCACTAAAATGTCTGCTCTGGTGATACTTTAATTTTCTTACGCCTGCCTCAATGTTACCGAGCTGGCTGTATTTGGAAGGACAAGGTAGACATCAGTATTTTGAGTTTGGACAATGGCTTGAAGGCACTGTAATTGCTAAGCCAAGTGTCCCACATAAACCCAGTTCAGGGACACATAGTGGATAAATCCCACTGCTCTATGCCCACTGTTTTCAAGACCTCCTATTCTTTGTCCCAGTGAGAGGAAGATGTCTGTCTTGCAGTAGTTTCCATCATATCTTGAGACCACCCTTCAAGGAAAAATGTTTAAAGAAACAACCAAAAAGATGAAACTAAATCCCTAAGGATGCTAAGTGGTTAAAAGTGTATAGAGTGTTCTTGCAGGAAACCCAAGTTCAGTTCCCAACACCCACATCAGGTGTCTCACAAATACCTGTGTAAATCCAGGTTGAGGATATCCAGCTCCATTTTCTGGCCTCCATAGACACTCATGCATATGTTTAAAATGTTAGATTATAATTGAAGAGTGATACCCAACATTTTCCTTTGACATTGAAATACACACAAACACACACAGAGACAAAGAAATAAACCTATTTAAGTATATATTATATAAATATATAAAATATATAATATAGATATATAAATATATATTATATAAATGTATAATATATATATATATATATATATATATTGTATTATATATGCTTCCTTTGTGAGCATAACTTACTCACAGTTTAAGTCCAGTGATGCTATTGGCTGGCTCCAGGACATGGGGCCTAACTGGAACAAAGCTGGGAAAATGAATTGTCTCTGCAATGCCTGTAGAGAAAAAGGATAGTGTCCCACTAAGATGTTTATCCTGGAGAGAAAAGTCAAATATACATACAGAATATACACCACATCCTTCCACTTCTTTTTGTGGCTTCTATTTATTTCAGTACCAAATATTCACACTACAATATTTATTCATTCACACATTTATTTATTTGTTCCTGAATTTGCCATGTTTTTTCCCCAATGGAATTTAATAAGCAAACAAGGAAGCAGATAAAAGCTATGTTATCCCTCATTCCCACAAGGTCACATGTGGGTATGTGCTCTGAAGGACCCCTCTAAGTACCCTGAATATAACAGGAGGCAGAATCTGACCTGATGAGGAGTATCTACCAAGACTGTCCTGAAGACATGGTCCAGGAACTGACGGCTGTTTAGGTGAAGGATGTTGGATGCAGTTTGTGTAAGTTGCTGCCATAGCACATTGTCAAATTTAGCAGGTCACAATGACACTGATATCTTATAGTTTGGCAAACTGAAAGTTTAAAATGTGTCTCACTGAGCTAAAATCAAGATGTCAACTGAGCTGGTAACCTCTTGGAGACTTTAAGACATAGTCCGTTGTTCTGCCTTTTCAAATGTTTAGAGGCTTTTTAGGCTATGTAGGGTCATAGCTCCTTCCTTCATCCTCAAAGCTAGTATCTGCATTTCTGCTTTGTGTCTCACTTTCTCCCAAACAAAACTTGTAGCTTCTCATCCTTTGCCTCCCACTGTCAACTTCTGGACTCCATTTCCCACTCAACATCTTGATTACACTGGGTCCAACTAGATAATTCATGATAATTCCTTCATTTCCAAACCCTCAGCTTCATATGTAACAGGACTTATTGGTTCCAAAGATTAAGAAGAATATAAAGATACTCTGGGGAAAAGGGAGAAAGCTGTACAAAGGCAGATTCACATAATAAAACAAGTCAAGTAGAGAAAACTGGGAAGAGTGTATCTATAGAGGCTAAAGGGAAACAAAAAGAAAGAAAGAAGGAAAAAATAAAAAAAGCTTCACTGATTGACAGGTTTGTTTTTTACCTAGTAAAAACAAGAATTCATAATCTGATTTTCAGCATAACTATCAACACAATACTGGTGTATGAAAGGAAGGAATAAAAGAGAATATTAAGAATATTAAGAATTATCCAGGCAATGTTGGAGGAAATGATAAGCAATCAGATTCTGGGGCACTTTTAAAGGATGTGAACTTGGACTCTTCAAAATTAAGGATCTCATTCACATTCCCTTTTAGAAAAAAATATGTATTTTAAGCATGTGTGTACATGTCTTGAGTGTATGTATGTATATCATATGCTTGCAGGTGCCCTCCAAGGCCAGACGAGGGCATCAAATAACCTAGTACCAAATCTACAGGTGGTTATGTACTATCCTAGATGGATGGCATCTAGGACCCCTGAGCCATTTTCCAGCTATCATACTCCTCATCTCTGGATCACTGTACTATGAGCCATCCAAACTGTGACAAGAAACTTCTGAACAGAAGTCGGATTTCAACATCAAGGTTAGCCAGGAACTTACATAAGCTGGAGGAAATAAAACCAAGCACTTAAAATAGTAATGCTATTCTATTTTAAAAACAAGTTAATTTTTGAAACAACTCTATCTGAAATAAGCAAAAAATCATCAGTTTAAGTTTTTAAAACAAGCAAATAGACAAAGGCCACTCTGTGGTGGATTCTCCCCAGTGTTTGCACAACCCAAATTCACATTCACCAAAAATGTAAACTTATTACTACAGTCGTGAAAGACAATCTTTTATGTCTGCCATCTAGTTCACTATGCTTACATATGCCTCGGCAAAAACAATCTAATCATTTTCTATCAAGTCCAAGTGTTAGCTTAAGTTACTCTTGATCAGGTAAAATTTTGCAAGGATTCAAGGCACTTTCAGAGAAAAGTCCACCATCGTTTTTAAGATCCTAAATTATTCTTCAGAGATAAAACTACCATAGTCACTACCAATTTGGGGTCTTATATGAATTTCTTATTTCTTATGTTTATATTAGCCAGTTTTATTTAAGGATTATCTCCAATTCCCAGGGCTGCTCTAACTGCCTCTTGTGCATTTAAGAAACATTAGTAAGTGTTGCTGCACATGTGACGCTGAGTTTGTGGAGACCCCAGGAGGACTTTTAGGAGTCCTCCCCTCCCACCCCAAATTTTAGGAATTAAACTCAAGTTGTCAAGCTTTCCTGGCAAAGGCTTTTACCTACTACACCATCTCAACAGCCCTGGAAGACGCTTTTATTTGCTCAATATACGTAAGTGATGACATTAATATAATATAAAATGTCTTAGAAGAGCAAAATCACCAATTGCAAGTTTAAATTATTGCAAACCTAAATCTGTTCCCATGGATTTCTAGAAACAAATTACTCTCCAGGTCTTCCCAAAGACAGACACTAACACTTCGGTGTTGGTGTACTCTGCAGAAAACACTGTTACCTTTCAATAGAACCTGTTCCCTCTGTAGAAACTAACTTCAAACCTTGCCATTGAAACCTACTGGTGACCACTGTTGCCAGTGGCCATCAAAGCAACAGATCTGGAGAGGCCGACTCCATTAATTCCCATAGCTCTATGGATAAATATTCTAATGATATATCTAGAAGCAATTTCCTCCTTCAAATTCTCTCTTCCCTTGGAAAAACAGCATACTAGCCTCCTACTGACACATTCACCTCCTTCAGTTCACCTGTTGAATGTCTAAAGATCCACTGTCTTAATCCCAAGATTCTTTGATTTATGGTGTATATTTCCTTTGAACATGCTATCACCCTAAAGCATATCTTCATAGGATATTTGCAATGCCCTTAAATATGTAGCTCTTTGTACAAATTCTTTTTCTGAACCTACTTCTTTTCTATATGCTTATGCCAATGACCCTCCATCAGACAGGTGAATCAGAAATACAGTTACCCTTTCTCTCATCTCTTTCTGTTCTATTAACCAGTCTCATTTACATTATTTCCTAGTCATGTGCTACAACCATTAGGCTTTCTTTATATGAGTTATTCTCTTACCGCATACCATACTATGACCTAATAGGCCCCCAAATGTATTTCATTCTCTTGTAAATAGTATCCATCCTTTACTTCCCCCCTGCAACTTCGCATATGCTGGACTCATCATTTAATTTGCTTGAATTTTTAATTCTCAGCTGTAGAAATATACACTCAAAGGAGATGCAAGGTTTTTTTTCATTTCAAATTAATTTTCTCCATTCTATGTGGTTGTCAGCCCTTACTCTTTGCCTCTCATTACTTAGTATGAAATTTAAGATTTATTTAAGGGATAATTTGTTTAATGTCTGTTTTCTCCACTAGGCTATAATTTGCATTAGAGAAAGACTCCATTTGACTCATTTCATACATCAGCAGTATGAACAGAATTGGGCATATAATGACAACTACAAACATATTTCTTTAATGAATGAATAGATTGGTTGACTCAAATAATCATAATACGATTTAAGCTACATAATGGGTCAACAAACATCTCCCCTAAAGTTCAGATAATAAACACTTTGCAGACAGGGCAATTGCAATGATTCACTGTAACACTATCATATGAAAATAGCTATGGATAGTCTGTAAGCAAGTGGTTCTGGCTGCATCCCAACATAAAAAAAAAAAAAAAAAAAAAACCAGCCTGCATTTCACTTCATGAGTTTAGTTTAATGACCTTCCATCTAAGCTGTTGAGTTTTTATTAAATGCCACAATAAGGCTATTCTTTTGGGTTATTTCCCCAATATTAACAAAGTTTAAATGTGTTCCTATTACAAAATGGTAAATTTAGCATTTACCTTTATAATAATTTCAGTTAAATATGGAGACTCTCATAGTTTCTTCCTAAAACCAAAGTAACTTCTTTGCTTTTATTTTCTTCCCCAAATGACCACATCTAGTGGTTTACCCAAATAAAGGAAGCACATTTTCAAGGCACTAAATGCTTTTCTTGCAGACAGTGAGGTAGCAGATGCTCACAAATGGCCTGCCTCTGAGGACACTAAAGTAGGTGAAAATTCATTTTCAGTAACATCGTTGGTCATGCTCCTTCTCATCTTCAGGGTTAAGAATTGCACTTACCCAGTACACGGTCAAATGGATTGCTTTGCCTAAGGAAATAGGCTTCAGTGTTGAGGTCAATTCTAAGCAGGTGTTTTCAGAATCATAAGATCCTGTCTTTCTCTTGTCTTTGGTGGCCAACAGTGTCCTAGAGAGAGACTGATGGACTGTGCCGGTGCCAAAGTAAAGAGTTTAAAGCACATAGAAGATCTACAGTATGAAATGGATGTCTACAATGGATGTGTGAAAAATGTTTTAGTACTGAAATTACGCACTCTATTGCATCTCATCTCAATCTATTCTGACTAAGACGATAGACAACTTTTCCTCTCAAGTAAAATTAAGAATCATTTTTCACTTTTTGCAAAGATACTTAGTTGATGTAGAATAAGAATTTTTACTGATTTGGTAAAGTTCTTAGTTATAATTGGCAATAATATAGTGAGAATAAAGGGAAGTGATGGACAAGCTGTAGATTATCAAGAACAGGACATATCTAAAAGTCATAAGTAGCAAACTTATGTAGCTTGAAATAGTTTATAGTTTCTCACAAGGTATAGATTTACCAGTTTTTTTTTTTTTAAACCTTGGCATACCTGGTATAGTTTCCCAGAGTTTCTACATAGAAAGGATTTACTGAAGCTGACTTTGGAATGACCCCCACCTCCTTAAGCACAGCACCCATTACCTAGCTTTCTAGAGATGTTTTCAATCAGACAATCTGTACATGTGCTACCCACACCTTTTTGAGCATCGCTTTCGCAGCTCCACGTCAGCCTTAATACTTATTTGACCTCCAGCCCATATCCTTAGAAAACAAAGTTCTTGAAATCAGTTACGGGCTTATGTATCTTTGTACCCTCAACTCATAACACAATGTTTACAGTAGAGCATGTTGTCACAATGTATTGATCAAATTCGTAGCTGCACATCAATTTCTGAAATTAGAAGCTTCCATTAAGTTAAAAAAAATTAACAAAGATCTAAGCATCATATTTACTTTGAATGAATGAAATTGTCCATCCCTATAAATATTAATCAAATGCAAATGTGTAATGAAAATAATGCGTAGGGAAGATGCACTAAAGAAACCAGGCTGGAGAAGCCACAAGTCCTCACATATGATGTCAACACGTTCTCACCATTACAAGGTATTTTTGGCATGCAACTAAACTGCAAAGGGTGTGTGCATTTTATTTTTTTTAAAGCTAAAATCTTAGGGGAAGTTTCATTCCTGGCACTTAGTAGCAGTGGGACACTTGTTTCAGGCAAGCATGGCTAAGGTCCATCCAAATCTCAGGAAGGGAAAGTTAAAGCTGATGTCTGTGAGCTCGGAACATTGATATCCATCACACAGATAATATCCCTTTTCCAAACCTACTGTATTTCACATCCCTGACCCTCTTCCACCCTCACCCTTGGCCCATTACACTTTATTCCTTTCTTGCAGATGGATGACGGAGGGAGAGGTAATTCATGTGCCATCTTCAGATCGTGCATAGCATGTGCCCCCCTTCAAGGTGAACTTTGCTAAGTCCTGGCCTTCCTACAAGATGTGCAGACCTGGTCAACAGCTTGTAAAAGAAATATCCAAATGATAACGGAGTGTGACCAATTGAGCTAAGATCAGGGAGCTAACACCCACATTTGGCATTTGTTTATCTGTTTATCTTTTAATGTATTTTTTGAAACAGTTTTGAGACATATGTAAGACTATGGACAGTGGGAACACTGTGGTGACGTGTTTTGGTCACCAATTTCATTTCTTTACAGAAGTAAGTGGTGAAGCTGGGTTAATTTATTTTGATAAACACAGATTTAAGTGGACCCTTTAATCCTACGTTACTTTTGTAACCTCCGTATTTTAATCAAAGTGGCTCTGTTCTCACTTCCAGCATTTTACTTGAGATTGCCATTTACAGAGTATTCTGAATTCATCTTCATTCTTCCTGGTAGTCTAGGGGCTTATCTGTCTTATGTAGGCGTGTTTGTTTGTTTGTTTGTTTGTTTTTCAAGACTGGGTTGTTTCTCTGTGTAGTCCTGCCTGTCCTGGAACTCACTCTATAGACCAGGCTGGCCTCGAACTCAGAAATCTGCCTGCCTCTGCCTCTCTGCCTCTGCCTCTCTGCCTCTGCCTCTCTGCCTCTGCCTCTCTGCCTCTGCCTCTCTGCCTCTGCCTCTCTGCCTCTGCCTCTCTGCCTCTGCCTCTCTGCCTCTGCCTCTCTGCCTCTGCCTGCCTCTGCCTCTGCCTCTGCCTCTGCCTCTGCCTCTGCCTCTGCCTCTCTGCCTCTCTCTCTGCCTCTCTGCCTCTCTCTCTGCCTCTCTGCCTCTCTCTCTGCCTCTCTCTCTGCCTCTCTCTCTCTGCCTCTCTGCCTCTCTGCCTCTCTGCCTCTCTCTGCCTCTCTGCCTCTCTCTGCCTCTCTGCCTCTCTGCCTCTCTCTGCCTCTCTGCCTCTCTGCCTCTCTGCCTCTCTGCCTCTCTGCCTCTCTGCCTCTCTGCCTCTCTGCCTCTCTGCCTCTCTGCCTCTCTGCCTCTCTGCCTCTCTGCCTCTCTGCCTCTCTGCCTCTCTGCCTCTCTGCCTCTCTCTCTGCCTCTCTGCCTCTCTGCCTCTGCCAAGTGCTGGGATTAAAGGTGTGTGCCACCACTGCCCAGATTACATGGGACTTCTTAACAAGAAAAGCACAATATCTTGTAATAAATAAATTAATGAACGCAGTCAAAGGAACTTGCCCAAGGTGTGTATGTGTTTTATTCTGCGGTGAATGTCTGTTGTCCATTGTCATTTGTATCTAATGTGAGCCTTTCCACAGTGCTAGTCTCTAATCTCTTTGCTTCTAAGGAACTTAAGAGGAGAATATATTGAGTGTGAGGCTCTCTGGACTTCATGGGCAAAGTAAATATTTTCTCACAGGAGAAAAGATCATAGACTCATCAAAATTTCCAAAGTTCATCTCTTCTTTTGTTTCATTAATTAGAAACAAGGCTAAGTGCATATCCTGAAGCTTTTGTGTGACCTATTGGCCCTTTGCACTGGGTCCAGTCACAAAAATAATTGTTTGTCCTATGTTAGTCTCTGAAAACAACTGTGTGTTTTTAGAAGCAAACATGTTTGATCATGAATCATGATAAGTCCATATAACCCCATCAATGAAGAGCTAGTGATGTGTTTGCTCTTCTCAGTTTAATGTATGACATAATTGTATACCAATAACAATGAGTTATCTTTCATTAAAATATAATAGAATAGAATGTGTGTGTGTGTGTGTGTGTGAGAGAGAGAGAGAGAGAGAGAGAGAGAGAGAGAGAGAGAGAGAGAAGTGTTGGGACACTGGTTTCTATATTTCTATGACTCTATAATACATATGCTTCAGCTCTCCTGTTGTAGTAGTCTAGAATCTCTGGAGATTTGCTCTAAGATGATAATAACTCACATGGTTAAGGAAGCTAAGAAGTCCAAACACGTCAGATGGAAGACTGGAGACCTAGACCAGCTACTGATTCCACTTCTAGTTCAAGTTTAAAGCAGGAGACAAAAATTTTGATGCTGTAGTTCAAATACATTTAGGCAAAGAAACAATGGTTTTGACTCATCCTTCTATTCTATTCAGGTCTCTGATGGCTTGGATTGATGGAAGCCATTCACAGTGGAAAGGAGGACCTCCTATTGAACCAAACTGTCACTCTCATGGATACATCCTATGTAATCAAGATCTAGGCACCATATATTCCAATCAAGTAGATACACAGATTTAACTATCATACTCACAATATTATTGCTAGTCAGATATTTTATTTTGTGTTTGGGCAGCCCAATTATGTCTAATAGTTATCCATAGAAAGACTTGGTTCTTGATAGAACTTTGAAATTTTTAACAAATGAAAGAGGAGGGGAAGCTTGCTTTTGAGAACAAGGTAGTGAGCCCTATATCATCGTATAGAAAAGAGCCTGTGGGAAGAACACATAGTTATTATTAATGTGACACCTGGAAGCCTATATAGGATCTACGCTAAATGATGCATGCATTTCTCCATGGTTTTGATTTTTGACATTAACAATAACTATACTCACTGAGTATTGTGGATAGTTGCTTAAAGAAGAGCTAAGCTCCATTTTCTGTATTTTTCAAGATGACTGGATTGTAGCTAATTAAGGAAAAAAAATACATCTGTAGTCCATTAACATGACTAAAAATTGAAGTTACTTTCTATTTTGTTGATGGGGTTGAACCAGTTGTTTGGATTTTTTTTTTGAGCAAATAAATAAATTCACCTGCAAACAGTCATATGAATTATATTTAATTATGGTAATTATTTTAGCATGCTTTGCTATGATTTCTTTCTATAAAAGAAAGTTAATCAACTCAGAGGACAAGGTCACTTGTCCAGAATTGTACAGGAATGTTGGTGTTACCACCTACAGCACAAAACAGAAACTCTGAAAATATGTGTGTGTAGATGTATTTATAGACTACTTTGTTCTGTGTAAATGTCAAATCTTTGATATTCCTCTTCATATCTCGTTCTCATCCTGAATTTAAGTTGGATTTCCTTCCCATGGGGATAATAAGAAAGATTTAGAGTTTAACATACACTTGACAGCCAGACCTTTCCCCAAAAGACAATTTTCTATGCCATTGCTTACAATGGACTTAATGACATAATCTATGTATCTGCATGCGCAACTTTAAATCTGTCCATCCTGGGAGAATTCAATAAGAATTCCTAAAATTTCCTTATTTCCACTACCATGTTTGTTAAATAAGTTGTCTTGGTTCCTATTGTTGTGATAAAACATCTTGAATAAACGTAACTTGTGGAGGGAAAGACTTATTTTTACAAGTCACCCTTTATCACTGACAAGTCGGGGCAGGAACTTGCGGCAGAAACACAACTATAGACCATGGAGGAGTGCTGCTTACTGGATTGCTCCTTGTAGTTTACTCAGCCTGCTTTCTTATACAACTCACTCAGCTAGCAGACTGTGTTACTCACAGTCTGGGCCTTATTGTGTTAATCATTAATAAATAGAATGTCCCCAGTCACTTGACTACAGACCAATCTGACAAAAGCATTTCCTCAACTGTGATTCCTTCTTCAAGTTCAAAACAAAGCAGGACGCAAGCTTTGTTTCTTACAAAAATCATTTTGTTGTTTTGTTATTTTTATGCGCATATACAAGTCTGGGCTTTGCTATTAATTCAAATAAAATTACTGCTTATGTAACTAACACTTGATAGTCAATGCTATGGGACACCAGATGATATGAAGGTCATGTTTTCATCTTATGTGATCTTTGTAAGTGAAACTGGGTGGAGCATTCTAAGTAAGGGTTATTATAGGGATGTGCTCTCCTGTCTGGGTTCTTGTCTATCACTAGGTCCATTCTGTCTCTCCTGCCTACACATTTCTCAATCCTTCTGTACTTTGAAGACCTCAGCATCTCTTCAATTCTTCTCTGACTTTAAACTCCAACCTCTAGGGCTCATCTCTTTGATCTTTCTCTAGATACCATGAATTCTCAACAGTCTGTGTTCTTCTGAAAAACATAGCTGTGCAAACATACAGAGTCTACGGCAGAATGCAAGAGTGTTCTGTTGGAAACACATGCAAGGTGTGGTGTAAGGAGGACAGATTGCTATTTAAATTGAACTTGTGTGAACACGTCAGCTACTCTCATATTTTTACCTTGGGTCGTAGTGTGATTATGGTAAAACTCCACACAGCATAAAATGTGTCGTTTTAATCATATTTGAAACATGAATATGATCTTAATAGAATAAAACATTAAACTGAAAAAATGGAACAGCTGCACACTACAAGATGTAATTTTGAAGGCCCTCAAGTGCTGTTTGTGAATGGGTGAGCTATGGATATTTGCAGAATAGTTGAAGGCAGAAAATTGGTAGTTGTAAAAGATGGTTTAGAATTTGTCCTGCAAATTATGTGGGAGGTACCATTGATAAAAGACCTTAAGCCATAAAATTATGTACTTAGAAGACATAAAAAAAGGTAATGAAAAGGATAATATTGCAAACATCCAGATAAGGATAAGCAAAAGACATATCAGTGGTGACCATGGCAATTTACATGGTCTGCGGAATCTAGAGGGCTGCTAAGAAGGGAAGACTTAGGCAAATAGGGATTTAAAGACTCTACAGTTGATGGTGTTGGAAGCCGAATCAGGAGTGAAAAATTAAGGTAATGAAATCACATGGCAAGCTTAAAGGGAGAGAATTTCAGAGGAACAAGGCAGGTAATAACTGTCAGCTCCTTGGGAGCTCAAAGAGGCCCCGAAGGATTCCAATAGTAAAAACTAAAATCAAGGAAGTGCTTCATTGAGTATCACAAGAGCCACCTCATCAGAATTCTCCCACATCTATGCTTCTAAGCAATAGAACACAAAAAGGGAGACGGCATCCTTGGTGGATATGGACCTGTGTAAAGTTTAAGGAAGTCTTTAAGAAAACACAGGGTAAGAAGGCCCTGCCATCACCTCATGAACTTCTGGTTTAGAAAAAATATGTATGTGTGTGTGTGTATGCACACATATATATTTCATTTATTATATAATATTTATTATATAATATTTATTTATTACATTCTATAATTTCTCCAGTAACCCAGAAATCCAGGACTAAAGGTAATCAAATACATAATTGTTCATTAAATCTGGTAAGAAATATCAAATTAGGAGACTGAAAAAAAAATGAATCAGCACCGGCTCTGAATTAAAGATGGGGAAATGAGAAACAGAATCAGAAATCATCAGTAGATATTATTAATGAGCATTGTGAGGGCGTGGGACAGGGAAAAAAACACTACCCCAAAAAAGATGCAAAGCAACAGTAAACACCATATAAAATATCATTTGTTTGGAATGACAGGCAATAATAAAATTAGAACAACATATGAGATCCCAAAAGGTTTTATAATTTAATATATGCGTAATATAACTGAGTATAATATTTTAAGTTATTCATTTGCTTTCTAAACATAAATTAATTTATGAATTGATTTATAAGCCAAAATGAAAGCATAGATTGTGTTAATGTATCTAAGACAGATGCTCTAAATATTCCAGTATACAGATTCCATGCATCACGAAGTGAACGACTTACTAACCCCCAACTTAAGAACAACCCTTCATACACCACTTAAGACCATAACTAGGCCTTGGAAACACACAGAAAGATTATCAGCAGTGGGCATTGCTGGAAGAGTGACAAGATTCAGTGCAAGTGCCAACTTTTTATGATGCCTAAGGTCCCAGTAGACTGTAATCCTGAAGAAAATTGTCAAAACCCTGCATCTCAGACCTTGGCCAAGTGCCTTATGTGTGGAACCTTGGAGTGAAAAGCTGAATTACATCACAGAAATCCATATCTCCCATTAAGTAGAGTCACTAACCACCCCTGCTGTGCCCACCTCATCCAATACAGGCCATACTCGCTTCTCCTGCTCTACTTTTTAGATTCTTTGGATTTCCTTTACTGTGAGTTCTAGGGTCTAGTGAACCAGGTACCTCCTTTCTTCACATGGAATTGTCATGTGAATACCTAGGTTTCTGTGTAGCCTCTTTTCTCTTGATCGTCTCCATGATATGGTTCATGCAAGACAATGTAGAACCCATCTCTCTCTATTCCTGGAATGTGGCAGAAGTACTCAGAGTCAAGTAAAAAATAAAGTTATTTCTCTAATGGAATCCAAAAAGATGAAGAGAGAACTGAGTTAGGCATTGGGCTAGCTCTGAAATAATGTTTCTGAGACATGGCTTTCTGATGAAAACATTGCTGTTGGTGACTTGGAGCAGAGGGTCCAGGAGGAGAGAAGGAATTATGTCAAACATGGGTCACTGATACATCAGATAAAGAAAAAGAAAAGTCTTTGCAAAAGAATATCTAAATATTATATTAAGCACAAACGCAGGAGAAAATTGATTTCTTTATGAATGCTGGTTTTACGTGTGAGCAACCACACTGTTGACACAGAAAACAGTAATGTACAACTTCAGGGTGATTCTCAGAAACTCTCTCTTTGTGGTGTGGTCCAAGACCCTGGTCACTTCTGCACAGTGGCCATTGCATTTATGGAGGAGTGGATGGCAACTAGTTGAAACCAGAAGAGAGATTTTCATAAGCTTCTGTTAATTGACTGAAGTGAGAAGTCTTACAGAGCAGAGATCTGGTGGCACTAACTAGCCATTTGCTAGCCTAAGCTGAGACTCCATCCCCACCAAAAAGATGAGAGAAAAAATGAAACAGAAGCATTTCTGCTGATATTTTCAGGGACATGCAGAAGTAGCAAGTTTATCTTGAAAGGTGATTTTTCCAGTCTCCAGCTGCAATAGGAGTATAAAGTGTCTTATTTGAGTTTTATGACCATTTCTTGTAAGTTATCCTTTTCCTCTGCATCCATACATTTTTTTCTTGCTTATAACTAAACAATTCTTCACATGTGAACGTAGATGGAGTTTCTGATCTTTCATGACCCAGGTAACCAGTAAACAGTTTTTCATACAAATATATGCCTAATGTTTATGAGTTTAGGATTCAAGTGACTTTAGGGTTAGGTATATTTTCCTGGATTGTGACCATCATTCTAGGGGCATCATTCTGCAACACACATAGAGAATAACATTGACATCCTTTAAACTGCTCAGAAGCGAGTCCAGACCATCCAGCTTTTATGAAAGAATAGTCCTTTTGAAAGTATCTCTCTGAGTGGAAGCTGTAATATAAGAGCTGTTTTTTTTTTTTAAAAAAATCAATAATATTCACAAAGGCCACTGCAGATCTCTGAGGAGCTGCAGCACTCTGCAAGTCAACACACACCAAGCTGGAAGGGATTAATATTTAACCGGGCATATTATACTAAAAAATTATTAACATAGTCAACTAAAGACATCCAGAATACAGAAAGTTGCATTAAGCCCAAATCCCCACTAGAATCATGAAGGTAAGTTTGTTTTGGAAGTGGAAGGGTTGAAAACAAGCGAGTTATCTCCCAATTGTTGAGCACTGGGTGACTAGCATTGTCCAGGCTGATTCAATGCACTAGTTAATTTGTTCCCATTTTTTTTTTAAAGTGTGTGTGTGTGTGTGTGTGTGTGTGTGTGTGTGTGTGTGTTAACTTGTACACATCAGACAAGAGCCCATGGAAACCAGAAGAGGGTGTTGATTCCCTTGAAGCTGTAGTTATGGGTGGTTGTGAGCTGTCCAACACGGGTGCTGGGAACCAAACTGGAGTCCCCTGCAAGAGTAGTATGTGCTCTTAACTATTGAGGCAACTCTCCAGAACCCCAACCTGTCTTTATTTTTCTTCTGTTTTTTTTTTTTTCTAAAAATCGCTCTAAAATATCTGGATAATGAATTATTTAAAATTATCTGCTGAAGAAATGAAAAATATGAAAAAATAAGTAAATTCAGAAGGAAGAAAAGAAAGATTTCTTTTGAATAAACAACATTAAGACACATCTCCTTTCTGAATAAAAACATAGCAGAATGTAACAGAATACATTTTTGAAATGTTAGGAAGAAATACCTGCCCATGAGAATGATATGCCCATTAAAAATTGTCCCTTAGAAGTATAGTAAAAGACAGGCCTGGTGGTGTGTGCCTTTAATCCCAGTACTTGGGAGGCAGAGACAGCAGAATTTCTCTTAATTCAAAACCATACTGGTCTACACAGTGAGTTCCTGGAAAGCCAAGATTACATAGAAAAATACCTTCTCTCAAAATAAAAGTAGTAGTAACTGTGAGGCATTAATTTCTTAATTAATCAATCAGTAATTTCTTTTCCCCCCAATAAATGGAGAGCAAAAAGCATGTTAACTCCAAAGAAAAACATACCAATGCAAAATGTAAGATCAAAAATCCAAAAAGAGCGCAAATGCTTAGCTATAAAAACTAATATTAACTTCAATAATCCTGTCCCTGTTCTTGAATAGAGACTATATAGTCATCATTAGAAAGTTTATATATAAAAGTAAAGTGTTAAAATGAAGTCGGATATATCATGACCAGCCATAAACTACATAAAAATTGTCTGAATTGTCAGATACAGAAGTCTCGGCTAGAAAGTATTTAAAAGTAAACCAATCATGAAAGAGATAAATATGCTATGAAATGATAACACACTGTAATATTGTTTAGTAATTAAATAAACAAACTGAAACTACAAACACAGAAGGATCAAAGGAAGCCAGAACTTTAAAAAAAATGCAACAACATTGGTGTAACATAAAGTTAAACTTGCTACATAGGATAGTTGCTTAGGAGCCAAAAGCTAAGCAGGTTGTAGAGTTACAGACAGAATTATAGGAAAAAGGAATTAGGCAGGAGGGGCAGCTCTCAGTTGTTTCAATTCAGTGGTTGTGACATCTTTAATGGTGAGTGCAGATGACCAGGAAGGGGCATATTGGTGCTTTATCAGATTTTCTGTGCTAATGTCACATAAAGCTCACACTAAGTCACTCCCATAAGTGCTGGCCTCACAGAAGTTAGGTGTAGATTATTAGACTGAATGTCCAAGCTGCAAGTGTGAAAACCTGCCATTTGAAGAGTCTGTATTGTAGATCTGGCCATAGAAACTTGAGATGGTGTACCAGAGGAACCCTGGTAGAATCCAAACAACCCCAGAATCAGTACAGGATGAATTACTGTTTGAATTTAACTTTAAAGAGGAGAGAGAGAAAGGGGGGAAAGGAAGGATGGATAGAGGGAAGGAGGAAGAGAGGAGGGAGAAAGGGAGGGACGTAGAGTGGATGCAGAGGTAAGTAAATTAAGAAATGGAATATAACTGAACATAAATAAATTTATCTTAAATACCCACTGTGAATTTTATACATTTAAAGATGTCTTCATTTGACTAACCCGTGACATAAATCTGAAATACCTATTGGTGATGTTGATGTTTTATTCTTTTAAAAGCTCTCTTTGTCTCAATACAAAGACCCCAAGGGTAGAAGTAAATGGAATTTCTGCAAACAATTCAAGAAATTTTCTTCTTCTTTTTTTAAAATCCGCTTTCAGACCACTTTCCTTAGAATCACAGACATACAGATCTATATTTTATCATCCCAAAGAGCCCTCCCTTCGCTGTTAACAGACAGCGAGTTGGAAACGGCTCTCTGGTACGGCTAGATAAACTTTTTTAAAATATAAAGAGGCAGACAGCATCAGGGGTCAGGAGGGGTCATAGCCAGCCCTCCCAGCCATGTGTTCCCTCCTCAGAGAGATTAGGGCCTCGTTTGGCCAAGGGGCAGCAGAGGGCACTCCAGGCCAGAACAGGTTAAGTTGTGGTCACTTTATCTCTTATTGTTGACGCAAAGTCCTGAGGCCATGGCCCAGGGTTTTCCTGCAGAAATGTGTTTACAAGCAGGTCAAGGACTTGCAGAGAGATAGCCATTAGCAAAACAACTTTTCTATTGACAGCAGCGAAGAAAGGTGTGTTTGCAGATGAATTATCACTTGCTTCTTAAAGTGGGAGAGAAAGGCTCATTCAGATCCTAAATCCTGGCTTCCTCATCCACTATGGAAATTTCCCAGGAGTGAGAGGCTTCTTGCTTTGTGCTCAGCCTCTTGCCATTTTCTCCACTGCGGGACAGATCTGTGATGACACCTTCCTCTCTTTGCCAGCTGTCTATTTAGTTCTTATTCAGATGAAGAAAGCATTTTATTCCTGAGTTAGAAAGAATCGGTAAATATCAAAAGGGGGCGGGCTTAACTGGGAATATTTTAGGAAGGTCCTATGACTGTAAAAGTGAATTTTCCAAATAAATAATCTGTGCTAATTTCATAATTTAAAAATCAGCCATACCCTCAAAGCTACAGATGTTCCAGGTGAGTCCATTTTTTTGTAAACTCTTGAGATGAAGAAAGAAAGGAAGAAAGAAAGAAAGAAGAAAGAAAGAGAGAAAGAAAGAAAGAAAGAAAGAAAGAAAGAAAGAAAGAAAGAGAAGAAAGAAATGGTTGGAGTCCAAGGAGAAGAGGGGAAAGAAGAGAAAGGAGTCAACAAACAAGCAAAAACTTAAATAAAAGCAAACAACAATTAAAGAAAACCAGTTACAAGGTTATCAGAATATGAGGTTATCAGAAACACAAACAAACAAATAAACAAACAAAATAACAAATGTATGTGTTTAAGGCTTTCAACGCAGAAGCAGACCAGCTTGGGAAAGTGATGTCACAGGGCTGGAAGCTGAGGGAAATTAGCCTCTCTGCGCATGCCTAGTCAGTCTGATGCTAAAGAAGGGCGCTTGTGTTTCCATTAACTGAGAAATCTGAACTTGGGAATCTGCACTTGGGTATATAAGCTGTCTCGTTAGAAAGATACTTCTCAATTAGTTTCCTTTTCATCCCCTCTTTCTTTCGGCTTCCAGCCTTCTGTCGCACACCCACACAGACACCCAGAGTCACGCACTTGCGAAGGGTCAGAAAGGTTCCTGGCCATTTCTCTCCATAGAAACCCTGACAATGTGGCATGTGCAGTCTCGACAATGACATGCCACTCAAAATCCCCCCCTTCAGATTGTCCCTCCTTTTAAAGGAGACAGCCAATGTGAATGAAACACTTTTTCCCCTTGGGTATGTCTGACTTGCTTTCATTAACCCAGATACAAAGTGCCACTCAGAGGCTTCGGACAGTAGAATTCTTTCTTCTCTCAACTAGCAATTCATTTGACCCTCAAGAATAGTATTAACGCTCTATGGCTTTCTATGTTTCTTATTTGTTTTATGCTTTCTCTGCTCTGTGAAGCATGCTTATAAAAATGTTGCCCTGTACCATAGACTTCACAGTAAAAGGACGTTCTGAACAGTTTCATCTTTAACATGCGTCTGTCACTCAAATTGGAAAACTTTATGCGGATTCCTTTCCAAGCTGTTAAAGATTAGCTTGATGCAGATAAGGCTATTCCCCAAACTCATTATCTATCTTCCAAATGCACCTTAAGGACTCCCTAATAAAGTCAAGGTTACATGAAGAGTATTTTACTGAAAATCAGCAAAAGACTGTTAATAAATCCACATTACACGCAGGCTATTTTGTCCCTGCCTCTCATCCTTAAAGAGACGATCTTTCCATTTTTATTAGTTTCCTTAAACAATAAGACCCCCTTTTAGCCATTTAATCACCAATTAATCAGTGCTCATAGAGAATGGAGATAGATTAAAAAATACTATTGCCTGTTTGTCAGTAAATTCAGGCCATGCTGTATGTACATTATACAAGACTCTCATCTTTAGATTACCCTCAAATCAAAACTCTTCAGCGACCTGTCTCTTCTCTATTAGTCCCAGGGTACTAAACACACACACACACACTTTTCTAATGAAATGTAGCTCCCACCTATGAAAGCTTTATTTATTTATTTTTGTTGTTGTTCAAACAAAATTGCAGCCCATATAATCCGTGTAGCAAATGCTTCCCCATGCCTTAAGCAAAAGACTCCAACTCCGTTGGTTTCTCCTTCACTGCCACACACAGTGACTGTCCCATGTAAGAATCATCCTCTCTCCCAAAACACTTCCTCTTCTTATCCTTATTTGCTGAATTCAATTTGAAACACGGCTTCGTTAATTCATATTAAGAAAGCAGCAAGGATGGCTCCTCCCATAAGGTTTGCTAGCGATGGCATTTCCACTACGTTGCTTTTCTCACCTGCAGTGAAACCGTATGCAAACCTCCTGTTTGCTGACTGAAAAAGGCACACTTCCATCCACTGTTCCTTTCTCGAGAGCCTGAGCCATACATACTACAGCCAATTGTTGAAAAGTTAAGCTTCTCCTCACCTTTCTTTAAAATACAGTTTATGTGAACCATCCGCACTTATTGATAATGATGGCCTTGTACTAAGGTCACGAACTGTAGACACATAACAGCAGTAGTGCTGGGGTGGAGAGGAGGGGCGGTGACGCTCTTCAGAGGCTGTGCCCTGTTGGCTCATGGGAATTATGAGAGCCTGAGAACACAACTCCACCCGCATAAATGTGAGCAAATTATGCCTCAGCGTCTACTTTCCAGTGTCCTCCCAAATTCACGACCACACTGTATCATTTAAAGCTCTTTGGGGATTGGGAGAGCAAAATCGACTGTATACGAGTTCTAAAGCTTAAACTCCTCAAGATGTTCGCAGCCCACATATCCCCAAACATGGATGCTCTAACCTCGTTCTCTGGAGAGAACCTAATCTTAGCCACAGCCAGTGTAACTGCTGGCAGACACACTGAGGAGGTGGAGGAGCCTAAAACCCAAGGCCAAGGCGAGAGCTGCAAGCCAATGGGGTCTCCGCAGCCAGAAATCCCCAGGGTGAGTGTCAGGGTGGCTGCTCCAGATGGTCATGGTAGAAGTAATCCTGAGGCCTGAGGGACAATTAGTCTGGGCTGACTCATTAATAATACCCTTCCCCATTAAGGGATAGAGGTTGCAGATGACCCATAACTGAAAGCCTTTAAAATGTTTTTATGACCTGTACAAGAGAATCCCCGAACAGCCCAGGAAATAAAGGCCATCCCACTGACATTTTATACATTTTAAATTTAGAAATAATATGTACTGTGTGTTGGAACTTGTATCTACCAGTCTTCATTTGCTCCCCAATTTCCAGGGTCTTCCTCTGGCTGTGGGGTCACTGGGAGTCTTTGAGGTTTGCATAGGAACATTTTTCTTTAAAATTGACCATCAACATCATTCTGGTTCTATGACTCGGGATGATTTTCTTGAAGCTTCAGGCCTCGGTGAGGTTTGTCCCTTAGACAAACCCTAAGACTCAGCTTTCACCCATGTTCAGGACTGGCTCTGTGAACTGATTGAATTAAGTAAAATTAAGCCACAGAAAGGTTAGAGTCAGCCTCAAATAAATACCCAGCCCAATCCAGTGTTCTACCCATTTTCAGTTGCAGCAAATGATAATGACAATTAAACAAAATGGCATCTTAGTTTTTTGTACAACTATTTTTTTCTTCTGTTTTCTTAACACTGACTACACCACATCACCTCATTATCAATAACTTGTTAATATTAGAAGACTATTAAGAGAATAAAATTTTAAACCTTAAATAATTATTTAATAAATATCTATGGTAGACCATCTATCTCAACCAAGTAATGATTCACACTGCCCTCCATAGATAGATAGATAGATAGATAGATAGATAGATAGATAGATATAGATATAGCATGTTTATGTAAATTAAATAAATTCTCATGCAATTATGTATATTCATACATAATTTATACATTTATAAACATTATACATAAAATCTAAATTCAATTTTATGTCTATACTTTTGTGTTTTATTTTATGTTTAGACCAAAATTAATTTTTCTAAGACTTATTTATTTACTTATTTGTTTCTGTTTTTAATCAGTACATTTGTGTGGATATGTGCAAATGAAAGCAGGTCCTCTAACAGGCTGAAAGAGGCCATAGACACTGGAACTGGAGATACAGATATTTGTGACTCTCCTGAAGAGAGTGCTAGAAAGTCAGGTCCTCTATAAGAGCAGCCTGCATCCATAACGTATGAGCTCTCTCTCCAGACCTGGTTCGAAATTCTTACTGGTTCATAAAAATATCCTTTATGAAGTCCCAATTGCCGGATCTTCCAAAGAAAGACTTGGAGGGCTAATGTGGCATCAATTACTTTCTAGGTACTGGCAAGTGTGATTCTATTGCTGCAAACTGCAGAACACTTGGGTCAACATCACTAATCAACTATTGGGCGACCATTTTGTTTTATAATTTTATATACAAGCATATATGTGTGCATACATATCTATGGCTTTACATATATTACTCAGGAGTATCTAGAGGTAAACATTAATCGTATAATCCAATTTTGCTAGCACTCTTTTTACTCAAATGTTTAAGTCATACCTTGATTTTTTTTTCTTCTCACTTTATTTGATGTCACATCCTCTGAGCTGCCCCTCACCTTCTACTCATACTTTCTATATGGACTGTCATGATAGGAAAGAAAATTATGTTTATCAAACCTTGTGTTGGTTGATATGAAAAGACATATTCAAGAAAATTAACATCTCAGGGCTTAAGTGATTTCTCAATGATTTAAAAGGACTTGCTATTTTTCCAGAGGACCCAAGTTCAGTTCCCAGAACCCATGTTGGACAGATCACAACTACATGTAACTTTACTTTCAGATTATCCAAATCCCCTTCTGGACCTCTGTGGACAGCATGCATGCACACGTACACACACATACACATACATGTGCACACACGCACACATAGTACATATACATTAATGTACATAGTTACAGATAAACAAAAATAAAATAATTTACCAATGCTTAAAAAATAATTGTACTTTTTTAATTGAGATAACATTTACATTCGATCCAGTGTACAGAACTTACATGTTGAGTTTAATGATTTAGTTAATTTGTAAATACCCAAGTAAGCACAACCCAAAGATAGGGAGCGTTCCTATCACCCAGCACTGTTCCAGATTCTTCTCATCTCTTAACCTTTACAGACAAGGATACATCTATCCTTCAAGTTCAATATGACATCTCTACAGTTCAGTACAGATAGCGTGGTATTTGTTTTGCATACATGGTGGTAAACAAACTATGGTGAGACCTGATTTTAAAAAATAAAGTGTGTGGGGGGAGGGGGATTTATTGGGAAACGCCAACTATCACTTTGAGTGGCATGGTATAGCAGAGCGGCTTGTGTCATGATGGGTGGGACAGGAGGAGAAAGGAGCCAGGACAACATACAATATAAAGACGCATATGGTCATAGGGCCATTTCTTGGAACTTGGCCTTATCTTGTTTGTTGAGATTTCCTCATAATGGCATTCTGTTATTAACCCATGAAGAAATTAATGTATTTATTAGGTCAGAGGCTGCATGATCTAATCCTCTCTGGAAATATCCACACAGAAATACTTCAGGAATCACCTATGTATATCTCAGCTGCTCAAAGTGGCAGTGAAGATTGACCATCACTGGTCTCAAATAGTCTCTACCACTTTTGCTTTAGGTTTGTTAAGCATGATACATTGTTTGAGTGTGTCATCTTTGTTGCTCTGTTCCTTTCCACTTCCTGGTAGTGGCTATAAGAATATGCCATAAATAGAATACTTGCCCTTGCTTTGAAGTATTCCTGGTTTTTTTCCAGCTGTACTCGATGACAAAGAATGATGTGGGCATTTGCAATGTCTTTGTCTGGGCACATGGGATGGGTAGTAGGATCACACTGTCTATCTTTCTCCATTGCTGTATCATTTGATGTGTCTACCACCAATACGCGTTGTTTATGTTTGATGTGTTCTATACTTTTGCCTAATGTATGCAGTCTGATTTTTTCTTTGAATCTATCAATTGATATCTCGTTATGTTTAGGTTTGCATTTACTAAGTATCTTCCCAGTTTTATATTCTCGATTGAGCATCTGTTGCATCATTTTCTAATAACAACGGAGATCTTTCTTATTTTCATTGATTTGTAGAATTTTTATTTTGACAGGGATGGCAAGGCAGATATTTTTTGACTATTTTATCATTTGAGGAGCAGACAAAATTAATTTTGAGAATTTTTGTATTTCTTAATTTTTTCATGGATAGCACTTAGTAAGATTTTTCAAAAATCTTTCATGAAATGTTGTGAGGATAGTCTACTTTCTTAACATTTATTATTTTTAAGAATGTTATATGTGAGTACTATATTCCATCATTTCTAATGTACTGACTTTCTTCTCTAACTTATTATATCTTCCTACACCCTCTCAACTTCATGATTTCTTAGTGATTATAGTTAGTTATATATAATTATATGTAGCTATTATTATGTAAATAGCATAATAATTTATATGTGATATATGTTATATATATATATACATATAAAGATAAAGATAGTCTGCTGAATCCATTTCATATATATGTGTTTATATATATGAATTATATATGGAAGGCCTCTTGGCATTAGATAACACATCAGAGGGCTCATCCCTCTTGGCAGATATTAATTGACTACAACTCTTCATCTAGGGGAGGGACCTTGGTAAACTTTCCCCATCCACACTGATATTTTCAATATTTTCTTCTAGTCAATATTTTCTTCTAGAAACTGTGTGTACTAGTTCACTATAGCACTATGTGAAGTTTATTTTTATGTACAGTTAAGCAGAGAGATTAAACTTGTCTCTCAATATGATTAATCAATTGCTCTAAAAATGATTACCTAAAAAAAATCCCCTTCCTTCCTTGAAATCTATCAAACCCAACAAGCTGCATAGATACGTACCTTTGGGTACACATATTGTATATGGTTTGGGCAATCTTTGTGTCAAAGATCAGCTACTCCCTGCCTTTGTATGTATATGCATATCCTCAAACTGGATTGTCATTTTCTACAGAAGACAGTTTTAAGGTTCTAAGTGGAATTGTGCTGAATTTATAAATCAGATGACTGAGGTATAATTGGCTTCTTAACAATATTAGGTCTTTCAATCCATTGCTAAGATAGATTCCTTCAGAGAATTTGCTTTAACTTCTCTCATCAGCAGTCAGTCCACAAATTTTACATAGGCTGTTGAATTTATCCTCAAATATTTGTTGTTTTGGACAATACAGAAAATAGTGTTCTAGTCATTTCTGCTTTTAGACATGTTTAACTGTAAAATTGAAATTTGAATGTGTTTTTTATTTCAGAATCATTGCTGAGATAGCTTTTTTTCCCCCAGATACTCTTACATATACTCTAGAAGTCTCCATGGAGGCAACAGTGGTCACTGAGAAGGTAGAGGGCTCCAGGGTAGCTTCTCTGACCTTTACATTTTCACTTGCCTTGTAATAATGACCATAATCCCAAGATAAAAACTTCAGAAAGTAAGAGATGTTTCTGTTGGTCCTAACATTTGAGCATTTCATCCCCAAGTTTTTTTTGTTAAATTTTTATATAATTTTATCTGGAAAATACCTTCCTCTATTCCAAATTACTTACAGCTTTTTCTCCTTCCCTGAATGAGTAGTCAGTCATGAGAAGTGTGTTTCCAAGTATTCAAGGAGTGGTTAATTTTCTGTACGTTATTATACAGGTGTATGGAAACTGCATTGTTTGACTTTGGAATATGAAATCAGCTTTGCCTTTCTGGGATAAATCCTGGTTAGCCACTATTAATTATCCTTTCTAAATATTAGTACATTTGACTTTTGGGTTCAAGTGTGGGGTGAGGGTTTAGTGGTGTTAACATACATAAGGAGATCAGAGATTGAACACTGGGGGTATTTATCAGGAGCTAGCAACTTTGCTTTTTGAGACAGAGCCTTTATCAAGTGGGATAGACTTCCAAGCCTATAAATTTCACAGCTCCTTCTAAATCAGTCTTCCCAGCTTAAGAATAACACAGAAAAAGACAGAGCAGGACACCCAAAGTTCTCCTCTATATGCACATACATGTGTACACAAACCACACTCAAATACTCCTGTATACACATATACACACACATAAATATAAATATGTAAATTCAAATTCTGAGAAGGGATATCACATAGTCCTTACTGATATAGGAGATAAATTTTCAATGCTAATAAATAACAAAACTAATTATACCAAACACACTTGGACAGTAAGAAACTTAACAATCAAAAATTCATTGCATTACATTGAAAGCATAAAAGTAATCTACTTCACTGAGAGATTTATAGCCTTGAAGCTTATAGATGTTGGTGGGTAATCATACTACAGATTTGCCTTCTTCATTTTCTTAGTGAGCTTGTGCGTGTATGAGTGTGCACATCTGTGCATGTAGGTGTGCATGTGCCTGTGTATATGTAATGTATGTGTATCCAATATCTATTAAAGGCAATATGTTCTATATGTTCTATTAATTTTGTTATAGACATGTTTCTCAAATTTGAAATTTTTGAAATCTGTTATGCTGTTCTCTTTTTTGTTTGTTTTTTGTTTTTTGTTTTTTGTTTTTTGTTTTTCGAGACAGGGTTTCTCTGTGTAGCCCTGGCTGTCCTGGAACTCACCCTGTAGACCAGGCTGGCCTCAAACTCAGAAATCCACCTGCCTCTGCCTCCCAAGTGCTGAGATTAAAGGCGTGCGCCACCACCACCCAGCCTTTTTTTTTTTTTTTTTTGGCTGTTCTCTTTCTTACTCTCTCCTTTCCTTTGTTGTGTTGTGTACCAGTGTACCAAATACCTTCGTGTGTGTGTGTGTGTGTGTGTGTGTGTGTGTGTGTGTAGGAAATATATATCTCTATGTCTATGTCCATGTCCATACCCACACCCACATATCCATATCTATATCTATATCTATATCTATATCTATATCTATATCTATATCTATATCTATATCATCTATATCTATACACCAAAAGGTTGGTTTTAAGCAGCTTCATCATTTTTCACTTGTTTTGAATATATTTAAATGAATCCTGAATATTTATATAGGTTATGGAATTTTAATTTTTTGCATAACAGTGTCATTGCAACATTTGAGCTGGCTAAGCTGGGTTGGCAAGGGATTACTCTATCACATAATATATACCACAGTTATCTAGGCAGAATTACAAGTGATATGTGTTTTCTCTGTGTGACTTCATGTAATTTATCTAATTTCTACAGTAATATGTCATACTCACAATGAAGAACAAATGTTCTATGAGAGTACATATACAGACCCACGATTATTAGAGGCAGAACCATGATATTTCAAGAGTTTGGATGTTGTCGTTGTTGTTGTTGTTGTTGTTGGGACAATGGAGAGAAGGCATAGGGAAGAAACAAGATCAAGAATAACTTGATGGATACAAATCAAGAAGACAAAGCACAAGGCAGGAAAATGTGAGCTCCACATTCCCAGGGAGGCTGAGGAATACTTTGATGTATGTTAACCAAACGAAGGAGTAAAAACCAGAGGACACTATAGCAAATCAAGACTTTCTGCCCACCTCTGCCCTTGGTTATCAGTGAGATGGCTTTTTGCAGTTTAGAGGAATTTTCCCAGTACAACCAGGAGACATGGCATAAATGTCTTTATGATCAATGGAAAGAGACAAATTTGTATCTGAAAATATATTTATTTTGTTTCCAGAAGAAAAGTGTAACACAATAACTTGAAAAGTCAATAGCAATAGCCCACATTTCACCCAATTTCATGGTGCTTTTTGAGAAATTATTTAGCACAAATGAAACTTGAGGTATGAGCATCCATTCCCCATTAGGACTTCCACTTAAGAAACAGGAATAAAGCCCAAAAAAGAAAAATAAAATTGAAAAATTAAAAACATTTCTTTGAAGCAAAATTGTATTTTCGGCATTTTATGGTTTTAAATTCCTCACAAAGCTGACCTTAAAAACAATGACCATTTAAATAGTTGTTAGAATAGTATATTACTTATGTGCCAGGCACTTTTCAAATAGAGATTGCAGAAGGACATGCACTGAGCAATGTAACCTGCTTTGAGAAGTGTAGGCAACACAGTAAGAAATGTCCTCACATTACACCTGTCAAGACAGAGAGGTTTTATTACCGAGGAATTTCATGTTTGTTACTTATTCCTAACACTAGTCCAGGGACTGGGAGGATTTGTTGATCTAATATAGATAGCGATGTCTTGGGTTTGTTCAGATTTATATGGGCAGCACCTGGGGATCAGGAATTACATTTAAAATGTAATAAAATGTTCCACTTACAAATACTATACTTAAAAAAGTAAACATCGCAATAATCTCAGGTATCTTTCAAGAAAATGTTGACAGAGCTCAAGCAGCTCACGGGGCTATCTCCAAATCATTTCTAAGTAAACTTAATAAACTCATTTTCGTATTCGATGGCTGTACAGGAAAGCCATCATAGCTGTGGAAAGACAAGATAGCCAGAAAATCGCTCATTTGCTACAAAATTATGTTTTCTACTTTTAAAGAAATAATGCCTTTTAGACTGCATCAGAGAATCCTGTTTACAGAAAAGAAGTGTATTAGGGACAATCGATCACCAATGGGCTACTATAAAAATAACAAAAAAACACACTTAAAAGCACAGACCCGAATAGTCAAAGAATAAGCAAGGCAATAAACAAAATTCCATGAACACTCCCATGATCACTGTTTCTAAGGGCTTATCAGGATGACCAAAATATGTGAGCCAACTTTCTTGTCCATGCCCAAAGTCATTTTCATATCTGAAGCCTACTTCTTTGTTACAGCATAAGATTTAGATTCCTGCCTGAGATTATTTCTTTGTTCTAGCCTAATATTTAGGTTCCTGCCTGAAATTACTTCTTTGTTCTAGCCTAAAGTCTGATTTCTGCCTGACATGTACTTCCTTGTCCTTGGCCAATGTCATATTTCTGCCAAGCAGCCCATTTCCTTGTCCTTGTCCCATGTCAGATTCTTGTCAAAAAGCCCCAAAAGCTCCCCACCTCTCCCCCTTTTTTATTTCATAAACAGTACTGAGCCTGTCTTAGGTTGTTCTGCCAAGAATGCCTTCCTTACCCATCATGGAATATGCATTATCAGAAGAAATGCACTTCTGTCTTAGGTTGGTAAGGCTATCTGCAGAATCTTACCCATCCTTGGCTTGCCAGCCTGTTAATTTAGTAACTCTGTCTCAGGGTCCATTTTCAGTTTCAAGCCATGTACTTTGGCTGCCAACATGTTTATTTTGTTGAAGACAAGCTTTAAAATGATAGGCAGGAATAAAAGTATTCCCAAGACAAAAAGGGTTAAGCTATTTATGCCATTCTTGAAGCTTGACAAAATAGAAATACTGACCTCAGGTCATAGGTAATTTTATTAGCAATATCTGTCACATCAATGCTCATCAGAGCAGCATTCTTTAAATTCATAAGCATCTATTGTATCGCTAGCTCCTCAACCTAGAACTGACCTTAATTCTTCCATGTAATTAAAATAGTATAAAAGCAATAAGGAGGATGGGGGGTGAGATAGGGGGTTTCTAGGGAGGGGAAATGGGGAAAGGGGATGACATCTAAAATGTAAATAAATAAAATATCCAATGGAAAGAAGTTTTTTAATGCTAAATTAAAATAGCAAGGATCAGAATACATTATTAATATAAATAACTCAATGAATTTTCCCTGTTTAGCTCCTCCATCTCTTTTCTACTGTGGTAAAGAAGATACATATAAAAGGTCAAACTGGCTATAGAATTATATAAATTCATTGTTATTAAATATTATAACATATGAACTTGTAAGTTACCAAAGAAAGACTTCAGTATTTTTCTGTTTGAGAATCAGGGTTCTCGCTTCAGGATTAAATAAATTATGTATAGTTATTTAAGAAAAAAACACACAGACCCTACCCTATCATTTGCATGCTTGTGATTTTCCCTGCCACAGTTCCTGTTTGTCTCTACTCACAAAACAAGAAAACTTACAGAATTGTAATTTTCATTTAATCATTTGGAATAAAACCTGCTCTCAAATTTTCTTTCATCTTAAAAATAGGAAACTTTCTTCACCTCTCATTAAAAAACAGAAGCAGAATGCTGGAGATATGTAAGCTACAGCGGAGCAGGTATCTGTATGACTAGCAAGGAGGCTGAGCTTCTGTAAGCCTGCAGAACTAAAATACAATTTTCTAGAAAACCATGATATTCAAATGTCACAAACCATATCTTGAGAGCTACTTTTCAGTGGGAGTTTTAATACATAAAGTTTCACTCCACAAAAGTGAGCCATGACACACACACACAAAAACTTGATCAAATGTTATGTTACATGTATTCTTGCTTTAACATATTTATTTCTTATTTGTTTGTTTGTTTGTTTCCTTATTACCGTATGGGATTGCAGGTATGAGCAGTTGGAATTCAGTGGATGATTTTTAGAAATCCTTGTGTCCTATATATTTTTATATTTTAAAACTATTGGTATATATGGATTTCATAAGCTTGTAAGTATAAGAGTGACTTGAATGGGTCTTTTCTCCATTTAGAGCTTTAACTTTTTAGTGTAAGAGAGGGAACATCAGCTTTTTGTCTCCCTTTTTAGTAACTCAACTTTAGAGTTTGTAGTGTATGAATGAGACAGAGACAGAAAGGCAGTTGGAGACAGGGGAAGGTGAAAGAGGATAGTAAGAAAGAAACAGAGAGGAGAGAAGCAGAAGGAGATATGGAGAGGGGAGGGAAGAAGAGAGAAGAGACAAGAAGAAGAGACAAGGAAGATGAGGAGAAGAGAATGAGGTGTGACAATTTCTTCAGTATAAAATCCTTTGCTGTGCCCTATCAAATTGATATTTATTGTTTGTTTGTTTGTTTGTTTTTATTACATGTGCTGGAGAATCCACTCACATGAGCTGTGGTCCAGCTCTGTGTTGAAATTCAAAACTCTTAAAGTAGCCCACTTTTCAAGTGGGCTCTCTCATCCTTCAACTAATGACATTTCGTTTAATATTGGACCCAAACCTGGAGTTTAGTAGATAAGCTATTACCCTTCAGAAGACAAGAGAAGAGAGGAACCAATATCTCCTAACTGAGTTGCAGGTTCCCCTCTGTGAGGAGCACTCTGCGGACTTCAAAGGCCCATTCTCATTTTCGGGGGTTCTTGGGAAAACTTAAAAGGATGCAAATAATTTCAATATGGTTAAATATTTATTTGGAAAACATGTTTTCCAAGACTCCTTTAGCACATCACTACTCTAAGAAGGCAAGGAAACAAAGATGCCAAAGATGCTTTGCAGGGGACAGCAACCCACGCTGAGCAGAACCCAGTGTACATGCCTTTCTTCTGTCCACCAACTTTTTATTAAGATCCTGGAATAAATCAGGCATGGTCCTGGTATCTTTGCCATTGCTCTGGGGAGAGAGAGAGAGAGAAAGAGAGAGAGAGAGAGACAGAGACAGAGAGACAGAGAGACAGAGAGAGACAGAGAGAGACAGAGAGACAGAGAGAGACAGAGACAGAGAGAAAGAGAAAGACACACAGAGAGAGAAAGAAATTGCATAATCTCTTGAAACTCATATTGCTTTCTTTTTCTTTCATCTTTTTGTTTTGTTTCTTTAGAAAAAATATATATTAGCCTCATCATGTAGCTCTGGACAACAGATTCAGGATGGCCCTCTTGCCTGCTCCAACTTCACAAGTGTTGGAATTACATGTGTGAGCTACCATGTTCATCTGGAGTTTATAGCTCTTACATCATAAAATGTAGTTCTATAGTAACAACCAAATGAGAATAAAGATGTATACATGGCCAAAATTGAGTTTTGAGTAATTACAATCAAAATATATTACTAGATAATGCACAGTATCTTTGGAAGGGCTGTGTCCTTTGATAGCAGCCTGATCTCCCATGTCAGAGCAAGCCACAGATGCCTCACCTACAGTTGTTGTTGCCAACAATGTCAACAACACTTTGGCACTTATTGTCACCTATGTTGACGAGATATCAAAAATGTCAGTCAGACTATCGTTTCCAAATCAGGCCCTAATTACAGCCTACTGCCTGTCATCCAACACCAGAAATGCATCCATCGTGCTTAACAGTTAGTCTAAATGAGGTTTGTTTAACTTCTGTAACTTTCTCCCCACCTCCCTAAAATTATGATCATTGAAATCAGAATGAAAACTATAATTAATTACATTGGGGGTGTCCTATGTCTTATTCTGGGAATATTTCTGTAAGGGCGTAATCCAAGAAGAGGGGAACTCAGGTCTCACACTAAAGTAACTTTGTGACCATAAAATAAGTTAAAATTTTTATTATTTATTATTATGGACTTTTTAAGAAAGGAGATATGCAGAAAATTATGGAAGATTTTCTTCAAACATTTTTTAACAATCCCTTGACTGCATAATCCTACACTACCAGGATTTTGGAATTGGAATCATTTCTGTTCCTTCCAGGAAATTGAGAATTTGTCCCTGAATGGTGTGCTATTTAAACTCCATTTTGATTTCTTACCTAATGTCTGTTCTCGAGCCTGTTGTTTAAATTCTCTGAGTCTGTTTCCTCACAGGTAAGATAGAGACTGCCTTAAAGATTTGTGTGAATTGAAAGCAGTTCGCATGCTGCCCAGGCCACAGAGATTGTTTAGTGATGTGCAGTGGGTAGGAAAACCACTGAGGCAGCAACAAACAAGAGTGGGTTTGGGGAATCTTAAAACAAGAAAACCACAGTCTTTAACTAATTTAATTGGAAAATGTGATATTGTTTTTAAATTACACTAAGTGGTATTGGTTACCATTTCTCTAATGTAGGTTCAAAGGGGACAGTCGGCCTTATAATCTCATGTGGTGAGAGAAACAAGTTAAGAAACAAAGGTAACTGAAGCCACAATCATGTAAGAACAAAGAATAGAACCATTGGTGGCTTCAGCTTAAGGTAAAAGGTAAGAAGAGCAGAGGGGAGGAAACACCCTCCATCAGATCTTTATATGCATGATGGAAGGGACTTCATGACCTTCCTACTTCTTTAAGACAGCATCTATGAATAAAGTCACATGGCCAGTACCAAAAGTTTTGAAGAGACAAGTTCAGAGCATAGCAGGGGCTATCGTACCTTCTTGATCTTTGATGGCATGGTTCTTTTTCTGTCATGGTGAATATGGAAGCCTGCAGTGATGTGGAAAGAGAGGTCTCGAAGCAAACAGTCCAAATGGTCTTGCCAACATGTCCTAACTCTTCATCAACTCGCAGTGGCAGCAGAAGTCTTTTAAACGCTATTGATCATCTGAGATCATGTTTCTATGTCAAGTTAACTAATCTAGTTCTGGGTAAGTAAGCAGGCAGCCAGACAAACAGATAAAGATACAGAAAGGGTAAAATTTATATTAAGCCAGCTAATAGATTTTAATTCATAAATCTTACAGTGTTCCTTTGAAGCCTTGCTTCCAGGGTTTCATATCTTCTTTGACAGAAGAAGCAGAGGGTTGGTCTTAGTTTTTTAGAAATGATTTTAAGGACAGAACTTTGGATTTCAATGGCTCTTAGGAACTTCATACATAAGAGATTTGTTGCAGACCCAAGATGTAAGATGAGCTGGGCATCAGCACTTCAGGGAAGGTTCAGGACTTGTGAGCCATGGACTACATATTAAATGAAAATACATTGATTAAAATAAATATGTGCATGTATATGTATATTATATACAAAGTGTGGAGAAAAACACAATCATCTCCCACAAATGCCACTGTTTTAATCTGCTCAAAACCCATGAAATTTTATTACATCAATTTATTTTTTTATTTTATTCACTGTATGTGTGTGTGTGTGTGTGTACATGTGTGTGTCTGAATCAATGCACAAACATGCAACACATACTTGTAGGGGTTACAAAACAAATTCATACAGTAGTTTCTCTTTCCACATTTATATGGATCCTGTGGATCAAATTCACCTTGCCTGGGCTGAATGGCAGGTCCCTTTACCTGCTGACTCATCTGTTTGACTTGTAAGTCACAATTTTCAGTAGGCCTGTGGGATGCTCTTTCTTTGTTTCTACCCAGAAGATCAAGTACCCATCATACTCTACAGTAATTGCGCTTGTGAAAAAGTATAAATTGACAGCAAATATGATCTCTGCCAAGACAGAATTTGCATACCCCTTACTCTCTTCCTGAAGGAGACTCTGTTGTGCCTGGGTCATGCATGCAAATATCTTCAAGTGTCTTAGAACACAGCAGATCTGGAGTTTGCCTTCCACTATTGATATATTACCACGGAAAATTCAGTCCTACTTTGGAGACCTTAGCTTGTCATCTGTGAAATTAGAGTTGTAGACTAGATGATGAATTAGGATACTTCCAGCCCTAATATTCTAGTACTCTGAGCCTATTTTCTTTTCCTTTTATTCTTTTTTGATTTTTTAAATTATCACCTCAATTTTGAAGAAAAGGCAAGGAATTCCAGAGGATGAAATGTTTTCTCTATCCATCCATTATAACCTTGAATAGCAACAGAAGAGAAACTCTGTTGAATTTATAAGAAGTACATGAAACTAGGACAGATAATCTACATGTGTGTGCATATGTATATAAACATATATTGAAGCTATTGTAAGAAATGATTGCTTTATGAGTTGTCCCTCACATTTGCTTTCTTATTCTCTGGATATTTCTTTTAAAATTATGTTTCATTTGTTACAAACAGAATAAAAGTGAAAAGTGAAATGCAGAAGCCTACCCTAGTAAAGGAAAGGTTCTTCTGCGCATGTCTCTTTGCGTACTGACATGCAGGTGTCCACCTGTGAGTGTAATAGTTTCACAGACAGAACTTTTACACTTTATTTTTTAAGTGTAATTTTTGCAGTAAAGTTTTAGTTATGTCTTTCACTGTCTCTCTAGGGCAACGCCTGCACTTAGAACTGTTTTTGTGGACCTGAAATCCCCAGTCATTGCTCTTGTCCTTATCATCACTTTCCATACGTTGCCTTATTCAAATGGTGATAGGAATTCCATAACAGTTTGATAGGTGTTTCAGACCTATCCTGATTTGGGAAGCACTGTGTCTAATTTGCAGATACACATTTTAAAAGGGATAGAAAAAATTGGAGCAGGCACAGATGGAAACAATAAAAATGATTAAAGCACAGGAAAATGGGACCTTGGAGGAAAGATAAAAGAACACAAGATTATTTGTTCTTCAGAGAAGGAAATCAAAAGTTGAAGAATCATTTGAGAATGTTCGTCAAGAATGCGTAGACTTATCATAGGAGCAAATGTTTCCGCTTGTTTATTTCTGTTTTGTAAGAGAAAGTGGATGGGCTCAACTCAGATTAAGGCAGCCATCAGAACCCTGTGATGGCATGCCTCTAGGACAGAGTGACAAGAAATACCAATCTGGGAAACTTTTGAAGGCTAGGAATATGTATGTGCTTCCTATGCCTCCCAACAGGCATGTGTAATGGCACATGCTGGCAAAGAGAAGTTCCATTTACTCTTTTTTTCAGGACATTGATATTTATGTTCTGGAATGTCTAAATGTCTCCTCTGAGTAGCTCTGACTATCAGTGAATTTATCAGTGGTACAGATGTTTCATGTCATCTCAGATAATTCATTCAGTGGACACTGAAGATATCTCAATTGGTAAAGTGTTTGCCACCCAAGTATCAGGGCCCATGTTTGATTCCCAGCTAGGTGGGATAGCAAGTCTCTGCAATCTTAGGACTGGGGAAGGGAGACAGGTGGATCACTGGGACTCTCTGGCCAGCTGAGTTCCAGGTTCACTTAAAAACTTCATCCCAGAAAAGAAAATGCAGCCAGGTGTGGAGGAGCATGCCTTTAATTCCAGCACTGGTGATAGAGGCAGGTGGATCTCTGTGACCTCATGGTCATCAAGAGCTATATTTTGGGACTGTCACAAGGACAACTGAGGATGACCCTCACGATTGGCTTCTTACCTCTGCTCCCACACAAATGCACACACACAAGTGGCATCCCCACAAACAGTGACACACACGTAAACCACACATGACGTGCATATAAGCACACAGAATTCTTACAGCGGGTTTCACATCCCACATTGGATTCTGGTTTCAATCACACTCTTGTCGTCTAAAGAGGTAAGAATTATTTGAATGCAAGCTTTACAAGAACCAAGAGTTCCTCCCTGCGTGATTCTTCTTACTCTACTCTCACTTTTATTCAACTAAATCAGCATCCACAGCACCTTGCTTAGATGTAATATTTTTGAGCATTTATGAGACTAAGAGTAGATGACTAGGCAGTGCTCAAGCATCTGGTACTTTTTCCATATGTATGTTTTTTAAAATTATTCTTGCTTGGCCATTTCTTTTTCCTTTTGTTTTTAGTTCAAACTCAAAGGTCTCTAATATCATCCACAGTTCCCTTTACCCACAGAAAAACACCTTTTATCAGCAGCTGGAGCGTTTTCGTTTTACCATTGGCCCAACACACTTTCATTTATGTGTTATTCTTGAAAATGGGGAAATGGCTACCAAGCTCCCATTTGGCAGACGTTGCCCTGTGTAGCTGGTCATGCTGATGGTTCTTGCTACCAACTATGAGTTTCAACCCTTGCAGGAATAGCACTTTGTTTGGTGTCCTTGGGAAAGCTCTTGCAGGGATTTGACAATCCCCATTGTTGGACCTCCATGACCTGTCTAAGCTCTGGTCTCTATTCTTACCACTTTGATACAGCTTTAATGTCCACCAACAGATAACAACTAAATGGCATTTTTGTAAGTTAAATTAACTGTGTTTAGGGTCAGTGCATCGACCATGTTCCAGGTTTACCTCATCATTTTTCCCTTTCTGGTTCCACTATAAACAAGTTCACATGCACTGTGGCCATCAAGAGGCCTCTGTGGTGTTCCAAAGCCCTCTATACTGAGCCTTTACTAAGACACCCTTCCCTAGAAAGAATGTAAGCACAAGCCTTAAAGGAATGATGTCATATCAACACTCTTTGCTTTAGATTTGAGCCCTGGCTCAGCAGCCCTGTGGCTTGGTAGTTTTGATGCCATTGCCCTGGCCCTAGGCACTGCCTCTTTCACTGTAAAGCAATATTTACAACATATCAGTTTTAAATGGGCTGACACTTGGAAAGTGTCCAGAAGGATATTTGACAATGACATATCCATGAAAAGTTTAGCTATTGTCTCCACAAACTCACTAAATTATTACAATAATCAAGTGAAACCAAATCTATGAAAGGGTTTCATCAGTAGGAAACCTGATATGGTCTTCACTCTTCCTAGAGTTACTTCTTTCTGAGAGATGCAAACAGCGGAGAAATGTGTAGTCCAACACTTTAACCTATCCCTGGATCCTCCTCTAAGGACAGTCACTTGGTTCCAGTCACAGTGTATCTTTGATTGGGGTTATCCCCCACCATCTGACATGAACAGGGGCATTAAGATTCCTGGCACTGAGAGAGTCATGGGATACCGTCTGATGGAGGTCCTTCCAGATATGTGGTTCTTTTCAGAGTCTTTAAATGTTCCAGTGAGCATATAGCTTCCATCCTGTACTGAACCTTAAAGTTCAGCATGTTCTTAAGTCACTTCTTACTCTTAGATCGTCAACCCTGAAATATCACTAATTGTGATTCTACAAGACATCTTGATTTTCTTCTATTCCTCCATTATGTTTTCCATATAGGCATTTTTTTAATCACAAAACTACAACTCTACCATACACTCTGCTCTACATGTGGCTATTTTCATAATCATAAAGATCATAAACACACCCATAATATTGATACTTCTGTGAAGCAATTGTTAGTTAATAATAACACATGACTTCATTTTTCATTATAGTTTAATTAAAGTTCCCATTTTTAGCAATTTTTTCAATTGTTGAAGACTATATTTTGAAAAGAAACCTTAATTTTTAAAACATTTTAAAAATTATTCTATTACCTTAAACATATAATTCTCCCAAGACTTCAAACAGCAATAAATATTGCCACATCTATAATAGATACCTACATATTTTAAATTTGATTTTATATATATGTATGATTTGTCTGCATGTTCATCTGTGCATAACAAGCCTGAAGTACCTATGGAGGCCACAGAATTGGATTTCCTGGAACTGGAATTACAAATATTTGTGAGCCCTCACGTGGGTGCTGGGAATTGAACCTGGATCCTCAGTAAGAACAGCAAATATTAACTGCTAATCAGTCTCTCCATCCCCCAAGGCATCTAAATATTAATACCAGTATTAAACATATATAATATTAATAAACAAAATGACAAATGTATTTGCTTTAGGGTATCAAGGAGATGATGGAGGACAACTTATAGAACAGGTTCTATCTTACTATGTAGGCTTCAGGGATCGAACTCAGGTCCCCAAGCTTGTCTGCAATCCCTTTGCCCACTGAGTCATCTCACTAGTCCTACAACTGCGTTTAAGGGTCTCTTGGCTCTTGTCTGCCTCCCTCTGTTCATTGTGAGAGCTGATGGAGGAGGTTATTCCTGGTATCCGCACCTTTGCACAGCTTGTTATATCTTGGATGTACAAAGCGTAATTTAAAAGTTTTAAGGCTAAGTAAACATTGAAATTGTTACATCCTCTCTTCTGGATATCTTTCAAGCTTTATATATTTTAAGAAATATCCATATATTATAATTTATTTAACAACTTTTACATATGAGGTATATGCTATTACATGAGTGATAGCTTTTGGTTATCTTCCACTATTTTTATTCTATTGAAGGGGCTATGGAAATGAACTTTTATAACTTTTTATAACCAGGAAGTGTCGAGAACAAATGAGACAAGTAATGTGCCACCATCTTCAACTTTGTTAGGTGCTGTCAAATTGCTTTCTAATTCAGTTAGAAAAAGTTCTACTCTTAGAGCAAGAGTGCTTCCTTACCACATAGCTTTCTAACACCTAGTACTGTCAGGCATCAATACACAACAATTTTCTGTTTGATACCTATCTCATCTGGGTCACGCTCACTTAATGGCTGTTATCTCACGGATAGGGTGAGCATCTTATTCTCTCTTCACTTACATGGGAGAAGCACCTTGTCCATGCTTGGAAACACCCACTGAAATGCCTACTAGCATGACTTTGAGTTCTACTTTATTGAATGGCTTGAAGTAAGCACTCAATGAATGACCTAGATAACATAAATACAATCATTTATATTGACACTTTTTCTAATACAGGAATCTATATTTGTCTACAATGTTTTAAAATTTGTACTTTCCTAGGGAAAAAAAATATAATACTATGTGTGTTGTGCATGTCAGATAACCCTTTCCTTGACTTCCCATATTTAACTCACTCTTGGAAAGGAGCTCCATTTGGGGAGGTCTCATCATTGGCTTACCTTTGGTGTAGAGGAAACCGGATTTTATCGCATGTGTTTACACACTTTATAATTTGTCACTTGGACAAGTCTCTTTGCTTGTACAGACAAAACTTATCTGTAAATACTAACGCCTGTCTTTCCATTGATAAATTTTCATTTTAACGTTGTAATTAAAATATAACATCCAAAGTACAGAAACTATTCAAAAGTAAAAATGTATGTTGTAGTTTTACTTTTTTTCTTGTCATGTTATAATGGCTACATAAATATATTTTCAAATGTTGATAATATCCTTTCATCTTTGTCCTGAGTTCTGATTATAACTATGTTGGAACAGAAAACAGCAGCTGCAACGTATCACTTTGAAAAACTAGTGGGTGATCTCACACAAATGTAAGACTGCAGACTTTGCAATCCACATATCATTATCAGTCATAACACCTTATGTGATCTGTATCAAATGGTCATAGTAGGAGTACTTCAGTAATAATTATCTGTATATTAGAAATCTGATCAACATTTCTCAAGATTTTGAAAGCCATTAGCTTTATTTGTCATTTACAATAAATAAATATTAAGTAATGTGTAATATGTTTAAGGGTTTTATTAATACAAACATTTACATGTTTATTGTTTCCCATTTGGCCACTGGTCTTATAAGCTATAGTAAGCAATTTCTGTTAGATTACTTTATTCCTTAACAAAATTTATATTAAATATATATTACTAATTTTGTTTATATTTTAAAAATGCAGTATATTAGGATTATATTTCAGAATTTTGCCTTGAAGTTTTATGAAAACTTTACTGATGCTTATGTGAATGCCCAAAAATATTATTAATGAAATAAAATGGCCATAGGCAGCTTCTAAGTGTAACATGTAAGCCTTAATGTCATATGTGAATATATAATTTAGAGTTTTCTGAGATATTGATACTCAGAAATGGAATGAGAATATTTCCATTTTTTGATTAAATTTCCATATGATCTTATCAATTCTGATTTTAAACTTCCATTGACAAAAGAAAAAAATGCCAAATTATATTGTCCAAGTACATTTTGGGAGAGTCCTTATTTATTACATTTTTCTAAAATGGTTAATATTAATGTCAATATTAATCTTGATTTTACCTTATAGACAGGAGCTCACTACAAAGCTCTAAGTAACCTAGAACTCACTTTGTGGACCAGGGTAGCCAAGAAATCCTAGAGAGCTACTTGCCTCTGCCTCCCAAGTACTAGGATTAAAGACATGTCTCACCAGTCTGCTAGATTTTAAAACACACACACACACACACACACACACACACACACACACACACACACACACTAACAGGAGTACAATGTAAGGAGAGGTGGGGACACAATAACGAAAAGGGGGAGGGAATAACAAGAGAGTAATAGGGAGAAAAAGACAACAGTCACATGTTCTTTCCCATAAATGGCATCTGGATTTATATGTGTGTATATTGATCTATCAGTATGACGTATGACCAGGAGTACTATTTGGAGGAATGATGCAGGGGATTAATGAAAGTGGGAGGAGGAAGCTGGAAGGGTGATGTCGAGCCAGATATGAGGCTTGTACAATGATATATGTGTATGGAACTTTCATAATGAAAACAACTATTTTGTAAGCAAACCAAACATTGTTTGTTTTAAGCCCTTAAGATATCCTCTGGGACCCCTGTGATATTGTTGATTGCTCTTGGAGAATTTGGTAGATAATGTGAGAATGTCAGGCAACATTTCCCAGCAGCTCCTACTGCTAACTTTAAAGAAGTGATGGTTTTAAAGTTTGTATTTTTCAGGCCATTGCAGAGATTAAATAGCATTTCAAGTACTTATTAACTACTCTCATTCCTAGTTATAGACTCGCCTATCAATTTCATAGCTATTTTCGTAATATGTCCTTTAAAAATAAAAGTTTTTTTAATATTCTAAGAAGAAATTCTTACATGTTGAATAGGATAAAATAAACCACTTATCAGTTTATTAGACATTACTTTATCAACATTATTGAAGTGGAAATCAGGTTAGAATTTACAGTCTAAATGGAAGCACTTGTCACAAATGTCTCATTTTAAGAACAGAAAACTGAATGTGGTAAAAGATGCCTCGGTTTATTCTACTTGGCTGTGACACAGAGAAAATAGAGAATTGGGCCCCTTAATTTGGAATTTGATATTGAAATATTCTCTATCATGCTTTAGTCACACTGTATTCTCAAAGGGAAAAAAACAGATACAAAGAAAGACACAGAGCACTGAGTCACGGGTTCTTGAATTATACATGTCCTGATTTTATTTGTAACAAGGCTACACTTCCATAGGAAGTACCTTTGGCAAATTTCCCTTTCTTCTGCTTTCATTCTCTGCAAGATTTCATCTTGTGGCCATGAACTGCGGATGAAGGATAAACATGGCTTTTCAGTACCTCAAGACCATCCTCTGTCTTATTTATGCCTGACCTGGTACAGCACAGCTGACCTTGGAAAGTTTAATTGAGGCTAGAATTATATGGCACAGCTTGAGGCCACCTGAATTTAGAGGGCGTGACATACAGAAAGACACACAGGCACTGACAATATAATGGCCTGGTGAAGTAAGAGTGTATATGCATGTGTGTGTGTGTGTGTGTGTGTGTGTGTGTGTGTGTGTGTGTGTGAGAATGTGTGTATGCATATGTACTTCAGTTCTGCTGGAGTGACAGCTATGAAAAGGCCTATTGTAAATTTATACAGTGAAGAAATATTGTGAAGCAATATAATGCATCTACATTCCTCTATCATTAAAACATGGAATTTATTTGTTAAGTAAATGATGATTTAGTTAAATATGGAACCTATTTAGGCTTGAATAAAAAGCAATGGGTTACAGTAATAACTAATTCAAGACATAATCATTCTGTGAAACATTAACAATTTTATAATAGTTGAAGTTCTTAATGAATGCTGACATTTCCACTTTGGAATTAAGATAATTTAATAATACAAAAGCAAACAAAAATTTCATTAATGGATTTGCTTTAGGTAACTGTTTTAAAACTAACATAAATGACCTATTATTAAAACTGGCTTATTATACTTCATAAGATTTTGAGCAAGATTTGAGATATAATTAGTACATAGAATCAAAGGTGTTACTATTGGAAAACTTAAATTAATTTTTATTTGTTAATTAAAGTTTAAATTGGCCACATTCTTACCTATATGCTTCCCTTTATGATTTTTACTGCATGGTAGATGTTAAACTATTTTGGTATAGATGCCACCATCAATAAATCGGGTGGTTAAAATAGACAATGTTAATTCATACTATTTTGTGTAATTATACAACTAATTATGTAAGTATACTGAGAGATAACATTGTATATCCTGAGGAATTTGTTAACAGGATGCTAACACCCTGAAATATTGGTAAATTATTTCTATGTTAAGGAAACACCAGATTTGTTTTTAATTTTATTTCACACAACCAAAATTAGTTTTGAAAATGTCTTCAAATGACCACAAAACTAGACAAACTTGATAAATGTATGATATTCTTATAGACATGCTTGTGTGTGTGTGTGTGTGTGTGTGTGTGTGTGTGTGTGTGTGTGTGCATGTATGAAAGGGATTCTGGGGAGAATAGCATTCAATAATAAAAACCTTATCTCTTTCTTTTGTTTTCTCACAAGCAGAATCTCATAGATGTAAGCAGTAACAAAAATTTGTGAGACACGGAGGAAAGCTCTGGTTTGCCCACAGGGCATTCAAGATATACACACAAGAAGCTGGATGGATAATTACACCCATATGTACCCATATAAACTCACCCACAAATGAGGTTTATAGCTGTAAGTGAAACTCAAGATGCCATCAAGTTACTGCACAGCTTCATTAATCAATACACTCAATGAAATTATTCTTCAATTAATTCTCCAGTGATAGGATCTTCTTTGATTAAAATTATTTTTATATGGGGTAAAGGTTATGGATGTAGAAAATGCACAAATACTTTTTAAGTTTGGACATCAATCTCCAACATATAGATTGTTTATATATATATATATATATATATATATATATATATATATATATATATATGGAAATAGTAATGAGCTCATCCTTGTTTTGTACATTGCTCTACATTTTCTGCACTTGGTTTGCTTCGAGACTTTGACAAGTAGGATGACTCTAATTATTATATTCTAGCCTAGAAATAGATATAATAAATAAATGATAAATGCGGTTGTACATGTTTACAGAATACCATGTACCATACCCAGCCCTCAATATCCTATACATGATAATTCATTTTATTCTGTTTATTATTGGCTAGATATGTTTGCATAGGTTGAAGGGGAATCCAGTGAGACTCCAGGGCTAAAGCTGAAACTACTTTGTCATGTAAGTTACAGCAAACAGGTTCAGGTTTGTAGCCATTATCCATTCTCAGTATTCTTTCCTAATCTGGCTCTTAACACAACTGTGAAGATTCATGAGAATCTCCCTTATAATACAGTGAAAGTGTTCTATTAACATGAAATCTAAATTATGTGCAGTAAGAGAACTAGGTCAGTTTTAAGTTGGCAATTTTTAAGATGGGAGATTTGTACTGTTTCACCATGCATCCTAGTTGTTCCACTTAGGTCTTCTTCTATACCCCACATAAGCTTGGAGTTTACTGTCCCTTTTGACATTTAACATTCTTTTCAAACCAGAAAAATACAAGATTTGATAATATTAAATAACAGGACACTGAAAGTGTAAGTTGTTAAAATATTGTTGGTTAACAATATTGTTAATTTAGCAATTATTTACAGTTGACTTTGGTTTTAACTGTTAATAGTTCTGCTCATTAGAACTTGATATTCAGGGCTATCAGTAAAGTGTATACTAATATCATGCTGACTTTACTATGTCCAGAAAGGATCTATGGTTACATACAATGAAAGTTTATGATTGTTTCCCAGAAATTAAACTAGCAGGAACCACAGTCTAGAGAGTTATACATCTAGATCATTTGAATGATAGATAGATAGATAGATAGATAGATAGATAGATAGATAGATAGATTATTGGTTATATATTTGATATAATTGATTATATCTATCATAATATCTCTCTAGATATATATAATAAATTGCAAAAGACCAAAAAAAACTTGTATACACAGCACAAAGAAACAAAATATAGATTAAAAGAAAATGGCTAGTGTATCTACTGCCTGGATAGAGAGGTTTTTTTTTCCCATCCATAACCATTCCAAGATGGATATAAGGTGAATATCAGGCATGCTGGGGCTGAAATGTGTGTAACGTCATATAAAGAAACATTTAATGACCTAGGACAATTGCTCTCTGGAGATACAACAGACACCATGGGCTACTTCACCTGAGACCACAGATCTCCTTCCAGTTACAGACTTCAGAGGACTTCCATCCCACTGGAATCTCCCTTTGCCCAGATCTCAACTGTCCTCAACCTCTTCACAGTGAAGGAAGCCAAAAGTATTGAGATACATGAAGCTGTAAAAATTCATTGAGGGAAGCTGTGTCTGTTTTACTATGATCTTTCTGATTTTGGTCAATCTAAATTCTACAGTGGATCATGAAATATCAGCAAAGTTTATTACCAATGGCGCATTGTATTTATAAAAAATAATAAGTGCTGAAGTGAAATCACTATGAATTGTCCTCAAAACACACTGTAAGAAAATATCCCACCCTTACACACATATTTTGATTTCTAGCCAACCTGTCATTGAGCAAGCCTAGGTTTACCATCAGGACTCCATGCAGTCTTAAGAAGTAACTTCCTTAAGTGTGTAAATGCGGTCTATTTATTCAAATATTGGACTTTTCTGAGAGAGTTCGAGGGCATCTGCCCGATGCTATTATGTTTGTAACTTGATTCCAGCTGAGAATATTTTCTTTGTGAATGTGAATAGAATCTGGGTATTGATGAAAATACTAGACATTTGTGACAAGCAATATAGAAACAAAACTGCCGGTCCTGAAATTTTTATGTGTGGGGGGGCTAATTTATTGCATTTTTAAATAGAAATTCAGAGATAGCCTTATCTGCTGTCATTTAGTTTAAATTCCACAATACTGTTTGTATTTGACCAAATTCACTTATCTCTTCTTTGCTTTTATTCTGTTGTGCCAGCCTACTAGCACTTGATATACTTAGCTATGGTTTTATAATAAAGTTTGAGCTTTCACTGAGAGAAGCAGAGGCAAGAAGAGAAAAGGCTGTGTCTTGGATACAAAGGATGCCAGCTGCCTACCTCAGTTAGAAGGCTTTGAAAAGTAGGAACTTTTGCCTTAGTTCCATGTGTCGCACAAAAAGCTCTACAGGATAATTGGGGTTCCTTATAGAATAAGAGTCAGGTATGTGTAAAGTATAAAGATGAAGGAAAGGGCACAATGCATGCACACATGTACACACAAAATCACATCCTCCTAAGGATACCCTCTTCTCTTAATTCTATTAAGAGCTGACCATTTTCTTCTTTTTTCTGTTTCCAATGATTTTTTTTTATCATGCAGTTCAATGCCATTGTGGCATTTTTGCTTATTTATGTCGCTATACTTCATTCTAATTTTGCACTCATGTTCCTCTTTCCTTCATTTGAAAATAAAATACAAACTGTAAATGATTTCCACCTCCCAAATTTAACATAAGTACTCTACTTATTCTAATTCCGATCCAAAGCTGAGTGAAAATTTAAAACTCAAGTGACCTGGATGAAGAAAAAAGCTAGCTGGGAATTTGGACTGTCTAAAGTTTTGATAAAATGTGGGTTCTCAAAATCTTAGGCTAGGAAGGGAAGACATAAACTCTTAAAGCGGGGAAGAAAGGCATCTCATCACTGCAAAACACAGACACTCTCTTTCAAAGAATTGTGGGAAATTAAATTCTTTATGCTGGCTACTGATCTAGCACGATCTGGTTCACCTGACAATGACAAAGCAACATGTTAATGGGCCAAACCCTCTCTTGAACCCTAGTTCCTTAGACATAAGGTAGATGTAATCAAGACCTACAATATGGATCAAATGACCATATGCAACATGTGAACTGATCTAAGCTCTGAGTGTGGCTGTCCAGATCCATAAGATGGATATCCTGATGCTCCAGCCACTTGAAAAGGATACAAAAGTCTATGGCATTTCATGTGTCTGACTGACTGAGTAGCTAGACAATTTTATGACTTGAGCTCCTCGTCTTGTTGCATGGAAACAAAGCCATATGAAAAGACAGATCTCTTGGAAAGAACAAACTGATTTCCAGGGAGCAGCATTGGACTTCCAGAACTCGATAGGATGCTGCAATCAAGCTTTACTCCTTCTTGATCTGTCCCTCTGCATCCATGTTGCAAACTGCAACACTGAGGCACATTTTCATAAAGAAGACAAAACATTTTCTTTTTCTTTAGTGAGGAGCCATTTGGTGCCTCCCTGAACTTGGGATCTTGGAAAGTGACAAGCTGCCACCTTCCAGTGGGAATAAATCCAGCAGAAGTCCTTTGTGAATGCCAGGAAGAAAGATGGAATGGCCTCCTCCCTTGTCATCACCAGCAGATGTTCCCCCTCTGTGACAGAGTACAATAAACCCGTGAAATAACAAAGGTGGAATTTGTACCCAAACACCAGCTATTTCTAAAGGGAGCAAACAGATTTGATTATCTCCAAGATACTGGGCTCTGACAGAATGTGACAACTATACCTTTCTATTTTCCTTTCAGCCTCCAGGAGATGGAAGATTTAGTACCCTTTCACACACGTTAAGTCTGAGAAACTTCTTATGGCTTCTTATGAGTACTGGAGGCTGGAAAAGAAATCAAGTTGTCTGAGATTTGCGGCAAGGATGTGTATGGAAGTCACTTCGATTTGCGGGACAGATGCTAGTAGCATTTTGCAAATATTGTCACCATTGACCTGCAAAGGTTGTGCATCTAAACCTCTGCGAGCTGCCTTCATGTCAGCAAATGAGCTGCTTTCAATCCTCTCCCATAGCTCTTTGGCTGTTTTTACCAAGTTCCAAGCTGAGACTGTCAGCATTACTATAACTTGTGATCTTGCACAGCCATTGGTTTAGAACATTTTCTATGCACATTTATTCTGGCTGAGGCATAAGCAGGAGGTCCCAAAGTGGCAGGTTCTCGTATAACTCTAATCCAGTTACTACTGAGTTAAAATGCGTTCTTTACAGTTTCAAACCCCTGGGAAAAACTAGAAGTGACAAGCTGGGGTCTGCTTCTTGTGTTTTAAACCATGGTTGACTCCAGGAAATAGTAGCAAGCCTGAACAAGCACATTTTTACATACTTCTCTTCTGTCTTTTTCGGTTTGCATTTTTAATTCTTCTCAGTTTGAACTTTCTACAAGGTCTTTTTGCCCACCTTGTTGAAGATTTGAAGACCAAAATTGCATGAAATAACTATTGAAAAAATATGATTATGCAATATCCTTTGTAAATCTTCGGTGCCTTGTATATGCATTAATCTGTCCTTTCCCGCAGATCAACTAGATTTTAAAACTGTTTTAATTCTATATACCACCAAACCATTGGTGAAGTATTAAAAATTCACTACTTCTTTAATTATTGCACAGGAATACTCTAAATCAAATATTGAAGTTACAATTTGATATTATGAAACTTATTTACTCAATATTCATGAAACAGCTAGTTAATGCACACACTATAGCAGTAACAGGCTTTATTGAGCCTCGACTTACTGAGGAGATAGAACAAATAAGTACATAAATGTGGTAATTTAACAAACATATGTTCTAATATGAGAAGAAAAATAATATGGAAGAGAGGACACAGGATGAGTGTCAGAGGCCAATCTCCTAGACAAGTCATAAAGAAGGCATTGCAAGGAAATGACATCAACTCAACTAAGTCAAGGCTTACTATTTTTAAGGGAGGGTAGACTAATCTTATGCAGTTCAATCAGCTATACAACAGACAAAAACTAAAAAGAGACCAGGCAGTTATGGTTGCACACCTTTAAATCCCAGCACTCAGGAGGTAGAGGCAGGCAGATCTCTGAGCTGGAGGTCATTTTGGTCAACAGAGTGAGCTCTAGGACAGTCAAGGATACACAGAGAACCCCTGTCTTGAAAAACAAGCAAACAGCTAAAAAGGGTATTTGGAAGATATTACAAAAGAGGTTTCATAAGGATTGTATTACCCCAACATACCTCAACACAGCACTAGGAAAAATAAATGAATTTTCTAAGGAAGTTTACATCATTAAGTACTTTGTGTTTATCTTTATGACACTATCACAAAATACCTGAGGTTAACAATTTATATGGAGAAAAGGTTTCTTTTCAGTAATGGTGTGAGATTATTCATGGTCACTTGCCTCTCTTGCTTTGGACTTGTGACACCTCACTTCCTAATGGAATGTCTGAGATTGAATGCCCACTTAGCTCATTTCACCCAAGGAAGTCAATATGCTCTTCAAGGGCATGGCCCCTATGATCTAACTTCTTCCCAGTAGGTCCAGTCTCCTATAGACTCCACTACTACCCACAACACCAAGTGAGCAGTGAGCTTTTGACATAAGTCTTTTAGAGACAGTATAGGTAGAAACTACAGCAATGTTCACATTCAGTATTTGTTTCAGCCAGAGAGACACCATGTCAAAGACACTGCCTTGCAGCTTCCTATTTAGCATGATACAGTAAAATGTAATACTTGATGCCTAGTGACAGAAAGTCAAACCAAACTTGAAAGTGTTGCATCTCTATCTGGTTCCTAAGACTTTTGAAATTTCATATTCTTACTCTTTACATAGTCAGTACAGATTATATATTGAATATAATGCACACACACATGTAAAATCAGAAAGCTTAGTATTCCTCATCTCAAGAAAGGCTGAACTTAGAAAAACAAGCTTTTAAGATTTACACTTTGACATTTCTTCTGTTTTGCGCTCAGGAGTCTCATTAATCATTTTGATATGATATTCTAAAGCATGGGCTATTTGATGCTTTTAAAATACTTGCCTTGGAATCCAATACAAAACTGTGAGTCTAAAGAATTTTATGAGACTTCTAAAAAGAACTCATTAGGTAATAGGATTACTACAAATATAATGCCTAGTGAAAAAACAGAAACTCCTTCACTTTCACATTTTAAAAGCTGCATAGGTGAACTGTATTAGTGTTACTCCTTACTGCTCTGTTAATATTTTTTTTTCAATCACAGAATTGAGTTTGTCTGTCTCTGTGAAGAATTCTGAGAAAGTTTCACGCTAACTTAAAGTTTGTTTTGCCAAATATCTGGAACTCCAGAGGCTGAAAACAACTTTGGAGAGAGAGAAAATATATATATAAATTTTTACAAAAAGACTGGGTGGACCAGTTACATAAAAACTAGCATTATTTAAATAGCAGCGAGATGCTAAATCAATTAGCCACAGGAAGTCATTCTAGCTGTTTGCCCTTGTAAAGCTGTAGTTAATGATTACAAATTACAAAATTTCTTCATCTATTTTGCAGAACACAGGTGAAAACTGTTGTCTGTGGATGTACACAGAAGTTTCTTATTCTACACTGTATCTCAAATTATTTGCAAAGTAATTATGCAGGACCTGGAGATGCTGCTGGGAATGTAATAGATGTGGATTCCTGCCCTCAGGGGGCTCAAATTCCAGTGCGTAAAAAGCAGACATTAAACTAATAATTGAATTCTGCAGTACATTAGATATGATCTTCTGTGGTGATACAGAAGTGATTGGAGAAAAAGCAGAGCCGCATAATAATTTAAAGTATCACAGTCAGAAGAAGTTTGACAAAAAAAAAAAAAAAAAAAAAAAGGGGGTGGATTTAATAAAAGAGCAGAAAAAAAAAAAAAAAAAAAACCTGAAGGAATTAAGGAAGAGGGTATTCAATTTGCCTTGGAGAAGAGATTCCTGCTAGTCACAAGAACAAGTACAAAGGCCCTGGGGCCATAGATCATCAGAGTTAAGCCAGAAAGGAGAGGGGTGGGTAGAGAAGGCTGTCCTTAGTAGACAAAAAAATTAGAGACAACCTCAGAATCATCAATTGTGTAGTCATTGGGAAGATTCTGCCTTTTACTGTACACAAGATGGAAAGTCATTGGGATTGGGGATATGCCCACCATGATGTCACTTCCTTTCTAAAAAGAATGCCTTGACTTCCACTAGAGATGTTTTTTATGGATGTGCAAGGGAGATAGCGTTGGGATGTGTGAGGTCAGATACTGCAGCAATCAAATGAGAGATGGAATCGGGGTGATTGCAGTCAAGAAAAATGAGGAATGGTGAGACTCTGGACAGATTTTGACGGTACAGACCATGGACCTTTCTGATTTCTTAAATTTAAGATCAAACAACAGGAAAGACATAAAGAAGTGCTCAACTTTTTGATATGGATACCTATTTAAAGGGTTCGATTTTCTTGACAAAATTTGGTGCACAAAAATCTTCTACTGAACTGAGTCAAAATTGTTGATCTTCCTTTTTGAAATATAAAGCAAAAAAATTACTGATCTTCACAGATGGCTCAGTGGTTACAAATAATTGCTGCTCTTGCAGAGGACCTGGGTTTGGTTCCCACAGGCAATAATTAAAAATTCACATGACATATATATAGGGGAGGATGGCCATGTCAGGCATAGGTGGGAGAGGAGGTCCTTGGTCCCCTGAAGGCTGGATGCCCTAGTGTGGGGGAATTCTAGGGCAGGAAGGTGGGAGTGGGTGGGTGGGTGAGGGCACATTCTCATAGAAGCAGAAGGGAAGACTGGATAGGAGGTTTCTGGGTGAGGCCGGGGGAATGGGGAAAGGGGATAACATTTGAAATGTAAATAAAATGTCCAGTAAAAAAGGAAAAAGATTCACATGGCCTCTCACAACCAACTGTAACTACAGTTTCAGAAAATTGAATGCTCTTTTTTGGACTTTGAGGGCATCAGGCACATATGTGGTACTCACTGTCTTAGTAAGGGTTTTATTGTTGTGAAGCGACACCATGACCACAACAACTCTTTATATTTGTAGTAATCCTATTACCTAATGAGTTCTTTCCTTAGTTTCTGAGTGACATTTCATAACCCTTTCTTCTATCCTTGACTCTACAGTTAGAACCACATGGCCGAAGCTGCCAAGTTCTGCTGCTTGCTGGGGCTGGAACATGACCCCTCTTTTAATTACATCTTCACCAGCTTTCTGTATTCAATAGTTTCCTTCACTGATTCAGTTGGCTGTCCTGGAACTTGGTCTATAGACCAGGTTGGCCTTGTGTGCCTCTGTCTCCTGAATGCAGAGTTTGAAGGTTTGTACCATGCTCAGACCAAAGCTTTTCTTTAATTCCTTTTCACAAGATGGAAGCTTAGCTGGGTGGGGTTTTCCCCTGAAGGCAACCCCTCCTTCTGTTTTGATTCTTAATCTGTTTACTTCCTTGAATGTAGGTCTTAGCTTCATTCCACTTTCTGGTACCCCTTTTCTGCTCAATCTATACATTTTGTATTTTGCCTTGTTTAGCTTGCTCTTTTTTTTTTTTTTTTTTTTTTTTTAATAAAAACGCTCTACATAAGAGTGAACCTCACAATAGAGTCTATTTGGGTTTTTTTTGGGTTTTTTTTTTTTTTTTTTTTTTTTTTTGTCCCTTTCCCAAAGCAATTAATCTTAATCTCTTCACTTTAGCCTGGGGCAGAATTATTCAGACAAGAGAAAAAGCAGCTACATTCTTCGCCAAAATATCACAAGAAAAATCTCTAGGCAACATAGAAAAAAATCAGTTTTTAAAATTTGCATCTTTATTTTCAGCAACCTTGAGCTGAAATTCACATTTGCTTCAGTTGTGGATTTAGTCCACAAAACCCATTAGTACTAGTATCTCTTCTGACAGTTTACCCAATTGAAATATTAAATATTTTATATCATATTGAGCAATAAAATCTCAAAATATCATTTATTGTACTTTGAGATCCTAAAATTCTTCTCCTCTGAAATATTTTGAGCCAGGATCCCACAGTTCAAATCATCCTTAGCACAACTGTCTTCCATGTTGCTAGTAGTATGGCCCATTGAGCCCCACTTAAAGCCTTCCACTGTTGTCCCAAGTCTCAAAAATCCACATTCCTTCAAACACAAGCATGATGAAGCCTATCAGAGCAATACGTCTGTCCCCGGTACTAACTTCTGTCTTAGTTAGGGTTTTGTTGCTGTCAAGAGACACCATGACCATGACAACTCTCATAAAAGACAACATTTAATTGGGGCTGGCTTACAGTTTCAGAGGTTCATTATTAGAGTGGTGGGAAGCATGGCGGGGGCACACACAGGCTGACATGGTGCTGGAGAAGCAGCTGAAAGTTCTACATCTTAATCAACAGACAACAGGGAGAGTTGTTTACCCCACTAGGAAAAGCTTGAACATAGAGACCTCAAATCCTGCCTTTACAGTGATACATCTCCTCCAACAAGGCCACACCTCCTAATAATGCCACTCTTTATGGGCCAAGCATTCAAACACACAAGTCTATGAGGGCCATGCCTTTTTAAGCCACCACACTCATATACACATTTGTTTTTCAAAAATTAATTTTTAGATTTTAGAGTACAGAGCCTAGTTTAAAATCGGGAATTTTACACTAAGTGACACTGTGTGCCCAAGGAAGAGTTATTTCCAAATGACTGTAACTCCAGATAACACACCATTACTGTGTTAGTCCCATAGTAATCACTCAGCACATGTAAGTAACACAAGGTCATATATGTGTGAAATTGAAGAAATCTAAGCATTTCAACAGTAGTGAAATCTAACCAATCAGAAAGAGGTTCTGAGATCAGTGTGTGGATTCTGGCTCACAAAACAGATTTTAGCTGCCACAACTGAGCAGATAAATTGAAAAAGGGCTGAAAAAACATAAAACAAGAGACGTTTCTTGGTTTTCACAAACCTTCTAGGTTGATGCAGGATGCAGGTATATGCAACACATCAAGCCACTTTGGAAAAAACCAAAAGAAAATATTGACTTCTGTCACTGACAATAGAGCCACTTCACTGAAAATGTCTTAGTAAAGGTGTAATACTAACTTTAAGCTGCATGCTCTGGCCAACTTTGTCATCACTCAACAAAACAGTTTCTATGGACAGTGTGAGGAATGGTGTGTTCTGGTTCATGATGCCAGAGGTTTCTGCCCATCACAGTGCATTAGGGTGTGGAACAGGTCATGACAGGCAACCCCAAAAATTAGAGAATGAGAATAAGGCAGGAAAAAAGGCATAATCTTTAAAGGTCCACGGACCTCCTGCCTCCAGCTATGCCATACACACTAAAGTTTCCAGAGTATCTCCAAAATGGCACTACCAACTGCGGATCACATATTATACACAGGAGACAGTTATGGCCATCTCATAATACCATGTCCTGGTCTTCTTCTCTGGTGGTATGATAAAACACTGACCAGAAACAAATGAAAAAGGAAAGCATTTATTTTAGGTCATAGCTCATAGTTCATTATTGACAGAAGCCATGGTAGGAGCTCAAGCTTCACAAGTTCAGCTACCTGTTTTTTCAGCTCAGGCTTACTTGCCTAGGAATAGCACCACCCACAGTAGGCATGGCCCTCCCATGTCAAATAACAATGTCCCATAGACAATCCCATTGGACAATCTAACTGAGAAAGTTCCTTAATAAAGGCCTCTTCTTCCCAAGTATGTATAGTTGAAAACCAACATTAGCTAGCCCACAGAAAATACATTTATACAATCTAAAAGAGTCCCCAGAGTCTTAACAGAGCCAACATTTTTCAAAAGTCCAAATCCCACATCTGTTCTGAGAATCAAGGAAATGTCTTAGCTATGAGTTCCCAGAAAGAAAAAAAAATTTAAAAAAAAATTGTGAACATCTAAGATATGACACAAAGAAAATATTCCATTCCATTCTGAAAGATGGGAATAATATCACAGAAAAGAGATATTAGACCAAAGGAAGACAAAAACCCAGTATGGAAAACACTAAATCCTATGGGTTCTTATCTGCAGCATGGGCTGTTGTGACTTGTGTTAAAGTGGGTTTGGGCATCTGTCTGGCATTTCTAATATACAGGCATCTCCACTGCATGTCATGACTTCATTCCCTCTTCAGAAGTTGCTTGTAGTGATTGTGACCAAGTCAAATACTACCCAGCATGCTGGGCTTTTCTTTGAAATTTGGATTGAAGTCTCCACAACCGGATAATTCCTTTATCTTGTATGCATTCAAAATCAGCAGTGTAAAAATGAAGCCAAGTTTCAGTCAGATCTCCTTGACTGCATGCAGATACCATGACTGCAGTAGCCTCTAAGTATGTAAATGAGTGAACCCAGTAAAACACTTCTATTCCCAGGCCTGGGTAAGCAAGGTGCCCTAAAGCTTTCCTCCAAGACAAGTCCCAATGAACTAAAACCTTTGTACTCTGCATATATTTCAGATCTTTCTGCATTTTGCTCTAGATATTTGCTACAAACCTTGCTCAACCCACTACCAAGAACCACGCCATGGCCTACATGTTAGGTTCCCTTGAAATTTTCTCTATCACATGAACTACCACATTTCTTTTCAATTTACTCTCATGAAAAATTTCAGGGCAGGTGAAATATATCAGCAAGTTCTTTGCCAGGATATAACACATGGTCCTTAACCCAGTTCCCAATAGAGTCTGTCTTAGTCAGGGTTCCTGCACAAAACATCATGATCAAGAAGCAATCTGGGAAAGAAAGGGTTTATTCAGCTTACACTTCCATGCTGCTGTTCATCACCAAAGGAAATCAGCTCAGGAACTCACACAGGGTAGGAACCGGAGGCAGAAGCTGATGCAGAAGTCATGGAGGGATGCTGCTTACTAGATTGCTTCCTCTGGCTTGCTCAGCTTGCTTTCTTAGAGAACCCAGGACTACCAGCCCAAGTATGGCACCACCCACAATGGGCCCGCCCACCCTTGATCACTAATTGAGAAAATGCCTTACAGCTGGATCTCATGGAGGCATTTCCTCAACTGAAGCTCCTTTCTGTGTGATAACTCCAGCTTGTGTCAAGTTGCCACACAAAACCAGTCAGTACAGAGTCCCACCTATGACTCCACAAGCAAAGACTCTACTGTCCGTATTCCTTTTAGCAGCAGCGTCTTCTCTGATCCCACCATCACAGTGCTTACAGCTGTCTAGGCTTCAATAATCTGCTTCTTCCAGTTTACCTGTATTTCTTCAGGAAGCTAATTCCTAAAGGCTTAAAAACATACGTTCAGATTCAGATGCAGCAACAAGCTTCCTTTTCTAGTACTGATTTCCTACATTTGTCAAACCTTTCTGGTCCATAACAACCACTCAGCAGAGGAAAGACATTCAGGCTTTAGAGAGTTCTATCTGTCACAGTGGGGAACTTAAGGCAGAATGGCTTACTTCTCAGTATCCAGGAGGGATGTGGAAGCAGGGGACATCTTCAAAGCATACCACCTGTGACTTACTGAATCCTCCAGTTAGGCTCCACCTCCTAGCTCCCAGAACCCCAGAAAGCAGCCAAACCCCTTGGGGCGCAAGTGCATAAGATATGAGCCTATTGGTGGATTTCACATTTAGCCATAGAGGAAAGTGACAGAGTTTTCTATGCTAGAAATCAATACATATGATCTGAGAAATGTTGCCATGTGGGAATACAGGGTCAAAGAGTTGGTATCTGTTTTACCCCACAAACATCAACAATAATTTTAACCTTGCATGGTCATCCTCATGCGAGGATATGCATCCTCATAGGCCACTGGGAAAATGACTGTCTTGTCTTCAAACAGGCCAAGTTTGCTGTTGAGTTAAGGCCAGATTTTCTGAAACAGAAACTCAGAAATAGAGTTAGCTGGTCCTGGAATTTGAAATGCTTATCCAAACTAAAATGAAAACCTTGAAGTTTGACTCCCTGCCATTATTAATGGATATTTAACACCCTGCTAAGCTTGTCTCCCACTCCGCTGTTTTCTTAAAGTTGGTTGAATAACTGGTATTCTTCCTGCTCACAAAGTCATTGTTCATGGGCATATTGCAAAATCACCTTAAGTCAACAGTCTGTGTCATCTGTTCTAAAGAAATGTAATGTCTGGATTAACGCATAAAAGCCTGGGTTAGGAAGAAAAGTGAGTCACCAAAGGAGCTGGTTCAAAGGAATAAATAACTAAATCATTACCTTGATGCCAGACTTAGAAAGCTTTAGTTCTCAAAGGCATAATGTATAAAATGTAAAGACTATTGTGGAAAGGCCAAACCCCATTATGGACTGTAGTTGGGTGGCTCATAATAAAAGATTATATGCCCATATTTAGCAAAACAAGGATGCAGACAAAAACAAGATGCTAATGGGTAGAAATCATGGCAAGAGTACAAATTTGTTCCAAGGATATTGAAAAGCATCAACCATTGCAAGAATGAAGAAATAGTAGACAAAAATAAATTATTTCACATATTACCACAGATAAATAAGAACATATCTTTCCGTAAACATTTTTAAATTATTTATTGTATCAATCCAGTGTACCTGATATATCTTTATGCATCAGTCAGCAACAGATGTGCAAACAGACTGCATATATGTGGCAATGCCAGTGTGTTGACAGAGGCTATCATTGGCATTCATTGGTTTGAGAGGTAACCTGGCTCAGTAGGAGAGTGTGTGTGCCCATGCTTGGCGGGAATCATGCCATGGATGAAATGAAGGACTTAACTATAAAGTGTTCAGCAACAGGGGCAGATATGCAAACACTCAGATGCAAGACAAAGCTACCATGGAATTGTGCCTGGAGTGTTGTGAGGGCATAAAGAAGTGCAGGGACTCTGGAGGATTTTTCAGAGGGAAGGACACCTGATGTTTTGTGTGTGTGTGTGTGTGTGTGTGTGTGTGTGTGTGTGTGTCCAAGAGTGATCATGTATGCACCAGGTAGGCAATGATTTAAGAGCCTATCCTGAAGAATGCAGAATCACAGGGAGGAAGGTGGAGGACACAGAGGAGCCTGAAGTATTCACAATAGTACTGCATTCATAGAAGAGGAAAAACTAAACCTAAATGTAGTCCTGTTTCCAATGAGTGCAACCTAACTCCTAAATGGTCGTCTGTCCTGTTGTAACCAGGTCCCTAGTACCAGACATCGAATATCACCTGGGCTAGCAGGGTAGCTGCCTCCTGCCCAGTTTTTCCACTTCCATTTCTATGCTTGTTCAATCACTCACTCATTCATTCATTCATTCACTTTGTTAGGGAATAAGTTATATATCACTAAGATCATTGAGTGTGTCAGTCAGTGATTACTATTAAGCATGAAGTTGGGAGCAGGCATCATTACAATCTAATTTCAGGACATGTCCATTGGTTACAAACACTTCATCGTGTCTACCACCTATCACCTTCCATCTATCTGCACCTCATTCTCCTCACAAACCCTAAGTGACTCAATCTCCACAGCCTTCCCTCCAGGTACCATCACATAGATGAACTCATACAATGTTCTCATGTTTCCAATCCTTGAATGGTGCTTGGCATTTGGCTTCTTGGACTCAGCACTGTTTCTGAAGTTCATACTGGAGCATGCCTAAGCATTTTCATTCAACTCAGGATGTGATTTCATCATATTTTATTTATGTACTGTTGGTAGGCATTTGGGTTGTTTCTATATTTATTCATTAGGAATAATGCTACTATGAATACTGATAACACAAATTTTTGTGCAGGCATATGGTTTCATTTCTTTGGCTTGTATAAAGAGAAATGCAGTTTCTGAATCATAGGGTCAAGCTGAGTTATTACTAACTCTTCAAGAATAAATGTATAAGATAATGTAGTTCACTTAGCAGTGCACCAAAACCACTGCTCCGTGCTTGTACTCAACAACACTGTCAAGCTGTCTTCTAACTTCCAATCAGTCACCCTCAGTAGAACACCAGATTCTCAGACTTGATCTCAGAGTAGAGCAATTGTAATCATGAGGTTAAAGGACATCTGGTCCCTACTTGTTTCTTTTGTCATTAATCTACCTTCATAGTTCCTCCTTCTCTCTAGTTCAGCTGAAGAACTCACTCTCCATTGTTTTTTATCTTTTCATTTGTTTGTTTGTTTACTTATTGATTTATTTTGTTGTTTTTTTTTTTTTTGTTTTTTTTTTTTTTTTTGACAGGTTTTCTCTGTGTATCCCTGGCTGTCCTGGAACTCAATCTGTAGACCAGGCTGGCCTTGAGAGCTCTCCCTGTCTCTGCCTCTGAAGTAAAGTCATGCATGACCATCAAACAGCTCCTTTTCCATCCTTTAAATACTCCTACAGAAGAATCTTTTAGATGCTATGCCCAAGATTTCCTTTCCCTGATTGTTTGAATTTCTTGTATTTAAATATTTCATCCCCTGATGATGGTATTGTTTGACGTGATAGTGGAATCTTTTGGACATAGGGCCTACCTGTGAATATCACTAGAAGAAGCCTTGAGATATACAATCTAGCTCCATTCCTAGCCTGAAATCTCAGCTTTCTCATCTACCAAGGTATGAGCGAACCACCAGCAAGCTCCCGACCACCATTGCTGGAACTATCTCTGCCACCAAGCCTTCCTTTTCCAGCATGATGGATTGGACCCTCTGAACTTTGAGCTAAAAGAAATTTCTCATTAAACAGTTTCTACCAGGTACTCTATCACAGAGAACAAACAAATAAACTAACTAATTAACTAACCAACTTACATCCCCTGTAACTTCTTTATCTATTCTTCAGGTGTGATCATTTTATCAGCCAAACAATCTCAACGCCCAAACTAGGCCAAGTCTTTCATAATGTTTTTGATCTTGATTGAAAAGTGCTCTTATTTAATATTCCACCAACAGAATCTAGTCTTGTTATAGAAAAAACAATGCCAGCTTTTACTCACTATAAAACACTAAGGCGTTCAGGAAATGTAAGTTGAATGAAAGGAAAATAAGCTGGAATGGGGGAAAGATGACTGCAGAGGTAGAGACGAATCATGACTGGGCTTTGGGTACCTGGTGAAGGAGAATCACTTCTCTCATGCTGAGTACTGTAGGAGAGATAACGATATGGAGGCTTCTTTAAAGCAATTTCTTAATTCTTATTTTTTTTTAATGAAGAAGAGATTTTAAAAAGTAAAAGTTAGAAACAAAAAATTTCTACATTTCTTTTTAAAAAGTTGCTACATTTCTTTGTCTGAGTGAATGTACAGAAGCTACAATGTAGTCGGGAAAAAAATGATCATCCAAACAATAATTGCTGTACAATTAAATTTGTGGATTTGGTATTCATAAAGAATCTGGCCTGGGTACAAAGAGTCTGAACACATGATCCAGAAATTGCCAGTCATCTAGAGAAAGTGTTGGAAAACAATCCAGTGATATGAGGAACCATAGTACAATGTATCTCACTCAGGAGAGAAGGAAACACACAGCCAAAACATGCAGAAAGTCAAAGCAAAGAGTGTCTCAGTCAGACAACAATCAATCCCCAGCTAAAAGATGGTCCTGAAAATAGGAAGGTCCAGGATCTGTCCCGGAAGAAAAGAAATCGATCAATAAGATTTTATCGATCAAATTGCTAGAAGTAGTGGCCCAGGATGTTTCAGGAGTAATTTTCTAAGGATAAGTAAATGGCTCACTTTGGGTCTGCCTAGATTGTGCTCAGATCACTGAGATTTAAAATCGGGGATGGTGGGAGGAAATGGAAAAGCAAGACTTAACTCTGCCCAAGTTTCTTCTGTCTTTCTCTCTTCCTTTCCCATCTGTTTTGACATCAAGTCTGGCTTGTTTTGTCAACTGTGCAGGAGACAGATAAGGATGGCAGGTATGCAGCTTAGTATTCATTAAGTCTCTGGCTGCCTTGACATCTGCCAATAGCTAAAACGCTTTAATTTCAAAGTCTGAATTATCTGCGATTCACTTTTCCTTCTAGTCAGATTTAGTGACACAGTCCCCCCTCCGTGCACAGGAGCACTGCACTATGGGAAACAGCAAGCACATTCTCTGTAAAACCAGGTGGCTTTCTGCTTTGTTCTTGTTTTACATTTAAAATTCGATTTTTTAAAATCACTTTCACAAAAAATGCTCACTAGGCTGATTTTATTCTATGTGTATTTATTGTTCTTCTTCTCTGAACTGTGCCTCAAGCATCAAACCCTGATAAGCAAAAGAGTGATAATAAATTTAGGGTAATATAATATAATTCCATGAACATTTCAATAACTCAGCTTGGTTGAGAATACTTTTACTTGAGTAATCTTATGCCAAATAGTGTCCTTACATTTGAAATTTTTTTTCTTTAAATTCTCTTTTTAAAAGTATATATTTAAGTATAAAATCATCTTTGACATAATTTCAAGTGTTTGTTTCATAGATGTTCATAAACAAAATCTCGCAGGTAATATCTACTTACTTTTAGAGTGATAAAAGTAATTAAATAAATAATGACATATACTCTAAATTAGACTATTATTTTTAAATGTCAGGTTTTTAAAAAATTAAATGATCTTCTTCCTAACATGAATGGGAAGTGGGAAGAGCTGAAGTTTGAAGCCAATCATTTGGCAGAGCTCTCTGAGGCAGAACTGCAGGCAACTATAAAATTGGAATTAGGATATTCTAACTTTTGGCTATGAGAGTAAATTCAAATTTAGGTTTTTAAGTAAGGTGAATAGAATGTATGCCAAAAGATGTTCATATGTTTAGGCAAAATTTCAGCGAAGATCAGAGAAGTGAGGTATACTCAGGTAAAAAGTGTGTGTGCTTAAGCCAAGCTACTTGCACTAGTAGAGAGGGAAAGTTCAAGACAACACCAATAGCCAGTCTTTCTGGAAGTGGAACTTTCATGGGACCTCACTCCTCGACAAAGAACTACAGACAACTAAGGACTTCCACAAAAGCAAAACATTAGTCATTCCTAGGCATAAGCTTCTAATTGGTTATCCAGTTCCAGGTGGTCAGCACTGAAAACATATGCATGCAAGCAATGCTTTTGTAGATGTATCTATGTATAGATAGAGTCAGCAGGTTGTATTTACATATTTATGCATTTATTCATATATGTAACAAAAACAACGAAAAAGAGGTGATAAATTTCAGAACGAGAAGGGGGGATATGTGAAAATGGGTTCCGTTTCCTTGTGTATACAAATAGGAATTGTACAGCTTTATCATATAGAAGTCTTACTTTAGCTTTTTGAGGGTATCTCATATTGATGTGCAAGGAGTCTTTACTAATTTATGTATATTGTTCTAAAACAAATATATGTAACAACAATGTACATAATTCAAAATTATAGATATATATGTCTATATACATAACTTTTCTATGTATACATTTATGTATATTCAAAATATGGATAAATATGCATATATTTAGATAGATAGATGACAGACAGGTAGATGATAAATAGATTGATAGATAATATATAGATGATAGGTACATAGGCAAATAGATAGATAGATAGATAGATAGATAGATAGATAGATAGATAGATGATATACACTCACATTTCTTTAAAAATGGCATATGATTATAGCAGATTGTCTTCTACAACTCATAGTTTACACTAAATGAACTCTCCTGAAGCCATTTATGTCAACTGATTGAGATGTCCGTCATCTTCACTTGTGGTAACTGAGTTATTTGAACTCGCAGGGCTTGAAATGATTTCAAGAATATATGCTCTACTCTTAATGGTTATCATTAAATACATTTTCACTCCCAGCTCTCGAATCCCTCTTCTCAATGTTCCCAATCTAAAAGTCACAAACTATTCTATTAATTCAAAAGTTAAAAGAAAATTTAAATTGCTATGTCAATATGCATTTAATATTTAATGTGTATACTTGTGTGTGTGGTACAAGCTATCCAAGTTTTCATTACCCCCACCTCCATCCCAGCACTGTCTCATAACTGTGTGTATGTGTATGTATGCATGTTGGTGTGTGTGTGTGTGTATTATTTCTTCTGATTGCCCATTACCCTAATGGCACTCCCATGGTGAATACTGACCACATTTTATCCACTTGATACAGAACTGGAGGTCCAGCCAGATACTGCCTCCAACTTTGCACAGCACAAGTATCTCAGAATGAGAAACACTTGGGCATGCCTCTGAATGGACCAGAATGATCATTTTTAGTACATGAACATAATACAAGATTCACCAGCTTACTTGTCAAAAAAAAAAAAAAAAAAAAAAAGATGTAGAGTTCAACTTAGATAAAATGCCCATGAACATCTTGATCTATCTCTTCCTGTGGCATTGCAGGAGGTTGTGTGTAGGGAAAGGGTGAAATGTTGAGGGTACGTGTGCTATTGACATAGGCATGACCATGTGTAGAACCAATGCTTTAATCCTAATAGAGTGTCAAAACCTTCTCTGGTAAGGCTCAGAAGAAAGGCAAAGCCATTTTGGGGTCCAAGTGTGAATGTTGACGCCGTGTGAAGAAAATGGCCACCATAGCTTTTCTCCTGACCTCTCCTCCTGGGTGTTTATTGCCTGAAGGTTGTTTCCCCTGCAGAGGCTGCTCCTATTGAGATGAACTAAAACTTCCTCTTTATTCAGCTGTATGCTATAACCTGGCTTCCTTGTTCAATTGTATATAATAAACTTGTTGAGTTTCTGAATTAAATATAATAAACATGTTGAGCTTCCAGGATACTATGTTTTTTTTTTTTTTTCATCAAAGAGTTTAGACTACCAGACCCCAGTTTCTCTGTCCATGTGTCCATGTGACCATATGTCCATGTGTCTGTCCTTTCATTATTTCCTCATTGGCCCAGTTAGGTCAGTCCCTGGAGCCATGCAGACTACTTGTATATTGAAAGCGCTCTTTGCCTGACAATTGTGATATTGAAGATACCTTCTCTTATGCTGTTAACCATTCCTAGACTTTATCCATGCTATTATTTGTTAATCGCTTTGCCTTCATTTCAATAAAGTCCATTGTTTCTTCAGTTTGTGATTTAAATGTTTAAATTTAAATGTTTATTAAAGCATCTACATGTTCCTATCACAAATATTGTGGTTTAGTTTTTCATATTTTTTACATTTTATATGTATATAGGTGACATATAAGGACTGATGTAAAATTATAATACAATTGGTTATATTTCAGTCTTCTCAATGGCTACTTAATGTGAGCTAAGAAAATTACAGTTCACAATTTTGAATCACTATTCAACTAATAACAGTTCAAATAGACTTTACAGTTTGCCATACATAACAACTTAAAAAATAGCTTGGAATTACAGGATCACTCTGTGATGTATGCATTAAAAGTATAATACATGTAATAAAGTCTAATAAATATATATTTGCTGAAAATGTATTTTTAAAATATATTGTTATATAAATTTTATATATTATATAAAATTTTAAAATAAAATTTTATATAATTTTTTATAAAATTTTATATAATTTTTTAATAAAATTTTATATAATTTTATATAATGTATAAAATTTATATAACAATATATTGTTATATTGTTTAGCTTAATATTTTTTGAACTGCTCATCAAAGTCAATTTCCATCAATAATTTTTAATGCATAAAGTATATTTTATACTTCATACATCAAATTTATATTTAATAAAATATTAATTATGATTTGACATTGTCTTAGTTACTTTTCTGCTACTGTGAAGAGACACCATGGCCAAGTCAGCTTATAAAGAGAAACATTTAATTGGGAGCTTGTTTACAATTTCAAAGGATGAGTCCACTATCATCATGATGGGGAGTATGGCAGCAGACAGACAGGCATTGCCCTGACGTAGCTGAGAACTTACATCTTATCTACAAGCATCAGTCAGAGAGGGACCCAGATGAAAACTGGCCTGTGCTGTTGAAACCTCAAACCTCCCACCCCCAGGGACACATCTTCTCCAACAAGGTCATACCTCCTAGTCCTTCCCAAATAGTACAACCAAACATTGAGATGTCTTAGCCTATGATGGTAATTTTCATTAAAACTACAACAGACATGATGTTTTTCAATATTTTGTTTAATATCCATGCATGCATATAATGTATTTGGACCAAGCCCACCTCTATCCTATGTGCTTCATCACGTTCCTGTCTCACTTTCAAATGTTATTTATTGTTGTCATTTTTTAAACACCTAATGATGCCTCTTAGTGTTGCCTATATACACATGGCTGTGGGGCCACCTGCTGAACCATAGGTATCACCTAAGAGCCTGCATCCCTGAAAAAAAAAAATCTGACTTTTTTTCTCTGCAAGAAGCCATCAACTGCCCATGGCTCATAAGCTCGAAGTAGGACTTCAAGTGCCTTTCCTTTATCCATGCTGAGAATTTTTCTGGCTCGATCTTGTGTATGTCTTGTTCATGTAGTCACATCTGCTTTGAGTTCACATGCAACTGTGGTGTCCTGTCAGGGAAATCTGTTTTTGCTAGCTAATGTGATATTTTTGACAAACGAGTTTTCAATTACAGAATCCTACCACCTATGCAGATTGGATGCTTTAACTTGCTTTCTTTATATTGTCTTAATATTTCTTGAAACTTATTTTATATTTTATACTGCTTTTCACAAAAATTATAATCCAAACCTAATCATAGTATCACAATTAATTTAGTAAGAATCTTTAGCTTTTTAAATTTTAACTCATTTTTTTGTTTAGCATTTGTTTAGCATGCAAAATAATATCACTGTGACATATATGTGTGTGTGATTTTACCTTGCTCACATTCAACCCTGTTATTATCTTATCAAGGAGAAAGTTAATTATTACTAAATATTTTGAAGTCACTTGACACCATTTTTGGCCCAAAACAAAATATTTACTCAATCCAGAAAAAAATTTAGCAGTTGGTTTTATTCTAAAAGACAGATTTTAAATTATTTTGCTGCGAAGAATATACTTGGCATATGAATATCACTAACTCATTTTTAAGCAAAATTAAACATTTTATTTCAGGAAAGGAACATATCTTCTGTGTGCATGAAGTATTTAGTGGCTGAAGTAACAGGATTCTATTATAACAGCATGTTGACTAGAAAGAGAGGAGATAGCCCCTGTCGTTTAATGCTGTTGAGTCTGTAAACTAGCATGCCCACTCTGTGGAAAATAACTTGTCAGCATATCCAGGACACTATGTGTGGAGTGTTGGTTGAAAGCCTAAGGGGCCCTAGCTTCAGTAGTACATATACTAAAAAAATTGAAATGATCAAACAAAATTAGCACGGCCCCTGAAGTATGACAACACTGACTGATAAAGTATTTCAATGGCTGGATCCAGAGGGCTTTGGAGAGTGTTAACTGGATCAAGTGCCTCTGTGCAGACAGGAAGACATGAGTTCAAATCCCTGGTACTGCATGAAACAGCAGATGTGGCAGTACATGTGTGTAACCATAGTGCTGTAGATGTGGAAACAAATGGATCTCCTGAGCTTGTTCACCATTGTTCTGGGTTTAATGAGAGACACTAACCATGCGTTCTGGGTTTCATGAGAGACACTAACTCAGCAACATCAGTGACAAGGCATAACAACACTCACAATTATAGTCTCCGGCCTCCAAAGCCACATGCACACAGATACACAAACCACTACACACATACATATACACTAATACACACAAGGCACCCTGTTTCCCACGCACAGAAAATGGCTAAGAGTTAAATAAGGTAATGTATATTGCTCCCAAAGAAAATATTTATGCATATAGTCAAGACCATTACAGGGCTAAAGAGAACTCAGCAGCTGAGAGCAGTTGTTGTACAATCATGAAGACCAGAGTTCAGATCTCAGCACCCACATAACAGCCCTATAAGTCAGCAAATGCACATCTTAGAGATGTGTGTTTACCCATAGACAATGCAAAAATAAATGTTGTAACTATCTTTTAAGCAGAAAAACATATTGCAATGATAAACAAGGGAAGACTTTTATTTTTAGACATTTGGCCTCCTTGTGCCCCTGGTCACTTGGATGCTTTGCATCCTCTGTATTTCCTCTCATCATCAGTCAGACTCATTAATTTTTTGATGATACCCCTCTCTGAGTTTGGTTTTCTTCCTTGTCCTCTGTACTTTTCAATAAAGTCAGACTTGAAATCTACATTCATGACTTTCTAGTACATTGATCTGCCCTTTCAAAATTACTTTTGACTTACCAACTATATTCTTTAACTACATTTATCAAAGCATGTTTAGAAAAAGAATCCTCCAAATCTGGGCCTAGTGAGAGCTTCATCTTTCTTTTTCTTCCCCTTTTATGCCTTATATTTCTATTATTCTATCTTAGTTACTATGCTATTATCATTTCATTTTACTTCTTAATATGTCTTGAAATAATCACAGTTTTCAGAATGAGATATATCTCGAGAGCCTGTAGCCCTGGAAGTCTTGCCTTTTCATATTTGTGTGAGTCATGGTTCCTCTTCCTTGGGAAAGCTTGACTTACAGCTCTCATCCTGAGTATAGGCACATGTGGCTCCTTTATCAAGAAGAATTTGTAACGAAGGAAAGTCTACACCAAGCTCACATGATGTTAATAATATTTTGTTTTTCTTTACTTGATCTTAGCCAAAAGACTGAGAAGCGACCTATTTTGTTTTTCTTAACATCCAAAATTGTTTTCAGATTACATCAAGCATATTACTTTTTCTCCTATAGATTATGTTACAAATATGCTTCGCAGGATCACATATTGGAGACTTGGTTCTCAGCCATTAGTGCTACTTGAAATTAGTAGGACTTTACTACAGAGGACATAGTGAAAGTTAGTTGTGTTTTTGAAAACCTATGTTTATGTGGGATATTAGGGCATGACGCTGACCCCTTTGACCTTCTCTCTCTGTCTCTGTCTCTGTCTCTGTCTCTGTCTCTGTCTCTGTCTCTCTCTCTTTGCCTGTCTCTCTCTCTCTGCCTCTCTCTCTCTCTCTCTCTCTCTCTCTCTCTCTCTCTCTCTCTCTTTCTCTCTCTCTCTCTCTTTCTCTCTCTCTGTTTCAGGCACCACAACTTCAACACTTTTTCTTGCTGTGCTCATACCATGAACTCTGCTGCTCCACACTCAATCCAACAACCATGAAATAAACCTAAAACCATGGATGACAGTTACTCTTTCCTCTGAAGCTCTGAAGTTGACTTTCTCGGGTAATTGGTCACAATAAAAGCGATCTCACTTCATCTTCCTCCAGTAGTTTTTCTTCAAGTACTTGCTGAAGTAATGGTTTTATTTATTTTCACAAATTATACAAATCTATTCTTATAACCATTCTGTGTATGAGTGTATTGCCTGCATTCGTATGTATCCACCGTATTGCTTACATTTGTGTATATATGACATTTACTGCTAAGATACCTCTCCAACCTCAACTTCCTGAGGCTTATTTTCCTTAACAACAGAAAATTTCTCCTCCTTGGCAACCACGAGAGAAGGTCCAGCCACCTCCTGTGGGGGACCCTGTGACACTGCAGAAGTGAGAGAGCCTCAGCATTATCCTGCACAGTGGGAATAAGAGAGAATCTACCAGGGAGAGAAGTACACCCTTCAGCTTCTGAGTACTTGACAGGCATCCGTGCTTTCTCTGAGCATGAGACTTCCTAGAGGCCTTGGACAGATAAAGAGGAAAATGGTAGAATCTTCCATGCTTTCCCTGAACATGAGACTCTTAGAGGCCTTGAACAGATAAAGAGAAAAATGGTACAATCTTCCAAAAAAGAACCCTCCATTCCAGGGAAGTTCTCACCAAATGTAACAAGAAAGTACAACATGAAGACTGCTCATTAGAGGGTGCCAGACCTAGTACCTATACCTTGACCAGGCATTGACTAGAACCAAACCATCTCAAGGAATACAAGGCAAGCTCGAAAACTGTACTAGGGAGGACCAGGATGGCTCAGTTGGCAAAAGTTTTAACACCCAAACCTGATGCCCTGAATTCAGTCCTCAAGATCTCAGGAGTAGAAAGTAATTTTTGGGTGATTCGTTGTTACCATATTTAACCAATTCAGGATGTCCAGTGAAAATTCAATTCCAGGTTAACAAGAAGTTATTTTTATTAATTATATCCTTATAACATTTAAGGCAAATATGTAATAAACTATCATTCATTTTTATCTAGAATTTAAATCTAACTGGATTCACTATATGCTTCTTATCTATGCTTTAAAATTGCTATATCCTGGGCTGGAAATGCACTCAGTGGGAGATTGCTTGGCTACCATCCACAAATCCTGGGTTCAATCCACAATGCTGCAAGAAAACCAGATCACTTCATCCTCCAACTGCTTTAGGATTCCATTCTAAAAATTTTTTCAGTGTATTATAAAGTATTATTAGAGGCTATGAGACTTTCATATGGTTGACCGGAAAGATGAAAACATTAAATCACGTATCAATCATATCATATATATAACATGCCAATCATATGTCAATCACACATCAATCACATACACAACATATATAATATGACATATATGTTATATTATGTTTTATATATCAGTATAATTATATAAAATTATATTATAATATAGTATAATGTATAATTATATAATATTTACAATTATATATTTTATTTATTTTAATTTTAATTATTCATATATGATTATATATAAAAATATAATTATACGATATATGTATAATATATATATATATATACACACATGTCTGCATATGTATGAGGTTATGTGTGTATATGAATAGCTTTAGGTCATTAAACTGGACAGGAGACCATGACCAAGATGAAGGGTTTTAAGAAAAGAGTCAAGTGGCAATCAAACATTCATGGCAGTAAAGTGAAAAGAGGAATACAGGTGGAAGCAGAAGAAGAACTGGGGGAGGATGCTCACCCAGAAGTCAGTCTGTATGGAAATGCCATATCCATCTTTCTACTTTGTATGCCAGCTTAAAATCAAGTACGAAACTAAAAGCCCTGACCAGTAGCCAGTCAGTGCTTCTTCTGCTGTGTGTAGTGTGACCCAAGTGCAGACTCAAAGCTAGAGTTATTGAGTCATAAAACTGGCATGTTTTTATTACTGAAATAGAATATTCTAGAACAGAAAACATCTAAATCTAATATGGAGAAATGCTTTGAGAAAAACTCGTTCCTGTTATAGTATGAGTAAATGTGTGTGTGTGTGTGTGTGTGTGTGTGTGTGTGTGTGTGTGTGTGTGTGTACAAGCACAAGCATACGCACGCATGTGTTTGTGTGCTGAATAGTGTAAAGTTAAGCTCATTTATGCCAAAATAATATTCTGAAATTAGTCATGGAAGTGCTGGTCATCATTTCACTGGGAAAAATGCTGTCAAAGCCAAGCTCTTTAGGAACCGGCAGGCAACCGTCTGCACATACAGCTTTCTGTGTATCTACACTGGAAATGAGTAGTGCTTTTTCAAAAGCTTAAAGATTTAGGAATCTGTAGCACAGGTATCTAATTTTTACATAGCAGAAATGCCTCCAGGAATGTCAGGTAAGAATTTTGGACCACAATGGTAAGACAAACAGAGCAGAGCTTGGTGACTATGTAACTAAGTCATACATGACCCAGCCTCCATATCAACCAACAAACATTTCTTCTAGTGTAAACATATCAGTTCTTCTGAACTATTTTGACCTGTACTTTCTGGATAATTCCATTCAGACTCCTGTGTTTTAAAGTAGTTTGCAGTTGAAACTTTTCTCTGAAGTTTCATTCTTCTTCCATTGACCAGCAAATGTTGACTTCTTCTTTCTTACAAAAGTAACATGTAAAAGAGCAGTATTATTTATACACATGAAAAATGCCAGGTGGTTGCATACCAGCTAATATAAGTTGAGTAGATCCATACCAGCCAATGTGACCTGGATGCCATTGACCAGTGTGAGCTCCCTTTTAAGCACAACTCTGCCCAGCCTTTGACAGGTGGAGTAGGCATCTCTGTCTAGTTTGGTCAACATCCAAGACCTAGTTCATACTTACTAGTCTGAAACTTTTGTCTCTTGAATGTATTCATTCATTTTATAAAAAATGGTGAGGCAACTTTTCCTCCTCAAATCCACACAACAAAATCATTCTAAATTGTACATGTATAGAAATGCTGTCTTCTCTTTTCTTGTTGCTTTTCCTGTTGAGATTCATTTCAGCTTTTATTTTTATCTCAATGTTGATGCTACAACAACAACAAAAAATATTTATCCTCCAGGTGTGCACAACGAGAATTAAGGAAAAAGGCAAGTCTCTGAATTGGATGTTATATCAAACAATTATCAAAACTGGACTATACATATATTTTAATAATGAAATTATACTGAAATGTCACAAAGGAGTAAAATTTGAGCTACAGAAGAACAAGGGTAAGCTTACATTCTGTTGCCTGCAGTTTGGGACATTTACATGAACGTAAACCTACAGCCACATTGGGTACTCCAGTTCTTTTAGAATAGCTTTTAAGGATGATGGGTGGCTGGGGTTCTTCGAGCTATGGTGAGAAAAGGAACAGTCCCTTCTCATTTCTATGTGCATCTTTAGAGTCAGGCATTTGTAGAGGGCAACTTCACACATGCTGAAGAAATAATATCCCAGAAAATGAATAAGAAATAAATATCCTCAGATTAATGCTCTATAAATACATTTGCTATAGGTTTCATCAAATATTCATGGTATATGCATGTACAGGTCAAATTACCTTTAAATATTAAATTTCCTTCTCATAATGGAAAATTTCAATTTTTTTTTTTCAGTGTTTGTGAGGAGCAGAGAGGAAATCCCTATGTTATCTGCTGGGAGATTCAGCTTCTAGTTTAATGCATCTCTGAGGTGAGAGGGGACATCACTCATGGAAATGTAATATAGTCCCATCCTTCTTCCCTGTGCCCTCCAGATCACACTATATCTTAAAGATATAAGCTATCCATATGAGCTTCAAAGAAGAAATGAATGGTGTGGTGCCTCTTGGATAACATGCATAGGCATATGACACAGATCTCATTTATGCACATCTCAAGGGATAAAAGTCCAGAGAGTACCAAAAGCACATAAGAATATCTGGTCATGCACACCTGCTCCCTGAAATCTTCAGGTGCTAGATGGAAACCTGGTTCAACTGGGTCCTATAACTCAGGTCTGTCACTGGTCACATTAACTGTCTCACAGAACACCAGGGACTAGGTCTTCTGAAGCATTGGCCAAATGGAGGGTGGGGCATTGTTCAACATTTCCTCGCATATATTGATGGGAAACTGCTGTGAGTCTGGGTTGGGATCCCACTCTGCCTCTTATCATTGTGGTCTGCTTGAGAATCTGGTATTTCTTAGATCTATTTCATCAAAGATAAATCTGGGACAATAAATAAGTACTTACTTCCCTCACTGTCACATCTAAACCTCACAGTGTTGTCAGAACATCAGTTAAGATTCTGGAAGGTGAGGCTGGAAACATGGATTAGTCAGTAAAACCCTTGCCATAAGACACACAGAAAAGAACCATCTCCAGAACCAACATAAAAATCTGGACACTTGCAAATCTAGCAGTGTTGGGATGGGAGGCAGAGACAGGAGGATTCCTGCAAGCTTTTCAGCAAGCCAGCCTAGACTACTCTGAAGTTGCAGACCAATAACAGAAGCTGTCTCACAGAGAAAAGGAAAGGTGCTTGAGGACTGAAGTAGGTTGTATGTGTACACATGTATCCTGAGGCACCCCTGACCAAAATTCTACAGTCAGCGGTGATACATAAACTATGGAGTCAAAAACAGATAAGAACAATGGCCATCCCATCCTTAAGAGATTAGGGAAGGTACCTCATCTATTCAAAACTTCAGTGATGCTGTCTAGGGTCCTCACATCAATTCTCAAAACTCATTTCTTCCAACTGCCTGAGATGTTGACGTTACTTTGCAATAGAGTTTACAGAGCTAAAGAGCATGTGGGAAACCTAGTCTAGGCTCTGTGGTGAAGTTCCAGGCCAGAGGGAGGCCCATTTACAAAAAGCGAAAGATGCCTGAAAAGTGGCATTCTAGTTTGTTCTCTCACCTGTTGGCCATTGCACAGTTAAGACGGCAGCAAGCAGATTAGAGTTTTAATTTGACCAAATAATTTAACACGAAAACTGAGGCATATTTTGAGTGATGCCATAATTGCGATGAGACTGTAAGGGCCATCCAGGGCTGCCCCAGGTAGAGAAAGTAATCACATGTATATTCCTTGTGCAGAACCACATAGCCTAACCCTCCACGCATAAATACACTCCAGAGAACTGTTATAATTAGCAATAAGATTAAATTGTTTCATACACTATGCAATATTGAAAAATTTAAGATATGCCACAGGTTTTTATTTTAAATAAAATTTGATAAATTTACTATTCCGTGGAGTTTATAAACTTGTTTCATAATTCATATTCTTGATATGGCAACCACATAAAAATATTGGAAGCAGTCCCGAGATTGTCTCAAGTCTCTGGGCTTGATCATGTCCCACATTCTGTTTACAGTTCTCAAACCTGGACCTTTTCTCTGTGCCACCTCCAAGTCATCAAACACTCACCGTGCTGGGAGCACTGGGTGACCAACTGCCATTGGTTACACTCTTTGGGTGTTAGGATTGTCTGAGGTGTCACATGAAGTTGAATGAAGATGTAAACAGGATTCAGAGCCAGAATCCCTGAGTGGTGCACCTCCAAGGGTCTCTGTTGCCTGCGATTTCTCATAATCCCCAGGGCAGGGTGCAAAAGCAGCAATGTCAAAGAGAACTCCAGACAGAAGGCAGACAGCCAGGCACCTGAGCCTCTGTTGGCTGCAAGGAGAGACTCGGGCAAGGGATTTCTGGGAAAGGAGAGGTGACAAGGACACATGCTGGTTCGCCATCTGACACTTACCCACAGCACCATCTGTAACTACTATACTGAGCCTAGAAGTCCCATGGCCTCTGGGGAAGTGGGAACCATCTCAGAAACCCCAGAAACCCCAAGTTGATATATGGCTGCTCACACTGGTTCAGAAAATCCTCCTAGGTACTGAAACCCTTTGAGCACCCTCTGACAGGCTCTGGTCGCTAATGTCAGTTTTATTGGCTTTCAATCGGAAGCTTCCTTCCACCTGATTGAATGAATTTACATAGAAGCACAAATGCATGTGCTCTCTCTTATATTCCTACAGCTTTGAACCTTATTTCTCACAGTACTGTAAGTCCTTCTTCCTTCATAAACCACACCTTCAGGGGAAAAAAATAACACAAACAAACAAATAAAAAAAAAAAAAAAAAAAAAAAAAAAACATGAAAATTGTCATTATCACCCCTAGACACATACAATCAGCGTTTCTAAAGGGGAGATGTGAAGTGACTGAGGAAATGCCCTCCTCCTCCCCCATAAGTAGAAGAGAAGCTGCCCAAAGTTGTAGGCATCCACTCCTCTGAGGATTCCTTGACAATAGTATGACAATGGCTCACAGGTAGCCATGCTGCTACAATGATAATGAGCCATAACTGTTGTCTCACTGGGTGTTTGTTGACTCTTCAGATGTTCTTAGAATGATCTATAACATAGATGCTTGCTCTCGAATTCCATAGAGTGGCCATGAGTTCAGCTTGTGCTGTGAGGGAAGAGGAAACCTGTGTTCCTTTAAGCCACTGTGTTTGAAGGCCTTTGTTACAGAAGTTTAGCCTCCTTCCCATCAATATATTCATTCAATCCATATGTCTGTTTCATCTTTGAAACGGGGTATTTGTGGTTCATCCTATGTAGACAGAAACTAAAATGCAAAGGTTGTGGAAATTTTGAATCACATTAATATTAAGGTAGTCCAGACTTAAATACTTCTTATGGCAAACCTACATTTGTGTTGTTTTGCTTAAGTTATTTATTAACAATAAAACAAATATCATTCCATTATTATTCAATTCTGTTTTCTACAAAATGCAGAAAAAAATAAGCCTGGATTTAATGGTTATCAACTTTCTTAACATTCATAAAGTTAGAATATTTGATTTCTTATCAGTTTTCTTTATTGTTTTTATTCTGAAACATGTGTGTATGTATGTGTGTGTGTGCATGTGTGTATGTGCATGTGTGTGTGTGTGTTTGTGTATGTGTTTGTGTGCTCTTGACTATGCATGTGGAGAAGACAACTTGCAGGAGTCAGTCCACCATATGGGTCCCAGGAATCAAACTCATGTCATCAAACATGGCAGCAAACACCATTACCCACTGAGGCGTCTTGCCAGCCAAAGTTAGGAATAGTATTTAGCAAGCAGAAAATTGTCAAATAAAATAAAAGTTGTAATACATTTGGGAATGCTTGTGGCATATCTTAAGTTAACTGGAGCACCAGCAGCAGCAGGTGACTCAGGCATGAGGGCCGAAGGTCCCAGAGAATCCCAATATGCCCTTGTCTGTAAATAAATTACTAACTGAAATTTTTAGCAGAATTCTATGATAAAATTTTTATCTTCTCTAAGACCAAATTATATTTTCCTCCTAGACTTTAACCTTCTTGGGTACAGAATCTTTGTAAGATTAGTCACTTTATCTATGAAGCCACACAGTTCTGTGCACAGCATGGGTTTTAGAATATGACTAGTCACTTAAATTATACAATGTTCCATCTGTCATTCTACTTCTTGAAAATCAAGCACATTTCCATGATCTTTAGAGTTACAAGTCACTTTTTACAAGCGACACCTAATTACAATTACTATTATCTTCAGTACAACTTATAGAAGTAAGAGTTTAGAAAAGTGTAACCTGTATGTCATGACCTTCTAAGGAAGATGCCCAACCTTTCACTACAGAGTCCAGGTGTGTGTGTGTGTGTGTGTGTGTGTGTGTGTGTGTGTGTGTGTGTAGAAATAGTGTTATGGATTTTGATAAATGAGTGGTATATCCATCAATCAACCAGCTGGCTATTCAGTGAAACCATCATAAAACAAGAGGAGAAATCACATATACAGCAGACACCTAGCAGATGGTTAGAGCCAGCATTTTTACATACCTGTTTTTAATTATAGTTATTTTCAGATAAGAGTGAGATATGAAAAACCCATCACAAAACTACAATAATGAAGAAACCATTTGGGGCTGGAGAGATGGGTCAGTGGTTAAGAGTATTGGCTGCTTTTCACAGAGGACTGGGGTTCAATTCTCAGCACCCACGTGACAGCTTGCAATTCTCTGTAACTAACAGTCCCAAGGGATCTGATACTCTATTTTGACCTCCTTGGACACAGAACATACATTTGGTGCACAGACATTCATGCAGGCAGAACACCCATACACACAAAATAAAAATAAAATAAAATTAAAAAGAAGATGACTCACTGCCAGAAATAATCATCAAAAACTGTGGCTAGTTAAGTCTTTGTTGCTGATAGTCACGGGGTGTGTGTGTGTGTGTGTGTGTGTGTGTGTGTGTGTGTGTTTGCACTCAAAGAAGCAGAGGTAATTGCTGATGCAAAGGTTTCAACAAGCGCTGAAGAAGCTCAGTCCAAGTGGTTCTTTCTGGCGATGACCTTTGTCATAAGACTGAATTTTACTTCAGAAGTATTGCATGCCATCTGGCCCCAAAGAGCAAATCTATTTTTATAATATCAAATTTGCAACAAGGGAAAGCCACACACATGCTCAGTGTTGGATGAACTTCCATTTTTCACACGATTGACTTTCACTCTTCTTCCTGGGGCCCCCCGAGCTGGGTGGGCTATTTTCCTCTGCTTCAGGCCTTATCTCTGCTGAGTTGTAGGATTAGGATCCAGAAGTCACTGAACAAACAGGGTCTGATTCTCCACAGCAAACCTTTTGTTCGTATACATTTCCCTGGCTCTTGTTGGAGAAGGCAGAGAGTGCCTATCATGTCTACACTAATAATATCCTTCAGTAAATGATAAAGTCAAGTCCAATGTAAACCGAGAAGCTTTATCGGCGTGTCAAAGCTATCCCCTTACAGCTCTGTACTGGCCAACTGTGCATCCTTTTCCTAGACAAAGACTCCATGCACATTAAAGGGCACTTACCAGAGTGGGTGTTTGTTTGTCAAAGGAGAGCAGGCTGCCCCTGATTCATCGCCCTGGTTGTCACTGTCATCGGAGGAAGAGAGGTGTACTTTACAGCAAGACTCCGTCCTTAATGATCTCCTGAATTGAGTCAGGGGAGAGCCAGGGTTTCCTGTCAACCTGCTCTTTCTCCTTCTCTGTGTTAATATTAGCTGATGGACTCCCTCCGAGGCAAAGCATGTTTCTTACTGTGAACAGAGAGAACTCTGTGGTCGACCAGTTACTCTTCCACCTCATTGTCAGAAAAGATGAGTCAAAAGGGATTTACACACATAGTTCATTCCACCAGATGTCCCTTCTTCCCTTTTATCCCGAGAAGAGTTTAAAATCAATTCATATTCCTTTACAATTCTAAATTAGGTAAATGGTTCTGCTGCCCTTAATTGTTGATAAGCCAAGCCAGTTTTGTTAAGCTAGCCAGTGCAAGAGTAAAAACATTTAAAAAGGATTGTTCAAAATTCTGTGCCTTTTGCAACATTAAATGATACTTGCCTACATAGCAGTAAACTACTAACTTTTTCTCATCCTTTTACTTTCTAGGTGCATGTGACTGATCCCTCCAGACCCAGGAAAGGTTGTTGCACACATGCATATATGTTTGTCTAGTCTATGTAATAAATTATTTAAGTGTACAGAATGTGTACATTGTATATGAATCATACAATTTACACAGGTGCCAGTAGCATGTGATCTTATGTAAATATGAACAAGAACAGTGGGAGATATCTTACACTAGGAACAATAATATGCTTCAGGGTTCCTTGGACTTTGGTTGTTGCTTGGTATTTTTGTGTTTGTTTTTGTTTTTGTTTGTGATACTCAGAGAATGTGTCAAGGATGTTCAACCTTTAATCACAAAATCCTCATCTTAAAATCCTGTCAGTACTGACAGAGATTGGAGTATGTATAACACTGTTGTGGTGTTGGTTTTGTTCCAGGCACAGCATGGACCAGCTTCACCACCGTGCTTGACCATCTCAGTTGCTGATCAACTTTCTGGTTAACCCATGCAGTGCCTCAGTGGGCAAACACTAACTTCTTGACCAGCAAGTGAGATGGATGGTCTGTCATTACCTTGAAATCTGATAAAAGTGAAGCATTCTCACTGCTACCTATAGGCCATTGGAGGAAGGACCAAGTGACAGCTACAAGACTCTGAGTGTCAACAAGAAGCTGTGTTGTAGAGGGCTCAAGTTTTTAGTCACATTTACACATGGGGGCCATGTGTTTTTGTGCTTGGGGGGCAGAGGACAAGCTCAATTGTCATTTCCCAGGTGCCATCTACCTTCTTTGTTTTAAAACAGGGCCTCTGATTTAACCCCAGGCTTCCTAAGTAGGCTGTGTCCCACAGGTTCCAGGGATCCTCTATAGTGCTGAGACTACAGGTATACACCACACCTGTCTTTCTCTCTCATAAATTTTTCAAATGGAACTTGGGTTCTTGTGCTCATATTTTACTAACTGGGATATGAAGAACTCTGTTGATGAAAAACTGAAGACAGGATATACAAATGCTGGGAGATAAGCATTTGAGGGAGGAGAAGTCTAAAAGAGGTGATATTTGAACCTCCTTACATGTTCTAAATGGTTAGGAGGAGTTTTTCATTGAGAGAAAAGAGATGATATTGGGAGTTAAGAAACGGAGGGTCAGCCAATGCCAGCAGCAGAGAACATGCCAGGTGTTAAAGAAACTAAAAGATACCTGTGTACCTAGAAGGCGATAATGCAGGGGCAGAGAGCCACTGTGTTTGGCATTCTCTCTCTCTCATTCTCTCTCTCTCTCTCTCTCCTCTCTCTCTCTCTGTCTCTCTCTCGTGTGTGTGGTATGGTGTGTGTGTGTGTGTGTGTGTGTGTGTGTGTGAGAGAGAGAGAGAGAGAGAGAGAGAGAGAGAGAGAGAGAGTCAAGCTTTGGCATTTGAGCTAGTACTGTGGTCAAGATGGCTTCTCTTATGAACTGTTGGTAAAAGTTAATCAAAAAGTGAGTGTTTGCCCACTGAGGCCCTGCATGGGTTAATCAGAAACTTGACCAGCAAGTGAGAAAAAAAAAAGGCAGGTTGAAAGAGACAAAGGTAATAAGTGAACTTATGTGATCATGGTCCAAGCTCCAGAACTTTGGTGTCAATCATTAATTTCTGTTAATGTAAACCCAGCACCGTCCTGAAACTCCCATTGAGCCAGTGTTTGGTTCTCTTAAATAGGAGAGGGCACTGAGAAATCCCATTACCCTCTGTTGTAATTGAGATGTGTTGAGATGTCTGTCCGGCTCACAGTTCTTTCTTCTTTGAAAATATTTTTTATTGAAATTTCTAGGTCTCCAGGTTCATTGGAAGTTACAAATTTGCCAGTGTGTGCTGAGAACATGCTACCCTCCAAGCATTGTTAAGAGCTGAGAATATACTATGGTTAGTGTCAACCTGACACAAATTAGAATCACCAAAGTATGTAGCCTCACCTGAAGAATGAACTTGATAGCGCTGTTTGACGTTGAGAAGGCATTTGACAATTGTGGGTGGAACTTTCTGGTAGTAGTCCAGAGAAAATGGATGTGTCATGAGGAAGGTCCTCTTCCCTTTAACTTACTTGGCCTTCCTTCTTGCTGCTGAGTTAATTTGCTCTATTCTTCTTATTGCTGCTGCTGCTGCTGATGATGATGATGATGATGATTCCTTGACTGATAGTATACCCATCTTTTTCAAGATTTCATTGTATACTAGTGACCAATGGCCCTCCAGGAAATGTCTGGGCTTCCAGAACCATATTGGAACTGCTGCAGCACCTACCTTGAAACTGAACAACTATCAGGTTCTCAGTTTTGATGTGTGATTCTTCTAGTTTAAAGCTGACTTGATAAATTCCACACTTTGTGTGTGTGTGTGTGTGTGTGTGTGTGTGTGTTTCTCTGGTCAGTGATTTTGTTCCTCTAGAGAATCCTGACCAATACAGAATACAAAGATACATAAGCCCAGTACTGTACTCTGACTCAGTCTATGAGCCAGAGGTCAACTAAGTATTAAGGCTGACACAGAAGTTGAGACAAGGAGGCTCAGGAAGGTTGTGGGAAGACATTTGTATGGATTGTCGAACGAGAAATGTCTCTAGGAAGTTAGATAGTGAGTCCTGAGTTTAAGAGCGTTCAGTCCAAACTAAGCCACAGCAAATGACTTCTATGTAGGAACTTTGGGCAGTTATACCAGATACTCTGAGGTTTTAAGACAGTGGTAAATCTATACATTGTGAAAGATTGTGAACTATTTCAAGCTGGCTCAACTTGCTCAAATCCAGGTACTTGTTCATTCTTAGTTATGTCCTGTCCACAATGATCTACAGCTGTCCATCACTTCAGTTTGATTCTATTAGGTTACTGTTGACTGGAACCAGGAAGCTTATCAAGTCAACAAAAATGTATGTATTCCTTATCAACAGGCACATGAAGAAGGCCATTCGGTGGCCATGTGTGATTCATTCCTTCAACTACGACTGGCCTGACAGTCACATTCTTTTCTCTCTTTTTTTTTTTTGTAATTTTATTTTATTTTACTTTATTTTATTTTGAAAGCTTATGTTAATTAAAATCACACAAATGTGAGCAACCTTTATATCAAGAACCAAAGTTCAACATTCTTTCTCACATAGATTTCTTCACTTTAGAAGAAAGCTCTAGTGTATCTCAAGAGGAAAGACACAGAACCAAATGTTCTTTGAGGTCCTAGGACTCACATTTCCACACTCTCTAAAGCCATATGACTCAGTCTCTCCAGTACATGTCAGCATCTTTCCAATGAATCGCTTTTCTTTTTTTCTTTTTTCTTTCTTTTTTTTTTTTTTTTGCAAAGCTAACTCAAGTTATTTTCTACTGCCTGCAAATCAAAGAACCCACCAATATAGTTCATTTTATTTTTATATTTTATTATTCTGAATTACTATAAATCTTCTTGGTGATTTTTTTCCTTGATAAATAATGACAGTTTCCCAAGGGAAGTGTTCTATTTATTTACAGAGTAATAGTACAAGAGACTAGCAACCATTGATTCAAAAGTTTGGTCTTAAATTCTCCCAAGAAAGAATCACATCTTGTATGGTTTAGGAGTACTGCACTTGTATAGTCCTCAGAATAGGAACTAACTTACAGAGCTATTTCCATCATCCAAAGGGCTGTGTGTGTGTGTGTGTGTGTGTGTGTCCCTGTGTGTGTGTCCCTGTGTGAGAATGGGTGTGTGCATGTGTGTGTGTTTCTTCTTTCTTTATTATGTTGGTCTTTGGTCTCTATTGCTTTAGGTGAATCAGCCTGAGCCCACAGGAACATGACAGGACTGGATCTTTCTCTTTCCTTTCTGCTTCTACCTATGGCACCGATTTGTAAGCACAACAGTTGTCACTTGGTGACAGCATCCATATGGTAAACCATTCTTCTATGGAAATGCCAACCTCCAAATCCAGGTACTTATAGAGAGTATATACACGGCAGAGATGGAGAAGTGGTGCTGAAGTTAGGAATGCTTATGTTCCAGCCATGCCCTAACCCCTGTCCCTGGCCTGAGGAGTCCTGCACTGTGAATACATTATTGGTGTCTAGGTACGTGAGATACAAAGTCTAGAAACCTTTTTTTCCTTACAGGCAGATGTAAAGCCCTGCAAGTTAAAATGTAAGCTTTGAGTCTGTGCTCTTGTGAAGGAATGAAGTATTCGTGTGTTAACAGAAAAATCTTATCATCTCATCCTTGAAAGGGTTTTGGTTCTCCAGCCACTTCCCCCATCAGGCTGAGTGTGTGACATGTTGAAAGGAGATGGTTAAAGCCAGAACTGTAGAATTTCATCTGGCCATCTGAGTCTCCCAGACAGCCCCAAGCACTCTCCTTGTTTGAGTATTATAATAAAACAAATTATTCTGGTGTCACAGACCTTGAATACCTTCTAACCTTGATAAGCACTTCCATCTAAACAAAAGGAGAATCAATTTGCATTTTCCTTTCTGCTGGCTAACATAATGCTTCATTTTACAGTCACCATTAAGGGTTATTGCCTTGTGCATGTACCACATTAGGCAGTTTGTGTCCATTGTTCATGCACAGCTCCATCAGGATGTGTCAGGTCTAAGGCATTTTCACAGTGACTCTGCTTTTGTCTTGCCCCCATGCTATTGTCTTGAATGTGTTTATCCCAACAGGTCCTTTGAAGACCTAACCCTCATTCTGTGTGAAAACATGTCAGTCATCCCTGTCACTACAATAGCAGGGACCAATGCTCAGGGTCTTGGGAGCTGTGTGCACACACCTTCACACACATTCATGTAACACTCACCTGGGTAGCCAGGTAAATAAAGTTATTAAGCTTCTCAATTGTCCTTAATGGATTGCAAGCTGCATAAACTAAAAAAAAAAAAAAAAAAAAAAAAAAAAAAAAAAAAAAAAAAAATCCCCTAGATGCTAACTAAGCTGACAGTTGGTTCGAGCCTTGCCATGTTGCTACACCTGGTCTTCTTCGAATGATGGTGTTCTGCTCTGATCTGTGGCCTCTGAATTTTCAGGGAGCAGAAGAAATAAACCACAGGCATTCCTTAAACAAACATTTTTCCCTGGGAAGAAACTGAAAACGTGCTCCTCCCCACAGGAAACCACAAATGTAGGAATTAGGATAATTGAGCAATGCCTACTGGCAGGTAGGGTAACAAGATTATTATAGATGTAACCCTTAAGAAGGTAGAAACAGAAAGTCTTAATCCAGAAAGATACATGCACTTGAAAGAGGGACTTGAATGAGAGACTAGGAGCACAGAAGAAGCCAAACGTCTCTTCAACACTAAAAAGTATCTTGGTCAGAGGTCAGAAATTAAAATGGGAAATATTGATATTTTAAATGACGTTTTCCAAATTCAAAAATTAAAAAAAAAAAAAAAAAAAAAAAAAAAAAAAACCACAGAAAAGAACCGTTTTGTCTCAGTATATTTGGCAATCCCACTTACAGCTACTCTTCATTCTGTATCAGTTCTGTGGGACTTGCATGTTTTGGTTCCATTTTAAAACAATCAAGAATATGTCTTGAACGATTTTTCATTTTGTGAAAAGACTGAATCTTGAATGCCAAGTGCTTAGTCTCTTTGTCCCTGATTAATCACATTGTGTCTAGAAAGTATACTGTCTAAGATCTTTAGGGAGGGAAAAGTGTCTTTAAATTTTGTACAGGGCCTTGTATGACATAGGCAAGGATGATAAAAGAGAGGCCGGTAAATAAAAAGAAAGTAGCCACTGGCAGAATTGTTAATTTTTGCATTAAATAGTCCACTCCAAAGCGGTTCTCAACCTGTGGGCCATGACCTCTTTGAGAATGGGATGGCCTTTTCCCGGGGTTGCCAAAGACCATCAGAAAACACAGAGATTTCACAATTCCTAAGAGTAGTTACAGGTATGTAGTAGCAACAAAAATAATTTTACGGTTAGGGATCCCCACAACATGAGGAATTGTATTAAAGGGGCACTGCATTAGTAAAGTTGAGAACCAATGCTTTGAGGGATACTGAGGCATAGCCTACTAGAGGACAAAACTCATGCTTAGAAACATTTGGAGTCTTATCCAGATACTGGAGTAAACTATGCAGAAGGAAGGGTGAACATGGTCTAAAGAAGATAACCGTATGGAATGGAATTAACAGAAGGCAATGAAAATACATGTTAAACATGCCCCGCCCCTTACCTGGGCAAATTAGGAGAACTGGTGGGCTGACAAACTCAGCAGCCACTCAGGGACAGATCCAGAGCTCTGAGTTTGCCCACCTCAACATCTAACCCATCTCTGAACTGCTGGACCATGTGAAAGGGTCCGTCCTACAGATCCAAAGGTGCAGGATCTCCATGACGCAGGACAGCAACAGGATATCTGATGGGGTCCCCTCGAGGATCCACTATTGATGGGGTAACAGAGGCCAGAGACCTTGAACCAGAGCAATGACTCACTGTAATGAACATTTGCAAGTAGAGATGTGTGGACAGAGGGGTATACTGGAGGACGCACTGTGATACACTACAGTTTCCATGGTGAGACGTCTTGTTGTTTGTTTGGCTTGTTTGGTCTTGCTTGCTTTTGTTTTCTTTTAGGAGAAGTTTGCAAGGGCAGAGAGTAGTTATGGAGGGGCAGGGAGGTGAGTGGGGTTGGGGGCCAAGATGTGAGATTCACAAAGAATTAATGAAAAGTTTAAATATATATACGTGCTAGAGTAAGTGCTCCATTTCCCACCCAAAATCAAAGAGCACCTCAACACTAGCCACCTCCCCCATCCTCGCGGCTTTTCTATGAACTGGTGTTATTTATGGACTTAACTCCTCATCGGGACATTCGAGGACACTGGAAAATTACAGATGAGTGAGGCACGAGGTCTCAGCATGGGAGCTTTTAGCCATCAGGGAGAGCTGTGATTTTCCACAGCATCTCTTCAACAGGAGTACAGAACCAGCAAGTTTGCTAATTTCTTCCCCAGAACATGCAAGGTCCAGGCAAGTATGCTTAACTCAACCATAATTGTACTGCACCCACCAGCTCCAAGGGAGGCTGTGATGCCCATGAAGAGCCCAGAAGAAGATGGGATTCCAAGGAAAACTACACAGAAACCTGAAGACCAAGTTTGTGGCACTCAGAATCCCTGAATTACACCAATGCCCACTCCAAGTGCAGAGAAAAATCAAATCAGTGGTGAAGAAGACATTCTTTTCTTTCAGAAATAAAAGTTCTCTGTGATTACTGGTATCTCTGCCCTAAGAACTTTATAGTAAAATTAGAGGCAAATAAAAAAATGTTTCAGGGTGAGTATTTGTGTTAACCAAAGACTTTTCCTTTTTTACAATAAAGTTCCCTATAGAATTCTTCTAAATGGTAAGGCCCCCTGGTGCTTTTAAACGGTTGTTTACAGATCATTAACTACTCACAAAAAGGCTGGCATAGAAAACCTGCCAAAGTATGGGAATCTCTCATTGATTAACCAAATTTAAAAGGATGTCGAAGAGGGAGAACTCAGTTTGCCAGAAATAAATTATTCAGAAGCAATTTTGGAAGAAAAATTTGTGTGTATCTCATCCCAACATAAGATATATTTCTTGTAGGCAAACTGAGCCTAGGTCGTAATAATAACACTGAAAGGTTATGGTATTACATGATGCTATTGAAATTTGACACTATAGTATCCAAGTATTCCTATGGTTCCCAGGTTCCATAATATTCTAGGACATAGCATTTAGTCAACATGTCTACATGCCTTAGAAGAATGATTGTAAAAGTAGAATTGCTAGTTGACATGCCCCTGAGTTTTTTAGATACACAAACTCTTCATAAGAGTTGATTCCAACACACATTCACTTTATTACAAAGTTCACCTTGCAGCTACTCACTAATGTGACCATGAATAACTTAACAAATAATTCCTAAGGCTTTAACCAAAAAGACTGTGTTAGTTATCTTAAAATAACCTGTGTGCGCGAATTGTTTAGATCATTCGGTCTTTCTACCTATACACCTGACATCGTAGCTCTTGCCTGCCTACTGTTGATCTTGACCCTTCTTGAATGTCCCAGGATTTGAAGACAACTAAGAAAGACATCCTTGAGTAAAGGTGAGGAAGCTTTCCTTTCCTTTTCCAGCTGCCTGTTCTTTTCTTCCTGGGTGTTGATATTTTAATGTTGCTTATGGAATTTTAACATCACTGAACTTATGGTTCATCAGTTTGGGCTTGCAAATCTGTTCTCCAGAAATTGCACCAAAAAAAAAATTCATTTGTGTTTTCTCCTCTGACTTTCTGTAGTTGGATTAAGAACCTCAAAAAAGTCCGGTGAAAAAATGAGGCCAGTATCGTGAGCTCCATAATTATTTTGCACAGTTCTGGGAATCCGTGAAATGTTTGCAAGTTCTTTGTCCCCAGAAGTGATTAAAATGGCAGATGAGTGATATTTATGATTATAGCAGACAGGATCTCATACGATAAAAACAACAACAACATTCTGGGATATCTTGACCGAGGGAAGCAAAACAAAATGGGCCTTTAATGGCTTTGAACAACACACAAGTTAATATGCCTCGGCCAAGTGGAAAATAGCTAAGTTTGAAGCTGTGCTCCGAACAAACTTTACGATGAACTTTTGCCCTTTTGTATTTGTTGCTTTTGTTTTTGTTTTTCTCGAAAACCTCCTGGAAGTAACATGTAATAAGAAGATAATGTGTCCCAGAGATGAACTAAATCTTCTGAATTCTTTGCAGTTATGATCTTGGGAAAAAATTTCTCCCCCAGAGCCTCTGGCCCCAAACCTATCTCACTGCCCAGTTTAATATGGCTGAGACGCTCTTCCCATATCCCCAGCGCCTATATGAATCATTTTCAGTATTGAGTTCTGATCATTATATACAAGGTCACTTTTTAATTAGAACAATATAGTAAAACATATGCTTGGAAGATGAATGAGGTACAGAGCTAGCTGTGCTACACTGAACCCTTTTATTGGAAAGCCCTTAAAAATAATAAGCACCATGTATAGTCCAGGGGCCTTTGCAACATATTTCAGTGCATCAGAGTGCCTGCCATGGAGAATGAACACCCTGTTACGGTGAACAATCATTTGGCAGCATAGGTTATTTTAATGGACACATCACTTTAAACGAAGCCTTCGCCATCTGTTCTGCCCTCTAATTACAGATGCAAAAGGAACATAATTCACAATTGCATCATAAAAAAGTAAGATATAAGTGATTTAAATGCATGTGTATCTTCTTTATTCAACCCAGCACGCAGCTGTTATGTTGTTTTCATGTTTCAAACACAAATGAGCATAGAAATCACTTGTCTCTGATGGAGTGAAATCTCTGTTACAGGACGTTTTGGGGTGTGGATGAATGTAAAATGTGTGGTCTCCTCCGACAGAGGTGCCCCCCACAGCTGATGGAGATGTTTGTCCCAAATCCTAATTTTCAGTTTGTTCCTGAGCAGGCTCTGGCATTCCAATGACTGCACAGGTAACTACATTTTTCTCCTAACCAAGCAGTATAGGTAAATCTTCCTTCAGTATAAGGTTAATACACCAATTATCCCTGGGTCAAAGAGACCACTCTTGGTTTAAGTCTGCATATGATTAAATGATCTTTTTATCATGAGACTCCGGCTAGTTGGGACCTTTCTTCTCTCCTTTTGTCTCAAAACTGTACTTCACAATTCCTTTGTATATTTAAAATTAACAGTTATTTATTTGGGAGACTAATGTCTTTCTATGAAAGCTTCAAGGTGAACTTACCTCCTCACAGTTGCTCTGGGAGACAGTCCCTGTTACTCAGCCCAGAGGGCACAGCCACAGTGTCTCTGAAACACACAGCTACTTCTTTAAAAAAAAAAAAAAAAAAAAAGTTTATCAGATTCACTGTACATGTGCTCAATCTGCTTTCCAAAAAGAAAGTTGTATAGCTTAACAATATTTTAATAGAATAAAAGACTTGCTTCTTAGCTCTCATTGTTGAGATATGGCAGTTAAAATGAATTAACTAGTGAGAGGTGTAAATGAATAGTTTTCAAAACCAGGCAGAATGTTTAAAAGTCCCTGCTGTAACCCTGTTGGTAATAAGAAAATAACACCCAACGGAAGTTGTTCTTCATGCTAAGTTTTACTAAGAAGGGTGTGTGCTTTGGGTAGTTGGCAATAAATCTGTGCTTTGAAAGTGTAGGGTAAGTAGTCTAAAACTGCAGCCTTTCTGCCAGCCTAATTGTCATTAGCAACTATGTGCTTTTCACAGATTAGTTGGAAATAGCAGTTGATATAGTCTCAACACCAAAATTACAGTTATTGTATCCAAAGGTGTATAATTTATAAGATTGTATACTGCATGTCCATATGTTATGATTACCATAAATTGTATGCATACAACATCCACAGAAGTATGTGTATATGAATGAGAGAGATGATATTCAGTGGAATGTGATCACACATATTTTTACCAGTGGAGGTGTTTCCAATGGGTCGATGCCCCTGTGAACGGTGTTCAATATTTTTCATATTGCCTCTACATACCATTTACAGATTACAGGGAAGCCAGGGTTGCTTTGAATAATTACATTACACATAAACACTCTTTGCATGCTCTTCCCAAGTTGTAACATTTTGTATTAAATACTAATCATTTTGTCATTGTTTTAAATTTTACTTTATTTAATTGTTGTTGTTGTTATTCTTTCAGACAATAGATCCCAATCACAACTTTCTCTCCTTCTACTCCTCCCAGTCTCTCCCTGTCCACCCAACCCCCATCCCTCAGATCTATTGCTCTTCCTTTCCCCTTCTGAAAAGAACAGGCCTTGCAGGGATATCAATTTAACAATGCATAACAAGATACAATAAGACTAGGTACAAATCATATCATATCAAGGCTGCATGAGGCAACCCAGTAGGAGGAAAAGTATCCCAAAGGGAGGTAAAAGAGTCAAAGACACCCCTACTCCCACTATTAGCAGTCCCCTGAGAACAGCAAGCTAACCAGGATAACATATTAGCAGAGGACCAAGCACAGACCCATGCAAGCTCCATGATTGCCACTTGAGTCTCTGTGAGCTCCTCTGAGTCCTGCTTAGTTGATTCTGTGGGTGATGCTCTTCTGGTTTTCTTACCCCCTCTGGCTCCATCATCCCCATCTTCCATGGAGTTTCCTGAGCTCTGAGGGAAGGGACCCAATGAAAATCTCCAATTTGGGCTCTCTGCACCTAATGTTTGTGCATCTGATACCATCAGCTTCCAGATCTATGAGTATAGAAGCATATTTGTTAGAAATCATTTTATTTATTTTTTCTATTCCAGTTCTCTGGGCTGTATAGCTCCTGGTTTCTAGTCATCCAGGTAGTGTTGGACATGGTCTCCCTTTTGTAGTATAGACATCCAATTACACCAGTCATTGGCTGGCCATTTCTACAAGGTCTGTGCCTCCATTGCTCTCTTACATCTTATTGTAAAATAGACTGTACATTGAAGGTTTTGTGGCTGGGTTGATCTCCCAGTCTCTCTGCTAGAAGCCTTATCTGGTTACAGAAGATGACTAGTTTAGGCTCCATATCCTACATTACTAGAGGTCCTTACTAGGGTCACCCTGGAAGAATTTGAAGTTTCTACTACACTGGGGTTTCACCTCATCCCACAAATCCCTCCCCCCCCCAATTCCTGTCATCTCTCCCAGTTCTCTCCCACAACACACCTGATCTCTCCTGTTCCCATCCTACCAGCCCCTAGTCCACCCATGAAATCTGTTCTACTACTTTTTCCTAGGGAGATCCTTCTGTAAACCCTCTTTGTTACTTAACCTTTATAGGTCTATGGGTTGTATCATGATCATGACTTACTTAACAGCTAATATCTACTAATAAGTGAAAACATACGATGTTTGTCAATCTGAGTCTGGATTACCTCACTCAGAAAGATCTTTTCTAGCTCCATCCATTTGCCTGTGAATTTCATGATGTCAATGTTTTTAAGAGCTAAGTAATACCCCATTTTCTTTATCTATTCTTTGTTGATGGATCCCCTAGGTTCTCTCCGGTTCCTGGCTATCATGAATAAAGCTGCTATAAACATAGCTGAGCAAGTATCCTTGTGATAGGATAGGCACTCTTTAGGTATATGCCCAGGAGTGGTATAGCTGGGTCTTGAGGTAGATCTTTTTCAGGTTTTCTTTGAAACTGCCATATCAATTTTTATAGTGGTTTTATGAGTCTGCACTCCCACCAGCAATGGAGAATTGTTCCTCTTGCTTCACATCCTCACTAGCATGAGCTTGTGTTATTGATCTTAGCCATTCTGCTGGTCATTCTTTTAAGGAACCAAATATTGTATACAAAATAAAGTCAGAAACAAAATTGAGTGTTGTTACTCTAATATCTTCTTTATTATTATTATTTTCTTTATTTATATTTCAAATGTTGTCCCCCTTCTCAGTCTCCCCTCTGCAAAACCCCCACTTTATTCCCCTCCTCTTTTCCTCTAAGAAAGTGCTTCCCCACCCACCAACTCCTGCCTAACTCCTCTAGCATCCCCTTCACTGGGGCATCAAGCGTCCACAGGTCCAAGTGTCTCCCCTCCCATGGATGCCAGATAAGGCAGTCCTCTGCTACATATGTAGTGGGAGCCATGAACCAACTCATGTATACTCTTTGCTTGGTGGTTTAGTCCTTGGGAGCTCTGAAAGGTTTAGTTAGTTGATATTGTTATTCTTCTAATAAGGTTGCAATCCCCTTCAGCTTCTTCAGTTCTTCCCCTAACTCTTCAATTGGAGTCCCCAGGCTCGGTACAATGATTGGCTGTGAGTATATGCATTTGTCTTAGGTGCTAGTAAAGCCTCTCAGAGGACAGCTATACCAGCTTCCTGTCTGCAAGCACTTCTTGGCATCAGAAATTGTGTCGGGGTTTGGATGGATCCCAAGGTAAGGTGGTCTCTGGATGGCCTTTCCTTTAGTCTCTGTTCCATTTTATGTCCCTGTGTTTTCTAAGTTGCATTGACTCTATTCTTGCTAATTGTGTTAGTGTGGTGAAACCTCGCATGTCTGTTACAGGGGTCTATCAGCCAGCTTTTGTCTCACTTTCCTGATTATTAGAAAATCTTGAATCTCTGAAAAAAAGCTTGAAAGTGCTGGAAGAAGTGAGTAAGGCTTTAAGCAGAAGCAAGAAGGTAGCAGACTTGACTATTGCTGGTATAACAGCTTTAATTTTATTAATTGTTAGCACCACTGCTTCTGCAATAGCATTGACACAAGGAGTTAAGATAGCTATTTTTGTTAACTATCTAGCAAAAGAATGTTACTAATGTATTGCATATAAAAAGGGATTTATATAGATGTCTGGAACAACAAATTGATGCGCTATATACTATTCAAATTATCTGAAGGAGGTTCAGGGTTCAAGAGTAAGGAGCCATCTCAAATGTCATGACAAATACCATTGGAGTAGTGTTACTTCTGAAATTTAAAATGATTGTCATTATAATTAGAAAAAAGTTTAAAGACTCCTGTAGGGTATTTGGCATAATCCTAACACCTCTCTGGGTGTTTTAACTTTGCATAGTGAGATTATGAATTTAAAGAATGATGCTCTGCTGAGCCTTGATGCTGCAGATAATGCCGATAAAATTATCCATGGCCTGAGGTTAGTATTTCCATTTTGGTCAAACCTCAGGAATGGCATATATATGTTGAGACCCGTACTCTACCTGGCTTGGCAGCTACTGTGTTGCAGACCATTCTGCCCCATGCTTTGGGGCCAAAATGTCCCAGACTGCTCTGCTGCTCTGGTCAGGGTCTAGCAAGAGAGAGAGTGGGGGGAAGAAGGGGAAGAGACTCGAAGAATAGACACAAGCCAGAGAGTCTGTAGTCAAGTCTCCTTTATTGTCTCCTATTCTATATTCACACCTCCTACTGACCACCCCCCCCCTTACAAGGAAATCCTGGGTATTTATAAGCACAAGCAGGAGAACACAGGTGAAAACATTTTACCACGTGCACCATGCAGCTGGGGTCACTAAACAGCAAAACAAGCTATGTGGGATAAACAAGATATTTGTCAGAGTGTGCTTCAGCTGTTGTAGGCTGTTGAAAAGCAAGTCTTTCATCAGGGCATATGGCTCCAGATGGCTGCAAAGTTGATAGCTGTTTTCTAGCTGCTTTCTGATTAAAGTAGGCTCCCAACATATATAGCTTGATTATGCTAGCCCTTCTTGTCCTGGGAATAATTTTATTCCTGCCCATCATGTTAAAGCTTGTCTCTAACTACAACAACAGGTTGGCAGCCAAAGTACATGACTTGAAATTGAAAATGGACCCCCAGACAAAGTTATTAATTTAACAGGCTGGCAAACCAAGGACAGGTAAGATTCTGCACAGAGCCTTACCAACCTAAGACATAAGTGCATTGCTTACAATAATGCATATTCCATGATGGGTAAGGAAGGCTTTCATGTCAGAATGACCTAAAACAGGCTCAGTTCTATTTATTCAGTAAAAAGAGGGAGATGTGGAGAGCTTTTTGGGCTGCCTGGCAGGAATCTAACATTGGCCAATGACAAGGAAATGGGCTACTTGGAAGTAATCTGACATAAACCAATGACAGAGAAATGGATTGCAGGCAGGAATTTGACATTAGGCTGGAACAAAGAAGTAATTTCAGGCAGAAATCTAAATTCTAGGCTAGAGCAAAGAAGAAATTTTAGGCAGAAATTTAAATCTTAAGCTAAAACAAAGAAGTAGGCTTCAGGCATCAAAATGACTTTGGTCTAGGACAGGGAAGTAGGCTTAGATATTTTGGTCATCCTGATAAGCCATTAGAAATAGTGATGACAGGAGTAATCACGGGACTCTGTTTATTGTCTTGTGTGTTCTTTGACTCTCTGGGTTTATTGTCTTGCTTGATCCTTGACTATTTGCATCTATTGTATTTCTAGTTCCTCAACCTAGAACTGACATTAATACTTGCACATAATTTAAATAGTATAAAGGCAAAAATGGAGGAGAAGGGATAGGATAGGGTACTAATGGGGGGTTGGAATGGGTAAAGAGAATAACATCTGAAATGTAAATAAAAATATCAAATAAAAAATTTTAAAAAAAGATTTTGAGATGTGTGGATGGACTCATCCTTCTACTGGGGGCCATGTCTATCTATAGGAGGTGGTCTCTTCAGGTTCCATCTTCTGTCTCTTCTCATGTCTGATCCTGTCACCCCTTTTCCCTCCTCCTCCCCTCCCACACCCAGGTTTCTCCCTCCCTCTGCCTCCTGGATTATTTTTCCCCTTCTAAATGAGACTGAAGCATCCACACTTCAGCCTCCATTCTTGTTAAACTTCATATGTTCTGTGAGTGTTATCATGGGTATTCTTAGCTTTGGGACTAATAACTACTTATCAGTGAGATCATACCATGTATGTCCAGTTGGGTCTGGGTTACCTCACTCAGGATGATATTTTCTAGTTCCATTCATTTGCCTGGAAAATTTAAGAAGTCATCATTTTTAATAGGTGAGTAGTATTCAATTGTGTAAATATACCATGTTTTCTGTATCCATTTTTCCATTGAGGGATATCTGGTTTATTTCCAGCTTCTGTTTATGATAAATAAGGCTACTAAGAACATAGTAGAACATGTATTCCTGTGGCATGTTGAGGAATCTTTTGGGTATGTGCCCAAGAGTGGTTGGTATAGCTGGGTCTTCAAGTAGATCTATTTCCAAATTTCTCAGGAATCACCCAATTGATTTCCGGAGTGTTTGTATTAGTCTGCAAACCCACCCACTATGGAGGAGTGTTATTCTTTCTCTACATCCTCACCAGAGTCTGCTGTCACCTGAATTTTTTATCTTAGCCATTCTAATTTGTGTAATGTGAAATTTCAGGGTCATTTTGATTGCATTTCCCTGATGACTATGGATATTGAACATTTCTCTAGGTGCTTCTTGGCCATTTGAAATTCCCTAATTGAGAATTGTTTGTTTAGCTCTGTACCCCATTTTTTAATTGGATTACTTGGTTTTCTGGAGTCTAACTTCTTGAGTTCTTTATATAGTCTGGATATTAGCCCTCTTTCAGATGTATGGTAAAGATCTTTTCCCAATTTGTAAGATGTAATTTTGTCCTATTAATAGGGCTCTTTGCCTTACAGAAGAGTTTCAGTTTCATGAAATCCCATTTGTCAATTATTGATCTTAGTGCCATTGGAGTTCTGTTCAGGAAATTTTTCTCTGTGCCAATGTGTTTGAGGTTCTTTCCCACTTTCTCTTCTGTTTGATTCAGTGTATCAAGTTTTATGTGGAGTTCCTTGATCTACTTTGACTTGAGCTTTGTAAATGGATAAATTTGCATTCTACATGCAGACTCCCCCAGTTAGTCCAGTACCATTTGTTCAAAATTCTTTCTATTTTCCACTTTTTATTTACATAAAATTATGACCTTAGCTTTGTACCTGGAACCCCTGGTGAAAGGACCATAGGTATGGGTTTATTTCTGGGTCTTCAGTTCTATTTCATTGATCTTCCTGCCTGTCTCAGTACCAATACCATGCAGTTTTTAATCACTATTGCTCTATAGTACAGCTTGAGGTCAGGGAAGATGATTCCCCCAGAAGTTACTTTATTTTTTTAATTTTTTATTAACTATTTTGTTTATATATCAAATGATATCCTTCTTCCCTGTTACTCGTCTACAAACTCCCCATCTCATCCTCCTTTTCCCCCTCCCCTTTGCCTCTATGATGGTGCTCCTTCATCCACTCAGAAGATCTTTTATTGTTGAGAATTGTTTTTCTTATCCTGGGTTTTTTGTTATTCCAGATAAAGTTGAGAATTGCTCTTTCTATCACTGTGACGAATTGAGTTGGAATTTTGATGGTGATTGCATTGAATCTGTAGATTGCTTTTGATAAAATCACCATTTTTACTATGTTAATTCTACCCATGAGCATAGTAGATCTTTCCATCTTCTGAGATCTTCTTCAATTTCTTTCTTCAGAGACTTGAAGTTCTTGTCATACAGATTCTTCACAACAGTCATAAATAATATAAAATATCTTATAATGTAACTGTAATCTCTTCAAACCTGCTGTTGTACGTTTATCTTTGTGAGACTCTGAAAATCTACTTCCAAAGACATTTCTGTGGTTTCCCTTGACCACACACTGATTGAAATAAAACATAACCAGCCAATCCATGCATATCAGTTAAATGATAAATTATCTTGGTAGTAACTATTATTTAATAAAATAGTCTTCACTTCAGGATATAATCTGAAATTTACATCAAAATCATCTGGATATTCCTGGATGTCACAGAAACTAAAGTCTCAGAAAGTCTTAAGGGATATTTCCTAGACCAGAGACTTTCAGCCTTTACCTAGTAACAACATGAGGAAAGGAAGGATGTACGTTAAAATGTAATGGGTAACTGATTACTAGAAAGTATTCTGAAATTATAATGTTTCTATACATTTATGAGTTAAAGTGAAATTATAATAAGGTGTAGGCTAAGAAAACTCATTTCTTCCCCTACACTGATTTTAGATTTATATCTTTGAAGACTCAGAAGTATAAGTTTCATTAAAACTAGAGCTTGACACTGGGGTATGTAAGATCTCTGGAAAGCCAAATGGAAGTTGTGTTAAATTCTTTTTCTTTTTCTCTTTCTCTTTCTCTTTCTCTTTCTCTTTCTCTTTCTTTTTCTTTCCTCTCCTGGTGTGAGAGATCCAACCTAGGGCCCCCTCCAGGGCAGGCAAGCTCACTACTACTGAACTATGTCACCCACACACAAAGAATTTTACCTTTTCTTTTTTAAAAAGATGTAGCTACTATCAGTGTAAGTATATCACTTGCATGCTTATTATAACTCAGGGTACCCAGAGTAACCCTGTAATATGTAAACCATTAAGGTTTAACCAATGTAAAAATGAACGACTTCATAGTGATCAACACAGAAAAGCATTTTAGAAAAACTATCATTTTTTGTTCATCATTATAGACAATAACTTCATAAAAAGAATGTAAGTCATAGAAAAGTGGAACTTCAGACCATAAGTTCTCTCTGCAGGTAAAATTATGACCTTAGCTTGGTCCCTGGAACCCATGCTGAAAGGACAAAATTGACTTCACAAAGATGTTCTCTAACCTCCAGTTCTCCAGACCCTTTAAAACACTGTTCTCCAATGGATGGTAGTCAACTCCGCTATGGGGGGCTTCATAATCTTTTGGAGGTCTTAGTAAAAGATGCATCTTATTGTACTAACTCTGTCTTTATCTCTGTACAGACAGGAAATCTGAGTGGTAACCTCTGAGAGAGACAGTTGCAAAATATATGAAAAGTATTAATATTTCAGAAGAGTTCCTAGGATATGAATACCTCTCAGTCAAAGGTAATTACAATAATTATGATATATGTTATAATTCTAAAGGCACCTTATAAGACAATTATTAAACATTTTTATGCTCTCTGTAATCAGAAAACTAAAGTACATGGTAACAGCCAATGTTAGAGATAGTATCAAAAAAGAGTGTTTGTGGGGATTTGACAGGCCATGGTAGATGTGCTTACGGAGGTAAGTTGGGATATACGAAGGAACGAGGGGACCGTTTCTTGGATGGAAAAAGCAGAATAAGCATAAATAACTGAAGCCCAAGTCAAAGAGTGTTGAATCTGAGATTATATTATGCTTGTACCCCCCCCCAAAGTGTCCATGTGCCCATGTGTTTGTGAACTTGGTGGTTATTGCAATAGTTCAGGATTAAAAATCTGAGAATTGCCAGTAAATAGGGCACCAGAAATAGAAAGCATAAAATCAGGTCATAGAAAGAAAAAAAAATGCCATAGGTTTTGACCACTGTAACATTCAGAAAGCTAGTGGAAAATAGAAGAAGCTTGTACAGGCAAAGGTGAGGATAATGCTTTGTGTTCAAACCACAAAGACAATGATAACATTACAAGTAGGATATAAAATGGAGAGCGATAGAAAACAGTCTGTTTTCCTGAGCGTTTTCCTAAGCAGAGGCAGTAACTGATTTTGAAAAAAAAGCCGAGTTTGCTATTTGCAAGGTGCCATACCAAAAACGTTGACTGATTTCATTATCATGGACTGTAGAGTCATAGAACAATGCTAAGTGGGGGGTGGGGGAGAGATGAGAAACAGCAAACTTCCTGCATCAGCTGAGCCTTTCTCTGTAAAGCTAGAGTGAACAAGCCTAAGTCATAGGAGTCTCTGCACATCAAGATTAGTGAGAAGGCAGAGCCAATCCAGCCCTTGGTTTTCCTATTATAGGCATTGGTTCCCCTTGGTTTCTTTACACTGAAGGAATTCTTCAGTCTTAGTATCTGAAAAAAAAAAAAAAGTATCTTTTCCTTTTATCTGTGACAATAGTCTAGTTCTAGAAACAGAGTAAGTAAGAGACAAAGGATGGCATTGCCAGCTCAGCACCACTCCCAACAACAAACGAAAGTCACAGTGTGCACCCTCATACAAGGGGGTGAACTGAAACATCCATTGGACCTGAAAATAAAAGTTTTGTATCATGCACAGAGAAATAGGGTTTTGTTAAAAAATATATATATATGAGATCTTCAGCAAGCTAGGACACAAATGTTTATTTAAAACAATTTTTAAACTGATTCAGCCAATGGCTAAATCCCATGGGGACAGCCACATGCCAAAGTCCTTGCCTAGAAAAAAAAATTAATGGTGTGGTTTTAAAACTATGTGTCCTCAAGTAGAGCTACAAAAACTTTAAAGGACATGTCCATTCCAATTTCATGACACAGTCCTAAATATAACATAGAGGAAATGCTTGGGTATTTAGGTACCTTAAATTTACTACCCTTTCTAAATGCAGCAGCAGGGTTCCTACCTGAGATTACTTTAAATGGCCTATTTTCTAAAATCCTGTCTCCTTTTTTCATAATTCCTTGTGGTGCAGATCACCACTGGAACTCAGAGAATAAGAAAGAAAGGCATTGTTTATAGCAGTCTACTCTGCCCATTTTTCAGATTAGAAAAGTGATGGAGGCAGATTGGTTATCCAAACTCACTAAAAGGAGCATAAGGTCTTCAGAGCCAGTACCTGGCTGGCCTTTCTCTCTCTCTTCTCTCTTCTCTCTTCTCTCTCTCTCTCTCTCTCTCTCTCTCTCTGTCTCATTGAAGGACATCACAAGAAAACATTGAGAGACATTTTTTCAATCTAAAGGTTTGCAGAACAACCCAATGTAGGATGTTTATCTTGTGATTTGAGTCAGAGGACAGAAAATATAGGGTACGAAGTATGGTAAAGGTGAAGCATGTCTAGTAGCTGTTCATGTGGAGAGGGGTACCCAGAGTATATTCCCTATCTCTTTTCTCTCTCCCCATTCCCTTTTTCTCTTTCCATCTCTGCCTCATGGGTATTCTTAGTATTGAAAGCTTGTGGAGCTGTGTGCCCTCTGGAAATGCTTAGACTCCGTGGAATATACATTCATGCACAAAGGCACCAAACATAACAAACTTCCTAGTTACTCATGTCTCATTATCATATGGAAATGCCTTCCATGTAATCCTTACATTTCACTCCCAAGTAGGGTTGCTATTTGGTTATCTTCAGCTACTTACACACACAGAGTGGGGGGGAGAGGGAGAGGGAGAGGGAGAGGGAGAGGGAGAGGGAGAGGGAGAGGGAGAGGGAGAGGGAGAGGGAGAGGGAGAGGGAGAGGGAGAGGGAGAGAGAGAGAGAGAGAGAGAGAGAGAGAGAGAGAGAGAGAGAGAGATACACGCACACACCACAAAACCCTCAGCACATACATCTGATAGCTGTTAATGATGACCTTTGGCAAAGAAGTCAGAGGATGGTTCAACTTAAGACACAGTGACTCAGGGAAGAGGAGGAAGGCCGTAGACCAGGCAAAGGGGCATCATCAGGTTCACAGCTACTGTTTCTATAGAAACTAGACATAGGGTAAAAAAATGGCAGCCAGAATCCTGACTTGTAGGTTTCTAGAGCAATTGTGTTCTAAAATATAAATGAGCAAAAACAGAGCCTAGAAATAACAAATACAGAGATTCTAAAAGTCAAAACAAGTTACTAAAGCCCACATTTTCAAAACATAATGCATTTACCAAACCATTCAGAAGCTAACCACAGTAAGTTCAAAACCAGTACTTTAAACTTATGAGGAGACACACTTGCATTGGTTTTCTTTTACAGAGGTGGTATATACCAACATGGAGGGAAAGGTAGTTGGTCCCTTCTTCATATCCAAGACACTTCTCTCAAGCTATTTTATTTTGTGGGGCAAATATGTTTACTTAAAAGATTCCTAGAAAGGGTTCCAATCTTTCAGATGTTTTCAGTCCAAGGACTTTGTAGAATGAGGCTACAACATAGTTGTCTAGAAGAGTTAATTAAAATATTTCAAATGCATACATGAATAAACCTTCTAAAACTCATATTCAAGTGATGGATATCTCAAGTTGTTGTATGATTTACTTTTAAAAAAAAGTAATAAAAATTAGAAATGAAAACTCAGCCAGATCTTAGGACTAGCTAATATACGGTTGACCTGGGTTTCAGTATTGATGCTAAATTTTTGTTAGAATGCATAGCATAGCATGCATAACTCAATTCTGACCTTTATTTTTTTGCTGGTCTGTAGGCATCAAAGCTTTCTTTCTTTCTGCAACTGTGATATTTTGGATGGCTTTTTAGAGACTGGATACTCCAAGGTTTAGGGATAGATACTGAAAGACTGGCTAGAGATAAGTGCTTATGTGTATGGGTAGCTCACAGCTCATGATCCACACTGAAATCTAGGCAACTAGAAGCTGTTGATGATGGCAGAAAAATGTAACACACTATACAAGGACATCAGCGCACAATGAGCTTGAACTCTACACTCCTTGCTAGTCTGAAAGCCCCATTAGCAAAAGCCCCATTAGTTCTCAGGAAAGCATTGTACTTTCTGGCCTTCTGATCATCAGCCTGATAACATGGTGGGTTTTTTGAAAACGAAACAACAAAAAAAAAAAACTTTTAAGTCATGTAATTGTACACGTTTTTTTAGTCTTGCTTCCTGCATTCATTATTTTCCCCCTCTAGGGCCATTTCCAGGGATCTCAAGAAAATGAAAGAAACCACTGTGACTAAGCTGGAATGCATGAAAACCATTCCACCTCCTCCTAGAGGACAAGGAATAGATCTCATGACGCTTGTGTTTATCCCTCATCCATACCCTCCAGCTACTTGTTCACCCTGTACCCTTAGAACCATCCCAGGCCAACTTTGCCCTGGCTCCCTAGCCAAAAGGAAGGTGGTTGTATCTCCTGGGGCCATGATGTGAGAGGCCTTGGAGGAAATGTTGTTTGGGAAATAGCAAAACTGTGTGACTACATTAAAGTCAACACTATTTATCTTCATCTCTTGTCCTATGGGCTGAGAAAGAGGCACCACTGTTCGGCCCGACCCCAGTGCACAGCTGCAATAGAAGTAGGGAGGAACTGGTACTTTCAAGTGTCAGACCTTTTGTTCTGACTACTAGTTTATGGGGCTGATGTGAAGCATTGCAGTCAATGAAGCTTTTGTCCTAGGTGTACAGGGTAGGACAGTGGAAAAACTGCCTTCTCTTATATCCCAGGCCCATCCATCTTCCCCTCACCCTGTTTCTCAACTTTTCTGTCTCTCAAGCAGACAGAGAGAGGATCCCTCCTGGGTTAATGTACTGGAAAATTGCTCTGCATGTTTATGAGGGGGTGCCTTCCAAATGAAAGAGAAAAGGAAAGGGGGAAAAAAGACGGTGAAGAAGAGTCATTTTTCCCACTGAACCTATTGGCCTTAAGCTTGTGGGTCTGACCCTGACTAAGGAGATCTTCATGTCCTGCTAGGAGGGGCATTGTGAAGTTTGGCAGAGCGCACTTCCGATTGAATTTTCTTTTTTTTATTATTTATAATCACAGAGGCACTCTAGACAGCTCCCATCACCCAACGCACCACCAATACCCTGAATCCAAAGGCACATATACTCAGATATGCAGCCATCCCAGCCTCGCCCTGGAAAACAGCCCTTCCGCTCACATCAGTTCACCTTGAAATAATTTATTCTCCTCAGAGGAGGAGCTGGCTCCCCCAGGCAATCCCATATAAATAGCAAACATGCTTTCATACGATTGAATGGAACACTGGACCATGTGACCTTTGCCATGGACGGCTGTGGAACCCAGAGGACACTGTGATACGTGATGTCACTCACTTATTTTAGCTTTTTTTTTTTCCTAGCTAAAAATAATATTCTTTAACTCAGATCTTCTTTGCCCATTCCTGTTTGTTTCTCTGTGGGAGGTTTGGGGCTAAATGTCATGGTTAAGACATCCACTATCTATGCTCATGGTATACAGGCCTAGCCTATGTTGGCACCAAGAGATTAAATAAAATGGACCCGGGTTCTTAACAGAGTTTCCATTCAGATGATCGTGGTCCTTCTAACCACAGAAGCCTGGTAATTTTTACGGAAGTGAAGGGTGCATCATGGAGGACCACCAAAAGCCTTCTTTCGGGCAGTGAAGGTAAAGTTAGCAGCCTGGCACATTTTCTTCTTCCTTCAACTAGTTTGGGAGAACTTAGTAGATGCTTTGCTTTAGTGCCAATTTTATCAATTTTATCAGAGAAGTAGGAGGGAAAGGCTATTTTCATATAAAAGGTCCATTACTCTGATGCCCTGAAAGATATCTAGAACCTTCGAAAGGGAAATTTGAATTCAAAACTTAAAAACAACTCAAACACAGCTAGTAAAGAAGATCACTCTCCAGTCATCAGGACCCCTGGACTATAGGTTCTGTCTTCGTTTTGAGTTTAGGTTTCCAATGTCTAGAAGAACAACTTTCACTTGAAGTGATGGTTAGTTACCTGACAGATACATGAAGACATCTTTCACGTGAGGAGGCTCACCACAAAATGTGACCAACTTGATCACAATCATTCTCCCTCTTTTATTTATAATACCAAAAGCTGAGCGATTCCTGAGAACTACATTCTTTTTTAGAACATGACGAATTTTATGACCACCCTGTCCCATGACTTCCTTCCCATCTGTACTTTTTTTTTTTTTTTTTTTTTGGCAAACTTTTTCACAATCAAAATCTGACTTTCTGGTTTGGAGTTTAAACTCTGCCAGGAAAGGGACTTCTTTAAATATGGAGCAAGACTATAAAAAGAAATGGGGTGAACCTGGCAGATAATGCCCAGGAGAGTAGGGAGCATTCTTCATGTCAAAAACACACAAGTTAATAGCCACCCCCCCCCACCCTACCATCTCTTACTGTGTCTCCTTTGGAGGAAAAAGGTCAGAAGCATTAGGACCTGGGGCCTGCTCCCTGAAGACCCTTAATAAGCAGACGTTACAGTAACGTGCTCCGGGAATCAAGCATAAATATGACCCCTGACCCTGCTTGTCAGCTGAGCCCCTGAGTCTCTTAGAAATATACTCCCCACTCTTCTAAACACCCACTCTTTCCCACCAGCCCCCTCCCACTCCACTGGGTCTCTGTGCCTGTGGCTTCTGCTCCAGAGCTCACACACTTGCTGTCTCTGTGACCTTTCTCTTCACAGAGGTCAAAGGCCGAAGACCTCAGGCTGGCCTCTTTTCTTTCTGGGGCCAGCTGATGAATCATTCCCAACTTGAAGGGAACAGAGGAGAGGGGAGGTTCTGAAGGCCTTTTCAGAGAAACAACTGTGGCCTATACATCAGCATTTACACAGGTCTGACACTTTCAAAACTCAGCCTCCTCTCTCTGGGAACAACAGAAAGAAGAGGACAGAGGGTGTACTGAGAGGTCTCATTGCCCCGATGGAAATGCTAGAAGCATTCATGGTTGGGTGATGGACAGTGCCCAGGAGAGAGCCAGGGATACAGAGTCATGGAGAAATGCAGACTCTGTTCAACACATTTCAGATTTCCTCCTGCGTTCTCTAAAATCAGTGTGGCTCTCCTGAGAGAGCTTTTCTCCCCATTTACTGAATGTCTGATCAAGAGGACTTTGATGAACTATTCAGAACTCCGCTGCTTCTCATTTAGGAAAATATGTGATTACATCTTTTAAAGAAATTATGACGCGTGTCTTATAAGACAGACCACACGGGTAGACAGACTTGAGAGAGGTGGAATTGGGTGCGTGGTAGCCACATAGAAGATTTTTAAGTTGACGTGGCTCTGCTCTCCCTACCATGTTCTAGTTTTGACTTTTGATCCATGACCAGTATACACTTAACCAGACATCATTTCTGGGTGTCTTCCATGGTCTTATAGGAAAAATTTCAAATACCACTGAGAAGCATTGTCATGCTGACGACAGGAGAGCCCAGCCTATGTTCAGAGACCGCAAAAGAAAAGGAAAAAAAAGTTTTAAAAACTTGGGGGTGGGGAGCTTATTTTGCTTTTGTTTTTCTCTATAATATTTATTTGTTTGCTTACTGATTTATTTCTATTTTTACAGTTTCCCCTCCCTACTCTCCTCCCATCTTTAACCCCTACCTCTCTTACCCTTCACCCCCATCCACTCCTGCTCTGTTTCTCTTCAGAAAATGGCAAGTCTCCCATGGATATCAACCACCACCATGGCATATCATGTTACAGCAAGACTAGGCACCTCCTGTTCTACTAAGGCTAAAGGAGGCAACCCAGTAGGAGGAAAGGGTCCCAAAAGCAGGCAACAGAGTCAATAGAAACGTTGGTCCCTCTGTTTGGAGTTCCACAAGAAGACCAAGGTACACAACTCTAACATATGTGCAGAGGGCCTAAGTAGGTCTCAGGCAGGCTCCTTGGCTGGCAATTCAGTCTCTTTGAGACCCTATAGGCCCAGGTTGATTGGTTATAATTTTAACAATTAGCCTCATAATTATTTGGGCTAATTTCCTATTTCTTTTATTGAATTGATTTTTTTTAAAGATAAAAAGTTGAAATTTTATTTCCATGTTTTTGAAGAAAATATGTCAATGTCCACAAATGCTTGCTGTAGGTTATTTTCTCTTTTTTCTTTCTATTTGTTTATTTTATTTTATTTTAGTGGGGAGATGTAGCTAGAGAGCAACAGCGAGGTGTTTAAGATATTGTTTTCTTTCCTTCCTTCCTTCCTTCCTTCCTTCCTTCCTTCCTTCCTTCCTCTTTCTTTCTTTCTTTCTTTCTTTCTTTCTTCCTTCCTTTCTTTTTTGTAGTTCTCTGAGAACTTTGTGTCTGTGTATGCATCACCCCATTTCCTCCATCTACCACTCCCCATGGATTCCTGAACATGCTCTCCTCGAAATCTCCTGTCCTTTTTTTTTTTTTTTTTTTTTTTTAAATCCCTATTTCTAAACCCAGTTAATTCTACCCAAACACACACAGGTGTGGGGCTACCCACTGGAGTATGAAGAATCTACCAGAGGCCAAACTCTCATAAAAGAAGAATTATCCCCTCCCCCCTCCCCCATCAACAGCTCTCAACTGCTAATAGATACTCAGTAAGTAAAGGGCACTGGAGAGTGCCTCTCTCATGCATGTGTATGCTGACATTTCGGTTGGCTTAATCTCATGCCGGTCTTGTGACAAAGGTGCGAACGAGTGTAATATCCATCTTGTAACGAGTATCTGCACTCCAAGGTAAGGGAGTTGTGTTGTCTTGAGTTTCAAAATGCTGAATGTACTGGTCCTTTGTGGAAGCAAATCACTAAGTATTGGAATTGCCGTCCCTGCTGCTCCTCACTTGCAGGAAGTGCAGGCTTTAACATGGTCCTTTATAAAGTTGTTTCCAGAACAGCTCAAGCATTCATTATGTGTAGTAAATTTCTCAACTCACTTGGATTAATTTTCTTTTATTTGGAGGGAACATTAAAGGAATATGCTACCTTGCTTTTGTGTTATGTTAGTTTTCTTTTTAAGCTACATCAGAGTTCATCGATGATGAAGGTGATGGGGAGATAGTTATTTATTTTCACCTATCTTCCTCCCTGACCAAGGCACCTTGGGAAATGACTTGCCTTTTGGTCAGTCCTGCCTCCTTCAGCCTCACACTCAGACTGATATTCAGGCAGTCTGGTGTGCACTTTAAAGTAAATGCTCTTTAAAAGAAAACAGCAAGGAGAAGATATTTGCTCATGAAAAACAATTCCTAGAGCATGGACACCTAACCTGTCAGCAAGGCTGTTGCTACTCAGGGGTCTTCAGGGAGGTAGAATAACAAATTCTGACCCTCTTTGAAAAATCTCGCCTTAAGACAAGTGGCCCTAGCCAATGGAAAGGAACTGCCTAGCCTGCCATATCAGAGACCGTAACAGGAATGTACTCAACCACCCTGGAAAAATGAGAATATCCCATAAGTAGTCCCAGAAGCTGTATGGAGAATGGCTTTTTTAAAAGTTTAAGGCTTCAGTTAATGGAAAGATTAGGCTGAGTGGGAGAGAAATCTTGTAGATAGGAACGTGAGCCCTCTGGGAGGGAAGGAAATTAATAGGACAAACACACACATTAGCAAGTGTACAGATAGGAATCAAGGACAAAGCAAACACTGAAGGTGAGAGATAGGTAGGGAGCAAGAAGGTTGTCTGAGAGGAAACACCTATGAGTCTAAAGCAGGAGTGAAAACAGCAAGAGATAAGAGCAGGAGGTGAGAGTGAAGGGGTATGCTAGTTTGGATTACAATCACTCACTTTGAAAAATTATACAGAAGACTTAATCTTCCAAAAATCACCAAGTTGTAAAAACCCACTTATGTAATTTTGGTCACATATTAGAATGATGTTTATTCACAGAGGGGAAAAAATCTACACCAGTCCTTGGAAGAAAGTCTGATTATGGTTAAGAATAGCCTTTGGCTCGTGCTAGGACTCTGTGTACTTAGAAGTTAGATATAGCTTTCATGGGAAATGACAAATACTTGGGAAAAGACATAGAAAAGAAAGCCCTTAGGGATGCAAATAGGATCAATGGAATTTCTTGGTCCTACATTTCTTTAACCCCAAGAGGAAAGGCAATAAACAGATGTTTCTTTAAAGAATAAAGTGAAGTGTTTCATGTTAGAAAAGAAAAAGTAAACCAGCAGTTAATCTACCCTCAATAAATCCATAAATAGAACATGTCTGCCATTTAAGAAAACACAATTGTCAACAAACATGTTAGCATGTACATTTTTCTTCTTGATTACCATCTTAATGCAAAGAACATATCAGTCACTTCCACGGCTTTTCTAAGTGATTTCCTCAAAGAATAAAAGCAAGTAGGTGCATTAGGTAAGTTCTCCAGTCATAAGGACGTGTGATCACTCAGTAGTTCTGTGTGCTTATATGTCTTTCTTAAGCAAGATTACAGAAATACATAACACCGTGCAGTCATTCAATGTGAGCATTGAAGAAGTCACCTTGTACACATGATGCTGACCAACAACATCAAAATTATGGCACTGTCTCTCTTCCATATGTGTTAACTCATGAAATTGTTGTTTATAATTAAAAAAACAAATCAATCAAACAAAAATATTTTTGTTTATTCTGTTTATCAGGCCCCATATTCCAACTCAGAAACAAACACATAACGTAGTAAAAACTTGAAAACAAATAAACATGGTCTACAGGAGAGCTCCACATACTTCAGAAATGGTGGCAGGCTCCATTTCTCTGTTCTGGATTCCTATAATGCTAAGACATCACGTGCCCATGTTTATGCTTGGATATTGTAATTTGAAGACTTCTTTTGCAGCTTGATGACAACCCAGTGCCCTTTTGGATGATTTTGCAATACTTAGAAACCTCAGTTTATGCAAATTCACTAACTCAATAAAAATGCTAAGTTACCAAGGGTTTCCTTGGGGCACATTATCTCCAGCAGATCTCTGAGAGGACATACTGGGTTGTTTAATCAAACTCACTAGAGATATTCACAAAGATGGCTAAACTAATTCTATGTGTAGATATAGCAAGGTGATCAATTTCAGAAGAGACCTAGATGTTTAATGTCAGCAAACATAATGATCAGATATCTTAACACAAATGATCAAACAACTTTCAGAGTGTTCATCACCCTAAAGACAAGTGCTAGGATGTGTTAATTAAACCAGCTGGAAAAAAAAGAAAGAAAGAAAGAAAGAAAGAAAGAAAGAAAGAAAGAAAGAAAGAAAGAAAGAAAAAAGAAAACCTGAAAGGAGACATCTGTTCTCATCCATGCCAATTGGTGACTCTTACTGATAGGTCCTCCAACCAATTGCAAAGCATACTCTCAGGATCTTGTCTTATATCAACACAGAATGTGTGTGTGTGTGTGTGTGTGTGTGTGTGTGTGTGTGTGTGTGTGTGTGTTAAGGGTCCAGCTGTGTTTCCAAGTCCTCTGCTTCCTCCCTTTCATGGAGTCCAGATGCCATGTACACCAGGCTGGAAGAATGAAGAGAAGTCAAGAGCTGGTAGGGTTCTACAGCATCCGTTTCAGGCAGGTAATGAGTGCTGCCAGGACAGGGAAGGAAAGAGAGTGAGGTTTTTCTCTGAAGATTTGAGTATTACAGCTCTTTTACATGAAGCTTCTCTATCTTTAATGAAACAGCTCTTTTAGAGGATCTTAGCTTGTGTACAGTTTGTTGTCTGAATATACTTTATTAGGAGTGAACCAGAGGTATACATGAACCTTAAGAGAGTGGGAAGGAGTTTTCAAGGCAAATGAAAACCATTGGCTAGAGTTTAATGTTCTGTGAATACCTCATTTGTATGGAGAGGCATTCCAGGAATCCCAGGTACTTGCTGAGTAGGTTCTTATCCTAGAAAAGAGGAAGTCTGTAGGTCTGCCAAGGACTACTCAATCTTCCCCAGGTAGAGAGAGTAAGGGGTCAAATTCCCCAGACAAGGTCAGAGAAGGAGAAGCCCTGCTGATAAAGGGAGTCTACCACTTTGTGCTGAGCTCAGATGAGCTATCAGGTCATGGTAGACTTTGACCTTAGTTAGCACAGTTTCCAAACATGTATGCATGTATGTATATGTATGTGAATGTATATATATATATATATATATATATATATATATATATGCATCTGTATACACACAGACACACACCACACACACAAACACTGGTGACATATCTCAGCAGGTCAAGGGTTTGCCACACAAGCCTAGTCACTGGAATTCTATTCTATCCCCTAAAATCATATAAAGGTGGAAGGAGACAACCAACTTCACAGAGTTGTTTTCTCACCTCACATGCATGCTGTAGTACACATGCACACATGAACATACATGTGCCCAAATAGAAAATGATAAATAATTTTTAAAATATGTAAAACCATTTACATATTTTCTAATATTACTCTTTAAGTAATATTACAATCACTATCAGGTTCAGAGTGCCATTATTTCGAGACTTTTCTCTTTCTTGTTATTTTCAACCAGTTATTGAGAAACATTTACGTGCATGCCATGTTCAAGGAATGACTGGAGACAGGACAAAGAAAGGAGAAGAAGTGACACCTAGACAGACAGATAGCCAGTCTGGTTTCCAGCTACAATGGAGATTTGCATGTGGCACCATAGGAACAGGAGGGTGACAGCATAGGGCCACACCTGGTTTCATGCTTCTCATGACCCTTTCAGGATGAAGCTTGGAAGGAGACAGAGAATATCTTTAGGAGGGGAGAGAGAGTAGGAGGCAGAAAAGAGAAAAGGTCAGTTCTAGTCATTTCACAGGACTGAGGTCTAGAGCATAGGACTAAACCCCAAATCCTGACTTCAGGAGCAGAGTAACTGCCACAAAACAACACCCAACCCAAAGTGTGCAGATAGCCTGGTGGCCAACATTCCTAATCTCCCATTTAACCAAAGTATTGAGTACCTTTCTCAGACTCTCTCTGCAGAGAAAGACCTAGACTGCCTATCCTTATTCTCAGAACTTTACAAAGGGGCAATTATACACTAGAAATGTCTTAGATGGAATCAATAAGTGAATGGACTGATTATATGGTTAAAAAGTATCACACTTTGTATGGTAAACAGACATAGACAGAGGCTGATGGATGACAGAAAAATATAGACATAAATACAGATAGGAAACCAGAAGTGTAAGTTTATAGGTACTCTCGGCATTTGGGGGGACTGAAGCAGTATGACCTCAAGTTCAAGATTAACGTGGGATACATAGTGAACCTCGTTAGAAAGAAAGGAAGAAAGAGAGAGAGAGAGAGAGAGAGAGAGAGAGAGAGAGAGAAGGAAAGAAAGAAAGAAAGAAAGAAAGAAAGAAAGAAAGAAAGAAAGAAAGAAAGAAAGAAAGAAAGAAAGAGAAGAAGTGTGTAATGTTCAATTTGTCAGATAATTCCAGAAATTCACCTCGGAAGCCACCCCTAGCCCTGCTAGAGGTGTTCTGATATTTGCTTTTATTACTTCCATTTGAGATTATGATACACTGGTGGATTCTAAACCTTATTACCAATCCCCATTGCCCAACTAAAAAGTTAGGAGCGCCTCTCTTTTCATCTCTGTATTAAATTGTAGAAACTTAGAACTAACAGGGGAAAAAAGCCACATATTTGAAAAGTACAGAAGTGTGGCTGCATGTGCCATTTGTAGGTGGCAGTGGCTGAGGGTGACTGGCTCAAATTTTGCCCTTTTAAACATATTTTGAAAGAATCAAAACACCCAGGTTTGGCTTCCTTTAATGTCACTATGAAGGAGTCACTGTTGCCATCAACAATTCTATTGAGAATGTATGAAGAGATACAGCAACAACAATTTCAAACTAACCATCACAAAGCAAAAAGAACATTGGTGGGCATCTTGAATCTTCCTACTTCATAATATCACAGCTTGAAATTTATAATCATTCAAATAATTCCAATTCTTAGGATTACAATAATTGGAACTATATTCTACTGCAATCAAACCTTGGTTTATTATGTGAACTCTTTTGCTTGGATGATGATTAAGAAAAAATAAAATAAAATAAAACAGCTGCTAAATTAAATATTTGTGCTCCTTCTTTACCCTGTCTCACTATGGATGACATCTTTTGTTTTCTGGATTCAAGAGATATACTCTACTTTTGTAATGTTTCCAGAGACGAGTGGTATTTTTCTCTTCCCTTGCTCCTGTGAGGAACAATGTTAAATCTTTATGGAAGGATGTATTCAGGACCTACTTAAAAAGAATTTCACCTTCTCAACACCCTCATATCGACTTTAGTGTTTTTCAGATTTCCATACTCTAATACTGTGATGCTGAGAAAATCACTATGGTTCAAGACCAGCCACAGGGACCTGTTAGGTGAAAAGTTGAGTCACCTTTTATTATTTTATTATTTTATTTATTTTTATTTTTTTTTTTTTAAGAAAACCATTTACTTGGGTTATACTTCAGATTCATAGTTTACGATTTGGGACTTCTGGTGGCTGTCTGGCAAACATAGGTTCTTTTGCTTTCTTCTTTTATCCTTGCCTTGTTACTAAGGTGTTAAATATTTAGCTTCTGGGGATTAGAGCTTTATTAGGTCTCCTCTTTCTATTTACTTATTAACTTGGTGGAGCCATTGTTTCAGAGCCAGACAAGATTTCAGATTTTATAAATCAGTTTGCCTTAGGGAAAGACATAGTTGAGCTTGTACCCTAAATCTGTTCTCATATTTATAACCAAATTACTTCTATAAACATGATTCTTAAAACACATATTGAATCATTCAAGTTAAAACAGATGTTACTCACCTCCCTATACATAATAATAAATAAATAAATAAATAAATAAATAAATAAATAAATAAATAGAAGGAAAGAAAAAGTGATTCCTTTTGTGTGTGTGGCCATCAACTCAGAGAAACCAAACAACAAAACATGGACAAGTCAACCCAGAGGCAGATATCTAGCGTCTTACCATCATGCTTAGAATCATTGTCTTCCTTTCTTCCTGGTAGACTTGACAAAGAGATCAAAGAAAATATTCGCTGAAACTGTTTCTAATGATAAGATAGTCTGCCCAAGATTTGAATAAAAACAAATAGCTGAAATTTTATAACAGAGTTGCCTAGTAAATAGAGAATTAAGGACTTGATAGGCTCTTGGAGAAAGAGGGGGAAAGATGGAAAACCATAGCCAATAAATCCATTCACATGTCTATACGGCGAACAGCGGGGGCAGGGGGAATGAAGGATGCTGGGCTCAAATATGTAAAACACAGGCCAGGTACGATGTATAATAAGCATTTAAGCAAGCACCTTTGAGTGATGAAAGGATAGATAGGTACAAGATTACATATGCCAACTAGCTGACTGCAAATAGACACTCAAGTTAAGGGGATGATATTTTGGGGTTATGAAAAGCACTCTAAAATTATTAGCAAAATGTCCCAGGAGTTAAAAGTTCTTGTTGCCTATTATAACAGGAGACTTGAGTTCAGTCCCTGGGACTCAGATGGTAGAAGGAGAAAATCAAATTCTCAACATTGTGCTCAGGCCTACATCTTCCATGATGTGTATATGCAAGCATCCACGTTCTCTCTCTCTCTCTCTCTCTCTCTCTCTCTCTCTCTCTCTCTCTCTCTCTCTCTCACACACACACACACACACACACACACACACACACACACACACAGAGAGAGAGAGAGAGAGAGAGAGAGAGAGAGAGAGAGAGAGAGAATTTAATTATGGCTTAAAGTAGTTACAATATCACAGAAGTTTTAAAAAGTGTAGAAGAAAATAACTTAGATAAAACTAGCTTGGCTATAACATACTTTTTATTATCCCCAAAATGTTTACTGGTTATGCCAGTGTCTACATGTGACTAGACTCAGGGCAGCCAAGAGCTCTCCTCCACCCAACAATTCCCCACAGAGGCATGGCTGCTGGGGATTTGAAGTCCTGTCCTCATGCTTCTGCACCTTTAACCCTTGAGCCATGTCATCACTCTTAGAAGACCATTCTTCAAATAGCCATACCTAGAATCATGGACCAGGGAGGAAGGGTGAGAAAGAAGGGGTCTGTTCTTAGTGACACCTCTTCAGAGTGCGCAGCACTGACCTGAAGAGCCAACCGCAGCTGGTCTCCAAGAATCCCATTCTGTGCTTTAAATCTCCATTGCTGGAAGGGAAGGGGCAGCTATCATTAAATTTACAAGCAGCCCTTGTGTTTCTCATGAATTACTTTCCTCGGGAAGCCTTTGTAATTCCAGATGATGTGAGGAGAATCTGATTTTCCCATTGAAGCCACATTAGAGCCAGGGACTCTGTGTCCGCCCCAGGGTCTGTTGCCTGATGAATCACAGGAATGGCAGCCAACACTGTTGTGCAGGACGTGCCTGAGTGCTATAAGGTGTCAAACTCTCCAAGGTGTGTGGAAAGCATTTCAGCTGAGAGGAGAAGGGCGAGCTCCTTAACTTAGAGCAAAGTATTTGTCTTTAAGAAAATGCCTTCCAGGAAAATGTGAAACAGTCCACATTGACACTGGGAGAGACAATGTGCAAAACACACAAAGAGGAAGTTGTGTCTTGATGGAAGGACACCTTGCAATCCCACCAGGCACACAGCCTGCTGCCAGAGCTGGGTGGAAGGGCATGGAGGTATCTGAACTCTGAGGTCACAAGTGAGTCACGGTCTTAAGCAAAGGCAACAGAAATGCAGACATGGGACAACTAAGCAGAACTGGAGGCACACTAAGTCCATACAGTACATGCTACGCAAGCATGATGGCCTACATTCAAAAGCCAGGTAAAGCCAGGATCACATGAGTGTACTGCCAGTGCTCTTATGCTGAGACGGAAATAGAGACAAGAGTATAAGCTCGCAGGCCAGCCAGCCTAGTATAATATACATACATGTATGTATATGCATATATATATATATGTGTGTGTGTGTGTGTGTGTGTATGTATATGTATTGTATGTATTTATATGCATGTATATACATATATATGCATGTGTATGCACATGTGTATATGAATATAAATACATGCATACACACACACACACACACACATTGTCAAAACAAAAGGAGATCCTGCCCCAAATAAGGTAGAAGATAAGGCTTGACAACAGGAACTGTCATCTGACTTCCACATGGTTGCCATAGCATGCATGCACCTGCAATTCCTCATATGAATACACACACACTGACATACATATATATACACCGAAACTTACTCACCTTCCACTTAATAAACCAGGTCAGACAGCATTTATCCTTCTGAGTTCAGCTTCATTCACTTGGCATAACACTTTTTTATAGTATCCTTAGTGCTAAGGTAACTAAAGTAAAATTGTACAATGATGCCATTCTCAGAAATGTGTGCTGTGTACCTCAGGCCTTTTCTGACTGCCAGACTTCCAGAAGACTTAGGTCTGCCAGCCTCAGTGTCACAACTGTGACAGAACACTGTCTTAATGACTCATGCCTGTCACCTAGGCACCACATGAAGGCAAATGTCTTTAAGATCCCTTTCAATACTCTAGCCAAGGAAACGAGCATGCCCCTACCTGTCCTCTCTTGTTATCAAATGAAGTTCCCAGTACTGGAATTGGGTTGCATCTAATGGAGTTGTTCGTCAAACTGGTCCTGTGAAAAATCCCCCCCAAATTCAGGCTGTTGTGAAGGCTATAGGTTGCTCTACAAACTGACAGCAAGAACCCATTGCTGAATAAGTCATTGAACAGAGAGAAGCCAAGCTGTGGTCTACCTAGTGCATTTAGCCCCTACTGGCTAGTGTTCTTAGTACTGGAAGGTACGCTGCACGCTACCAATGGAGCATACATACAGACTTTGTATGTATTCACTTATATGCTGATATTAGCTGTTAAGTCAATGATGGATAGATATTAGCTGTAAATATCAAGCCAGTTACAAAATACTCTATCTACAACAGTGATCTGCCTGCAAGATAAACCAGTACAATGGTGGCACAAACTTGTGGCAGTGACCAACTGATGTCTGATTTAATTAACGGCAACTCCTTGGGATGAAACTTATACCTGACACTGCCTGGGTGACTACGAACCTCTGACTAGACCATCCAAGGACTGATGGGCAAATCATAATACTTCTGTACTACTGAAAGGATGTCGCAATAAAGTGACTTCTAATTACATTCTGCCATGCTCACAGATCAATGCCTTCTTCAGCCAAAGTCAGAGAAGCTTCCTCCTGCAGCATATAGGAACAAATACAGAGACCCATAGCTAGACATTATGTGGAAAGTAAGAGACCGCGAAACACTTAGCCTCCACTCGGGCCTCAAGAACTCTGTGGCTGAGGAGGGAGGAAGAGTGTAAAAGCAAGACAAGATGGAAGATACCCAGAAAACTAGGCCCTGTAAATTAACATGATCGATGCTCATATGAACTCACAGAGACCAAAGCGGCATGCACAGAACCTGCACATATGGGTCTGCACCAGGTCCTCTGTATATACCGTATGCCTTCTGCATGTGTGAGCTAGTGAGTGGTTCTCTGTTTTTTTTTTTTTTTTTTTTGTTCTCTTAGGTTCTTTTCCTTCTGTTCATTTTATCCGATTCCAATATGTTAGTTTTTGGTTTATCATATTTTATTTTATTTTCTATTATATTTTACTACCATCCTTTAGAAGCCTATTTATTTTCTAATGAGAGACAAAAAGGGAACAGAGCTAGACAGGAGTAGGGTGGGGAGGAGCTGAGAAGAGTACAGAGATGAGAATTTGTAATTAGGATAGCTTATGTGAAGGGGAAAATTCATCATCAATAAAAGGAAAAAAAAACTCACAGAATCAGATCTCTATGAGATCATTTACAGTTCTCCAGCACCTACATGATATCATGCTAAAAAAAAAAAAAAAGAGAGAGAGAGACGAAAATATGACAGGTGTACACAGCAGATCTCTTGGAGGCAGGATTTGCAGATTTCCACTGTGTGCTCAGAATCTGCCACGGGCAGCGAGGTCTAGAAGTCAATTGACAGGTAATACAGCAAGAAAGCTCTCTCCCTTGAGGCATCTTTGCAATTTTGCAATATTGACTTCCTCTCAACCTTTCTCTGTGTCTTCTTTCATGGCATCTCTCAGTCCTGGAGAAGTTGTAACCCCATTTATGAACTACAGGGTACTGCATCATTCCACTGGGGAGAGTGTTTTTCCCCTCGGTTTCTGGTATCATTTTAAAGCATGTAACTTCAGCAAGGGACGTAGCTCAAGGGTAGAGTACATGTCTGGCATCTTCAAGACTCTGGATTCTGCTTCTAAGGTGCACATCTACACAAATGCATGGGCATGCGTGTGTACACACCACACCACACACACACACACACACACACACACACACCTGCAATTTCCTAGAAAGTGTGGTTCTCAACTTTGTTTCTCTAAAGCAGAGATATAATTAGATTGCTCACTAATGTCACTGACAGCTCAGATCTGTCATGTAGACTGTGAACCAAGCAGAACGGACTCCTGACCTCTCCCCCACAAAAATTAAAACATAACTCTCATCAAAGACTCATAGAAAAAAAAACTTGAGGTCCCAATTGTTTGTATTCGTCCCTTGAAGTCCTAAGGCATCTGACTGCCAGTTCTTTATACAATCTAGTACATTGTATAAGTCTTCAGAATGTTTCCTGTGGTCGGTCAGAGCTACTATGGGAGTGTTGGGTCATCTCTGTTGCCAACTCCTACATACTCCTAGAGATTTAGGGTATTGCAAATAGTTTACACATTCAAACATAAGGTAAGTAACTCTAATGATTTTTTTTTTATTGCAATGACTAGAAAGGTATAGTTTAATAGACCCATAATAGGTGGAATTAATCAAGAGTGGTGAAAATTCTCACAAAGGTTCTTCATGCTGGCCTTTACGCTATCTTGGAAGCCATGGAGTAGAGGCTCTGGGGGCACTCTCCAGAACTGGGCATGGCTGTGGGAGAAGACTAAAAAATGGTGTGAGCTGTCCTCAGAGAGCATCAGAAAGAATAGGATGGGACACTCTGGCATCTAGTAGGCAAGGATTATTCTGAATTTAGTAATCCAAGGGAGAAGTGAGCACATGAGAGACATGGAATTGCTGTTTTATTCGTAGGTGATGGCGCTTCATGTCCAGGTCCTGTGCCACCATGTTAAGCAAGGAAAGTACTGAAAAATCTACTGTTCCTCCACGCCATTAACTGACTAAATCACTCAAGTTTATTGAACACTTATTGAATGTCATATGTTAGGCTGACCACTGGATTGAATATCCATCAGACTGTGGTTACTCACAACCTCTTGTGAGTGGTGGAGCTAAGAGAGAAATGGCTGGAAGGGAATATGATCAAGCTGTGTGCTGACTGAGGTCAGGCACAGCCCTGAGCACAAGTCCCGCTACATAGTGTGAAACTGTTTGTTTGTTTGTTTGTTTGTTTTTGGTTTTTTTTTTTTTTTTTGGTTTTTATTTTTGGCTATGCCAGGACAAGAGAGACTCTGTTTTACAAGGAGATTTGGACTGTATTATGAGATTGAAGGACAACTCTGCCCCTTACTGGAACAATACCCTCTGCCCAGAACCACTCACAAGTCACAAGGGGATATGTGACCTATTTCTTAGAAACAAGAATGACATCCGATAAACTTATCAAAGGAAAACCATTATGAGCAATGAGCATATTAAAATCACAACAGAAAAAGGCAGGTCTGAGAAGTTCTCCAACACACTGGACTGAGGAAGGAATGGACTTCCCTTACCTGGACTCCGTAAAAAGGAGCCCTGACATTGTTATGTCAGCTCACACATGTCTCAGGGGATCAATAGGCAGAGAACTCTCTACTGTCCCTGGGGTGTCAGCTCAGCTTAGCCTCTGACACAGCCTTCTGGGACATTGTGAGACTGTCTATGTCTGCCTTTCATTCATCTGCTCACATATTTATCTGGAACGGGCCCTACCCTTGGTCCCTATAATTTCCAGAGTCCTGTCACTCACTTCTGCAGCTCAGCTCAATCCTGAGATTCCACTGAAACATGTGACTCTGCAGTTTGATTCTTTCCAACCGACCTCCAATGCGGATTTCCTTTCCAGCTTTCCAACAAGGGTTCATTTTCTGAGCCCAACAGTTCTAAGATAGACTATTAATGACTATTAATGCTATTAGCCTTTCTAACATCTGAAAGTCAAATTGGGTTTTACACACACACACACACACACACACACACACACATTCTTGTAGTGTATCGTCATGACCAGACAGTCTAGGCTCCTCATGGAAACCTTTACTTTGTGTGAGCCCACAAGTGTTTCCTGTCCCTTAAAAGATCATGGGAGCTGGGATGTGGCTGAGAGTTCTCATGTTGCTATGTCCATACTGAGCGTTCAACTGCATGTTAACAAGACATATCGCATGGATTTGAGGGACTATCTGGTTTTTTGTATGAAAATTAATCTTACCTTGAAGGATAATTAGTACCATTTCCCTGTAAGACAAAAATACCAGCACACAGGGTAGCTCAAGGAAAAAAAAATACATATCACACTTTCATGAGATTTGCACACAGTGTGGGTCAGGTGGGTGATGAAGCTCTACCCTCCACTATGACTAAATGCCTAAACATTCCTTTATTCAGCTTCAGCCTTGCTGACTAGAGAGCTGGGAAGTGTATTGCTGGAAGCCACTCTTGGAAGACACATTCATTGCTGGCTCTCTGTAAATAAACATATAACCTTTGCAAAGGTAATTTAGTGCTTCACCTTCACAGAGATACTGAGAATGCAGGAAGGAGAAAAAACTTTTTTTAAAAAAAAATATGTCTCATGAATAAAGTCGAAGGCTGCAGGCTAAGGTAGTTATTAAGTTCCAAGCTGTTTTTTCTTCGCTTTTCCTCGACACGGAAATAAAAACAATTATTGCCAAGATGTACTAAAATTAGAGCACATTTGTCGTTTTATAAAGGCAGCTACAAGCACACGTGAGCTCAGCAGTAAATGCAGAGGCAAAGAAAACAGTGGTGCCCTGGGGCTGCCCTCTCTGGGAGTGACATCAGAGAGGGAAACAGAAAAAACAGTGACACAGTACAGAAACTTCCTTGGTGGGAGAGACATTGTCAAAAATGATCTGAGTAAAACTAGAAGGTGTCCCAGAGCAGCTATGGTGCAAAGCACATGTAAGGGACTTTCTGAGCCCTCCAGGAAGAGCCATTTGTCTCTAGGGATGGAGAACCTTCTGAAAGTCAGGGGTGTGTTCCCCAGATCCACAGACTGTCAAGCAAGTGTATTCCTGCCTCTTTCTTTTTTGTTTGTTTTGTTTTTTGAGAAGAAAGCCCCAGTTTTATTGATTGAAAACCCATCCACAGTGGTAACATGGAAAATCTGCAGTATTCTGTGATGGTTGTCCAGTCAGGACTGTGCCTGGAAATCGCCTAGGAAAGAAAATCTAAAACACATTATGGTGTCCAAATCAGTTCTTCCGAGTTATGTGATCCTTTAGGGGAAAGAGAAACCAAGTGTCCTGGGAGAAGGGGAAAGTAATCAAATGCAGATTACTCGGGTGGGTGGGTAGATGAATACTGACTGCCCCAACCCACTGCCACTTCTTCCCAATGGCTAAGAAATCTTCCTACCACCTTCATACTAAAAACAGATCTGGCAGTAATGCAAAAGCTGCCTGTCCCAGCTTGGAGGTGTCATAGCCCAGCTCTGCCACAGATGCCTGGTGCTACTTTACAAACTATCTCCAGCGGGAGGCCCACGCGCACACAGGTATGAGGGTGCAGAGCCTTCCTTTCCCACGGAAGGGAGAGAGCCTAGCCCTGCACTGAACAGAAGCTATACATCTTTTCTAGAAATACGAGCCCAAAGTGGGACAGTCACGACTTTTGCTGTTGAGCCAATCAGATCTCAAGGAAATAATTGTGAGGAACTTTGTTTGATTTAGCTTCATTGGTTGTATTTGTTAAAATAACGCTTCCCTTTGCAAGCTCCATCTCTTTACAGATATACCACTACTCTTCTGCGGGAACTGAAACATGTTGGGTAAGTGAGAAGCCATGGCTCCCCTGGGTTTGTAGCAGAGGCATCTAGAAGGCAGAATGAGACACCTGTTGTCCAAAAGGGCAGGACTGAGTTCCCTTGTGGAACTGAAGGCCTAGGGCCAGCAGAGGGCAGGGCCTGTGTGGAGGCCGAGTTCCCCAGCTCCCAGAGCAGCTGTAGGGTAGGAGCCATGTGGAGTGCACTCCATGGCCCAGGGATGGCCAAAGACTCAGCTACAGCACGAGGTTGGCTCCTCAGGAGCTGCGGACGAGATGTGACTGGAGGGCTTGGGAGGGTCTGTTGCAGCAGGTTGGCAGGAAGGAGCCAAAAGCCAGAGCAGGCTGAGGGTGTGCAGCTGGTTAATGCAATATACACTATGTACAAACTGGTTAATCAGTGCACTCAGCTGGCAGCGTCCTCACCAGGTCCAGGCACCTCGGCAGGGAAAAGGGCACCGTGGGGAAGGGCGGGCTCGTCCAACACCTTCTTGGCACTCAAGGGGAAAAGGGGAGGAAGTGCCGATGGCGCCTCCCGATACAAAAAAACGTGGAGAGAATTGGAGAGAATTCTTTAAATAATGGCATTAAACTGAGACTGTCCCCGCGCCTCCAGGCCTCAGGCTGGGGAGGATGCAGTGCAGTCTCCGCAGTGCAGTCTCTGCAGTGGGCTGGGGCATTAGCAGCAGCGTTTCTTTCGTTTACTGTTTTTGGTGAGCTTCACCACATCGTTCTGTTGCTGCTGCTGCTGTTTCGCCAAGTTGTCTTTCTTTGCTCGTAGAACCAGCTCTGTGATACAGTTGAACATCTCTTCCACATTGACGTTCTCCTTGGCACTGGTCTCAAAGAGCTGGATCCCCATCTGTCCAGCAAATTTGTAGGCATCTTCTGTCTCTACCACCTTCTGCTCAGGGTCGTCATTCTTGTTGCCCACTAATATCCCGCACACATCGTCACAGTTCTGGTTGATTTCATGAAGCCACCCCTTGACATTGACGAAGGACTCAGCACTAGTGACGTTGTAAACCACAATGACCCCGTGGGTCCCCGATAATACGCGGAGGTGATGGTCCGGAAGCGCTCCTGTCCATCCGTGTCCCAGATCTGCAGCTTCACCTTCTCCCTGTTGATCTCCACAGTCCGAATCTTTAAATCCTCTCCAATTGTGGCGATGTAGCTGCCTGAGAAGGTGTTGTCTGCAAACCGTAACAGCAAGCTGCTCTTGCCCACACACTGCTCAGCTTAACAAGTCCCCACTTCCCAGATGCAGGAACTGAGGCTCAGAAAGACGAAGCAACTTGCCCAAGGTCACAGAGTGGGGGGCGGGGGGGGGGAAGCTTGCCTTCCCGGGACTCGAACCCAGGTCTCTCCAACTCCAGCGATCACGTGACTTAACCAAGGTCACACGTGAGGCAGGAGCAAGCTCCCGGGCTTGCAGCCCTCGCTTTAGGCACAGCCCGGAGTCCCCTCGCTGCAGCCACCGAGCTCTTCCTGCCCCTTTCTACAGCTGAGCTGTCACAGACTTGCCTAAATGATCAGTTATTAGTGGCCTGAGGTCTCTGCCACCAATCTTCAGCCTCACCTTGGCTAAGAGTGGGGGAAAGTCAAAATTTGGACATTGATTAGACTATCAAAGCAGACTGGCCATAGGAGGCCTTTATATCAAGTGAATTTTTTTTTTCCTTCTTGTGAACCACATTTTTCTCAACTTAGACTTTTAAGCTGGGAGAGATTTGACCAGTCTTCTGAATTATTATGTAATTGTATTAGTTCTTATTCCAGTTGCTAACGAAGCTTTGGCTTTCAATCTTGTGCCTTATCCATTAGATCGATGTAATTGGAAACTCAAGAACAACAAACCGGGTCATAACCCAACAAGTTCTAACCATTTTAAACAATGTTGTGAAAAGCCAGAAGCAAGATATGGATGTGCACACACACATATGTGTATGCATAGTATAAAATATAAAAACATAATACAAATTATGTAATATTTATACATATACAATCATATACTTGAAGTAAAAATAGAATTCTAAGGGAGAAACATTTTCACACATTTCCAAGCACACGCTCTAAGCTTGCTCAAATAAGGAAATTCGTTTCCTGTCATGTAAATATTAGACTCCACTTCAAATAATTCAAAATTCCAATGTGACTGTGTCTTGCTTTCTCTCTACTCCCCCCCCCCTAAAATTCTTATGCAGAGGGATGTGGACTCTGAGAATTGAGATATCTTGAAAGTTTTATCCAGTCCTGTGTTTTGCATCTGTGAAGAGAAAGTTCTTGTCAGAGGTGCTGACAGACTGGCAATTTCTGAAGTAACCATCTTTTGCACAAATCCACCCACTTGCTTTTAGTGTGACCCCTGTGGCAAAGCTGGTCTTTCTTTTAACATTATTGTAAAATGTCTAAAGATGCTTAGCTATAGGGCACTATAAAATTTTAAGATATTATTGTTCAAAGAACACAGAAAGACAATTTGTAGCAAAGGTTGACCCAAGTCTGGAGTCACAGCTGCTGAAGGAGACTCTCATCCAAAAGGGTTTCAGTAGCAGTCTGTCAACCGTGTTCTAGTACACGACTGTGGGTCACTAAAAATGAGCACTTTTCTTCTGCTTTGTTTCAGACTAGGGAAGTTGAAGTTTGAACTGAGAAGCATCAAAGAATCCATCATCCTCAGAATGATTAAAGACAACAGGATGAATTTATTACCTCAGCAACAGAACACTGTGTTCCTAATCCATGCGGGTCATTGTCTGGAACTGGGCTTCAATCCTTAGAAATGCTCTCTGGGGGGGAAGGCAGATGAGCCAGTGGCCTTGGCTTTAAGAACATCTATAGGATGTGTCTATACAGGAAAAACAAGCCACATCCACTTAGTGCCTAACTCAGAGGAGGCTGAAATCTATGTTTGAATATTCAGCACCTTTCCATTTCTACATTAAATACATTAAATACTCAGGAACATCGTCTGTCTGAGGCCAAGGGCTGTCTTCCAGAGATACAACTGTAAGTCAAGCAACCATGGTGCCTGCCTGCAAGAAGTCTACAACCAAATCAGCACACAGAGAAATACAAATTTTAATTAAGATACTTTGAGTATCTAGTACGAAGACTTGGGAACAGGAAGATTCTTTGACCAACACTAATGCATTGTATAAGAGAGGGTACCAGGGAGTTAATGTGAGCGAAGTACACAGCATACATTTCTGAGAGTGGCATCCTTGTTCAATTTATTAAACATTTTTTTAGAAGAATAGTCGCTATATACAATGCTTTGTTCCAAGTTCTTATGTGTATATTTTTCTTTTCTTCAGTCATATGAGACAGTGCAATCTGTTATATTCCCATTATCATAAGAGAAGGGTGAGGCAGAGAACCAAAGACATCCTCAAGGTAAGGTCTGGCGTTGAATGAATTAAGCCAAGATCAGCTTCCCTAAACTCTGTTGTGCTTCTAAATGTCCCAGAACATAAAAGTATATTCACCAGACAGGAGCAACATGTGTCTGTTCCAGAACATTCTTCTAAGCAGCTGCTGTCTCTGTGTTGCCTTAGTATCCCATGATATTTCACCTGTCCCCAAATCTCATTGTCACACAGAGTTTGCTGTGCTGTGGGTGAGGGAGGGCAGAAAAATAGAATGCTGGTTCTTAACCTTCTTTCTCTTTTCCATAAGACATTGCTTCCCTGGGGGCTCATTAATAAAAACAAATCACACGGCCATGACTGACTCATGAGTTGAATTCTTCACATGGTTAGTGAGGGGAAGAGAACTGAACACATTATTGGGCACCTATGACATCTGTTACTGCTGTTCAAATGGAGAGAAGAACAATCCAAACATGGGGGTTATATGCACTGACCCCAAGGATGAACAGAGCATGAAAGGAATTTTGAAGCAAGGCAGGAAGTAAGGTTGGTGTGCGATAGGAAGTGTCAGATGCCACAGGGTCCATTTTACTATGTTCACTACTTCTAGTAAAGTCTGTGAATCTGCACTCTGTGTCTGACCCTACCCTCTTTTCTTTGTTCACTGCAACATCTAATCCTTGCCAAAGTAACACTAAATCTTGTAAATCTAAGACCTCATGAACTATAAGTCATACTTTTGTCTTAACGTAACATTTGGAAAAAAAAAAGAAAAAAGAAAAGACAAGAAACAAACAAAAGAAAAGAAAAATCCGAGCGAACCGGAGGTGGCGCAGCCGGCCGTCTGCAGAGGGCACGGGCCCTCTGCTCTCTCTCTCTGTGCCTGTGCGTGTTTGAATCCCCTCTGTCCCGCGCGTCTCTGAGTCTCATGGGGAAGAAAAAAAGAAACAGAAAAAAAAAAAAAAAAGAAAGAAAAAAGAAAAATCCACTGCAAAAGAAACTAACTAAACCTTCCTGGACTACTTACATATGCTTATTGAAAGAATGCTTTCAAGCCTGGGTATACCAGTAGTCCCATCACTACACTATTGTGTGTGTTTATGTCTATGCATGGACTCACAGACATAGATGAAAATAAGATATAAATATCTAATACTCATTTTTAGATTCATAAAATGTGACTCAGTCACTGAGTCAAATCAGTGATGTCAATCGCTTTCATTTCTACTGCTGATCCAAAAAATGTTATTACAATCTCAAATTACCAGAGTGCTTCTCAGTCATAGGCACATGCCGTGCCTACAGAAGGCTCTGCTAAGAAGGGAAAAGAAGAACTACAGATCATCTTGCTGGACTCCTCAGTTTTTTCCAAAATGTTGTGTGGAGTTGGCCTGCTCCTGAGTCTACATCAAATACCTGGCTCACCACATCCTCCGATAATTCCTCTCTGTCCACTGTTTCCCACACCTGTTCTTAATGATTAGAGCATGCTCACTTGCTCCTTTTCGTTTCTGGTTTGATTTGGTTTGGTTTGGTTCGGTTCGGTTCGGTTCGGTTCGGTTCGGTTCGGTTCGGTTCGGTTCGGTTTGGTTTAGTCTGTCCCCCCCACCCCCCAAGGCATTAACAACCTCCCTGTTCCTTTTGATGCTGTAGTTTCGGATGTGTACCCATGTGCAGGGACTGGCAGCTATCCTCACCTGGAAAACGGTGCTCGTCTTGCACCTTCTGTTGCAGATGCAGACCAGTTTCAGGATGCTTACAATGGGAGACGCTTTGAGGCTGCATCAATCCAGTGTTCTTTAAGTTCTTGCATTGTGTACTGGTTCGTAACCACACAGTCACTTGTTCCGTCTTTGTTACAAGTGAAGTAGATACATCTCTCTTTTTCTCTGCTTTGCAGGAGATAAACCTGCCCATAAATATCATGAATCTTGATACAAACGTTTCCTCTGAGCTGTGATACAGTCAGATCAAGCATGACAGTACACAGCTGAAGGTAGGAAGCAATTACAAGCAACATTCAGGAGAAAGGTCAAACTCAAAGCTACTGAACAATGTGCTTTCTCTAAATGGTCAAACTGAGATTATCAACCAACGCTCCTTAACTCAGTCTGTTACCTATACAAATCCAAACCTTTGTTTATGCAGAATTGCCACTTCATATAGCAGGCCTGGATTTTTAAATCTCCCAGGTGGGACACTTAAACAGGCCAACTATGGTTGACTTTCCCCATGGAAGATGGTGCTAATATTGAGAATGGAAATCTGTGGCCTCGGTAGAAGCCCAAATCCAGAATGCCCAGGAAGGCTCTGTATTCAGAGCTGCATAATCAAATTTTATTCTGGTGTGGGCTCCCTTGGTTTCTCAGAGTTACTTCTGTTGCACCTTCTTAGCAAGCCATCCGTTGGCTGAGCAGACGAGCCTCTCTCTCCAGGTCAAGTGTAGAGATGATGCAGAGACCTATTGGATACAAGGTTCCCTCTCACAGTATATTGACAGCTTTTGATACCACACAATTCCAGCTCAACATTCTTCCTATGAAATAAATACTTACCTGGCAGTGAGTCTGTTTTTCCTGAAGATGCTCATATAAAATTGCTCACTAAGCCCAGACAGGTAGAAAATTAAGCAGGGATATACTTTTTTCTCTTTCTCTTTGAGACTTCCATGTGAGCTGGACAGGTTTTATCTCAAAGTCAAACTAAGACTTTTCAGTTCAAATTCGGCTTCCTTTCAAGTCAAATTTAACATCTTTATGCAGATAAAATAAGGGCTTAAAGGTTATTCAGAAACATTGTATTAAATAATTTGGACACTGAGTATGTTTAAAAACAAAACAAAACAAAACAAACAAAAAAAACAGAGGTCAGTAAGTTAAGTGTAAAGGAATCCTGTACAAACGCCTTATGTTTTCCTTAGTAAACACGTGGGCTTCAATATACAAGACATGAGGAGGAAGAAGCTTTCGGCCACACTGTGACAAGAACACTAGGAAACAAAGTGGCCTATGTCCCATAAATCCATGGTGTAGCCAAGTTTGCCCATCTTTAGTGACAAAATCCTACAGACCTAGAGAGTCAATGATACAGTACAGGCAGTGTCTTCATTGAGGACATCAGAGGAATGAATTTCTAGAAGCTTTTGTTTATTCCCAGAGATTTAACTTTTCACAAGCAACACAATTATTTCATTCTACTTAAAAAAAAAAAAAATAGAAAACTTCTGTCAAAACGTCCTGACTCGGTTTCCCATGGAATATTAAAAGCATACTGTAGGCACAGACTTCAAGTTTGCAGGTTTAACCCCAGGGAGAGAAAATTATGGTTCCCTCCATTTATCCATGAACCCTGCAGCTGGCAAAGGCTGCACTCTGTTAGTAATTACACTGAACAGATGAGGGACTTTTTAATTTTTTTTTTTATTTTGACCTGCAGTTAAACAAAATTTGCTTGTTTTATTTTTGGTTAAAAATGATGAGGCAGCAGCGACCCCGGTTTCACCCCAGAGCTGTTGATTTTCCCCCCCTCCTTCGTAATTTGTTTCAGACTACGAGTGCACGGAGTTTCGCTTTAGTGGGAAACGTTCGCTGCCAAGACCTTCAGGGGTTTTATCTGCAGTTTATTTTGTTAACTACGAGTTTAAGATTGTTGCAAACTCTCCTCCTCCTCTTCCTCTTCCTTCTCCTCCTCGTCTGTTTTCCTTTCAAATTTCCCAACCAGAAAAGTTTGTCTTCAGCTTTGAGAAAACATATCGAAGGTAGAAGGGAAGGAAGGATGAGTTCCGGAGAAGCCAAAAAAATCAACGAAGGACTAAAGCCAGTGGTGCCAAAGGGGGAGAAATAATAAACCCGCACAACTGAATTTGCTGCCATAAAGGTTTAGTGTGCTGTCCACACTCCACTCCCACCCTTCCCCCTTGTAATTCAGATTTAACACTAATAAAAGAGGGGAACTAAAGATAATTGGCTAGAGTCAAGCATTGAATATCAGGCATTTCACAGATGACCCAGCTAGGCAACTGTGGCTGAGCGCATTTTAACTTACGAGTCCAGAACAAAAAACAATGGTTCATGAGGTGGAAAGAATGTGCTACAACACCCTGTTGCCCTCGCTGGTATTTATAAAGTTTTGGCAAAATTTCATAACAAATTTCAAAATAATGTGAAAGTGGCCTGTTTCCGGTTTCTGCCATGCACCATGCCTGTCATGGGGATGTTGCGGTCAGGGCAAGTGGCCAAGGATTTGCCTGGCAACAGAAATGGAACAGGCCGGCTGCTACTAATCCTCACGTTTGTACAGTGCTTTTTCTACTTTGTGTTTCAAAGAACTTACGCGGAGACCCCAGCCTTCAATCCCTACAACAAGCCTGGTAGGCCAAGCTGATTTGATTTTGCAGATGATGGAGCCAAGATTTAAGAGATGATGGATTTAATCAAAGGCACAGAGAGAACAAGAATGACCGTAGAAAATTAAACCCACTTTTCTGACTTAGACCAAAGAACCGTCCATTAGTAGTCTATTGTGGGATAAAGACACTAAAGCCATTTATTGGCTCTCCTTCCCCTCCTCTTCCATTCTCTATAGGGCTTCTGCGGACCATCCCTAGGCTCACCCAGGAACCTAAGGGTCCTCTCCAAACAGACTGCAGAGGTGTGTGGAACTCGGGGTATAGCACAGCTGATTTGTCTAAGCCTAATACATCTTCCCATAGACATGCTAGCACTCTCCCTTCACCCACCCAGTATTTAAAAAATTTAAATCAATGTGAAATACTCAGGGGTGTGGAATGGCATCTTTACTGTCTCTGAAATACAAAGTAAGCCAGCCAATCTATAAGATTTAGCCCAATATGTATCTCTCCTCACACTATGTATTTTTGCTGGGTTGAAAATATTCTCTGCCCTGTGGGCACTGTGTCTGAAGGCTGCTCGGCTTATTGTCAAGAGTGAAAAGAAATACTTGGACCGTCATTTTTAGATGTTCTAGGTAATGTCACCAAATCTCCACATATTTTCTATGGAATCATCTATTTACTCTTTAAGGGACTGGTGTTATGAGATTGGCCCACACAAGTGTCTATAAAGAGTCAGTGCTGCTGTTCTGTTTTGACCCAATCACTTGAATGCACGAAGTAACTTGCATGGAGGCAAACAGTATGACATTGTATGATGCAGTGATACAGGCTTTCATCACCAAAAGCAACAGACCTGACCTGCCAATGAAGGGATGTGATGGCTACAGCATCTGGAGCAAGCATTCAAAGCAAGCACTACTAAATTCCTTCAATATACTATTTCATTTAATCCTCCCCACAACCAGGACTGGAGAATTAAGCAATTATATAATTACACAGCAAATAGATCAACTAAGATAGCCAAACTGAGTAATTAGGACTGAAAACATTATTAACTGAGTTTGTAAATGAATCCTTCAGGTATTTATCTTAACTCTCTGTGTCTCTTTGTTCGCTGCAAATTATCAGCCTAGGATAATTTATTCGGTTAATTTAATTGGCACTAGGGCCCAACCAGATAATTCAAGCCTAAATTATTCACATTGTCTTTCAAATGATCTCAATGTTAAAACAAGATTCACACTTCTCTTCGACTCTATCTGTGGTGTTTCATCTAGCACAGGGCAATCTATGACAGTACACCGGGATATCTTGAGTGTGTTCTCTGCCTCACTTGTCCCATTAGGAGATAGAAGCAAGGTTAAAAGAAAAAAAAAAGAAAGAAAAAAAAAAACAGAAAAAGGTCCTAGTTTTTGACAGATCAATGAACTTATTAGAGAAATGCAGTGTCTGACATAGGCTGAGTATTCCCTACACAAAATCCTTGGAATGGGAATTATCTTGTAATTTGGGCTTTTCTTTTTTTTATTTTGAAGTATTTACATATGCATGAAGAGATACCCTGGCAATGAGATACAAGTCTGAACATGAAATTCATTTCTGCTTCCTGTGCACCATATCCACATGCTCTGAAAATAATCTTACACAGTATTTTTCTCAAGTCTGCCTTTCACATAAGGAAGAATGGGAAGGGGGAGAATTTTCCATTTATGTCGTCATGTTGATGCTCAAAATTTTTCAGATTTTTGAGCATTTCAGAGTTCACATTTGTGTGTGTGTGTGTGTGTGTGTGTGTGTGTGTGTGTGTGTGTGAAACACAGATGCTCAGCCTGCAGTTTGGGAATTTCAGTAGTTTTCAATCTAGGGTTGCTCCAGAATCTATAAAATTGGAAGGCTTTAGTGAGACCTAGAACACGGTTAAACTGAGAAGTTAGTCTATCTGCAGGGCATATGTGACAATGAAAGGGGAACTCCTAAAACACAAACAGACTTCTGTTTTATATGAATTTTCAAAGTTCAGCCTGCTTTCAAAACTAGTCACCATCATACAACAGAGAAAAAGACAGAGCAGAACTAATGTTAACAATGATAACATCCACCAGGATCATGATTCTCTCCCTGCAATGAAACCCACTGACCACAGTCAGATAATGTGATCATGCTTTACCCTGGATTTTAAAGCAGTGTTTGTCAACCTGTGGGTCTTGACCCCTTTGGGGTTGCATATCAGATATTTGGATTATGATTTATGAAAGTAGCAACATCACAGTTATGAAGCAGCAACAAAATAATTTTATGGTTGGGGGTTGCCACATCATGAGGAACTGTATGAAAGGGTCACAGCATTAAGAATTTAAGAACCACTGGTGAGATGCAAAAGTAATTATCAACATTGCCATTATTGTTTCTGTAAAAAATGAAGAAACACATCAAAAAGGTAGTGATGCACTTGTGAATAAGTTCAGGAGTGTGTATACATGTGCATGTATATTTGTACACGCGAGTGTGTGTGTGTATGTTACTCAAGAGTCAAGTAAAAATATAATCAGAGCTTATCAGATACAAAAACAGACAGAAATCTTTATACCAAAAATTTAAAAAACACTACTTTTTTAAATTCAGTCTTAGAACACGTTTTGAGTTAGACAACATTTAGGGTTTCAGTGAATGCTCTGCCATTCCAACCTTGAATTTCGTTCAGAGTATATCTGTTGCAAACATGTTCGTGAATTAAGTTTAAAGTTTCAGCATAAACAACCCTTTAACAGGGGAGAGAAGGCCACTTTGTTGAGCAAATAAGACTTCTCCAAACACACCACAAGATGGTACAAAGTGGACCTTGGATTTTAAAATATAATGACTGTGTCCTCCTCTTTTCCTAACTGCATTTCTCTTACACACCACCAAAAGGTAGGCTTTTGAGAACTCCAGACCTGCCCGTTCTAACTTGTAAATTGGATCAGTTCAGCCAAATTTTCTCACAAGGAGAGATAGTATCATATTTTATCCGAAAGTAATTTTTCCTGGGCCTTACTGTAAGCAAAAATGGGGCCCAAATGACAGTGTATTTTCAAAGCCCTATGGCCTGCTACCATCAGAGCACATTCTGGTTCCCTGATCTAATTTGTGGTTTCATATATCTTCCTCCACGTCTCCAGAAAGACAAGATGAAAAAGTCCTACTTACTACAAATGGACCCTTTTTTTTTTTTCTATTTACACAATATATGAGTGTTTAAGTAGAAGGAAAAATAGTTTACCCACGTTTGTAAGCAAAGCTCCAATTGTTCCAGTAATGGACTCACTACTTTCAATGTTGGCACGTTTTCCTTCCCCTTCAAAATTAATTACAGAACATACTTGAATGTGTACACTCTGCTGGTGTGTACATAGAGTGGGCATGTGAAGAAATTGCTGGACCATTTTAGGCATAAAAATACTTTATTTAAAACATACAATTGATTAAGGGAAAGTAGAGAATTCTGTTTGACTTATTAAGAGAATTGTGGGCTGCTAATTTTATTTTTGTGTGAATAGAGCCATGTTCTAAATAATTAATGTCTCCTTATGACCAAGAATTTTTTCCTTTGCTCCTATGTACTTTAGAGATGATTATAAAAATCAGACCCTGCAATGTGGTACAATGAACATAGAAAGCTTTGCGAATTTTATAATGCATCATTATTATTTTCCCTTTTCAATAACATAGGTTATCTATCTCCCATCCTTCAAATTCAGACTGAGAGACCCTCATCACTCTCTTCCTTCTGTGTCTGTATATATATGTTGTGCATTTGTTTATGTCTTTCTACGTCTCTCTCTTTTTCTCTGTCTCTCTGTATTTGTCTCTGTCTCTCTCATACTCTCTCTGTCTCTCTCTCTCTCTCTCTCTCTCTCTCTCTCTCTCTCTCTCTCTCTGTGTGTGTGTGTGTGTGTGTGTGTGTGTGTGTGTGTGTTTACCTTTTAGAGAAATGGAGAGCCTGGTTTCTGTTCCAGACCTCATTTTCTTTGAAGGCACTGAAAGCCGTTACCATTCAAAAATTTCAACTCTGAATGAGGAAGTAGAATGGAATCAAAATATCCATTTAGTCTGAATCTCTTTACAGCTTGTGCTAATTGGCAATTGTAGGTGGTCTTGGTAGACCAACTAATAATTGAACAGGAAAGAAGTCACAATTCCCTAAGTGAACCTGCTGGTCCCTATGGTGTCACAGTAACAAGGTGTACTGGGTTGTTGCTGCAATCTCCTCTGTATACCTGCTGCTGAAGAACAGAGGGAATGTGAGCTTTGCCCTTGGGGTGCTGTCTGTCACTAACACTGAATTCAGTCAGGAGAAACTGAAGGAAACTATGCCGGGCTCATCTTGAAGCATCTTTCTGATACAGAGCCAATTCACACTGTTCCATGAAGGGTTTGCAATAAAAAGTAATATGTTGGGGAAATTAAAACATGAATTGGAGCTGTTAATTACACACACATTGGTTTAAAGCTGAAGCAAATACTTCTATCTGCCCTTTGTTGCACATTTTGCATGCCTGCCTGTTCCTCTACTGCTGTTGCTCGGTCTGTTTCTCTCTAATCTACCGCCCCTAACACTTCCACTACCCAATTCCAGGAGTTAACAGAAATGTAAAATGTAAATTGTGGCCTAGATTGCTGCTACTGCTGCTGTGGAGAGAGATGGCAGGTGCCGGCAATGGGATGTGTGAGGGATCGCCTTCCACATTCTTGTGTCCCGACACGCTCTTCTTGTATCCATCCCCTTGCTCTTGGGCTTCCTATCCAATTTTGTTCTTTGGCCAACCCTGTGCATTTCCCATGCTAATTTGCATGTGTTTTTCTTGGCACAGAGAGAACTCCTCTACACTTGAGACTTCCAAGCCAACTAACTTTCCATTGAAACGCCTTTCTCACTTCTCCATTAAAAAGCCTAAAGGAGCATCCTGCCAACTTTCTCTTCCTGCAGGGAACACCCATGTTACTAGTTGCTGCATCTCCCAAAATGTTGAGGTATAGCTGACAGTGGTAACACATTCTGAACTAACTACCACTCCTGCATCTAAGCGCCTTCCAAGGAAGATTTTTGAATATCCTGAACCCTAAGATGATTGCCAAGGCAAAAAGGAAAGAAGAGAAGAATGCAGTTGACAAAGGCTCAGAGTTCATGGAGGAGGGCATCAGGATGATTGACAGTATATTAGCTCACAATAAAGATGACAATTCTAATTATGGTGTCTTATACTAGAAGAACTTGAATTTGACCCAGTAAACAGCAAGAAGGGCTCAAAGAATATTTTTGTCTAAAAGCATTATTCACTTTAAATTGGGGGTAGGGAAGAAAAAGATAGATAGGTAGGTAGGTAGGTAGGTAGATACATACATACATACATACATACATACATACATACATACACACACACCATGGTGTTGTAGTTATTTAACCAAAGAGATCAAGAATGAACAAGAATACTGTCAAAGTCAGCACAGCAAGAGCTTCTCTGGTGCCACTGGGTGCAGTGGAAATGTATGAATGAAGAGGAAAGCCTTATTTTGGTGACAGTTCTGAAGCAACAGGACAAAATTCACAACTCCAATGGTGAAAGAAGTAATTTCAGACAGGAATCTAAATATTAGGCTAGAACAAAGAAGTAATTTCAGACAGGATTCTAAATTTTAGGCTAGAATGAGGATGTAGGCTTCAGACATGAAGATTACCTTATGCTAGGACAGGGAAGTAGGCTCAGATACTTGGGTCATCCTGATAAGCACTTAGAAACAATTATCACGGGAGTGTTCACGTAATTGGGTTTAATGCCTTGCTTTTTCTTTGAGTATTTGTGTTTATTGTCTTGCTTGTTCCAGTGACTATTTGCATCTATTGTATTGCTAGACCCTCAACATAGAACTGACCTTAATACATGCATGTAATTAAAATGGTATAAAAGAATAAAGGAGGAGAGGGGGTGGGATAGGGAGAGGAAATGGAGAAAGGGGATGACATCTGTATTGTAAATAAATAAAATAGCCAATAAAAATTCTTTTAAAAGGAAAAAAAAAGAAAACAAACAAGTCATTATAAAACAAGTTTAACAAACCTTTACTGGCCACCTACTTATACTCAAAGTATGTGAGAAGTATGGGTATATGGATTTTAAAAAGTCATTGAGGGTAGAAACAGAATAAAACTGGAAACATGGGGAAAAAAAACCAATGGTATGATCTTTGAGGACTGCCCAAACAACAGTGATAAATGGTCTTATAATAAGCTACCCTGAATTGACATGAATCTGAGACAAAGAAGAATCTTCAAAAATGAGATGCCTTAGTTGGAAACAGGAACCTAGTTTTGCACAGTGGCTTGAGGGACAGGGATACAGGTGACAATTGAAACAACATCCTGCCAACTTTTTCTTCCTGCAGGGAACACCCATGTTACTAGTTGCTGCGTCTCTAAAAGTTGCTAAGATCATGCAAGAAGAGAATTTGAGACGAAATGGAGAAAAGGCTCATCTAAAGGTGAATTTGAGGTGCAGCTAGCAGAGGAGCCCACTGCTGAACATCTAGATTTTATTGTTGCTCTGGCAGCCTGAGTAAATTTGGAAGTCGAAAGGCTGGAGAGCCCAGGTAAAGTTTCAGTCGGCTATCTGTGCATATAGAATAGGGTTTGGGATGGGAATAAAAGATGACCAACAGCAACAGGCAGACACAGTCCTGAGAAGTACTTCACATTTATCTCCTCTGAGCATCCTGGTAACTCTTCTGCCCTAGGAACCATGGCTGACCCTGGCTACTCATGAGGGCAAAGCATCACTGCTACCTGACAGTGTAGACTTTGCCCTTTCTATTTAAAATTTTGTTTTAGGTTTATTTATCTGTGTGTCATAGTATCCATACCACTGCACATGGAAGTCAGAAGTAAAACTCACAAGACTTTGTCTTTTCTTCTGTGACGTGGTTTCTGGGGATCCAAGTCAGTGTGTTAGACTTTCCTTCAAGGACCTTTACCCTCTGGACCATTTCAAAGGCCCAATTCTGCCATTCTTGTCAGTGCCACCACCCCCACCCCCACCCCCACCCCAAAAGCCTGCAAACCTCAAGTATGCTTTGAAAGCCACTATCTGCAAGTTCCCATTTTTAATTGTGAACGCTGATATTTTTATTAAATAAACAAAATAAAGCAGGGATTTTTTCCCACATTCTTCATCTGATTCAGACCATGGGAATCCACTTAGCCATGAATTGAAGCAGAAGTGTTCTCAGCTTAAACCATAAACAGCATCATGTTGGGTTTGTGTTTCATTCAGTGAACATCCATGGCGAGGTTGTTTTATTTTTCCTTGCTAGTATATATTCCTACTTGTATTTATTTTTGTATTACCTTGGGAATTCCAGAGACTAGTTGCCATATCTGTTGAACACTGAGGCAGAAAGTCATTACTTAGGCCTGGACAAGAAGCCTGCTCCATCGATAGTGGCTACTTCTGTTCTCAAACTAATGCTTTATTTATTTAGCTGTTCATTCTAGGGACATGAAAAGCATGTCTTCAAAAGCCCCAAATTAGCCTTGGGAACAGATGAATAAATATGAAAACAATTTATCCCTTTAACAGCCTAATAAAATATGTTTTCATTATGCTAACTGACCCTGATAAATTCAATAGCCATCAGTTAAATATAGCCATCATCTCCGAGAAGTACATCCAAATGTTTGCTCATTTTCTGATCCTCCAGAGCCTCGGCTCTATGAGGATCATTAGTTGTGACATCTATAATGTAATACTTTTTGGCTTTAAAAAAAAAGGGGGGGGCAAGATATATTTTCACTTCAAAAGAGGAAGGCTTTGAAATCTTGTTTCAAGCCATTTTGAGTAAGTCAACTTTTGATTTAAGCCTATTTGATGTCCTCTTGTTCCATTCTTTGAGAATATTTCTATAGCCACTTGATTCAAGTTAACAGACTGAGGTGTGTTTGCCATGCAGGAAACAGCAAGTGTATCTTGCCGCTTATACATAGAAAGTGTGCTTGGAAAACGAGACTTCCAAGGTCAATCATTGCAGCCACAGTTTTCTACTGAAGCTCAATGAGAAGTCTACACAATGAGATCTCATTCTCCATCCCCAACACTGTTTCCACAGGACTAATATTTAGAAGACCCGAGAAAGAGAGGGACTTCCTTAACTACTTGATAACTCAAGTGCTTCAGAATGTCTCTGAAAGTAAGCCTATCATCAGCATCTTGTCAAGTGGCTAGCAATCTAAGGCAGCCTGAATACTCTGATAGCCAGACCAGGATAGCCATACCACTCATCCACGTGGCAGGGTTGGGAGACATGGCAGATGTCAAAGGCTCATCTTCTGAGTTAGCCACTGTCTAATGTGTTGTATGATATGGACACTCCCAGAAAGAACATCTTTATCTGTTTCTAGTTCCTTATTTGATGCTCTGTGCCATTGTTTTATCTTGTCCTTCTCCCCCATGGGGTATTACTGCTCTAGTCCCTAAAACCAAGAACATGTGCTCTTGTTTGCACATCTGGCCTGGGCAAGCCTGGCTCCAATTTAAAAACCTACATGTTGGTCCGATTCCATTATTGGACAAGGAAATTCTGCTAACTTGTGGGCTTATTTGCATGTCATTACCCAGAATGCATCTCCAGTTCACAGATGTTCTCCAGACTTGATGCAGAGAGAGGGTGGAGGGAGGGGGGAGAAAGGTGATGTTTTAGAAACAAATAGAGAGATTTGTATATATGTTACTTGAAATTCTTTTCTCTCTGTCTTTTATCAAGTAACAAAATGCAATTCAATGTATGACTTTTCACCAAACTTTGAGACACAGTTTTCACCTTATTTTCAAAGTATTTAAACAAATAAAAACCAGAAGAAAAAAAAACCCACAGGTAATGTTCTATGAATTTGTGGTGATACGACAGAGAGAGGGAAAGAGACGGAGACACAGAGAAAGACAGAGACACAGAGAGAGACAGACACACACAGAGACAAACATACACAGACACACAGAGACAAACATACACAGACAGACACACAGAGACAAACATACACAGACAGATATACAGAGACAAAGACACACAGACAGACCTACCGACATCCATTCTGTTTCTAGTATGTGCCCCAGAACTTTCTTTTTCTTGAAGTTCAAAGTGTTTTATTTCAGTGATGTTAAATTGATAAGAGGAAGAGAGAGAGAGAGAGAGAGAGAGAGAGAGAGAGAGGAAATGTGGAAATTCTCAGTTGAACAAAATTTCAATAAAAGTCCATTTGAAAAGTTTGAAATTGGATAAGGGGTCGTCACACCATTCTGTTCTCCACAGACCTCAGTTAGCCACAATGTAAACTTCTCTGAGAAGGTCCCCACTATTGTTTTCTGAAAAATACCTAAAGTCTTCTGGGCGACAGCTGCAGAATGGGACTGACTCTGTACACACCAAAGAAAACATGACTATTTAGAAGTCTCCCAGTCAGAAACCTCAAGGCTGCCTTTATTTACTTACGTTTTACAAAAGAAAGGAGTGCTTCATTCATAACAGAGAGACCAGAAAATAAAATAAAATAAAAAAAATCTATAATTGCTTTTGGGTCTGGAGTTAGAATGCAGGTGTTTTGAGGAGAACATAAACATTTTTTTCCTAAATGAGGCGTTGAGGGCTGGGAGAAGGGCAGTAAAATTAGTGGAATTACTGCCTGATTTTAGCCAGATGACTGCTCCAGTTGGACACCAGCGAGTTTTCATTAGGGACTCTAATTTACAAGCCATTCAACACATTCCAGAGGAGCACAACAACTCCCCCAGGTCCTAAAGAATGCCAGCTCTCCCCCACCCCCTTGCAGCAGAGACGCAGAGCTGTGTGACTTTTAAAGGCCAGCAAGATCTTTGGAAGATCAAACCTTGAGAATGAAGGATGACCACGTTGTCTTCCAGGGTGCACAGGGCAGGGAAACCAGGTTCTGATTCGGCCTCAGCACATCGGCACATACGTGGTCATTTGGTGCTGTACTAGCAGATGTGGCAGTCAGGAGGTATCTGTGGGATTGCATTCATAGGAATAATGTCTTTTGCCCTCAAGCACCTGATACACTCACACTCACGCTTGGCTCCCAGGGAAAAGTTAAGCTTTGTCTTTTGCGATGTTTACCATTACTGTTTACACAAGCAAATTTGATAAACATTTTCTGTTGTCATTTACGTCTCTGTTTAAAGTCAGTGCTCTTCATTCAGACACTTACTAAGCCCCTAAATGTGTGTGGTATATGGACACATAGCATAGATTATACAATGGCGCAGGGTCAGGACTTGTGTTTCTGGTCTTAATGTTGGACCAGCACTTAGAGCAACAAAAGTAAGAAACTGAGTGGAATTATTTCAAGTCCAGCTCAACCTGCTACTAATGGAAAGGCTTTAGCCCTGTATCCAGACAGTAGAATAGTCAAATGTAAAGCTGCTTAGATCCAGAGAAGACAGACCTCTTGTACGCAAGCTTGCTATATTCAAATCATTACATGCGTGTCACAAGACACTCACTGGGAGAACTACCTCCAGGTAAATAGCTAAATAATCGAAAGTATGCGATTTCTACAACTGTAGAAAATAGCCTAAATTTCACCTTCATAAGGTCTATACTTGATGAAGTCAGGTTACAAGCAAAAATGACAGTAAGAAAAGTTAGCTCAACGTTTCAATTCAACCAGAATTCATGTGTCATATCTAAAATATACCACCTTTCGGCGAAAAATGTGTAGGACTTTTACCCTTCTGTCTTCTCTGATGGGTGGTGTGAGCAGATAAAGATTCTGACTGGGAGAAGATTAGCACTTACCTTTGTTTGTATCATGCTGTGTGGGTGTCTACACTGTTGTTAAAATTTAATTAAAGGTTGTTCTACACCCCTACCAAATGATTCTTTGGTAATTGGCCAAAACCCACAAAGAAGAAGCAATTGAGAGCCTTAGGGATGACAATACTTCTGGCATGGGGGGGGGAGTTGTTTATATATATATATATATATATGTGTGTGTGTGTGTATACATATATACATACATACATATATGTATGTATATACATACATATATGTATATATACATATATACACACACATATATATGTGTGTGTGTGTGTACTTAGATAGTCTACATATAAAGGAAATTAAAATTTGGCAAATATCTGAATGGGCTGTAAAAGGTAGGGGGTTATTTCCTGATTCATGATTGAGAATTCTGTGTGTGTGTGTGTGTGTGTGAGAGAGAGAGAGAGAGAGAGAGAGAGAGAGAGAGAGAGAGAGAGAGAGAGAGAGAGAGATTGGGGTAGACAAAGCTAAAAGTCATCCATGTCTTGGTTTATCTGGTCCTCTACTAAAACCCAGTAATTTCCTGTCCAATCAATTAGTATAAACTGTTTATCGAATGATTTTCTCAAGTTAAAGTCATTTGTCTCCTATAGTAGAGAAGTGTCTCAAAGACACTTCCTAGAATTCTTTTCCTTAAAGTCACAAACATTATCATGACAAAACACGAAAATCACGGTAGCCTGACTTTTTAAACTGTGAGATAAGAGTCAGACTTGGATGAAGTCATCCAAAACAATAAGTGGTTCATTACTTTAAGGAACTTAATTGCTGATATTTCTAAAAAATATTTTGAAATTACTTACTAAATTGTTACCACTGTGGGCCTGCTGTCTCTTTAAGGAATTTCATTTAGCTCATGTTTACATTCAAGATGGCAATAAATCAAGGGTCTTATATAATGATGCTTTTCCTCATAGCTTCCACAACTGCCATTGCGGCTGTATGATCATACACTTAAAAGATCTCAATTTTATGCCTTAGTGGGTCAAAAACTGTCCAGGCAGTGGTTTGTCCCATTGTGTGCATACTTGTCAGACTTGTTACATTGTTGCTCTCTGGTAGTATTTTATGCTTTCTATGACTGTCATTCTTGTGTTAAAACTTTCAGACAAAGAATTCTAATAGCTGTAAAACTGTGTGATTAAGTGGATGAATCCTATGGTTCTATGTTGAACTCTGTAGCACTATTTTACTACGATGAGTAGACGAGTAGCACTTATAATGGGCTAGGGAGACACAACCCATATTTTACATTAATTTGAGGTTTGTATCTCTGATTTTTTTTTTCTCCCTTGGGCTAATGAAATTGGAATTTCTAAGTAAAATATATGCATTTGCTCAAGGCTTTTGATTTTTATCAACAACTTGCCCTCTAAAAAACGTAAAGATAGTTGCCAGCAAGGTCTGGGAAGAATGTTGGCCCACCCAAGTCTTTGAAAAATCTTAAGAATTTGGAAGAAACTTGCAAATAGTTCAGAACTATGTTGCTGACAGAATGGTCAAACAACTGGGCTTGCTCCGTCGTTGCTTACTGTTTACATCTTCTCTGATAGTCTCTGGTGGCCACTCATGTCACGTCCTCCATCCCGCTTGAGGTTAATGAGAGCCTCGTGAGTAACATCCACCCCCGAACTAAAAGAGGTGAGCAGTTAGACCACCTGCTCAGTGTTATAGACGAAGCATGTATCCAAACCATGATCTGTTTTACTTCAAAATTCAGACTTTTAAGTAGGCCTGGATCTTGTACTGGGTATATTACGCAACACTTAACTACCATGCCAATCATTTCCCCGTGCTTCCTGCCTCCCTCCAGCTTTTCCCCCAGGCCAGCTCTTCACCCAGGCTGGAGGCCCAGTTCCTGAGAGTGTCAGAGTGGAATCCCCTCCAATCGCCAGACTCATGTTTTCACGCCTTTGACATTTGTGCTTCAGCCCTGGGACAGGTTGGGCCTGTGGTCTTACTTAAGAGAGCTCGCTGAGCACGTACGACCTCAAGAGAAACAAACATATTGAGAGGCTTCTGCCAACAGCACAGTCTGGCCTGCTGAAAGAAAAACACACCACCCAAGCCCAAGAATGTTTAGCCCTGACTTAAGAGAGGAACTTTCCCTTCCTCCTCATTCTAGAAGTGGTTAGAACTGTAATGTGGGTGATAACTTAACGTTTGTCCGATTGTATATGCAGGCAGTTGGACTTGGAGATTCTTGGGATTTGATCCTCAGATAAAGGAAACGCCTGGATGAGTTCTTGTTATTTCAGATGCATTATCTTTTAATCTCCAGGAAGGGGCTGCTAAGGTGGGGAGAAACTGGGGGGACTCTCCCCTGGGAAAACAGATAGAGCCCTGTGACATGCCTGCACTGCCTGGGAAAGAAAATGTTCATACACCTCCCATATCAAGGCAAGATTCAGAAGTACTCTGCAAAACTTCACACATTGTAAGTAAGGACACATGGTAACCCTATGGAGGAGTCATTTCTGAGTTGTTAAAAAATGGAATTCAAAACTATGGAGAGATCTCCATAAGGGGAAAAAAAAACATAATTTTAAATCCTGAAGGTAGGGGTTGGCTGCTTTTGGTTTAATAACCAAAAAGAGTATGGCTTCTGACAAGAGCTTGGGGAATATGCCTTACCCTAATGGAATCTAATTAAATTAATCATCTGAGTAACCAGGTAGTTAAGAAAATAAACTAAGTAATCAATCGGAAAAGCGATTTACCATTTAAAAGAAAGAGGTTGTAATACATGTGCCAATATGTCTCAGGCAGCAGATTTCCTGGCTTACTGTGTAAGAAATGCACACCATAGGCTTCACTGCCGTTTCTTCTTTTATAACACAGAAAAGGATGCATTGTCTGGCCAAACTTATTGGAAGCAACAGTCCCCTTATTGTAGTTCTGAATCTTAAGTTTTTAGCCATTAAGAACTGTACCGTTACTGAGGATCCTTTAACGAAAACACTTACTGAGCAATATTCCAAAGTTAAAACATTGGGCGCACAACCAACAATGCCATGGTACCAGTGAGTAGATCTTCACACTGAGTCTCGAGATTTGTTAAGTATTCAACTTTAGAATCACAGGGAGACAGAAGGTGGGCTATCCGACTTCACACCACCCACCCCCCACCCCCCCAATGATTATAAAACGTACGACTCAGTATGCAATGAGCCATGCCAACATGCAGGGGACTAGGCCTGCTATAGACTCACCCATTTCTGCTGTTGACTTGGGGGAGATGGAACCATAAAGTACTAACCATTTCATGGCCAATTTTTCAAAGATTCCAGGAGCAGATGGTTGTTTGGTCATTCTTAAAGCAGTGAAAATGTCCAAAACCTCTCACAGGAGTCAGATTGCATTCTCCAGAACTTTCCCAACCCCTATGATTTGTATAATTTGGAATAAAAATGTCCCATTTTTTTTCTGCTTTCTAGACAAGACCCAGTTGCTACCCTCCCCTGAACAAAGTAGATGCACACTGGTATACTTAGTGAGTTTCTGCTAAGTTGATTTAACCCCATTCAAACCTTTCATTATTTTTATTTATTGTAATGTATTTTTAAATTTTTCATTGTCCTTGTATGCAATACTTTGCAAAAGGTTGCTTCTCCCTGTGTGTGTAGAAGGGGTGGTGCTCCTGTGTAGACTGTCTAGCCCATGTGCATGTATGCAGGGGTCAGAGGTCAATCTCAGACACCAGTTGTCAACCACTTTGTTGTATAAGGCTATTTTCATACAAATACATAATGTACATTGAATATGTTCCTCTCCATACCTCTCTACCCTTTTCTCACCCTTCTTCAATTCCTCTTTATTTATCTCTCTTGTTTCCTAGACAGCTTTGATTCTACATTCAAATCGCATATACATACATAATTTCATATCTGTGTAACAACTCTAGGAAGCACAAATGAGAGAAAATAGATAATATTTATCTAAGACTGGTTTAATTCACTTAATACTGTTGTCTTCAGTTGCCATTCATTTCCTTGTAAACGGCATAGTTCTGTTCTCCTCTATGGCTGAAAACATTCTCTTGTGTATGTCTGCCACATTTTTCTTTGTAGTCCACACCAACTTCCTGTGCTAATCAGCTTTCAGTATAAGCACACACCTGAGATTACCAGCTTACAGAAAGGAAGACAAGTGTCGGCTTACACTTTCAGAAGTTCCTGTTCATAATGGGCCCAAGAATGCAGGCCGAGGGAGGAGAGCAGAGCCAAAGCATTTACCTCCTGTCTTGAAAGACAAAGAGTGAAAAGGGGGAAGAGATTGGAGTCCCAGAATCCCTCCAGAGGCCACAACCCTAGTGATCTGGAGACTTTACAAGAGCCAGTAGCTCTTTGAGTCTTCCGTCCTGCTTACCATACAGGTCATTGGGAGATACTGAGGAGCCAAACTAGAACCCTCCTTTTCCAGTCAGCCCCTTTTACCCACTCCCCATTATTCACTGGTCCCAAGGTTTTTTGCATTCATCCTTTCTCTCTTCCTTTTGTTTCCAGTGTCTGCCTTATCCATCACAAGTTTCTCCTCAGCTGTAACGTGTGCGAGAGAATACCCTGTTCTTTTCCTATTATCATATTACTTAGAATCTTCAAACCATTTCTTCTAAGCTGAAATTCCTAGTTCTGGAGCCCAAGGATACCTTTGATCTAAGGCAACTCAACTGTCCATATTTGAAAATATTTCTTCCAGTTGAAACCATACAAGCCTTCGTGTTTTCTCCTGAAGGTGTTGTGTAGAGTCCTGACATGTCACTCACAGTACCCCTCATCCAGCACACCTTTTCCATGCTATCCTGATGGAGTTGCTGAACCTCCAAACCAAAATTCAAAGTCGATGCTTAGGCTGGAGATATGGCCCAGATGTCAGAATGCTTTCCCAGCAAGATGAAGCTCTGTACTTTGTATGTAATAGCACATGGTGGTGCACACCTGTAATCCAAGTACTAGGTTAGATAGAAGCAGGAGAGTCAGAAGTTTAAAGGCATCCTTGGCTATTTAGTGAGTACGCAGCATGAAATACATGTCTCCAGAAAAAGAAATGGCAGACTTTCTTAAGTCCGCAACTAAGCAATATGCCCTGTATATTGCCCAAGACATGTTGTTGTTGTTACTTCATCATGGGATTCTGCAGATAACATTGCTTTCTCCTTTTGCCTTTTTGTGTCTTCTTATACAAAACAGCATAAGAAATTGTTGCTGTATCACAAATTCAATAATTTGCAGTGCAAGGATTCAGATATTCATCAAGACAATTGCCAGCCATGCTGATTCCACTTTTTATTAAGAGAAAGTATGAAAGAAGAATTGTCCTACAGACACATAAAGGTCAAACGTGAGAGAATAGATAGCAATTATAAAGGGAGAATGATGCATGCAGGGCTTTCTTTTTAGTTTTTTTTTTTTTTTTTAAATTAGTGCATTGTTTCATTGTGGTATTTTCCAGCAGGCTTTGTTTCTGCTGATTCTTTATCCAGCCACTTTCTCTTTCATTGCCTTGTACCTACCCCCCACCCCATCTACCCATCATGGAGACGGAATCAGGATAGAGATCTAATAACAGATGAATAAACAAGGAAAACACACACACACACATACAATGAAACTTTATTCATCCATTGTTTAGAAAATTCAAAGTTTGGGAGCAACAGGAAGGAAAGGAAATGCAGTAAGGAAAAAGAATTGGAAAAACAGGAGAGCTTAAGAGGACTCTAAAGGATGCTGAGTTCATGGAGATCAGACTACCTCCCTCCCTATTCACAAACTTTAAGGTTTGCCCATAGTCATAATACTCACTGGTCCCTGCTGTAAACGCCAGAGGTCTCACTGGTAACTAGGCACCGATTCATAGGTATTCTGTCAACTCAATTGGAATACCAATTCATAGGTATTCCAAAAGCCACTGCTTCTGGAAACGTAAAAAAAAAAAAATAATTGTTGTATTAGACTAAAAATGCTGATTATTCCAACAGACCTTGTAAGGACTGTGTCTTAGAACTTCAGTTAGATGAGAATAAACCACAGGAACCCCTGTTCCAAAGTGTACCTCTTTTGATGCTGATCTCCGTACTTAGTGCCCTTAAGAACCATCCTAAACTGCTTTTGGCTACCAGATGGTTTTGTTGGTTTGTTAGCAGGGGTAGGAATAGAACCCAGGCCCTCGTGTGAGGCGCGTTCTCTACCTCTATCCTACACCTCCAGCCCTTACTGGTTTTGCTTTTGTCTGTATCTCTCAAATCAAAACTGTTGGTAATTTACATAATGTCACTTCCCCCAGTCGCTTTCCCAACACTGGGAGCCTCAATCCTTTCTCATGTTTGCAGGTCTAGAAACATATTTCTGTGATCCTTGACAATCTTAATACAGATCTGGTTGCTTGTATGAGCACTAACTGGTTAACTCGATACTTCCTGAATACCTTTACCCCAGACCGCCTTTTGCACACTTGGTGGCAATTTAAAGAATCTGTTCTAACCGTATTCCCTGATTATCTACCCAATACTCATCTGCACTTCTTTCTTATTAATGGACCCTTGAATCTCTTGCTACGGGAGAAACTGCATTTCTTACTGTTCCACACAAATAGAAGCAGCCCTGGGATAAAGTCCTCACTAATAAAACACAAACAAAAATTCAAGGACTGGAAGGTGAGGTCTAACTGACTCCACAAGCATGAGCGGCTTTTCTGTTTTCTCTTCTTCCTGACTGTAGTGTAGCAAATGACTGGGACTGTGTCGGCATGTTGTTCTGCAACTGGGACATCATCATCCCATGTGAATATTCCAGAGTAAAAAGGCTTGGGTCACTTTTGACCATGAGGGAAAACTGTTCTATGTGGGATTAAAAAAAAATGTATAAAATCAGAAAAAATACCTTGCTGGCTGAACTGTCTTTGATTTGGAGATATATGTAAATCCTAAATGGTACGGTCAGCTTGTGTGCATGTGTGGGGATGTTACATTGGAATTGTATCTGCGTGGATGAGTTCCTCTCTATAGCTAAGGAATAGATATCCTGAGTCTCCTTTATTTTTAAGCATCCCACTGCTGCTTATTTACCTAAATAACCAATATTTTTTATATATATATAAAACAGCTATAATCCTTAAAGAGTTTAGCAGTTCTATTTTACCTGCACCTTTAAATTGGCATTTAACCAAATATGGTCTACTGATCCTGTCTTAGTAACGTCTTCTCCTAATTGGATTTGAGGCACATGCGGTGCATTGAAGTCTTGAAAGAAAAAAAAAAATCTTAACATTTTTTCATAACTTACCTGTGTATAAAATACTTAACAATATGAAACCCCAAAAGTCCCTTACAGCAAGCTGGCAGGAAACCATCTGAAGGACATGATAATGCTTCCGGTGATTAACAGGAAAGCACACAGTGGGGGGCCCGAGAAGCAATGGTTTTTGGAAGTTGGCCCAGGAATCCCAGGGAAAGGAGGTGATGAAGGAGGTGAGGGTCGTTGTGTTTACCATGCTGACAAATCCACGTCCAGATGCTGCAGATGCTGAGGGCAAAGGCACGCTGGAAAGGGCCTCTGAGCTGCTCCCTCTTTGATCCCCCAGTAGTCCCTAGGCTACATTTAAACTCCTCTGAGTCTCAAATGTCCTCTGGCCCAACTCTCCAGAAATCATTGCCCGTGTCTTCTCTGAAAATGAATTTTTAAAAAACATTGCAAAGGTTCGCATTTCCGGTGGCCTTGTTTGCAAGCTTCGTGTGTGTGTGTGTGTGTGTGTGTGTGTGTGTGTGTGTGTGTGCGCGCGCGCACACGCGCGCGCGCGCCCTTGAGGTGGAGGGGTGCTTTCTTTGCCTTTCACATGCCCGGGTTTGCTCTTGAAATGCTAGTTAACCTTCGCAAAAAAATTATTGTCAGCAATAAATATTTACTTTTCAAAAATATCCTGAGGAGACTGGAAACAATATGGGCAAATCTCTCTGGTACTGTTTTTTCATTTAGAGATGACAAAAAGTCCAGGGGAAAAGTGACAGTTTTAAGGGCTTTAAAAATATCTAATGCTTTAGGTTGGAAATTGGCAGGGAGCCAGGCCCTGTCTTAAAGGGACAGGCACTTTATTATACTTTCTAATTCTTCCAAAGTCTGTCTTTAGGATATATGAGCTGCCTCTAATATGACTACTCTATTCTCATCCTCTGGTGGTATACTCTGGTCTCAGCTCATAAATTGAAAATTGAGGATCTGTAAATCAGGACAGACTATTTCAGAGAGCCATTGTGAATTCCCAGTCAAATCTTCCAGTTTATCTTAAATATTTCATCTTAATGTCACCTTAAGAAAAGTCTTTCATTCGAATAAGTTACAACATTGAGTTCTAACCTGATTACACTCCTCTGCTGCCCTTCTGCTAGGAGACTGCTTTGTAGCGTGAATGCCATTTCCACCAACCATTACCAGACTAACAGAAGACTTCTTTTTTTCCCCTCTTCCAGACTAAAAAAAAATATTTTACTATAGACTGATAAAAATTAATGGCCTGAATATGGAAGGTCTACTAGCTGTTTTGTAGAAAAGGGGGCATCCAAAAGGATGTTTTTCCTGTATTACTTGCTAATTATATTTCTATTAGAAATTGAACATTAATGTCCAGACCAACATTCACGATGTGCTGAACTCTGGGGTGACTGGACTCTGGGGTGGCTGAACTCTGGGGTGGCTGGCTTCCATTATGGACTGAAGAATTAGTAGCCAAATATCTGTTGTTAAAAATTAAATTTCTACCTCCTCAGTAGATTCATGAGCTTTTTTTTTTAAATTGATTCATTCAACCCTTTTTTACTAGAGCCCCCATTCAACAGGTTCAATGGCATTGAGGATTCCATGTGTATTTGTTTATATAGGGATCAACATATTCTACCCTGCACTGGCCCACTAACAAGTCTGATGTTGAATTTCCTCATAGTTTGATCTAGCATTTAATAACCTGTCAGTTGAAAGGGCTTTAAATAAACATTTTCTTATAATATTTAATACAATTCAAGAGTGTGTGCCCTGAAGCCAGAGATGAATAGACAGGAGTAACAAGACATGCTTTTCAATGATATATATGTATTTCTACACATTCTAATCCTTTAGTCCTTGAGACTTACAGGCAACAACCTTGGATCCATGAGAATCCAAAAATAAATAAGGTAGTAATGTTCTGTATGATTTAACTTCCTGCACAAGAGCCTGCTAATTGCTGCTCTCTGCTCTCTCTGGTCACCTCCCTCCTACAATCAACAGAGAAGCTAGGAGCAACACGATTCTAATTTTACCAAAATAAATTAAGATTAACCTGACATTAAACTTTAAAATTTGCCAGGTGTCTTTTTTTTTTTTTTTTTTTTTTTTTTTTCTCCTGACAAGAATCCCAGCTGGGTCAAGGTTGGAAGGGTGAATTAGCTAATAGATCCACACTGAGTTAAAGACTAGGAGGCCAACCTAACAGCTTTCAGCAGACCATGATGTCACAAAGGACTGGGGTTAAGATGAGCACCATTCATAGGCGCACTGGTCCAGGTATGAGATGATGGAGCAGGAGGTAGGTTCTTGGAAAATCACAGAGCTCACCCCCTTACCACCTAAATCCACTCAACTTCAAGCTATCGCAGCTTCGCAGCTGCGGCAGTTCCACAGAGAACAGAAACTGTGATTTATCTTCCAGGCTGAGACCCTGATCTGCATAAAGAACTTGAGCCAAAGGAAAGACTACAAAACCCAACCAGCCCAACCCAGAAACCCAACAGATACTAAAAGTAGGCTATTTTGAGAATTTCATGGGTCCTATTTCTATGTAACCAATTCACTGTTTGGGTGTGCTTTTGTGACAGCACATACACAAACACACACAGCATCCAAAGGACCTAAGGCTGCCTTGAATTTTAGACTTACATTTATATCTGTTTTGAAAGGCAAGCTGCTGGGTACTCACTTTTCCTGGAAAATAAAACATCCCACTGCATCACCAGAGGATGTGGGGTGTGTGTGCATGCCTTCAAATGAAAGAAAGTCATACAAATCATGAAAAAAAGGCAGTAGAATTTTTTTTTCTTCCAGTTCTTTGGAACCTCCATAGGTTTCATCCCATCCTCTCTGCTCGTTATTGGTATTTCAATTCCATGTTAAAATGAGTTCTCATTCTCCTACAGGACTTTTGCCAAAGTTCTTTCCCTTAAATTGGGCCAGCCACCATAAGAGAGGGGGACACAAATAAAGAAAAAAAAGAAAACACTTCTTCTGTCTTTCTCTTGTGGTTCAAGAAATGACTGTTCCACCTTCATCAGACCAGAGCTAGCATCTGACACAGCAGAGCACATGCTAACCTCACTTGTCACCTGGTTGCCAAAGTGACCTCTGCAAGGCATTTGTGTCTAGGGAGAAGTGCATATTATAGAATTATCCAAAGCAGCTGATCAGATCTCATCTTGATAGAGTTTAATGTTATTTCAGTCAAGCATATGAACTTATGACTACAATCACAGCCTGGAGGAGGGTGAGGCAGGAAGAACAGAGGTTCAAGGCCAGCCTGAACTACATAATGAAACTGTGTAAAAAGAAAATCTGTATATAGATATATACATAGATATACAGAGATCTACACAAATATAGCTATTGTTTATGATTTTAAATTTGTATTCAAATGGTAAGAGAATTACTATTTAAATAAAACATAAAATTCAGTCTAAATTATAAAATTATTTAAATAAACCAATGACTTACAAGTTCATATTTTATTCTATAGACATTTATCAAATTTTTTAAAACTAAAATGTTCTTTCCTCCTTCATCATGTGATCAAATGTCTTCCACCCCCAATCCTGCCCCCAAAAGGAAGAGCAGGACACATGATCTCTTTGCTGTTCCCTGTGGGCAAACACAATCCTGTTCTATCACTAGCAACTTATAAAGTGGCTGTTAGAAGAGAGAAAATTATATAATTATTTTTTAATTTAAAAAATAGTCATAAACATAAATATAGAGGGAGCTAAAAAAAAAAATGGTTTTCCCTCAAGGATAATCCCTCAAGTACTACTTCCTCCTTGCAAACTTTCAAGGCTCACCAGCTGCAATTAAAGCTAATACCCTGTCACAGCCAACAGCAGAAGCCTGGGAGAGGAGCTGAAAGGCCTGACTCCAACCTCCAATTCCTCGAGTATGACAGGCTATGTTTAATTAAACACATCATAGATTAAATCTGCCAAAATACTGGATCTGTAAAAAGAGTAAAATTATGAAAGTTTAGTGTTGGAACTCGGAGAAGACCTTGAGAGCTATCACGTTGGTCACTCAACAGAAATATGTTCTTTATTTAGAGAGGCTGTCGGCCTCCTCGTCATATCTAGGATGGCTTCTGGTTTGAATTCTGGGTAGCAATGAACATGAGATTGTTAAACCCCTCTCCTTCTTCCTCGGCCTCTGCATCTCTTTGACACTTTCATAATAAAACCAGACAAAGATGTGCTCCTTGAAGTTTAAGATGGAGCAGACCCTCTCTTTTTAGCTGCGTACTCTCTTTTGTATGTTTGGCAGAATCAAGTAGCATTCCAAATATTCCATCTTCCCAACTTCTTCCTGAAAGACACCGTAGGTTTTATCATTTAGAAATCGACTCAGTAGGTAAAAGTGCTTGCTGTGCAAGCTTGAAGACCTGAGGTTGGATCCCAAAAACCCACATAAAGAGTCAGATATGTCCACATGCACTTTGGTGATGCCCCCAGTGTGAGAGCAAAGACAGGAGACTCCTTGGGACTCGATGGACCCAGCCCTGCTTATGGTTTAATGAGATCCAGCCTCAAAGGAATATGGTAAATAATGATGTAGCAGGATAGCTGACATCTTCCTCTGACCTCTGTGAGCTTCACTATAGAGGTACACACATCCATATCCACATCCACACACGTGCACTTACAACCACACTCACATATGTACCTATGCATTTATATACGCACATGCACACATTCACACATGTGCAGACACACACACACACAAAGACAGAAGTGGCTTTAAAACTCAAAGTACCTTACATCAATTTCATCCATAGAACAACATTCTATAATCCCATATAAAGATACACTAAGTCATTAGCTCAATGTACCAGAGCAACAAGCCATGGGCTGTATAACATGGTGCTGTTGTCGAAGAACTTAGTAGAACCACTTTATTAGGTTTCTCAGCAGGGCAGAGCAAAGCACCTCACAGATGCAAAAATAATGGCCAGTGAACAAAGAGGGTAAAAGCAGTTTTGCTTCCTAATCAAGAGGCTCTGGGTCCTTGGGGTTGGTATCTGTCTCATATCCACTGGTCAAAGTGTTCTACCTGGCTGAGTTTAATTTGTTATTTATGTCAGCTTTGCATATTTGTAAGGTTCAAGGGTTTATTACCCTGGCCTGACCTTGGCAAGTCAGAGTTAACATGTGTTTCTCTAGTAGCAGTTTCTTTCCAATAAACCTTACTTGAAAGAACATGTGTGATAGATTTTGCTGGTGATTACAAAGAACATTTCTATATCCATCTTTCTTCAGTTTGGTTTCAAAGTCCTATTGAAATGTCACCTCTGAACTTAAAAAACAAAAACAAACAAAAAAAACAACAACAACAAGAAAATTCCAAATTGTTGTTCTCTTTCAAAATCCATTGAAGACCTTTCTGTACCTTGAGCTGTACAATGTTGCTCTGTTTTCAACTCTTAGAAACATTTCCTTTAGCCTGCTGAGACAAGTTAACCAATCCATCTCGTAATGGTTTGTGACATTTGGTAAATAGTTTACTTTGGGTTGTGAGGCTTATTAGAGTTTGCTTTGTAATTTCTAGCTTGAGTTTTTTTTTAAAAAAATTATTCAATGATCTTAGTTTTGCCAACAGTTGGCTATTAGTCAGCACAGCTAATGAGAATCAGCCTGCACGTGGGATATAAAGTAGCTCCTTCCTATCATCATTGGAAGCAGCTACTTCATCAGAGATGGAATATAGCCCATCAGTGACAACCATTCCAGCTCTTGTTGCCTAATATTCCAGATTCCACAGAGTAGAATGACTTCTGGGAGCTACGCCCATCTCCAGCGACCTGATTTGTCCTAGTGTGCCTGAAGTTTTCTTTTGGAAAGTTAAAATTTTCCCAAGTTTCAGGAACAGAGTCAAGGGAACCAAAATGATCTGTTAACCTATAGTTCTGTCTCCCAGGAGAGGTTTCTAACTCCCTTTTCTTCATGTAGATCCAGGCACCTATAAGATATCAATGCTGTCTTGAAGACCTAAAAGACAGAGACAGTAGTTAGAATCTCAACAAATTCATTGGCTGGTTCCACTGGAGTGAGCATGAACGGCTTCACCTTAGCTCTTGAGGCAGCAGTCAACATGACCTTGGCTCATTTCCGTTCATTTCAGAGTTATGAAATGAGTCTTCATCAATGGCTTCTTCAATATGCTGGGCTCTTTCATTTTCTTTGTTATTTTTTTTTCTTTTTGAATCTTTTCTGGTCGATTTTTTTCCATTACCCTATAGATTTTGAGGTCTTAGGATCACAGCAGAATGTCCACTGTGTCCCTGGTGAGACCTGGTGGAGAGCAGTAGTCACACTTGTCTGGACGATATGAGAATATGAATGACAAAGCCCCTGAGCATCCAGCCTGTGGGTAAATCAGCCATGTTCTCATGGAAACCTGAATGGAAACTAGCAGGCAAGCATAGAGAGATGTGTCCTCCCAAAGTCCTTTTCTCTGATTGCTATCTTTTGGGTATGTGAAGATGGGCTATGCTATATTACATCTCACCATCTTAAAATGAGAGTAAAGATTATGGCTTCTGTAGCATAAAACATGAGGGAATGTATTGTGATAATTAGGACAGGAATGTGGGATAGGATCCATATGTATAACTTGGAGATATTTTAAAACATATACCTGTCCTATCCAACATATATAGTCTACCTATTTCCACAACTGCATATACTAAGAGCAGAAAAGTAGGAGGCTGAGTTGTGAGAGAAGACTATTAGCCAACGGATTTGTGTTTTAAAGACCTAAAAAATGCTGCAGGTGTTTCCAAGGAAGATTTTCTTTTATCCTGAGATTTCCAGATGATGTGAGATAACTAGTCTTCAACAGGAGGAATGAGGGAGGTAGACGTGCCTCTCTCTCCCACTTAAACACCTACACTATTCCTGTCTTTCGTCTTTTCTCACATTGTCTATTTCTATAAGTCCAGTTCTATAGGTCCAGTACAAAGATATTACTTCCACAAAGCCCGCCTCCATAGGGGAGCGCATTTGTGCATGTGCAGGCCCACAGGCACTCGTGACTGTAGAAGAGATGGGGTGACCACGGTGGGGACATGAAGAGCTGAATGTGAATTGGACCGTAAATGCATTATTGAGGGTTTATATCTTCCTTTGAAGTATACAGCATTAGCCACTGTCAGAGAGAAGATACCAAGCCAGACAGTAATTGCAATAATGGAACAGACAAATGGTCTATATCCCCATTAAAGTCATCAACACCTCTAATTTTTGAAAGGGGCTTGTTTGAAATACAGTAATTGTGATTATGTTGTCCATAAAGGCTATGGGTGATCAGCAATTGTCAGCATGCCCAGTGCCTCTCTCATATCCTTCTGGACAGAGCTAACAAAATCTGAATGCTAAAGCACAATTTATTTCTGAACCACCTTAGAGAAAGAGTGCTTTATAATGTTTAAAAGTTGAATGTGGTATCATGTAACACTTTCCTTTGTAATATGTTCTCCCGCTCTCTCTCTTTCTCTCTAAATCTCTATTTCCATATTTCCAGGTCCAGGCCATGCAGCCTTTATTTAGAAATCCAAGAGTACTGGTCCATCATCCTAGTGCAAACCAACCTTTTGCATAATTATGCCTCCTCCAATTCTCTGTTACCTTAATAATAACCTGCACACAGACACACAGACATGCACACAGATACCTCTCTCTCTCTCTTTCTCTCTCTCTCTCTCTCTCTCTCTCTCTCTCTCTCTCTCTCTCTCACACACACACACACACACATTTCTGTTTACCCTATAATGGCCTCTTCTTTTCTTTCTCCCTTGGAGCCTTATAATTGTGTTTCAGTGAAGTCACAATCAGCAAACAATTGATATCATCCATAGCATTGTGGAGAGGCTGTCTCGAAGTTGAATGTTGAAAGTTAGCTTTCAATAGCAAGTCTAAGCAAGTTCTCTCAGAACCCTGTCAACCTAATTCTTATGATAAACATGCTAACTTTTATGGAGACAAAGGACCAAGATATCTCAGGTCCTCTCAGAAGTCAGTGGGCACTGAGAACAGACCTCCTGGAATGGGCAGACAGTGAGGTCTGTGAAATTCTTTGTTGACACTTAAGGCTAGGAGCACTTCAGCAGAAGGATCATCACATTCTGCATATAAATACAGAAAATAAAAATAATTAAAGGGGCACCAGCTTAGTTTATGTTATCTTTCTTTCTAAGCACTTAGCACTAAATCTAAAATTAACTACTGAAACCCCACATCACCTCCTAGAAAAATCACACTATTTAAAAAAAAAAAAATCTTTCATCTCAATTCTCTTGGCCTGCCCCAAACCAACACTCTTCCTTTACCATTTTGTCTTTAACAAGATCCTGGGCCATTGAAAACTGTACACAGTGACATTTATGGACTAACATCTTACTATTTAATTATTCACCACACCTTCCCAGGTTCCTCTCCATTTCTGGATCAACCAGCTTTTCCTATCAAGAGTAAATATATAAAAACCTACTGTGAAAACACTTAACAGGCTTTCTCTGTCACGGCTGTGAACTAGTGTCCAGTCCATTTGGAGGCCTCTCCTCCTCTTTCTCTTCCTTTGTTTAAAATATGCTGACCACACAGTGACCTCTCCTAACCCATCGGTCGAAAATTACAACCAGCCACACAAACAAGCAGCTGGGGTCAGAAGGAGCAGGGTCTGCTAAAAGTTAGTAATCATACATTAATTCCCTGACATAATTAATCAAAATGAACCACCGTTATCTAGTAAGAAACCTTTACCCTATTACAAAGGGGTCAATTTGCGAACCACTTGAGCCTGGGAGTTTGGAACAAATAGCATACACCCTTCATCCGGGATGCCCTAAGTAGGGAAAAATGTCTTTGAAGTCCCAAATCTACTAGATTTAGATATAATTTCATCAATCAAGTTAAAAGCCTGCCTCCCTCCAGAAGGATTCCATGGAGCTCTGTCAACTGGCTCTGTTGAGTGGTGACTGAGAATCCATTTGTACGTTTTTTTTTTTTTTTTAATCACAAGTCCAAGAGAGGGTCTGACCTGCCAAAGGAGCCAAGAGTTTATCAAACTGAAGAGGAAGGAGAGAGATTTGTGGAGGGACCCGTTTCCCACTTGCAGGGGCAATCGTAAATTGGTTGTGTGTTCTGCACAAAAGGGTGTGCACTTTTATATTCAAGACTGAGCATGCCAGGTGTTTAGCATCGAGATTTACATGGTACAGGCAGGAAGTCTGAAAAAAGAAGAATTAGATCTTTTGACCTAAAGTACAGAGGAGTGTGGTGTGTGTGTGTGTGTGTGTGTGTATGTGTGTGTGTGTGTGTGCATTGAACACACTATAGAAGCAATGGAAAGGGGTATGCTTAGATATCTAATTGCAGGAGATGTGAAGCTGATATCGTTTGGACAGTATGCCTCTCATCAATTGCATTTGAAATCTCTAGAGACTGGAGGAGCTCCCAAGGCTCAGCCCTCTCAAATTCCTTCACTTGGTCTTGTGACATCGTTAATGCAGTTAGAAACTCATTTTTATGACAATATTAAAATCCAAAGACAGGCTCTGAGCAGCAGTCTCCATCTTTTGAAGGGATGGAACATATCACACATTTCAGAGGAAAATGACATGACCAACTTCTTAAATTTAGAAGTTCAGAAAGAAATTGGCATTGGCTATGGCCACCTAGAAAACAGAGCCCAGTAGAGTGACTATAGCTTAATCACCTCAATCCAGGACTCCATCCATTACAAACAGATTTCCAAAATCTTGCCCTGTGCTCTTTCCCCTTATGTCTCAATAGACACCCATTCATATTAGACATGTCAGTAAGTTTGTTTGTTTCCATGGGTCCCAGATACTTATCAAGCAATTCTTCGATATTAGGATAGCCACATCGATCTGTAGATGTGGAAACTTAGTGTCTATTTGATTTGTCAAAGCCAGTACTTACCTGGAGGCATTATAAAGCATCCTCGTCTTCTAGTTGACTTTGAGTTCATTTTACAGATATAGAAGTGGAGGCCCAAGAATACACACCTGCTGTGATTTAAAAAAAAAAAGTGTCAACTTGATGGGGTCTAAAATTGCCCAAGGAGAAAGGTCTCTGGGTAATGTTGACTAGCGACTGTCAAGATCAGGCTCATTAACTTGGGGAAAATCTACCCTAAATGTGTGTGTTCTTTCCATGGGCTGAGGTTCAAGACGGAATAAAAAGAAAATAGATAGTAAAGATAACCTTTTGTTTAGGCCTGCTTCCTGACTATGGATGCCACATGACCACCTGCCCAAGCTCTGATGGTCGTGATTATCTGGCCAGGATAGACAATATAATCAACTGGGAGCCAAAATAAATCCCGTTTCCTTACGTGGCTTTTGCTAAACATATTGCTATAGTGATGAAAAAGTAACCAATATGCTGACCAAGTGGCTGAAGAGGCATTCAGATCCAGATCAATCTATCTCCAAAGGAGCCCACGCCCACCATGCCAAGCTCTTTTGAGAATAAGTAACATTTTAGTATCAGGCGCAAGTTTAAAATGTAGAGTAATAGATTCAGAAATAGTTCTATGTAGAGAATGAGACATCAAAGGAAAAGGCAGAAAAACATCCTCAGAGAAAGATATTCTCATTTTGTTCAGAGTATAACCGCCCCCCAACCCCCCACCCCGCCAGTCAAGCAGAACTCACTACCATGCTTCATCCAGTCATTGATTGAGCTGGATCTAGAAAACCAAATCTGCTCTTCCATCTCAAGCCTCTCATGTCTTCTGGCTATTTTTAAGGGTAGATGGTCTCCTTTTCAGGATCCCAAACCCCTGTCCCCTCAACCTGGAATGTTTTTTTTTTTTCCCTTAGAAGATTCAGCTGGCTGTTTTACATCCTTCAGGTTTTAACTTTAATGTGCCAGCCTCAGCAATGATACAAGGCTCCAAGGCTGGAGGCATCCTCTGCCACCCCTCTACCCCCTCCCACCCCACTCCGCATCCACTGCATCCTGATGCTTCCCAAATGCAGCTCAACCAGCACATCATGTTCTGCTCCTAAGGCCTTAGCACCATTCATTCCAGTATGTTACCATCTCATTCCTAGCCACATACACTATGCCAGTCATCCATCTTAAGTATCAGGTCTTTTGACAGATGAACTCTGCCTGTACATTCTTGACTTCGGTGGAGGGCAGCAAATTACTGCCTATGTTGAAGCAGTTCTGATTTTTTTTTTTCATTTGCATTTTTACAAATGACGGACAAGACGACATATCACAGTCTTTTCTCTGTGTCCGGTATTTATAGTTCGACATGCTCCTTCTATGTGGCACAGTGCCTGAGGACCTAGATAAATGAATGAATAGCTCTTAGATGAAGTTTGTTTACTAGTGCTCATGGCTGTGATGAAGAAGGATCTTCAGTGGATCTAGTAGTGTCCGTGGCCTGCCAATAGGCAGCAAGGACACTAACTCCCATCGTTTGGCCCAGCCAGAAGCTTTTCAATTCTCACATAGGGAACAACTCCTGGGAATTTGGCCAACTCTAAATCCCGCAAAATCCTCCACCCATGGCCATCAAGGAGCCAGGAAAACAGAGCAGACTGATACCACCAAGTAATGTGCACATAAGACTGAGGTCCTTAGTCATGAGTTCCATCCTGTGAAGAGACAAAGTAAAGGGAAATCACAGTTGCAGGCAACAGTCTACGATCACATACCAAAGTCAAGAAGGTAAAGTTAGCTTTCCTCTTTCAAATGAACAACCTGAAAAATTAACAAACAAACAAACAAACAAACAAACAAACAACACCATGCCATCTCCACTCAGTGGTGGCCACATTTGTCACTGTAGTGTATTTATAGACAAGACTGCTTTCCTCACATACCCTGGGGGCTCCTTCTTTTTCTGTTGTGAGTGTGCTGCTAAGGAGGAGGGCTTTGAAATCAAGGAACAGGTAGCAAAAATTCATAAAGAAGAGTAGAACATTAGCTCACAGGACACTCTAGATGACCTTCCTCTCTGATTGCTCTGAGCTCCACCAGGAGGAAAGCTTAAATGGCGGTTCTTCATTCTGACTTTTGGATATCCCACAGGTGCAGAGGCCTCTACCTCCCAGCATGCCTCCTTACCCTTCCTTCCCAGGAGCACGGGTTTTAGCTAGTGCTGGGTTCCCTTTCACAGTGGATGTTGGTGACCAGTCTCTGAACCCACTTTCCAAACCTTAGCTTGTGAAACTGGTGGTTCCCATAATTTTTAAGCCCACTCTGCCTGGGGGGAGTTAGGGAAATAGAATAATGACCTATCCACTAGCCATGTTGGCTTTTAAAGCCATAGAAACACTTTGCTTGGGACATGTATTAAGGATAGGTTGATCAGTGGCCTGGAGCTTCCAACAAAGCTCTCCAAAACACTGAAGTGATTCTGAATGGACTACACTTATGCAACTACTTGTATGATATGAGAAACAGCAGAAATCTTGCCAGCTAAAGGAGGGACAGAGCACTTACTTATTGAAAATCTGCAAGGGCTTCACATCTTGAGACTCACTCCCAAGTGCATAGTGGATATGCAGGGAAGAAAAAAAAATACTACTAATCTGGGAGGAAACTTGAAAATTACTACTATTCTCAAGGAAGATACAAATCTAGGCCAAAAAGGCTACTTATTACAGCCAGCTCATTGCAGCCCTTCTAAAAATTCTACATCACATGTTCCCTTAACAAGGAGTAGGGGGATTACATTAAGTTAAATTTATATCCGCTCTAGTCTCCCACTGAAGCACTTTATTTTATTTTTTTATTTTACTAACAATCTTGGGTATTTATTTTTCCAACGTCATTAAAAATCAAGTGAATGAGACTTGCTGCTAATCGTGAGAACCTTTGTGTATATTGTTGGAGAAGTCTTAGTCCACAAAGAACTTCACAGGACCTTAACAGGATGGGTCCCTCTTTCAAAAGGGTAAAACTTGGCCAATAAAAGCATGCACACTAAAGGATAAAGGCCTCCTAGGGTCAAAGGTCAAGGGACTCTCAAGTAGTCCCTTCAGTAGCACCTGAGGCTCTCCAATAAGACCATGTCTCTTCATACAGAAGGATACATTGTTGAGTTCTTTCTGCAATCCAAACTGCTTGAGTCTGTTCATTGGCTCTCCACCTACTAACTCTCCCATCCCCGAGATACTGAGAAGGTTTCCTACCCTCCTTTTTGCTATCTGTAAAATGGAAGCAGTAATCTCAAGTCAGTTAGAATTTTGAAGACTAGAGGTCTTGAGTTTGTGTCCAACAGGTGGAGGCCATTACATGATCCTTTGAAGCTTTCCCCACTACAATTGCAGTAGTTTTCAGTCCTCTGAGTCGTATGTTTCTCTGAGTTGAATTTAAGTTCTTACTCTCCTGGGCTACATCATCTTGTTCTAACTGTTCGCAGATGAGGAATTTGGATTCAAAGTTAAGCCACAGTACCCAAAGGGACTTCTTCCTAGCAGAAATTGGCTCCAGTTATTAAAAAATCTCCCTCCTTGCCCAGGGTAGCTTTACCCAGGCAAGATTGTATGATACCCCAGGGTGTCCCAAGTGATCTCCAGAGATAGTAGAGAATTCTCAAATTATTCTTTAGGAAAAAAGAGCAAGCGAGCAAGTGAGAGAGATTTTAAAGCAATACATTTGGGTCATTGAATTAGCATGTATTCTATAGGGACATGACTCTTTGGTTAAGTGACAGTGCTATGGAATATGAGAAATACAACATACAGTGTCAAGAATCTCAAAAGATTAGGGACCCTAGAGCTTTGAAGGGCTGTCTTGGTTTGTCATTGCAGGGACTTCCCCTCTGTGCAGTTTGGTCTATCAAAGAGGCATAGAACACCAGAAAAAGCCAAGGACTGGTGTCATGTGTGTGCAAAACTGAAAAGACAGAAACCCATTATTCTCCTTTAAGGCTGTGGTCATCAGGTGAAGATGAGCAGATACAATGTATTTGGATAGATTTGTATAGATACACTGTATTCAGATAGATCTGTGTGGATACAATGTATTCTTTCTTTCTTTCTTTCTTTCTTTTTTTTTTTTTTTTTTGTTGTTGTTGTTTTTGGTTTTGGTTTTTCGAGACAGGGTTTCTCTGTGTAGCCCTGGCTGTCCTGGAACTCACTCTGTAGACCAGGCTAGCCTCGAACTCAGAAATCCACCTGCCTCTGCCTCCCAAGTGCTGGGATTAAAAGCATGCGCCACCACTGCCTGGCGATACAATGTATTCAGGTCAGTTTCTTCTTGGAGTCCACCAACGGAGATGGGCTCGAGGCCTATTTACCAATGTCTAGTATGACAGCAGGCTAGGTAATGACTTTGAACTTCTTTCTGTGGATGTGTGGTACCCTTTCCCTTGTTTCAGACTGCCCCAGATATTACAGACATCAATTTCCTAATTAAATCTGGGGAAACCATTCAAATGTCCCTTAGAAAGAATAATGTCTGTCTCTCACTCCAAAGATATAAAATTTTAAGAAATTGTAATGTACCAAAATTATAATGAAGACAAAACCATGGAGATATTGGTTAAATATTTTTAAAGGTATAGTTGCTGAGTAGAAGAGAGTCGGGGAGAGGGGAAGGAAAGAGGGAGGAAGAGAGGTCAGAAAAGAAAAAAATATCTATTTTCCTCCAAAGTCTCCTCTGTGTGTGTAGAAGGGAGGGGAGGGGGAGTGCCTGGGCAGGGGAAGGGGGGGAGAGAGAACAACTTTGAGATCCTGCAGGTACTGTCCACCTTGTGTTTTGAGACAATGTTTCTCTGTGGCCTAGAACTTGTTCTGTAGGTTAGACTGGCCTGCCAGGACCAGAAATCTGCCTGTCTCTAAATCATCATGGCAGGATTGCCACAAAAACACCAACTACTACCACACCTAGCAGTGTTTTACATGGATTCTGGCAGAACTCAGGTCCCCTTGTTTTGAAGACAAGCACTTTCCTAAGTTATGTCCCCAGCTCTCCTGCAGACACATCCTAACTACAGGAGCAAATCAACAGCCCCTGCCTTCTGTCAGTCATTTCAAACAATCACCAAAAGGAAAATGTCACTAATTCCATTGGAAAAAAAAAAAAAAATCTACCGAGGTTCATCCTTTTTCTCACTACTGACCAATTTCCCATTTAAGAAGCAGCAAGAGCATATATTTCTCTGTCAAAGGCAGAAACTTAAGTTCAATAAACACAGATATTTAAGCACAGGTATTTCCCTGTGTCAAAGATAGTGGGAACGGAAATCTTGGAAATCTTAACTTCAGAATCAAATGCAAAAAACCAGACAGTCACTCACGAAGATCATTTATTCCAGACGCAGTCAGTTGTGGAATTTCACAGGAAAACCCACTCTGAGAGAGGATGAACAGAGGCTAGTAAGATATGATCAATAGTGCCTTCATAGTTGTGAAGAACACTGGGCTTAGCCGCCCGGCCCGGAAGCTTTGCTACAGCTTGGTCTGCAGGAGTTGGAGCGAGTCTGGGAAGATGTGCATTCTTGCATTCTCCCTCCAACCTCCACAGCCAAGTCTCCAGCCTTCCTGGTTTGTGTCACAAGTTCAATTAGGCTATTTAGACACCTTGGACATTCAAATTTTTTGTTTGTTTATGTTTAAAATCAAGGGGGGAAATGTCATAGAAGGCTACCAAATCCATGTAATTTACCCAAGAAATGAGTCTACTGGGTAAATACATACTAGGGGCGTTCTAAAGTCTTATTTATTTACGTTACACACCTCAGTCTGTGGAATAAATAAATACTGGAGCTGGGCACTCTGTGTTAAATCACTTCATGAAAATGTATGTAGACAGGAGATGTGTAAGAAGACCCCACCTCCCACGCTCTCTATGAGGAGCCATTTACTTGGGGTGCAGAGAGAGGGAAGCAAATGGAACCATTTTATGGGGGGTAATTATCTGCTGGCGTCCTTCCCCCGCGGCCACTCCACTCGCCACCCCATCAAAGTGCATTTAGGATCAGCATCTGAAACTTCCCACACTCGTCTCCTTTTCTTTTCAAAGCCAGGACTGCGCCAAAAAAAAACCAAAAAAAACAAAAACCGTGAGCTTTGTAATTTGTTCCTTGCTCTGTCTGTCCCCATCACCTCTTTTTCCAGAAGGCATCAAAAGATTTCAGCTGGGTCCAGCCCGAGTTAGGCAGGTTTTACAAGGAGGAGTCTTCCAGACTGTGGCTAGCTAGCTCTTTGTTCTGTTCGGGAGACCTGAGAGCAGAACCCTTCAGACACTTTATTGATCTTTCTCCCCCTTTGGGCTCATACATGCTAATTGTACCTCTGTAGCAAAAACAATCTTATTATCATGTTAATTAGTGGGAGGGCTGTTGGGGTTTTCCACTTCATTACCTACTAATTTCAAGATAAATGAATCCACAGGTTACTGAGTAAATAAGGTCACCTATCAGGCATTGTAAACGTGTTTGTAAACAGGGCGGGGAGGCTCTAGGAAAAGTGTTTGCTTTTCAAATAAGTGGGCTGGGTGGATTTGGTTTTAGGACAGAGGTGGTACTCCCAGAGGTGGCCCTGTTCCTGAACTCATTTGTGTTGGAAAGGGAGCCCTTGGGGTCCACCTGGCTTCCCACTGAGCCATTTCCTCTAGGGCTTCAAAGGGCTTTTTGTCGCTCCATTCACTCCAGGCCTAGGGCTTTGCCCTGGCTGCAGTAGAAAAAGCACCAAGTGAAGTTTACCCGGGGCAGGGGGAACTTTCAAAGGGGTGGTCGGCAGGGGGTGGACCACAAATCACGCTGTTCTGGCCTCTCTCGCTCTCTCGAATTTGGAGTTTTTCAAGTCATTTGGATTAAGTGAAAGAATTTAGTTATGAGGGAAAATAAGAAAATGAATGTGGACCCAAAGCAAAGACTTTTTTTTTTTTTTCAAAATTCATTAAGACTTGAGAACGGGGAATATGCTAAAAATCTTGGCTCTCTCTCCATACTGAAGACTCCAAACGAAGGGTGGTGGCGATAGTGGTGGAGGTAGAGTGTGCTTTCCTTCCCCCTTTGAGCATGGATTTTAGGTGGGCTGCACTCTATAAAACCAAGGTATTCTTTTTTCTTCTGATTTGCCATAAACTAAAAGAAAAAAGGGGGAAGGGAATAAAGAAGAAAAAGTTTTCTATTTTTATCCACCCAGTGTTCCCGGCTGGAATCCTTCTTGTTCTATTTTATTTGTGGACCCTCCAGAGGCCACACCTCCAACAATCTAACAGCCATCTGAAATGTTGAATTCTCTCTTCTTATTTTTTTTAATTAAGATAATAAATTGGTCTTAAATTATCCCTGAAATCAGACCAGTGTTGATTACAATGGGGCTCACGCTGTGACAGCTCATGATGATGCTATTTTTATTCCTTTTCAACGAGATCTTAATCTCTCCCTGCGTGTAAACAAATTGTCACCGTAACCTTGTGCTCTAATCTATAAAGCATTGGGAGATAACAGATCAGCCAAGATTTCATCAGCTCCCCAGCCAGGGGACAGCCCTTGGCTTCCACAGGCTGGGGCATCTCCGAATTGAAAGGGAATGACACACTTTGAGGTATTCCAGGAGAAGCCGCCCAGAAAGCTGTGGAGATAGTATGTGTGGCCCTGCTGGAGTTCGGAAAATGCCAGGTCAGGTCTCTGTCTGGTCTCTGGGAGAAATGTGTTCCCTCAAAAAGAGAGGGGCGGAGGCAGGGGGTGGGGGGGGGGGGGAAGGAGGGAGAGCCACCATGAAGAAGAGACTGTTTAGGAATTTGAGGGAAGAGAGGGCCACAGAAAGGGCCCTCAGACCAGGACACCAGAGATACAGATGTCAGAAACAGCCTAGAAACGGGATAGAAAAAGACAGAAAAAAAAAAAAAAAAAAAGATGTGGAAAAAGAGGGAAGGGTTTACTAGCTTGATTAAATGGTCAGCCAATCCAAGGAGAGAAACCCATCTCAAGGCTGCTTTTCTGACAACATATTCCAAAGGTGGGTGAGGGGTGGGGAAAAAGAGAACTTTCTTAGCTATTTCAAAACGTCCATATATGACTTCCTCAAGGAGAACATACATTCACTATGAAAGGCAACTTCCAGAAGCAACCAACAATAAAACCCAGCTCAGAGCTATTTACTTCAAAATTAGTTAAGAGTCCCTTATGCCACCACTGTCCCTCAGGGTGGTTCTGGAGAATAGGCAGCTAGGGCCAGGCTCCAGGCCAGGAAGGTTCTCTTTCAAGCCAGGCACTCAGCTCCCTGCAGAACCCAGCCATAGCATGGGGGCGGACACACTGCTGCCAAGGACACCTCTCTCTCCTGTGTGAGCTTGACGGCCCTTCTTGCTAATTTAATAGAAAAGTATAACGAGACAGTTTAATAGGTGGGCTTCTCTTTAGAGTTTAGGAGACCACCAAAGGGGTGCTTCACAGCAACAAAGTTAGCCTCCGAGAGTCCCTAACTTCTAAACAAGTTTTGGGAAACTTAAATAAATTACTTGGGGGTCAGTCTTTTTGAAAGAAAAAAAATCATAGGCCTTTTTTCAATTGTCTGACCTTTGACAATTTATAAAGTGAACAAAACCGTACTGTCCTGTTAGGGTTTCTATTGCTGGGATAAAACATCATGAGCAAATCCAACTTGGGGAGGAACAGTTAATTTATCAAAGATTTTCAGGTCATAGTTTATCACTGAGGAAAGTTGGGCCAGGAACTCGAACAGGGCAGGAGCTGAAGCAGAGGTTGTGGACAAGTGTTTCTTACTGGTGGGGACTTTTAATACACCTAGGACCACTTGCTCAGGGGTGGGACCGCTCACAAATGGTGGAGCCCTCATACATTAATTATGAATTGAAATATCCCATAGGCTTGCCTACAGGCAGGCTAGTCTTAAAGGGACATATTTTTTTTTTTCTCAATTGCTTTGTCTCAAATAACTCTAGCTTGTGTCTGGTTGATAAAATATCAGCAAAAAGTAACAGGTCAAATCCTAACTCCTTAGCTAGTGAATGAGATGAGGTATATGAAGAGGTCTTATAAAGAAAATGTGGAAGGTTGTTACCAGCAAGTGAAAATAATGCTTTTCTAACAAATGTGCTTTATTGTGTATACATGCACATGCATGTGCACATGCACACCACACACCAAATACACACACACACACACACACACACACACACAGACATGCACACACAGACACACACACACCAGAAAACAGGGAATCTAAGTTCATGATCCTTTGTCCAGAAGCAATGTCCTGTGTCTGAAATTTTTGAGAAAGCTTAGTTTGCTGATGCTGACTCCTGGGCAGAAGAGGACCAGCCCACGTGGCATTTTCAGGTGTGCTGTAGTAAAAGCTGCCACACGTTGGGAATTTCTTCCTGGGTCATGGCTGCCTCTTCCTCCAGTTTCTCCAGAGACTTTTTTCCTCCTTAGGAAACACTGGCTTTTGTAATATTAGGTGATATGTAAGTACCTGCTGAGCATTAGTCTGCTTAATTTTATTTTTCATTAAGTCAAAGGATTTGCACGTAATTGGTTTCCCTCCGGGCTTCCTTACCCACCTGTGGCTAGCAACCACAGTTGGGAAACAACTCCAGACAAAGGTGCTTTGGTTTCTGTCTCTCTCTTTCTTTTCTCCTTTCTTTCTTTAAAGAAAAATTTAAAATAGTTGTAGGTTTGCATTAAATCATTGGTTTGCCCCCACCTTCACTTTAATAGTTACCGTGCTTTTCTGAATATAAGGGCAATCTGTTCATTAAAGACAGCTTGGCAAAAATCATATTTCCTACTATTTATTGAACACTTGTTATTTGCAAGACTCTTGTAAAGCATATGCCTTGCAGCCATTTGCCACTTAATCTTCATAACAATTCTGTGATGTAAGTAATTTGTCCAAGACCACAGAGTTGTAAAGTGACAGTCAAGTCTTAAAGGTGGATTTGTCTTTCTCTGCAGGGTATACCTGCCATTTATCCCTAAATGTCATGTAGTGGTTGGCTAGATGAAGCAAGGTACAAGCAGTTACATAGAGAGGGATCTTAAAGCCAAACACTTCCGTTACTTATCAACTGGATGGGGGTATTTCTACCTGCAGGATATTGGGGGTATAGTGAGGCCATAAATTATGTATCAAACATAAAGTTCTGGCCACACCACCTCATAAAAGAATCAAATTTCTTTTATAATCAGAACTTGAATATGATACTTACCTTCCTCCTTGTCTGTGTCTTTTATTTGTTTAGTTTGGGTTTTTGAGACATGGTTTCTCTGTGTAGCCCTGGATATCCTAGAACTCACTCTGTACACAAGACTGATCTTAAACTAAGAGATTTGCTGGCCTCTGTCTCTCAAGAGCTGCAATTAAAGGCATGAACCACCACCAGCTAGACTGTTTTCCAAATTTTACCATGGTATTCAATTCACAAAAAAATGTATAGGAGTGATTTAACATACATATTAATGTCATACATAAAACACGTGAAGACTTTGTACACATCCCCATACAGGCACATATACAAGATACAAACATGTCTGTCACAAAACCAGAGCTATATTCAATATAACATGCATTCTATAACATATTTTAAACTTGGGGAGAAGAAGAAGAAAACAGAGTTTCACTGTGTAGTCAAAGCTGGTCTAGAGGTCAGTATGTAGTCCAGACTAGTTTCAAACTCCCAGGAATCCTTCTGCCACACCAGAAGAGGTCATCAGATCTCATCACAAATGGTTGTGAGCCACCATGTGGTTGCTGGGGATTGAACTCAGGACCTCTAGGAAGAGCAGACAGTACTCTTAACCACTGAGCCATCTTGATAGCTTGGGAGTGAGAGACATAAGGGAAGACACATGGTTCAAAAACTAATACAAAGGTGGATGGATGGATGGATGGATGGATGGATAGATGGATGGAGGATGGGTAGATGTTTAGGTGGGTAGATCATCTAAAAAGTTAATTTATTAGGCTGAAATGTCTTTCTTTGCTTGGTAGACTGTTAGTCTGATCCTGCTTCATCATTGCATAACCACTCTCCCACATGAGCTATATCTTGATGGTGAGACTCTGGAGGACAAAGTGACTGATATAAGTAAAAAAATTCTATCATTCTGGAGAACAGAAACTTGTCCTTTTGCACCAAAATCCATATCCTAGCACGTACTGGGTATTTTATAGAGTTCAAGAGCCAAAGATCATGAGAGTAACTGAGTTTGAGTGTCAGTTTTCATTTTTTTTTTAATTTTTGAAATTCCATTTATTTATTTGTATGTTTGTTTAATACATCCCTGTGTGTGTGCATGCCTACATGTGAATGGGAGCACACATACATTGAAAAGTGTGTGGAGGTAAGAGAGTAACTTGCAGGACTCAGTTCTGATCCTCTACCGTGTAGGTTCCAGGGTTTGACTCCAGTCATCAAGTAAGGCATCAAAGACTTTTACTTGCTGAGCCATCTCACCAGCTTGAATCTCAGCACTTCTAGTGCTGGCAAGGGTACTTGGTGGTGTCTCAATTTCATCATTTGTAAAATGGGATTAAAAGCCAAGACCTTGGAAATTGGCCTGGATGGCACCTCCCTATAGTGTCTGTTTACAGAACCCATGTATACTAGAGCTCAAGAGCGTAGGGTAAGCAAGCTGGGCAGCATAGTATGACTGTGTCTATCGAAACACTAACGTGCTAGAGAGAGGTTGATTCAGGGATTTTACCTTTGTTTTAATACAAACTTCCTTGCACAAGAACTGGCATAAAATAAGTTATAAATATATGTGAATTATTATGGTTGTTTCCATCTGTGGCAGTTTTTAAAGGTAACTGTTTCTTAAATACTTGATTTTCTCATTGGCATGGTCTTATGCATGCCAAAAAAAAAAAAAAAAAAAAAAAAAATGTAGGAAGACATAGAGATGCCCAAAGTCATGCTGTGGCTTTGTAAGTCACAGAAGCCTGCTGACGTCACCGGCCACAAGGCTGAACAAGTCATGATTTTATACCCGTCGAGGCTACATCTTCAGAGTGATCTCGTTGGAAATTTCCAACAATTTTATAATGAACAGGGCAGTAGGCTTTCCCACTGTCTAATTCTTACTGGAAAGAAAACCCAAAGAAACTGGCTGTTCAACATTAACAGCTTGCCCCAAGTTAACTGTGTGTGTGTGTGTGTGTGTGTGTGTGTGTGTACACAACAGTGTAGATACAATCTGAATTCCCTAATGCTTGCAAAGCAGACAGTGACAGCCTGGTAGGTGTGATAGATGGCCGTATGTTTAAGTATCAGGAGACTTTATTTAGAGATTCACTGAGGTCACACCTATAGCAATATCGTCCTTTATCTTATCCTACAGAACCCCCACTGTCCAAGTATAGAGTGCAGCCTGTCCAGCCGGAGTGTAAGAGACACACACACACACAAACAACCCTGGCCTCAGATAACCAGGGCTTGAAGTTCACAGTGGAGGAATGCCCTTTCTCGGGCAAAGGAGGGCCAATGGGCAACTCCTATTTTTCTTCTCAGATTTCTGAAATCTCTTCTCCTCAAATGTAATCAGCACTTTGCTCCATTCACCCTCCACACCACCACCACTATTTCAAACAAGTTCCCGGGGACCTTGATAGCGGGAGAATGATGGCTTTGGTGAGTAGGAGCTGCATGGTAATTCGATTTACACCAAACTGAAAATAAAACCCAGAGGGTCACAGTGCTCCTTGTTAGCAATTACATTTATAAAAGGAAACAAACTTAATTATTCAGCAGCTTCATTAAGACAACAGTAGACAGTGTGTTATCAAAACAAGCCATGTCTTGTAAAAAAAAAAAAAAAAAGATTGATTTCTTCCAGGTACTTTATAGATATCAAATTGAACATAAGTACTAAAAAGCTTGCAAGCTCACCAAGGACAGCCAAAGAGAAAGCTAGCTGTTGGGTATGTATGTAGTTTACTTACAAATACACCTGTGTTTACTGGGCACATGAAAAGCTGTCAAAGAAAAAAGGACAATTTTAAGCAAAGAATCATGTTTTGAAAAATGGCATAGTACCACAAAAGTCAAGTAATATACTTTAAAGCTGTATTGTTTGTAATGTGATGGGCTATCTATGGATGGACAGGAAGGAAATACTCTGGACCACTACATGCCATTTTACCATGACGGAGAATATCACTATTTTTAGGGGTGTTTCCAATGGACTGGATATATGAACAGGATGACTTGGGATAACAGAAAATATGAGCTCATTAGCACCGAATTTGTTATTTGTTCTACAACAAAAAAGTAAATTAAAATGTATTAATGCAGTTAATGTCGTTTTTTAATGTGCATAAGGATGCTGTAAAACTTTTATTAGGGAAATGCGATGCTGTGTTTGTACTCCGGCATCAGCATCCTGTGCCTGTACAATAGCCAATCATATGGTCCAGTGGAACATTCTTGTAATGATGTAATAAAATTTGACCGTGATACTGTAACATATGTCTATGTGAAAGCTGTTGGGATATTTTTATGCGATGTTATTAGAGCAGGTGCCTAAACCTATTATATTTTGTAGTCCAATTTCAGTGGAATTTTTAAAATGTCAAATTCCTAATCTGGAATTGGACTGAAGAAACGTTCCAGTACAGTACCTGTGATCTGCATTCCCCCTCCCGAGGCCTCACTCATGTGAATTGGTGAGCAGTTCCCACCTGAAAGCTCAGGCCTACACAGTTTTGATTTTAATTATGTATATGAGTGCTTTTCTGTGCCTTATCTATGTACTCTAATGTAGAGATACCCATGGAGCTCAGAGGCTTTGGATCCGCTGGAGCTAGAGTTGCAGGCAGTTGTGAACCCCCTGACATAGGAGCTGAACGTTAATGCTGGGCTCACCTCCATCTCCCACCATAAGCTTTTATACGATGCTACTGCCAGCTATACTGTGGAATTTCTCTCATGGATCGCTCTGATTTTTTAGGAACAACTATCAGTACATGTAAGTTATGTTTTTGGCATCCTGATGATCAAATCCAGTGCATTCTTATTTCTGTGCATGTAATGTATGTGTGTGCGCATGGCTGTGTAGGTGCAAGTGCCTGAGCACAGTATGTGGGATGGAAAGTTTGACATCAGGTATCTTCTTCCTTAACCATTGTCCACATTAGCTTTTGAGACAGTCTCTCTCACTGAACCCGAAAGTCACCAATTCTGCCCGATGACTTAGCTCCAAAGATCACATCTCCACCTCACCAGCACTGTCTTCACAGTGGCTCAGTGTCATTTCTGTCACCTCACGTAGGTGCTGTGGGTCTGAATCCAGGCACCTATGCTCACGCGACAGCCACTTCACCAAGGGAGCCATTTCATCAGCCTGCAATATTTGGAATTATTTGTTCTCCCCTGGTTTTTCCCTCTTTGAGTTTTCTTTTTGAGGTCCTGCCTTATAGTTTGGGAACATTCTGTTTCTATTGCCTGCTGAGGACAAGTGTCCAGGAAGCCTAAAGGCAACTCGTAGGAAGGAGAAGCCATCATTACTTAGCATGTGGAGAAGAGCCAAAGAATCATGAGTTGCTCAAAAATAGGTAGTGTCCATTCATGGTTATGGGAAGTAGATAGGGTCCAGGGTGTAATGAATTATGGTTTATTGTATACGGTACTATGGATTTTTGAAAGATCACATACTGGGAGAAAAGCTCACAATTCTTAGGTTTTTCAACTGAGATGAAGAGAGTGTCTTTCTCTTATTTCTTTTTATTCACATGCTTTCCTTGGGAATCTGGGCATGTGACATAAGCTTCACATCAAATCTGAAGAAATCTGGAAAGCGTGTGTGTATATATATACATATACATATATATATGTATATATACACACACACACACACACACACATATATATATACACACACACATATATACTATGCATGTTCACATAGTGAAGGATCTAAAATATTCTGCAGTAAAAACTACTTACATTACAAAGCTTATTTTAAAATGCTTACTTCATGCAACCAATCGGATATTGTTGTTTGTTTTTACATAGTAGCTTGGAGTACAGTGCAAAGGGCATAGTCTACACATACAGTCACAGCAGTGATTTGGGACAAAGATGTCTAAATGACTGTTATTTCATTGTTATCAGAGAATATTAAATCTTGAAAAGACCATGTCTTACTTAGGTACCATATTAAGGCCAATAGATATATTTATTTTTTAATTGAAATGTTAGAATTTTCTTTGTTGAAAGCATTTTATTAATATTTTTTATTAATTTTATTTCTAAAAGGCAAACTGCTTGAAAAGTTTTGGCAATCAAGGCTAAATTAATTGAGAACCTCGAGGGGATTAAAATTCTAAGTTAATTAAAAATTTAAACTGAAAAAATTAAATGGAAATTCCTTTTGGTTTCAACTTAGTGATGATTTTTCTTAAATATGAGGATTTGTCTTGTATTTTACTCTGAATTTCTCTGGATTGGTTAGAAGTGCACAAGATGCCTGAGAATTACCATTTCCAACATCAGCATTCTCCAGTGCTGGAGACCCTTGGACATCATATATGCAGGAGACTGAATGGAGCTGGTCAGAACCTTGGCTTTTGCAGGCCTGATTTGCATCCCAAGCCCATCCCTGCAGTGCTCACACTAGAAACTGTGTGTATGTGCTGGTTCCCAGACAGTCTTCATATAACAGGAGGCTGGAGAGGCTGGATTCATAGAGTCTCTCACTGCTGAAGAAGAAAAATACACATTATGCACGTGTTTGTACATACACCAGTGATTCATGCAGTTGCTTTATTAATTAGCTGTCATAAATCCAATTTGTTATATTTTTATTATTTGCCTATATTTTCCTGTCGCTTTAGAAACAGAATTTCTGGTACATCAGTTATGCAAAAAAATTAAACTGTTTTAAAATAAAGGACTGGCTTTTGCCCATAAATTGGTTGCAAACATTTCAAAAGAGTAGAATTCAGTGTGATCCAAAACCATATTTTTATGCAGAAGGTGTAACCTATCACTATTTGTAGACTCCTGTGTAATCTTTTCAAAGATTCATGGAAACATATCCACCTGTGGGTTGAAGCTCAGTGGCAGAATGCTCACCTAGCATGTGGGGAGGCTGAGGGGCTGCTCCTAAAGGAGGAAAGAAGAGAGAGGAGGGAAAGAAGAAAGGGTGGAGCAACATGGAGAGGAGGGGGGGAAGAGAAGGAGGGAGGATGTGATGGAATGAAGGGAAAGGAAGAGGAAGACAAGTGGGAGGGAGGAGAGCAGAGGAGAGAGGAGGAGAGGGAGGGAAGGGGAAGCAAGGAAAGGAAAGGAGGAGAGGGGAGGGGAGAAAGAAGGAGAGGCAAGGAGAGGTGGGGGTGGGAGGGAGGTGGTTACTTTCTAGGAATCAGTTTTGATGCAGAAGCAACTGTAGCAACTGCATCTACCCAACAGCCTTGGATATTTGTGATTTTTTTGTTTGTTTGTTTGTTTGTTTGTTTTTGTTTTGTTTTTGTTTTTTGAGACAGGGTTTCTCTGTATAGCCCTGGCTGTCCTGGAACTCACTCTGTAGACCAGGCTGGCCTCAAACTCAGAAATCCACCTGCCTCTGCCTCCCAAGTGCTGGGATTAATGGCGTGCACCACCGCCACCCGGCTGATATTTGTGATCTTATTCATCTCATTTAAAATTACTTTCTTTGGATTACACACACACACACACACACACACACACACACACACACTAATTTGCCTACATATATGTGTATCATGTGAGTCTCTTAGGCTAACAGAATTCAGAAAAGGGCTTTGGATTCCTGAGACTGGGGTTACATTCCAGTTGTAAACTGTCCTGTGAGTACTGGGAATAAAACCCAGGGCCTCTGAAAGAGCTAAAAGTACTCTTAGCAGCTGAGGCATCTCTCCAGGCCTCGCCTCATCATTTAAACAATTTCAGATCTTTTGGGGAAAGCAGGAAGGATGGCTTATTAAGATAAACAATATCTTTGGGTGCTATGGGAAGCGAGGTGTTCTTGAAATCCCTGAGAACCTAAATGGAAAAGAGGGAATCCTGGAGCATCGCACCATGGACAGTGGCATCATCCAGAAGGTAAAAGGAACTTACTTCTTTAATCAATGAAAGCCTTTAATGGATGGGAGGCATGGGAAAGGCAACCTGCAAGTTATTCTGAGCCATTGGTGGTGGGCATACGAAAGTGGGATTTTAGGCCTTTCCTACTTAAGCTAACAGGAAAACAGCGCCCACAAACATTACAAATGTAATGCAATTATTTGGCATATGGTTGCCAATGGCATTCAATATAAAGATTTTTACAGAGGTGTCAACTGATATATAGCAAACACACAAACAGTCTCCAACATAGTAAAATATGCAAGGAAAGCCGGGGCAAATGTTAGGCATATGAGTTATGCGAACATTTTGCAGTGAAGGCTGGGAAAGTGCTATGTCACATCGTAGTTAAAAGGAGCAATAAATACCAGGGTTAATGGTGCCAAGGTCTTGTCAGAAATTGGAGGGTGGGTGTCTGCCATAATTTTGGTTTTCACATTCATATTTCTAATCTGTATTTGAAAAATGAAGTGATTAGACTATTATTTCTTCCTAATTTGTTGCACATTTTAAACAGGTGCCAGGTTCAGCTGCTTTCTCCCCTTTTCTCTCCCTCCTCTCCCTTCTCTTCCCTCCTCCTTTCTTCCTTCTCCCCCTCCTTTCTCTTGTCTTCTCATCTCCCCTTCTCCTTTCTTTCCCTTCCTTTTATCCCTCTCCCATCGTTTTTCTGCCCCTTCTCCTCTCTCTTCTCTCACCTCATCCTTCCCCCTTGCATCTCTGGATTCGTTTGGAAATATGGGGAGCCAGATACAAGAAAGGAGGGTCCAGTGGCTTTTTTTTTTAGGTTCCCCTTTTCTTCCTACCTTGGATGGCCTACTCTGTGAAGGCCAAGCATCTCAAGTTGTTTCTGAAACGGTTGGGAGGCTGGAAGGACTTCACACACAGTAAAGGCTCCAGTGGGTTCCATCTCGCTGCAGCTTTGTAAGGCTTCCTTCCCTGTACCTTCCCACTCTCCTGGCAACCGGAGCAGAACTGGAAAGCTGTAGCTACCTTGCCACCAGAGTCAGAGGACCTGAGTTTGATCTCATGGGAGGTCACAAGAATTTGCAAAATTTGCCCTGTGACCTTCACATGCATGTACCATGGCATGTTTGTGTTCACAAATACAACATATGCAATAAACAATGAAGGTTTAAGAGATAAAGAAAATATAGCCTCTGTAGTTTTCCAGTTGCAGAGAGAAAATTAAGGGGACACCATTTTAAATGGTAAGTAAAGTCCTTTTAATTTAACTTTGGGATAGGCATTCTTTCTGATGTGCCCACTGATTCATTTTATATGTACTATTGTTGGGTCCAGCTTACTCTCCATACTTCCATGCAGTCCAGGATGCAGGGACTGAGTAGCATGAAGTAAGCAGTGTGTCTAGGGCTTCTCTTGACAGGGAAGAAGGCTCCTTATAAATTAACTTTATCAGAGGTCATAAACTCTGAATTTTCCGATGTGCCCAATGGCATGAGCAGCAGTCGGTTAAAGCTGTATAACATGCATAGACAGGAGTGGTTCCTCCATCTGAGTGTCCCTCACAGGCAGTTCTGTCTTGTGTGTGCCCTTAGATTGACAGCTGCTGCCATAGAGTCACAGCAGAAGTCAGGGCTGACACCTGGAGCCTGGCTGCTGTGCTGTCTGCAGTTTCGTACTGCAGACGTGTGTGATCCCGGTCTGTCTTTGCTTCAGCTTTTCCACTGAACACTCACTCCCATCACCTTCTTGCTTACCAAGTATGCACTGCTCCTTAGGCCTCACCAAGCACTTTCAAGACTATGCACTTACTTACAAAATGGTCAATGAAGCTTTGACAAATGGGAAAACTGAGGCCCGAACCGGAGAGTCTGACCTTGAAAATTACTCCCCTAAGCTCTGACTCTCAGTCCACTGACTTGTTTAAATGCTATGAGAAACAGACAAAGTTCTCTACTAAAACCTTTTCTGTGAGGTAGTTTCTGGAAAGGCAAACACTGATATAGTCAGTGCTTCATATAAACTTATGATGATTGTGTAAAAAGACAATCAATAAAGCAAGTAGGCGTGGATGAGTATAACTGGGGAAAGTCATAAAATTTGTACAATCAGCAAATCATTCTCAAAGTATACCTCTTGTTTTCAATCAGTAACAAATAGCACTCCTCACAACCAAAGCTGGAAATTCTAGCCTAATAGCTACGAGAACCTGGGGATGTGAATGGATTTCTCTTTGTTCGTGGCATGACCCTAACAAGACATTTCACTGTAACATATTTAAAATTAAAACACACACTCACATTTGGATCCAGAACATGCTGCAACATGGATATCACCTTCCTTAACAGTTCAGAAGGCTCTCCAGCCTCGAGTTCTGTAAGAAATCCTCGGGGGGATGTGGATGAGTGAATAAACTCTGCACTGAGGGTATTGCAAACTTTAGTTCACTTTCCTGATCCCCACGTGAAGAGTGGCTGTCAGCAGACACATTTGGGGTCTTCTATAGGTACATCACAACTAATCAATACAGAAAAACAGCACAGAGTGTATGGTAAGAATTGAAGTTTAGAATTATCTTTATCCTGTTTTCCTTCCCCCAATATCTGATCATGTTCTCCCTTCCCCTTCCTGTCCTCTCTCCCGCCTAGGTTCCTCCCTCCCTCTGTTCCCCATGATTGATTGCTTTCTTCTCCCTCCCAAGTGGGATTGAGGCATCCTCACTTGGGCCCTTTGGCTTATTAACCTTCTTGAGTTCTGTGGATTGTAACCTGGGTATGTACTTTTTTGACTAATATCCAGTTATTAGCGAGCACATACCATGCATGTCCTTTGGCTCTGAGTTACTTCCCTCAGGATGATATTTTCTAGTTCTATCTATTTGTCTGTAAAACTCATGACATCCTCATTCTTAATTGCTGAGTAATATTCCATTGTGTAAATGAACACAATTTTGCTATACACATGATGGCACACTGAAGTTCATCTCTCAAAAACAAAAAAAAAAAAGGTGTGGCAAAAATATCCATTTGTCTATGTCTATTTTGATTAAACACATAATCATAACAGTCCACAGAATATACCACAAACCAAGGAAGAGTACACATAATTACTCTTGAAGCATTTCAGTGTGGCAACATTCTATCAGATAGGTTGTTTTGTTGTGTGGTTTTGTTTTTTAATCCTATGTAGTCATTATCTGATTCATTTTAATTGAATTGTCTAGAAAAGATACAGAACTTGACACTGCAATGCAACTCTGTCATTTGCAAATCTATTGGGCTACATTTCACAGGCACTGGGATGCATATAGACTATGAGTCATAGGTACCATATACCTGAGAGAAAGCCTGGTTTTATGTGCCCCTTTCCTCATTTATTGGTTGAGAGGGGCTGTCAATAACCTAACTACTTCCCCACATCTTAAAAGTCCCAGGGATATCTCTATCCATCTCTGCAATATTCAAATTAGTAGATGAGTCCTTCGGAACCAAGCCTTTCTGATCCTCAACATCCATGAAGCTGGAAGAGTCTACCTGGGTACCTCTTTCAGTTTGCCAGGAGTTATTCTATCTCCAATCTAAGAGGTAAAGGAAGAAAGTAACTCACTGTTGGTGCCAAGGGCCCAATACTGGCATCCTTTGCTCTACTTCTGATCAACTTTTTTCTTCCCATTTGTGACACAAGGCTATGGGTAAGAAGAGACTTTGGAAAAGTTACGGGAAAGGATGGTCCATGACCCTACTATCATCATGGAACAACAATGAAAAAGAGTCATAGGAGATGAGGTGGCAGAGAGCAAGAGCTCAAGAAGAGTGGGAAGGAGACCATGTCTGAGATTTCTGGGAGGTCCTTCCAGTTGTGCAGTCAGATCTTGGCTTCACTCATTTGCAATGTACAAGAGTATTGCTGGTTGTCCACAGGTCCCTTAAAGGACAATGTCTATGCAAGGCCCTGAGCATGTACCTAGCATAGGCCATGTAAAATTGTTTTTAATAAATGGGTACAATGATGACTTTATATGGAAAAATAACAAAAGCATTTTCTTTGTTTTGTTTTTAATTATTAGAAAATTTTAGTGATTGTATACATTTATCATGAAAAAAAAAAAAAAAACCTGTTTGTGCAGACCAACTGAATCTCGTTATACCTGTTAGGCTCTGACTAGCTTGCAGAGAATTTCTGAATAGGCTGAATCTTGTCACCACTGAGCACAAGGAATTCACAGTGAGTCCACAGTGAATTAATTGAAATATGAGACACCTAGGCTCATGACCTCCAGTGTCTACCTCATAACAGAAGTCCCAACCAATGTTAGTCAGTGTTCAGTTACTATAACAAATACTTGGATAACCGAGAGATATCAAGAGAAAAGGTCTGTTTCCACTCATTGTCTTAAAGATTTCAGCTCATAACCAATTGGCCTTCTTTTAGTTCTGCCTTGGGGCAGTATCTCACAATGTAAGCAAATAGTAGAGACAACTGCTTATCTAGTAGGTAGAAGGAAAAAGACCAATGTCAAATCTCCTCTTCAAGGGCGTGCCTCCAATGACCTAACATAGGATAACCTGACCTTTCTTATCTAAAGGAGAAGACAAATTCATTCCAAGGAAAATGAATTCTACCCCAAGTCTTATAACAAACATAAAGAATCATATGAACTATTTTTTTTTTCTGAATTTGAGAGTCTCTCACCAAGTTCATTTCTATCTAGAACAAAAGCCAAAGTTTACTATGTGGGAGCCCAAAGCTTCCCCTAGTATATCTAAGTCAGGCAGTTACAACAGCTACCTGCCTTTCCACGGATGGAATCTCCGACTTCTCTAAAGCCAAGCTCTCTTCTTTAACTATCTCTGCATATACCAGAATACATATTGCTAAGACTGTCTTGTTCTGTCAACCTGTTATGATGCCTATGTTGATCTTTCTTCCTCCAGAAAGATGAGCATTCCTGGCTCCAAGTCAGAAATGTGGGTCATTAGAAACCACCGCAAAAGCTAAGAAGGTGTTTTAGCTTTTTCTCTCTCCATGACCAGAAGCAATGTGGAGAGGGAAGGGCTTATTTGGTTTATGTGTCCCAGTTGCAGTCTCCTATGAAGGGAAGTCAGGACAGTAACTCAATCAGGACAGGAACCTAGAGGCAGGAACAGAAGCAGAGTATGGAGGAACATTGCTTACAAGCTTGCTGCCCCTGGCTTACTCAGCCTTCTTTCTTATACATCCCAAGACTACCTGTGAAGGGATAGCACTACACACAAAGGACTGGGCCTTCCCAAATCAATCACTAAGTAAGAAAATGCCCCACAGACATGCCTACAGGAAAATCTTAGGGAAGTGTTTTCTTACTTGTTTCCTTTTAGATTACTCTCGTTTGTATCAAGTTAACCAAAATGCCAACCAGCTCAGAAGGTAAATACATGTGTGTATGAGCGAGTGCACACATACCCATATGAATAATATGGCCAGGAACTCTGTGCTTGGAGACACAACAGAAATCACTTTTACTATACTGTACATTAGGAGCACAAAAAAAAAAAAAAAAAAAAAAAATCCAGTAACTCACCATGATGAGATTTGAACCCAGGCAAAATGCAAGTTATTAACAAGAATGTGAACCCTGCTACTATAAGCTCAGTGTGGTCAAGAGAAATATGAAAACCAGAGTGATTGTGGATTACAACATATTTGTGTTCCTTAACAATGCAAAGTGGACCAGGATTTATCACTGTGTCTAAAATCGGCCAACACACTCCCACGTACGTGAAGACAAACATTAGCCACGGAAGAAGAAATAAAAGGGCACAGTCTAGGACACCTGGCAGTTCCTTCCCCCAAATTCTTTCCTTGTGTAGCTGCACAGAAATGTCCTCTGCATTGCTTCCCACTGTGTGGAATTCAAGGAATTATGTAGAAGGAGCACCCACCATAGACTTAGTTCTGGACAGGATGTGTTAGCTGTCACTCAGCCCAATAGCTTCTCTGGGAAAAACTCAGAAACCAGAGAAGCTTGTATCACATACCTGAAACTCCACATCCCTCTATGCTGTGCATCATTTCTCTTCCTCCCTAACTGTATATGACTCAATACCAAGTTGGCAATGGTAACATTTTCAGCCGCGGCCAAAATTTAACCATGTAGCATCTCAGGGGTCTTTGCCTCATTGTTTCATCCTCCCAGAACCTTACTTTGGGTCTGTTGTGCTAACACGACAGAATAAAAGTCTGAAAGCTCTCCTTGCTGATTCAAATAACTCCTCACATGGTTCCCTAGCCTCTACAAGGGTGAAGAGTAGCTGCACTCACTAAGTCTCTCCAATCAGAAGACTTCAAATGTTTGGATCTAATTTCATGTCCTGATCACATGGGGAAAACCTCTCTACATGATCTTCATGTACTTTTAGAATACTCAAGCCATAGCACCTCTTCCTGGATGCCTTTGCTTATTCTCTAAACCTGTGGTGGAGAAATGTGGGCCACTTTCTTTGCAGCTGTGTGCAATTCTTATCAGTCAATGTCCAGCTGCCCTTGGCTCCCTCGCTGGTTGAAAGTGACTCCCTCTGGCCCCAGTTAGGAGCCGCTAAAGTACATGCAGACTGCACAACCCTTCCCCCTCACAGATAAAAGACTGTGAACTACACAGACTTGATTTTAATAGCGCCTCAGCTAGGTCTCTGGTTTTAGCACCCACAACTAATTGCGGGGCCAACTGGAGCAGACACAATTGAACACACAGTTAAGTAGCCCCTTCGCCACCTGGCTTGCACAAACAATTAAATATTTGCACCTGCAATCATAGTGCGTGTGAAAGTTATCCCTGTAATTAGTTATCAGAGTATAAATAGAGACAATCTTTAAAGCCTTGTCTAATTCTAATAGCTATTTTTAAATAGATTTTCTTTTATTGAAATAAAAGCACACCAAACTAATTAGGTTTTCATCAAGAAACCTCACATGGAGTTGTTTTCAGGTAATCCCTAAAAATACAGCTATTATTGTTTTTACCCATGACTTAATTAAAAAGGAATGTTGTTGGTGTGTATTCTTCGTGTGTATGTTTTATTGGTGGTGTATTGTGTATTGGTGGTGCATCTGAGTGGTGCTACAGGGATGTAGAGGTGAAGGTGGACATCAGGCGTCTCTATCAGTTACTTTCTACCTGACTTTTTGAAACAGGATCTTTCACTATCTAGGATCTTACCAATTTGTCTAGCAAAGCCTCAGAGATCTTTCTGTCTCGCCTTCATCAGTGCCGGAATTCCAGGCAGGTACCACCAGCTTTTCCCCACTGATGCTAGGGGATTGTATTTGAGGCTTTATGCTTGAACAGCAAGCACTTTATTGACAGAGGCATCTTCCCAGCTCCTTATTTGTGTCTATTTGCAATGAATGCAGCCTATGATTAAGTCTATCCATCACACAGTCATTTGTTCAGTGACTACACTGAGCACATACTATGTCTTATGCTTGGCGGAGACTTGTGCCTCAGATATTTTTCATGAGAGAGTTGCTTATTTCTGCCATGCTGGGGAAAGTACAAGAATAAAGGAGTCTAGCAAATAAGCATGTCGCCAAACGATAGGGCATGAAATGCTTCTTAACACTGATGGTAAATCAAGTCTCCCTGCCTCTGCCCCCAAGAGAGATAACATGTCTATGTCTTAGTAAATACGTTCAGTACAGATGCATTTTATGTTCCTTTATCCGTGACATCTGTACTCTAATTTCCATCCCCCATGGCATCTATATTAAGCACCCAAAACCCTATGCCTGTAGCTTGCCTCTTTGTAATACTTAGATTCCACACAGGTCAGCCCTCTTTCCTGAGTATTAAAAGTGATGATTTCTTGCTTTTAAGAGCTTGGTGCCTTGACAACAACATACCTCGTCTTGGGCTAAGGTAATCCATTTAAGGTAGACCTGGAGAGAGGTTTTACATTTTTGTTTGTTTGGTTTTTTTTTTGAGTGTTTGTTTGTTTGTCTTTCTTTTTTCTGGATGCAGATCTTATGATTTTTCACATACTACAGAATTTTGACCAGACAACCTTGAGTGTTCAGAAATTACAAAAATCCGCTTGAAAAACCCTCTCACTCCAATGAGAAGACCTGAGATGGGGGGAGGTAAGAAAACTGATCAGTGCCCTCAGAGTGAGCAGGGTGAGGGGCCAGGCTGGGAGTTGGGATCAGCCTTTAGACCTTGAAGTGCAACAGCTGTGGATTGTCTTTGAGGCTGAGGATCAAGCAGAGAATATGAGATAGGCAAACGTTGGCTTAAACTTTCTTCTCCCCTTTGATTGTCCTTGGGCATCTGCCTCATCTCCTGTCAAGAATGTTTGGCAGCTGTTAGCTCAGAATAACACAGTTCTGTTGGGCCAGCCGCTGCTCGACTCTTCAAACACTTTAAGCGAACTAGTCTCCGTTATATGTCTGGCCTGACATGCAGCTCTGCTAATGCCTTGAGCTAACCAGCTTTTGCTCGGCCATGGAAAACACAAGGGGAGAGGCCTTTAGTTTATTTTCCTCGTGTGCTAATTGGCTTTAATTGTTGGCCAATTGGATTTCAAGTTCAGAAAAGAGTGAGCTACACAAAGACAAGTGTTAACTTAAGACCGTGGGAGAGGCTGGCTACCCTTTGGGTCTCTAAGATGATGGACTTTATGCGGTTGCAGATACCTCTTGGAAATGGGAGTTCTGGCGAGGCTTTTCTCTATCACCCTGATGTTCTTTTGTAAAAAAAAGAACATTGTTCTTCCCCCATCGGCCAAAGACCAAACACTAAGTCCAGTTACTGAAAACTGGGGCATAAAAATATCAAGCCCATTTAGGTCCCTCTATGTTTTCAATTTTTATTCTAATTACCTATTTCTGGCAGTAATAAATTACCATATGTAAAAGGAAGTGACTAAAAAAATCTTTTAAGTGGACATTTTCCTACCTAATGCTTGAGATGATAAAAATGCTATGATAATAAAAATTTAAATGTACTCTACTCATACTTTATACTATCCTCATGGAAATTAAATGATGATCAAATAAGAGCATCAAAAAGCAGTCTCCAAAATGCCCTCCTGCATAGAAAATGCAAACTGGGTCACATCAGTGAACTCTGTAAGGGGCTCAGGATGGATCCTGTCAATAGCACCGATTTATCTCCTATAGGGCTGTTTTATGGAATGTTTGGAGGGTTGCTGTGACTTGAATTTACTATTGTTAATGTGGGGATATAACCAGCTGATGACTTGTTACCCACTTTCTGGGTCAAATGTCCCTTGAAGAGCTCTCTTGAGTGCTAATTCCCCAAATTCCCCTTGTCTATATTGGGTCTGAAATGTATCTAACAAGCACAAATGGTCCTACTGCTTTGATGGACTCTGACAGTCGCTCAGTGTAACATCTGTCAACTCCATCACAGAATTTTTGACATTTTTGACTGAATTGACCAGGTGCTACAACCAAATAAATCCACCGGTTGAATTTCTTGAAAATGATCAAACTAGTTTTACAATTGTACAACGCCAACATGTACACCCTCATTGGTATTCATAGGTCTGTCTAGAGAGCACATAGAGTTCTGTCACTTTCTACATCAAGACCATGCACATATATGTGAATTATAATCTAATATGTATTACATGTGAGGCTTTCTGCTGGTTAACTACCTTAGCACCCATAATCCATAAGCACTGTCCTACAGCATCCATTCTACACACCTTTAGTTCCCAATATGGTAATGCAATCACCAAACTATTCCATAGTTTTTTCTTACTCTGGCTCCTAACCTCAGTGCTCGTGCTTAGGGCACATGCCTTGTTTTGTCACAGAAACAAATGATCCTAAACCACGTGGAGCTGGTTTTGGATACACCTTCCCTTCCCACAGTCTATATAATGTTTACCAAGTCCATACTAAGGTTTTGTTGGTAATAGCATTTATCAATCTGTCCTGTCCCCATTGGCTCAGGAGTATAAGAATCATGGTTGCAAAACTCTGTGTCTTTTTTGTCACTGATGACTTCCAAATGCCAGAAACTGGCCTCACATCTTACACATAGACATTTGACCATGGTGCCAGAGATTTATGGGCCAGCAATGCTTCTTGCAGAGGATTTGAACGGAAGAGCTCATTCCAGAACTCAAGCTGTATCTCAACTCTCTCCATGCTTTTTACTTTCTTACCTCAATTAAGTTGCTGTATTCTGCATCGTGTTTATGATTTTGACATCTCATTTTCCTAGACTATGGTTTTCTAGATTACGAATAAATGCCTAATGTACCAATCCTCTCTGTGGTCACCTCAAGAGCTTCCAGAAAGTAGGGGCCAAGAAACATACCCAGAAAAAACAGAGTTCACTAGAATGATCTGTGCAGAATGTAGGATTCATAGTAGAAAAACTACAGGAACTCTACTAAATGTCACATTCTATTCTCTGGCAGTTCAGTATGGTTGGGGGTGAAGGGGAAAATGGTGCGAATCATTCAAGAGAGGAAAGAGTAGGCATGGTGCACCACTGGCAATTTAGATCAAAATCACAGAATTAGTGACTTTTGGTGGTTAGGAGCCATATATTCTTTAATACAACTATATAACAATGTAATTGTGATGTCATAGATCAATCAGGTTAAGTAAAATTTACAGAATCACCAACAAAAGACTCGGGGTGAGCCACGGCATTTGTATATAAAAACTGGTCAGCTCTCAGCAGGAGTCTGCAGTAGATAAGATGTCTCCATCTCTTGAGAGGATGATTGGTTTTTTACCTTCTCCAGACTGTGACTGATTCACTCCACAAGTCACTTGGCCAGGTGACAGGGAGTGGAATACACTCCTGCAGTCACTTTGATCCTTCTCAGGGGCTGGAAACACATCCTTTCTAGACTCTTCACAAGAAGGCCTGTATCTGTTTGTCACCCTGATTTTCCCTCAAGAGTGAAAACCTTCTGAAGAGCTAAATGATACCATGAGTGACACTTGGCCCTGAGCATCCATTTATAGCTAGAAAAGTCATCCTCCCCTGGAGAAATGGGATCGTTATCTCAAGCCTTGGAAACTTCCTCTCTTTATATTTTCTATTTTCTAGTAGCTACTTCAAGTCAGAAATCATTTCCCCTTACAATCTGTACTAAGAAACCTTTCTCCAAGCCATCTAAAATGATTTGAGTCCGACCAGGACTCTGATTGGAAAATCTTGACTTTTCAATGTTTTGGGCTCTTGGTCTACCTTAATAAGCAATAGCCTAATGACTGAGCACTGACAGCACCTGTCAATCATGGTACTGAGGACATTACTCCAGCTCTTGGATGCAGTCTTTTCCATCCTGTTAAAGCTTGTTCTCAGTGCACATTGAAACCTCATATTCACATGCTGGAATCCTAACCTCCGAGATCTTAGGAAATGGAGCCTTTGCAAGGAACTAGGGTAAGACGGTAGACCTCTCCATCTGGAATTAGCACCTTTATGCATACACCCAAAGGAGCTTTTTTGCCCCTTCCATCCCATGAGAATACCCTGAGATGTGACCTTGAGAAAGCAGATTCCCATCAGACAGCACATTTGCCAGGTCCTTGATCTTAGGCCTACTGTCTATAGAGTTTAAGATCTAATTCCGTGATGCTTATAAGCCATCTGGTCTAGAGTAGTTCCTTATAGTAGTTCAAAGGGACCTCAGATAACTAGGATATGGCCAGAACCACTAGCCCACTGAGCACCACACCCCTTTAAGTGGATTTAGTTGCATTGTTGTTCACCCTCAAAGTCCAGGCTCTGGATGCTGTTGAAGTCAGGCAGCTAGAAAATTGGGAGTCATTTCTTCCAAGACAGCTGCCTTTTCCAAATAGCTGGATAAGGAACACTGGTAATTCAAGAAGAATGCAAATAGGGCCTAGAACTTGGACTTTAGACTCATGAATTGGACTGGTCTGACCAGTTCAGGCTCATGGAACATATTGCTGATCCATTCTTTTTTGGGTTTCTTCCAAATAAAAGGTTATTTATGCTGACATATAATATGAGAATATTTATAAATAAAAGCTAAAGAACAAAGCTAGGCTCTCACACGATGATTTCTTTTTCTTCCTGTGACCACCATGTTTACTGAGCTAGGAAAATCCAGTTACCATTGCTACACACTGTCCTACACAGTGTTCAGGGTACACTGAACCTGTGTACCCTGGCATCCTCGTGACCAGGGCTCGGTGTTTAATGAATGACTATTCCAGGGAAGCCATGGTGTGAGATCTGTACCCTATGAAATGCTAATCAGTGCTACCTGTTCAGTGTTTCTGAGCCTGAGTCCTAGGATACGCTGGGTTTCATAGTTCAAATATGATAATATATATATATTATATGGAGATGATCTAATCATTTGATTCTACTTAAAGATCACATGTTAAACCACTGGTAGCTCTGCTTGAGATGTGCAAACAGATTTTCAAGATTTACAAATAGTTCACAGATCCTGCATCTCTCCTCTTCCATTAGGCCAACAATAATTTTGAGAAGGAACAAAAGTGTCCTATGAAAGATAATCATACCAAATGCTTTATTGTCTCCGAAAGTTTAGAATTTAGACGATTTTTTTCTTGCTATACAAATGCATTTCATATGGAAGAAATATAGGCATGAAAAAGAAAGTTAACTTTCCATCCCATTCCAGAAGGCAACTCATTGGTGCAATTGTTCTGGGGCACCGCCTCTCTTCTTAGCTCTCCTGACCTTGGATGACTGCCTTCTCTCTGTCATTTGGATGTGCTGTGCCCTTATGGATGGGTCATTTTCCTTTGAAGGTTCAGGAGGATAGTCTGGAAAGCCTCCTGCTATCATTTTTTCCCCTGTAAGCAAAACAAGACCACCCAGAGGTTTGCTGGAAGAAATACTACATCAGTTATCAGGCCTGAAGCTCAGGATCTAGTCCAGAGAGCCAGGGAAACTGAGAAGTCACCAAGGTAAAGATGAGCTTAGGCAGAATAACTGGAAGATGGGCTTTGGACCACTCCAGAGCCTCCTCCCTCCCTTCCGCTGCTTACTCAATATTCAGCTTCACAACTAGATGGGTTGTTTAACTTTTTAAAATACTTTATGACTTTCTGGGGAGAGGAAGTAAATCAAACGGGAGTGGGGCAGGAAGCATGGTAGGGGAAGGTCAGTGGAGGCAGAGAGAACAAAGTGTATTAATACATGTGCATGGAAAGGTCATACTGAATCTAGTAATACATATGCCAACCTAGAAAAAATAATTAAAAATCACTACAGCATCGATAATTATTTCTTTTTCTGACTGCTCTATTTTCATTGCTTCCCATTACTGTACCAATATCTGAGATAATCCAATCTAAAAGAGGAGAGTTTCTCTTGGCTCGTGGTGTCACCAGTCATGTTCCTTTAGGGCATGTGACAAAGCAGCAGAGTATGTTGGAAGACACACTAGAACAAAGTACGTACATCACAGTGGTGAGCAAGACACAGAGGCTAGCATTCCGCAGTCTCCTTTGAGGGTACATCCCGGGGATTTAAAGGTCCCTCTCTTGGGTCCTACCTCTTAAAGCTTCTGTCACCTCTCCTATAGTGCCTTGCTTGGGAGAAAATTTTTAATATACGGGTCTTTGGAAGACATCTTATATTCAAACTATAGCTTAGCCTAATTCTCACCATAAATGTTTGGATGTTAGCTAAACATAAGGTCTTACCTACCTACCATCATATTATAACCACACACACAGAGCTTTACATTTTCCCAGAGGAGATTCGTCTAAGAAAGCTTATGTTCCCCTTCCTAAACAGAGACTAGGAGGCAGTGGACAGTCAGAATGAACTTTTTTTGCACTTTGGCACACTTTTATTTCACCCTGACCTAAATTCTTAGCATATCCATCAAGGACATTCCTTTGGCAGGGTGTGTCTCCAAAGTTCCCTGAGGATCAGTTTCTCCACATCTCCTGGACTGCTTGTTTCATGGAAAGAATCACTGCCTTGGACTTTGAGTTGAGGCTGTTTCCAGAGGCTGTAAAGACTCTAGCAAGGTCTTTCAAGGTCTGCATCTTAAACAGCTATGATGGCTCACCTATAGCAAACTCACAGAATCTAGAACCCTCTCTCCATCACCTTCTCAAATAAGACCTCATAGGAGCACTCTCTGAAAGAAAGGCCTCATAGGAATGCTCTCTGGAAAAAAAAAAAAAAAAAAAAAAAAAAGAAAAGAGAAGCCAATCCTTCAGAAGCAAGGAATGGTGGTGAGTACTGTTCACCTATTCTACAGGTGAAGATTCACACACAAAGAGATATAGTCTGTCTTTTTTTTTTTTTTAAGGAAAAGAATCACCTTTTTACAAATATTCATTAAACAATTTTTACTATATCCCAAGCGTTATGCATGATTACTACAGAACAGGCAATGTTCTGGTAAAGGACCTTTCTATTCCAGTGCCTAATGGTGAAGTGCAGTAGGAATAGATACCAAATATTTATAAGGTAAATTTCAGATAAAAAAACTCCATAAAAGTACGGTAGTAACAATGATTATTATGAAAGGGTGACAAGTGTGGAGGTGACTTAGAAGTGATCCAGTGAGGCCTCCATAGCTTTTGTATTGAGTTCTAACAAATCCACCACGCTACAGGTGAGCAAAACCACTCTCGATTGCAGGGAGAGGGCGCAGGAATCAGTGATGCATCTATGCGATTGGAAATAGTGAGTCTCCACTGAACAAAAGAGAAAGCTGTGGTGTGAACATGACAAGGCGTGAATAGAAATGTGTTTCCTAATAGTCAAAGGAGACCAGACTAGGATGGACACACACACACACACACACACACACACACACACACCAGTCATAGAACATAGACCTATAGAAACAACATTGCAGTTGTGACTGTCTATCATGCCATTGGATTTCAAGATACGCTCCTGGATTCGGGCAACTCTTCCCACTTATTCAGTGGAGATGCTAATCTGAACAGTAGTTAATTCAATGTCTTAAACTCTTATCGTTAATGAGCAACAGAACCAAATGTCAAGGTCACCTCTTCCTTGGCCCTGTTTTTAATGCTTATGTGGGGGGGGGGGGAGAACCTTAAATGAACACCACCATCTGAAACAGGCTTGTTTCCTTGTTGCTTTAATAGACCTAGGAATTGCATTTAAAACATAAAGTAGCTGATTGTGTGTTGCTGAGAACGGCATCTGGATCCAGGGAGCATGGCAGCATAGTTGCTGGCTGCAGCTGTTGTGATCCAGAAGTATGGTATCAGGTGTGATGCCTACCCTCCCTTCTCAGAGTGCTGAGGATGGAAAGGACTTCATGCTTCAAATAAGCAACATGGGATGTGTGCATTTGAGAAATTTGAGACTCACTTGGCTCTTCCTCAGTGAACGCTAGCAATGCTTACACTTGAAACAGTTAAATAGTATAGAGTCCCACCCAGAAGACAGTAGGTAAAATGTGTATGAATAGAAATGCCTTATGTGAATGCTTTAGAGTGAATCTTATTACCTTGTTGAGGGATGAGACTAAAACCATTCCAACCAAAATGCCCAAAGCGGGCTCTTGAGTTGCCACAAGTAAGAGATGTTTACTTTTCTTTAGATTCATTCATCTTCCAGGATTAATTGCAAAGTATACTGTGGTTTGTGGCAACAGCCGTCAGACCTGTGTAGAAACCCACAGCAAAGGCTGAGATGCCACTTACAGCTTCCCAAATAGGCACTTCAACTGCTTCTGTTCCAATGAGCCAAGGCAATCTAAACCAAGCTGCGGCCCACCGAGGTGGGCTACAGATAGGGGAGCTGCACACGCCTGTGTGGTGGTCTCCTCCGGAGGGCCTTGGATTACACCGCCCAGCAGCCACCAGCTCTTCCTTTGGCCTCAGCAAACTTTGCGGTGGTGCCTTTTTTTTTCCTACACAGCAGGCCCGCTAGCGCCTCTATGGCTGCTGGGGCCAAATCCCAGGAGGCAAGAGGGTGTGGGGCCCAAATTGATAACTGTGTCCACTGACTTTTCGTTCACAATTCCACCTCTTTCATTATGTTGGAGAGCTTTGTCCCACAGAAGGAGCTTATGCAGTGGTCTGTGAGGAGACGGGACCTTAGTGAGATAGAGCACACAAAAAAGTGTGACCAATTGCAATGACAGGGCTGCGGTGGTCACTTGTGATGGAGTGAAATTAAATCCCCCACCAGACAATACCCTTTATTCTGTGTCTATGGGGACCCTTGTTGAGCCTAGATTGAGAGAGAAAGTAAGAAGAGGGTAAGAAAGATCCACTCAAGCAGTCAGTCAAAGGGATATTTTTTCCATGTTCACGGGATTTACTTTTCTCAACAAAACGACGCTATAGCACACATGACAGCCATCTTGGCTTCCTTTAAATGTTATCAATGCATAGGGCACTCTTTATGAGCAACCCACTAAGCTTTATTTATTTCTTTTTGTAATAATCTAATTTTGAATGTCCAAATCAAAAATGTTCATTATAATTAAGATCTGTACAATTTCCCCAACCCTGGTGTTAACCAGGTGCCCCCCTGCTTAGCTTCTGAAGTCAGATGTGTTCAGGGTGATGTGGCCACAGGCATGACTTACAGAGTTTCTAAAAGATTGTGTCAGGGTCCAGGTCCAGGTTGCAGCAAGAATATCCATTTAAGAAGACATTTAAGAAGAGATATTTATAGCTGTACCATGCGTCCTGTTCACAGATTTCCGCTCCCACCTTACGGATTACCCTGGAACCAAAGGAAGTAATTGTCCCCAAGGGCCCAGGAAGGAAGACCCCTGCCTCAGGATGAATATCCTAATAGAAGTGGGGGAGGAAAGGGGGACTGAGGTTGAGTCAAATTCATGGTACAGGATTCGTGGTTTTAACCACTTTTAAAGTATATAATTTAATGGCTTTTAGTTCACCATAATGAACGATTAACAACATTATATAACTCCAGAATATTCAGCCCCACCAAGGAAAGCTCTGTTCAGTAGGTAATCACTCCTCATTTTACCTTTAACCTCATTCCCTAGTAACCACTAACTGGCATCTGAAGAGATGCCTACTCTAGACATTTCATCTGAAAGGAATCATCCAGTGTACTGTCTCTTAGGCCTGGCTTCTTTCACTTAACGTAATGTTTTCAAGATTCATGTAGGTGTAGTGTAGAAAATTGGTTTCCTTTCGATGGCTGACTAATATGCCACTATATAGATAAACCATGTTGCTTATTCTTTCATTAGTTGGTGAATATTTGGGTTGTTTTCAGTGTTTTAAAAATTCATAGATATTTGTAGGAGACGTGGTAATCTTATTTTTAACTTTCTGAGAAATCATCTACTTTCTACAATATTTGTTTGTACTACCAGCACCATACAATTATTCCAATTTCATCCACTCTTTTGTTGGCATTTGTTATTGCCTGATAGCATACATGAAGCAGTGTTTTGTGTTTATTGACCATTTATATATATATATTTTTTAGTAATTTCTAGTATAGTCATATATTCACTCTTTTAAAACTTAGGTTACCTCATTTATAAGTATGTTTGTATGTATGAGTTTATATGGTAAGCATGTGTATCTATGTGGTATGTGTGAGTTTATATAGCGTGTGCATGTGTAGTGTTAATTTACATGTGTGTGTGTATATATGTGTGTGTTTTGTATATATGGGTGCTTGGGTATGTGGTATATGTGTATGTCTACTTTGTGTGTATATGGGGTGTTAATTTATATGTATATGTATGTGTGTGATGTTAGTTTATATGTGTATGATTGTGTGCATATAGTGTGTGCTTGTGTATATGTAGTGTGTATATATTTGTGTGGAGTGTATATATGTGTATTATGCATGTGTATATGTATATGTGTATGTACATGTATGTGTATATGTGTGTGTGCACGCGTGTGTGTATGCTATTGTATTGCACTCACAGAAGCCAGAGGAGGAAATAAGGTATCCTGATTTATCACCCAATATCTTATGCCTTTGAGACTCACTGAACCTGGAGCTAGGCTGGCAGTCAACAACTTCCAGAGATCCTCCTGTTTCTGCTCCATATGACTAAAGTTTCAGACATGTGCAGCTGTGCTCAGCTTTTTATGTGGGATTGGAAGGTTTAAACTCAGATTCTCATGCATGCATGGAGAGCACTCTGAGTCAACATCCTGTTAATTTTTGTTGTACAGCAAACGCATCTGACATCCTGGATTGAATTCCTGTTCTGTCACTCAGGACCTGCATAAGCATAGGCAAGTCTGGACACCACATGTCTTAGTGGCACTGATGGTACAATATCAATATTAAATTGATCTTGTAGGGTTCCCAGGAATATAAAAAAGGATGATGGATATAAAGTTACCAGTGAAGTATCTGAAATACAGCAGTTAATCACAAAGAGACTCCTGGCCTGCATATTGAATTTGCCATTATGGCTGGTACCAGGAAAAGCAAAGGAATGGAAGGACTAAGCCCTAAGTGGGTAGTGGCTGAGGACTGGACCCATTCTTGATGGATGGCTTTCTGTTCACATCCCCAGTGGAAGGAACCGGAGCATCAACACAGCAGCTCAGGCCACCTGGAAGGAGCTGTAAGGACTGAATCAAATAAAACCAAAGTTGGAGTGGGATCTTGGGGCAGCATTTCAATCAAAAGTTTATAGGTTTCTGCTATTAAGCAATTCAAGCAGTCAGTTGATAAATATGTACTGAGCTTCCCCTCTATGCCAGGGGTACAGAAATAAAGAAAATATAGTGCCTGCCCTTGAGGAAAAATCGAGATGAGATGAAAAATGGAAAGATGAGACCTCATATCACTGTCGGGGAGGTCTGGAGCTAGTGACCGGGAGTGTTTAAATGGTCATTAATGGAAAACCCTTCAAGTGGAGAAATGTTAGCTGACACCAACCAGTTTTATTTTTTATTTTTTCTAAAAGAAGGACAAAACAGTTGAAGAAAACAATCTTTTGATCGTTCTTTTCATGAAAATTGCCCATTTCACCTAGCATCTGTACTTTCAAAAACATGCAATTTTTACTTATTAACATATCCACGGAGAAGATTCAAAAACCTAAAATTGCTTTTCTGTTTGATTTCTTATCTTTGTTTAATATGTAATAAATAATATAATGTGATCATATATATATATATGTGATCAATGTATATATGTAATATATATATACATATATATATACACACATATATTGATGTGAATGATACAGAAAGAAAGGCATGCCTTCAGTTCTGCAACATAATGAACCATTACTCCCTTTGCATGGTATGAGAGATGAGCCCAGCTTCAGAGACAATGTAGGCTGAAAATTGATTTTCTTGCACAGAACTTGTGTTCAATAAAGGCTCAAAATACCTCTTATTTGCATTTAATGTGGTCTTCTGTTGTGGTTAGACTCACAGTTTAAACAAGGGAAAACATTACACACAATTGTGGTATGTGGCTGCCACAGAGAACTTAAACATCCAAAAAATGCATCTTGTATCCTGTTGTTGTTGTTGTATATTTAACTGTTCAGTAGAATTAGGGGTACAGTAAAAACTTGGGACCCCATCCCTATTATTTCTTCCCTCAACACATATTTTTATTTTCACATAGTTGAAAGTAAATCCAAGGTGTTTGTTTCAGCCGATGGGTGGCCAGGTACAGCCCCAGAGGTCACTACACCATAAACGAGATTGCTTCTGTCTGCCGAGGTTACCCTCCCACTTATGGACACAGTCACCATTATTATAACAGTTTTTGATTTATTTGAATGTGATGGTGGTTCCAGCTGAGACGTCTCTTGTGTAGCAATCCTCCTACAGTTTCATGTCTCCCTAGTCTCTTCCTCCTCCCCAATGTGCACCACCCCCCACCACCACCCCCCACCTCCCAGCTTCGGTTGCCATGGCCAGACTTTAAAAACATTTCAGACTTAAAAGGTTAAGATCTAAGGGCTGCTGATTTTATCTGGGCTTTTAAGTAACACGGGCAGGTGGATTAGAGATCTGTGTACAATCCTCACTGTAGACACTTGGGTAAATATGCACAAGTACCAGGGCGGCTGAGGGAGCAATGTGGTGTTATTGTCTGTTAATTCCAAAGTGGAGATTAAAGAAATCAGTAGTGTAAATATCAAAAAGGATTTCCACTTACATATAAGACCATTACTCAGGCAGACTGCTTGGTTCAAATCATAGGAAGGCTTTCTGCTTTAAGAAAAGTGTGAATTTGTTTTTACTAGAAATTTGCATATTTTTTGGGTCTTTCTTTGTCTGCACGGAGGGTGCTAACTCAGTCAAGAATTCTGTTCACATGGTAGTCATTTGCTCTGCTTAGCTGGTCCGAGTAGCTTTACCCTAACCACAGATATATTTGCCAGAGTCATAATGTAGAGTTAAATTTTATCTCTTGGTCTTTCTTTTATGTAACATTTCCTAGAAATGCCAAAATGTGGGTGAGGGAGGCTGAGTATCAAGTTCGGAGCAGTGCTAACTTTAGACAGTGTAAAGTCCCTGTGCCACGCTGCAGACTTTCCCTCTTTATTTCAGACCCAAGCTGAAGTTACTCCCCCCATTCTCCAAACCCCCCCCCGCCCCCTTGTGCCACTACAAATGAATACCATCTGATGGCTGCAGAAATTTAACGTGAATCCAGTGATTTTCCACTCGGCTGCAAACTGGTCTGCCATAGATGTTCCAAAGTTGTGCTTCGGGGGTTGGTGTGTGTGTGATGTCAATTAAATTGCAGGTGCCCCAATTTCAACCAAAGTCATCAAGAATCACCATTAGCTTTTATTATACTATCCCTACCTTTAAAATTCACACACAGGGGCTCAGGGCTTTTTAGTCAGCCCAGCTGTACACTGAACAATGCTGGAAAAAATACCTCTCAGATTTTGGGGGAAGTTATGATAAGAGCTAACTTTTCTATCCTATTCTGTGTGCAGACATCAGTCACAGATCTCAGGCTGTCTTGGGATGACATGTGCAGGCATCAATGGACTGCCTCAAAGCTCCCAACTGAGAAGCTAAACCAAAAAGAAGACAAAAAATAAAAAATAGTTCTGAGCTATGGATATGGAGCAGGGCTGTGTGATACCACACAACCAGACAGTTCTAACCAGGTCAGCCAATGAAAATTTGCATTAAACTTATTTCTGACAGGTAGAGCAGTGGTTCTCAGTCTGTGGGTTGAGACCCCTTTGGAGGTAACATATCAAATAGCCCGCATATCAGATATTTACATTACAATTCATAACAGTAGCAAATTTAAAGTTATGAAGTAGTAACAAAATAATTTTTATGAATGGGGTCATCACAGCATGAGGAGCTTTATTGGAGGGTCGCAGCATTAGGAAGGTTGAGAACTACCGATGTAAAGCAAGGACCAAAAGAAGGTGACATGTGACTGGCCCATATTCATTTAAAGCAGGAGAATGGACAAGCAGAAAAGGAAGAGTAATTGGTCTTCAGAAAGATCAAGAGGTACCAAACAGCACCCTGTCACAGCATCCCATCATCTGACCCATCCCACCTGCTAGATACTGGTCAGGGTAGATAAATGTGGTCCCCCAGCTCCCATTTTAATCAAAACAGCAGTAGCTCTCTACCCTAAGAGCGCTGATCATTCCGACATGCATGATCTTTAGACACATTCCCATGAACTTTCTATACTATAGAAAGTAGATAGGGCTGCTAACTCCATCCCATAGCCTGATGGGATTAGCAGCACGTGGGGGGAAAAGCAAGTTTAGATAGGACTTTGGGGGACAGGAAGTGTTCATTTGAGGAAAGAGTACTTCAGGAAAGAAAAGGCTTGGTTATTAAATTGAGGAAGGGGATTTGCATGGGTTCAGGAACAGGAAAGAGCCAATGGGTGGTGTTGATTAGGAGGGGGAGGGGCAGGAAGATGAGAGAGCAGAACTGGAGCCAGGAGAATACCCAGGGCTTGAAACAAATACAATCAAATTCTTTTATGCAAAGTGATTTGGACTCAAAATGTTTACAATTTTTGATGGGGGGGATGCAAAAATATTTATACACAGAATGGAATGAAATACCATGGGAATGAGTCCTAAGTCTATCTATGAAATTTATTTGTTTCTATATACCTTGTATACATAGCATAAATACAATATTTTTTGCACATCTATTTTGACAATGACACTTCATATCAAGAAATTTCCATTTGTGGTATCATGATGCTCCTTAAAGGCTTTAGATTTGGCGGGGGGTGGGGGGGGAGGGGTGATCTCTGTTTTTAAATTTCCAAACAAAGAATGTTTAACTGGTCTTAAGAACTTGATCATCATTGGTCATATGAAGGCTGAACACTGGGGGGGGGGGAATTCGAGGGTGAGGAGGTGGGAGTGGGGGTAGGTGGGGACACACCCTCATAGAAGCAGGAGGAGGGGGCATGAGATAAGGGGTTCCTGGGTGGTGGGGGGAATGGGGTAAGGGGATAAAATTTAAAATGTAAATATAATATCCAATAAAAAAAGGAAAAAAAGAACTTGATCATCAGATTAATGTTTCAGTTTTCACATATTCAAGTACATGGAATTTAGCACAAATGGAAATAAGTTCTACTTACCCCTGGACTAACAATATAGCCTGCAGAGACATCTAACTGTGGTTTCCTTAGGATAACCACATAGGTTGCAAACTGCGCCAAGTGATGCTGTTGACTGGCCAGGGGAGGAGGGTAGGTCTCAAAAAGATTCCTCAAAATATAAGGCTTCATGTCATCTTTGTCTAGTTCATGGCGAATGGGTTAATGGGTGCTAACTGTTGTGAAGGGGCAATGACTTAAAGTCCCAATTTCTGACATGTCTGCCTGAGGAGATAGAAAATGTGACAAACACATTTCCAAAGTTATTAAGAAAAAAAAATCAGTTGACAATTGTTTATTTGATATCGAATTCTAAACTCTAAAATGTTATTTAAATGTTAGATATATATTCATTAAAGTATGTATACAGGGAGATGTTTTTCATACTACTAGTAAGAGTATATATTAGATGATTCCTTTATATCTATATACAACTTTCTCCTGAAAGCTGTATTTGGTAGCCCAATTGAGATCTTGCAGTATTGTAACCCTCCTCTCCAAGATGCTGACAAAATTTGAATAAAAAATAATAATGTAATACTTTCAGTTATTGTCACTTTCTGTTGGTAACTTCAGATACTAGGAGAATCCTCAAAGAATTAAAGAAAGAAAGAAAAATAAACATTGTATGGTAGAAGTTGCAAAGTACATTTTGGGTGAACTTACATCAAACTTGAAAGAAAATGAGGGGTAAAACCAGTCTCTATGATAAGTGATTAATACTTCAAAGTCTTGATGGTCTTTCTATGAACAACAGACGCCCCAAGGGAAGGCTATAAAATAAAACAGGTAGTATCAATTAGCTTGTCCAAGCTCTCTCCTGCCTTCAGTAGGACAGTGTTCCCAGAGTGAAGTGGCTTCATTTGCCTTTGGCTCTTCATGAACCCCAGACGACTTGGGTGTGTCTAGTTTTCTTGTTAGGAGTCACAATTCTGTCTATCAGTTTCACTTCTCTCAACAACATGCAAAACACTTTACTATAGAAAGAAGGGCAGGTGGGGCAAAGCCATGGGATGTAACTGAGTGAATAAGCCCTTAGCCATGTGACCAAGGGGTTGCCTCAGGCTAAGCTCCCAAACTATACAGTAGAGACAACAGTGCATTCTGCCATGTGTTTGGCCTTGGAGACATGATAGGACCTGCAAGGTAGACTCTCCAAGGCAGGAGCTGTCCGCAGGGTGGCTTTCTCCCCTCCATTCTGTTTATTCCCTATGTACCCACACTATAAAATAAACGTTGGACAGGTGTTTTGTCCATTACCCAGACCTACTTCTGGATTCAATTTCATTGTCTTCCATGGGGAATTCTGCCCTCATCTGCCTTTCTGTTGTATTCCCTCATGACTTAAACCGGTTAGAAAAAATCCACAGAGAAAATAAATAAATAAATAAAAATTAAAAAAAAAAAAAAAACAAAAAAAAAACACCATCGTCTTAGAGCATAAATGTAAAAGGTATACGGTTTAGCTCAAATCTCAATAAGATCCTAATTCTCATCTGCTCCCCACCGTGGGCATCTCATGAGAACCTAACTCTAGCTCAATGAAAAGCCGGGGTATTTTAAAGCCCGGCTATTTTAAAATGCGCGCGGGGAGTGGTGGTGTGTGTCAAATCAAAGCTGTACACACCTTATACACTAAAAAAGAAAAAGAAGAATTTATTTCAGCACTCAGGTCAACCATACATCAAGAAGCAGCGGATAGACAGGACAGCGACTCGCAAAACAAAGTGCAACAAAACAAACAAACGAACTCTCACCCCTGCGCACCTGCTGGAGATTCCTCCTCGCAGGCTTCGTTTTTCCGAGCCTAACTTATATTTGATAGGGTGTTGTTGCAGCTGTGGGACCAGGGTGGTTTATTTAAGTGGCTCCAAATGCCTGTCAGTGTGGCAACCAGCTGAATACATAAAACAGGCTCTCCAAACCCTTTATGGCCCAGGGTCAGAGTAAATGGAATAATAAAATCCAAATGCTTTTGTCTCATTTTCCATCACCCAACCCCTCCGCATAAATCTGCAGCTTCGCGGTGACCTTCGCGATCGGTGCGGGATGAGGCCGCGCTTGGAGATACATTTGGTCTGCATCTTGGATCTTTAAAAGCTTTTTCCAATTAATTTTAACTGGCTTCCATAAGGATCAAGTACAGCTTCCTCCCCTCCCACCGCCCCTCTCTCCCACCTTTTTAACCAGGCAAGTGACAGCATTCTCTGAGACTCATACAACAGGTACCAACCCATTCAGCTTCAATTCTCCAAAGATAAAATGTGATCGTGGGTCCCAGGATGTCTGCAAGAGGAAAGTCACTCTTACCCACAAATGTTCCCAGACAGGCTTGAATTTAAGGTGGTAGCTTGAGCTCTCACTGCTCGCTGCTGTGCACAGAAAGCCTTCAAGTCTGTCTGAGAACACACCTAATTCAAACCCTGAAAATCAGTGTGTCTGTTCTGAAAGAATCCCTTGTCTTATTATTGCATTAACATTTTGAGGCATGAAGAGAGAGAGAAAAGCTGCGGCTGAGGGGCGGGGCGAGCCTGGTACCAAGGCCTTTAGACCAGAGGTTAAGAGACAAAATGACTGGAAGTAGCGAGGAACATGAGACAAGATCCTGAAAATCTGACTGGAGATCTTTTCCTGCCGCTGACCTTTCTTCCCCTAAAATGAGAGCAGAAACCATTAGGACCACAGCAAAGCAACACGGGGTTGTGATATTTGAGCTTCATGCTGCACGTTTAGGCATCGTCCCAGTTTTGGGTGCTAGCTTTGGTGAGGGATACAGTTCTAAATGGGATAAGACTCTGAGTTCTTCAAAGGTTCATAACATTCTAATTATATGATAGCCATAAGGGTTGGGGCCTCGGGTCAATGGGTAAAGTATTTGCCAGGCTAGCATCAGGACCAGAGCTGGGTAAAATGACTGTGGTCTTAGGGCTCCTAGGTGAGATGGAAGTCAGAGAGGTAGGAGAATCCCGGTTGTGTGGCAGCCTGGCTCACACAGTGCTGAAGAAGGGACTCCATCTCTAACAACATGGACTGCAAGCACTGACATAGGGGTTGCCCTCTGATACCCTCATTCACACTTGCAAACACACACATACAAATACACATAAAGCTACGTATTTTGACTAGAAGACAAACATGGCTGATTTAAAGTCAGATGGTCTATTATAATAATTAAGAGAGATACTTTATGTAAGAACATCTGAACAGGCGCTCACACGAGCAAGCGGCCCCCCCACTCATTCCCACTGTACCATGAGAGACAGCCCTTTCTTCTACTTCATCTTTATTTAGACCTCTTCTAGCTATTTCCAAAATTGCTTTATCCCTTTCGGCAGTGGTATCTGCCTTTTTAACATTTCTGCTTCTAAAACTACAGTGAACTCATCAATGCTAAGTTTAAACATGTTTGTCTACAACTTCAGTGTGCCTTACAAGCCTGTAGAATGTTCTAGAAGAAATTAGACTTGTGTCTGATTTGATTTTATGTCATCTGTGCTTGTTATGAATAAAGGAAAGATGAAGGAAACAGCTTCCCAGTAGGAAATATAGTTTCCAAATTCATGGCAGTCATTTGTGGAGGTCTGGTCACATCTTCCACCTGTGCCAGGGGTTAGATTTGATTCTCATGGAACATTGTATCTGAGGACTTTCTGAATGGACTTTCCTCATTCAAAATTCCTTGTGCCAGTGTGTGGAGCCCTACTTGTCCAACTTCCTCATCTTTCATATTAACCTGGAATCAGTTAAATGTAAAAAAGTACACTTGAAACTGATATTCCCATTGTAACAATGGAGATGAACTGAATGTTGGAGTTTAATTGCAGTACGGAAGAATGAGTCCCCGGCCTAACGTCAGCAGCAGTGTCTTCATCTACCTTTGATCTGTGCAGAAGCTGCACCAGAAGAGCTGAAGATAGAAGCAAGGTCAGAGAAAAGATTTCAACCCTAAAAGTTCAAACATTTCAGTTTAGACTCATGTAAGTGAGACCTGGGAATGCTTACCATGGTTGCCTTTGCAAGACATAACTGAAATGCTACAAGTCAGGGGATATAACATACAACAGAAAGCAATATACTGAAAAGGGGGGCCCAGAATAACTTACCGCTTTCTAGAGAATTTACCAGTAAAGAGCGAAATAAAAGAATCCTGTGATCCTTGGGCATGACCCATGTCTAGTGTCTTATGACTTCTTACTGTGACAGAGTCAGTATGGACAAGGGATTAGAAATTTCCAGTATAAAGCTGTTGAAAAGTTAATGGTGTTTTGTTTTTTAGGTAGAGATTAGATTTCTGCTTTGTTTTGCTAGTTTTATTTGTAGAAAAAGAAATTGTACTTTATTTTTGTCTGCTTTCAACAGACAAAAAACTTTTTTTCTTTTAAGACATATTTTTTCATACAATATATTCTGATTATAGTTTTTCCTTCCCCTAGTCCTTCTCCATCTCCCCTCCTGTCTGTATCCACACCTTTTCCTTAGAAAACAAACAGGCTCTAGGGAATAATAACAAAATAAAATAAGATAAAACAAAACAAACAAATCTTAATAGGACAAAGCCAAAGAAAAATCACAAGAAACATATGTAGATACAAAGACACATAGGAAACTATAATATCTACACAAAGAGCCTGGATGGTTATGAAAAAAGAAGGTAAAAGGAAAAAAAGAATGCCTGGACTTAACACTGTGAGATAAGAAATCTCTGCAGATGCTATTGAGTTCATTTTGTGTTATTTACTGTTGGGCATGGGGGCCTATACTTAAGCATGATTTTGTTTCTCTAGTGAGACTTCCTTGGAGAAAACTAATTTTTTTTTTTTTTTATTTGCAAGTAGTTACCAGTTGGAGTTAGCTTCTGGGTTGGTTGTTTTGAATGGGATTGTATTTCCTAAAAATGCATCAGGACTTCAAGGTTAACTATATGGTATTATAAGAAATTATATCCTTTATCTCTGAGTCCAAAATCATCTACGTGAATCCAAGTAGGTGGAATTATAGTATCTGAAGTTAAATTCTTTAGAAAAATGGAGACAATATGGTATACTTTATAAGGGCACCATAGGACTGATGTAACACAAGTAATGAATGACTACTCTAAGTGATGGATTAGCAAATAGACAACATACACACTACTTACATCTGGCTTCCTCTTATCCTTGAAATCATGCTAATAGCATGTTTCAATACCTACCCAATTCTGGGTAGGCACAGGGCGTTTTGCCAGTCTCCATACCAAGTTGCTTTGGCCATTTTCTTATTGCCCTGGGACACTCCAGTTATCTTCTGAGGTGTTCTTCATTTTCATATATTCTTTCCAAGAATACACACATGCATTTTGATCTGTGGGTATGGCAACATAGAGAAAGGGATATGTTATATTTTTGTGTGTGAAACCCTCGTTGATTGGGCCGATGCAACATCTAAGTCTGGTAGCTAACTCTGCTGTAGAAAACACAATTCATTTTCAGCGTTGAGCAATTAGAAGGTAGGTCAACATAATACTCTTCTTTGACCACAGTGTCCTGCTAAAACTGTATCTTAACTTGAAACAATTGAATTCCTAGAGTCCCTACCCCTGTGCTCTTTCCACAAACATTTGCTGACCTCAAAACCATCTGTTTGGCTTCTTGATTCCTATTGTTCATAAAACAAGGCTTTTATATGAGCATATAACGAACAAGTGAGAAGGCTCTACACGAGAGGACTCAAGATCTTTAATATATTCAGCATCCATTTTGGAAATTGGGAGCCAAATGTTCTATCCAAATCTGGAAGCATCATTTGAGTAGATTTCAGCCTAGAAACAATAAATCCATCCTCGTGGACAAAAACAGTTGTACAATATATCAACAGATGCAGACAGCCAAAAAAAGCATACTCCTTTAGAAGATGCTATGATTGAATCTGAAATACCCATATGAGTTTATATGTATTTCCACTCAGTCCCCAGCTGGTTGGTTACTGCTGGTTTTGGAGGGTCTAGAGCTATTTACAGCTTAGGTGGCCGTTATGTGGCCCTGCTTCTTGTTCTATCTCTGCTTCTTGGTTCACCAAGATGTGAACAAGGTGAGTCACAGCAAACCACCCCAACCCCCACTGCCACCGACGCCAACACGCTTCCGAACAAGATGACAAGAAACAGCGAATTAAAAAAAAAAATTGAAGATAAAAAATAACTTTTTTCCCTACACTTCTTTCTATCAGGTGTTCTGTAACAGTGAGGCAGAAAGGATCAGACATGGCAGAGAATATTCCATGACTCCTTACATTCCAAGTGTAAACAAAGGAAGGTAAAACTGTTCTCTTCCTTGGAAAGACCAGATGACCTCATATGATGTCAAAAATACTGGCATCATCTGAGGCAAGCTAATCACTATAGTGGGTGGTCATTCCCATCCTCCGAGCTCACTAGATTTGTGGTCACCACTATAATGCAAATAGCCAGGGCCAAATCGTTAGAATTCTGTTTCAATTGCACATCAGAACAGAGTGAGAAGCTGTCAATAGCAAGAACCCTTCTGATCAATGCCCATTCACCATTCTTACCACTAAGTTTAATAAAGTGAGTTTGAATGTCATCTCCACCATTCTGTTGCATGTCTATGACTTCACAATCTAACCCTAATTTCCTCAATCTGACTGTCAGCTACTAGCACAGCTCCCTCTGATCACAGAGATCATCTCAATATGGGAATAATTTATTGTTGTTGTTTTGTTTATTAAATGTACTCTTGTTTTAAAAAATTACTTATTTTTATTATATGTGTATGAGTGCCTACCTGCATGTATGTATGTGCACTACATAGATATCTCATAGATACAAGCACCATAGATGGCTGGTGCTTGTGGAGACAAGAAGAGGGCATTGGATCTTGGAGTTACAGGTGGCAGTAAACCATCATGTTGGTGCTGGGAACTGAACCTGGGTCTTCTGCAAGAGCAGCAAGTAATCTTGAGCACTGAGTCATCTCTCCAGCCCCAGAAAAGATTTTTTTTTTTTTTTTCTTAAGCTAGTGAATATTTTTGGGGATTTGGAGAAAAAAAAAAAAAAAAAAAAAAAAAAAAAAAAAAAAAAAAAAAAAAAAAAAAAACCAAAACAAAAACAGTTTATCTTCTTCTCATTCCTGGAAAACAAGCTTCTAAATTCTAAATGTTAAATGCTTTCTTTATCTGTGTTCCAGCAAGATATAGTCATAACACATAGAAGACCTGAAACTATCTACTTAGGCTTTGGAATCTAATACATTTGCAGGTACTGTGGAGGACAAGGAAAAAGGGTAAGGACAAAAGTTAGCTAACACCTTGAATGGGGAATGACTACCTACTATAGTGATTAGCTTGCCTCAGATGATGCTAGTACCTTGAAGAAGAACAGTTGACAGCTAGGCATCTAATGAGGAATCAGTACAGCGTGCACTATGACCCCAATGGGTACTCACCCTCTGCTTCAACAGGGCCATTTGCAGTCAACATTGAATGGTCTGCGTCCAAGCATTCAAGCTGAGAAAACAAACAAACAAACAAACAAACCATAAGAAACCAATGAAGCAAAGCAAGGAAAGCTTTCTGATGTCAGGCAACAGGATTCTTACTCAGACCCATCAGTTTGAGACCTTGTGGCTAGCCTAACTCATTCTTCTATATTGCTTTGTTAATACATCTATTTACCCAGAGAGATTGCTCAGTGGTTAAGAGACCCTACCCTACTCCTTTTGCAGAGAATCAGCATCCAGTTCCCAGCACCCACACCACGTGTCCTACAACCAACTAAAACTCTAGATCCAGGAAATCTGACACTTTCGTATGGCTTCTACAGACACCTGCACATAGAGAATTAAAAGTAAAATAAACTTAAAATCTATGTACTGGTAACGGTAAGGTGTGCCTCACAAGATTTTTGTGAGAAAAAAAAAATGAGAAAAATCAGGTAATAAACTTGACAAGAAAAGGGGTACTTTAATTTTATTAATTAAAATATTCTAATACATCTTTTAGATTTTTAAAGATCTATTGGTACATAGTCATGATACAGCAGCGAGCTTAGTAAAGCAATCTTTATCATGGATATCATGTACTGGGACTGTATTCATTTTCTTTCCCCACCTTGCCTCCAAGTTCCCTTAACACAGATAGGCATCCAGGAAGTACATCATCAGAAGAGACCTGCATCATAAGGCCAAGAAAACATGCTCTCTGCACCACGGACAACAAATAAATGTGGGGCCAGAGACCAGGATGCATGAGCAAAGTCTCATGTGAAATAATGAATAGTCTTTTTTTTTTTTTTTTTTAAATAAAATCACAGTCTTTCCAAAGAAACCAATTACAATATTTTAAAAAATTTAAATACTTGGTTTAAAATAGAGAAAATAGAATGTATTCTTGACAAATTCACAAAAGAAACAAAATAGGGTTATTTTACCAGTATCTTAAGGATTATATGTCTGAGTGTTAAAAATGCTTAAATCTTGTTGTATGTTGTATCTATGATATTATCCATTTTAAGAGACGACATTTTATATGACAAAGAGAAAAAAAACTAGTTATTGGATGTGTTAAAAGGATAAAAGTTGACAATTAAAACATGGAGAAGTGAGCTGGACAAAAGGGTAGACTCATGACCGAAAAATGGGAAAAGGGGTCTTAACTGGGTCGAGAGATGGAGGAGGAAAGTAACACTAAGGATGTTTGAAAAAGTGATAAGAAATCATATCATTTTTTATTTACCTAATATAATATCTCTGGATATATATTATATATATATATCACATACATATGCACATATTATATACAGTTTAAATGAAGTTTTACCACTTAGGCTGACAAAACTTTCCCCTAGAACCACAGACTATCTACGTAAGACTGGAAGAGCCAGAGAGCCAAGACATCTGTGAGTACCGGGGTTTAGAAATTCTCTTTAAAGGTGTTGGTCAGAGGAGTCCAAGAGACTCCCTCCCCATATAGTACATGTTATTGCCATTGCCCTTGATTGCCTCCAGAGGTTGCTATTGCTGAGGATACCATGAACTTTGGACACAGGACTCAGATGACTCAAGGTAGAACTGACCGGAAGAGCTCTTCCCTGAGGACTAGTTTTTGTAGTACTTGAAAGTACTGTGCAAACGTCCAAGGGAGGAAGAAACCAATGGTCCTCCCCAGCTTTGATGCCTATGAACCACAACAATGGCCAGCATGGCCAGATGTCCCTGATGGTGTAACAGTGGCATTCATATCTTGATGGTGGCCAGCAGTTGTCTACTTGGACGTCAGGCCTACTCATGGTGGGTTGGGGGCAAACAATCAAACAAACAAACAAAAAAATTTCTCTGGGATAGTAGCCATAGATCTTAGAGGAGAACCTTATAGCACTGCTTCATTAAACCAGCATAACTCTGAACTTGCTCTAAATGTTTATTCTCCTTCCCGCAGAGAGGCACATCTGTCATTCCTCATCAAAGAAAGTTCTCCTACAACAGAGACCATTACAGAAAACCACATCTGGTCAAATTCTAGAGAACAATAGATCCTGGGGTACCCAGATACAGTGAATAAAGCTACAATACAACTGTTGCACCTAAAGCTCAAGGAACATTGCAAAATAGGGCACAGAAAGGCTACCCAAGACATCTGTGAGATTTTGTCTCCTAGAAATGACAGAGAAGCTTCATACATTATACCTCAACAAATTGGCTGCCTAAACACAACCTGAATGGGTATGGCACCAACAGACATGCTGACATAGAAGAGGGAAATCTCATGGGGTCCTATCCTTACCAAAGAACTCCAGGCAACTAAGGAAGGCTGAGGATGGGAGATACAGTCTTCTTCAAGGATGGACCACTTAATTGCCTGTCTAATACCAATCGGTCAGCCCTGAAATCAAATACAAGTAACACTAAGTGAACTCAGCAAGCTATATTTATATATTTGCATACACACAAATATGGAACAATAACAATTTTTAAAAAAAAAGATGTCATGAACTTGAGCAGGTCCATGTGAGGTGTTGGAGGGACAAAAAGGAAGGGAAGAAATGATGGAATTATATTTTAATTTAAAATAATTGAAAAAAAAATGTGTTGTCAGTAAAGACCATCTTTTCCAGAGACATTGAAATGCAGTGAAATGTAGAATTTAGGAGTGAGAGGGCAGATAGGCTGAATGTTTTGTAACTCTATTTGTATGGCTGCTTATTTCTCAGCTTGACACAGCTAGCGTCTTGGGGTGGATGGGTAGCCTCAACTGAGAAAATACCTACATAACATCTGACTGCAAAGCATTTTTAAATTAGTTAACAATGAGAGAGAGCCCTCAGTGTGGGTGGTGCCCTCCCTAGGCTGCTGGTTCTGGGTTCTATGGAAAGCAGGATGAGCAAGTCATGGGCGAGCAAGCCAGTAAGCAGCACCCCTCCAGACACTCCTGAAGCTTCTGCATCAGCTCCTGCCTCTAGGTTCCAGCACTGCTTGAGTCCCTGTCCTGAGTTTCTTCAGTGATCAACAGCAATATGAAAGTATAAGCCAACTGAATCCTTTCCTCCCCACCTTGCTTTTTGTCATGATATTTCATCACAACAATAGAAACTTTAACTGAGACACTATCTACAGTCTTGCTTGACTTTGGTGTGTGTGTGTTTTTGTGTGGACATGTTTCTGAGTCAATAGTGCCAAAGCTGTTGGTAATGAACAGTTTTCTTTGTGGAAAAACAAAAATAAAAACAAACAAAAACCAAATATAAACTCTCTTCAAGGTTCTGACCTTGCTCTCTAGATGCAGAAATTTCTGTTATGTCCATCTAGTAAAAACTCTGTGTCCTTGCCAAGCAACAGGTGGAATATGATTATTTATCTCTGCCCTGATTTGCTCTCCTTTCCTTTCTTTCTCTTCAGTCCCCTCCCCTCCTCTCTCCTGTCCTCTCCCAAAGTTTACATTGCCCAAGCTGACCTTGAACTCTTGGGCTCAAGCAATCCTCCCTCCTCAATCTCCTCAGTGATGTGGAATACAAACACACACTTCTTAGTCCAACTTGGGATATATTTTTGACATGTTAATTTTAAAACCATGTTTGGAGTTGTGACATCCATACTGATAATGAAAATTTTAGAAAAGTAACACATAAATTGTATTTAAATGCATCACTCTGAGGAAGACCATAGGGGGAGGGACAGTGACACTGGGACATTTTCAGTGTGTGTGTGTGTGTGTGTGTGTGTGTGTGTGTGTGTAAGAGAGAGTTTCTCTGTCTCTCTATAAAAGTCTTTCAGAGTTTCTATCTCTGTCTCTCTGTATTTATCTTTCTCACATCTTTTGTCCTTTTTCTGTATCTCTGTCTTATTCTCTCTCTTTTTCTGTATGTTTGTGTCTTTTGAAGTCTTCAGTGTGTGCATGTGTTTTTCTTCTTTCTCATGCCCCTCTCTCTTATTCTCTCTCAGTACTTATGTCTCTGTTCTTTCTCCTCTGGGTGTGTCTATCTCAGGGATCTTTCTGTGTCTTTGCCTTTGTGTGTTTGTATATGTATCTCTCTGTATTTTTCTCTTTATGTGCATCTCTGACCTCCCCCCATCTCCTGTTTTGTGTGTGTGTGTGTGTGTGTGTGTGTGTGTGTGGTGTCTCAGCCCTCCACAAGTGTATGTACCTTCTCACTGGTTCTGTTCTTTACATTTGTACATCTCATGCACAAATCCTGTCTACCATGGCAGAGACCCAATAACCTCTTCCAGAATGTGAATGCTACCCAAATGCTTGCAAAAAAACTTCACTGCCTTTGACCTTTCCACTTGCTTGTTAAATGTAGGCTAAACAAACAAAATCTGTCAGGAAATGTTTCCTCATAAATAGCAGTTCCATTTACTAATCATTTGTTGTTGGTATTTGCTTAATTTACGAGAAAACTGAGTTTGTCGGCATAGAAATCAGAGGGCAATGTGCAGCTGTACCTGTGATATGCTATCTCAAAATAACCAACTAGACCTCCAAGGGTCTCTGTGCATTTCAGTAGCTCATAGAAAGTAATCACTAATATCATATAGCTGTCATTTTTTTATGTACAGGTGTGTGTCTCCTTGCCCAGTGTATATGTGCTGGAGGTCAAACCCAGGGCTTTGTGTATGTTAGGACAACATAATACCAACCAGGCTCTAGTTCCAGTTCCTACTGATGTGTCAAGTGTTTTATATAAATAATCTCAGATGCACCTTCCCTATAAACCTATGGGGTAAGTATAATTAAATTTATTTACAAAAATAAAGAAAAAAGAAACAAAGAAAACACCACAGAGTAGTTGAGTGAACTCTTTCCAGGACTCCTGTCTTTCCGTGGTTGAGATGAGCCTTACACACCACACCTCACAGATGTAGAGCCTTCATTCTTTCCATTACCAAACCTCAAAATAATGCTGACAATCCCTGCCTCTGAAAATGGACACCCATGTTGTACGATATGTGACATATGTACATAAGCCTCATTCTATGGAGAAAGCAAGAAAATGTCAACTCCTCCAGTGGAGCAGCCCCCAACAGGACTGTTGACATCGTGTCTATCCTTGTATTTGGCAGCTGTAGCTTTGGCCAAGAAATGGCCTTCCATTATGTAGCAAACACAGGTGTGCACTCACCAACTGTAAATCTATCTGAATGCTTTACTGACACTGTCCCTTGCCTGACTGTGATCACCCTTCTACACAAGACCCCTCGGTGAATGAATACAACTATACAAGTTTCCCAGGGGCTTTGAATCTAATTGAATTTAAATAGTTACAGAGATAGTTCTTTATCTTGAATAGTAGTTGCTTAACAAAATACTACAAGACAGGCATATTTTTATTAGAAAGACATAGCTTCTTCAGAATTGGAGATGGCTCAGGGTTAAGAACACTGGCTGTTTCTACAGAGAAACTGAGTTCTATTCCCAGCAACCACATGCCATTCACAGCCATCTGTAACTTTAGTTCTAGGGGATCTGATGCTGTCTTCTGGCCTCTGTGAGCACCAGGTATACACTTACATAAACATACATGTAGGCAAAACACCCATACACATAAAATAAAATATTTTTAAAAGATACCTTCTTATGCAGATATCTTTTATCACTACAGATCAACAATACTATATATTATATTTTATATTATTATTAATATAATATAATATTATATCAGTAATATATTATACAATAGTATATATAAATATATATAAATCAGCCATTTATATGAGAACATTAATGCATACTGCAAGGGAGACAGGCCAACCTGGAAGGCTATACACAAGACAACTACAACTGCACCCATCTTCAAAGAGGCAGAACTATGCAGACAACAAAATAAGGGGGTTGCCACAGGGTTGCCACAGGTAGTGTGAAGAAACGATGAACAGGCACAGCATAGAGAATTCCAGGTTAATAAAATTATTCTGAATCACACAGAGAGTGCCACATCCAAAGTAAAACCCGTAGGAACAAACTGTGGAAGGACCAAGGGTCAGTGCAGAGTCATCTGCCCTAGCACATGTACCACTGTGATGGGAGATGCTGATAACGGAGGAAGTCTGTACATGAGGACATGCTGGGCTGGTAGAGATACAAGGAAACTCACATTTTCCATTTGCTTGCTGGGAACCCCTTAGTGCTCTGAAAACATAGCTTGCTACTTTAAAATAATTAAATTCAAGAATTTTTCCTTGTTTCAATAAGTAATTCTTTTTTTCCTTCCTTCTTCCAACCACCCTTCTTTCTTTCCCTCATTTTTTTTCTTTTTCTTTTTTTTTCTTAGCTTTTGAGCCAGGTGCTGACTTGGTAGCTGTGTCTGGCTTTAGCCTTATATGAATGTCCTGCTCCAGCTCCATGAGTGCTAGGATTATAGGTGTGCACCCAGTAGTAGGGTCCGTGAAGACGTAACAGCCAGAGAGGCAGCATTAGTGATGGGAAACCCTTCCCTTGCCTTATACAAACTCAGCACTGTGGCTGTTTTCCTCAGAGAAGAAAGACTGCTTCTTAGTGAGCAATTTCCCTAAGTCAGTGTAGATGCTGCCACCGGGGTCAGGCGGACTGCCTTCTGCTCTGGCATTCCCATGACTCTTTAGCTGATTTATCAGTTGATAAGGGAAGTTTTCCAGAAGTTGCTCCTGAAGCATCTGGCTGCCTGTATCAAGTGTTCTGGCCATTTAACATCACAGCAGGGGGCCCAAACATCTGGCTGGAGCCTCTAGGGAGGGTGGAGAGTGCAAGGTGAAATCAATGAAGGGAGAGTACTTGAGGGGCTGAGAGGAACACAAGGAGAGATTTCACTGAGAGTGGAAATTGTGCCTCCTACCAATTGTTTGAAGTGAGCACTGAGGAAGAGAATCCACTCATCACCTTCAGTAAATGGAGGGAGGCTTGGGGATCCCCTAGCAAAGGCGAGTGACAAGAGCAGCTCCACAGAGTCTGTGGAAGCAGGGCTTGGATAAGAGCCTCTTTCCTCCATCAAACTGATGTGTTATTAGTCAGCTTCCAGATGCAACTCCTTAAGACAGATTAATATCAAGTTCATTGTTCCGCTAGCGCCTGAGGAACGGGACCACTCATGTCAGAGCCAAACACGTGTGAGGTGTTCATGAGGCCCTGTAGGAAATCTCTGCAAAAGATTTATGTATGCGCTCTGCTAGTCTCTGTGGCAGTTGCCTTTCCACAAGCCAGATGAGTCTGGTGAGGTTGGGAGATCTTTGTTTCCTCAACTTGAAACGTAGAAATGCGAGTTTACAGTCCAAAGATTCGGGATGACTATAAATGATACTTCATCCCATTGACTGAGATGCTTTTGAGAGAGCCCCTCTCCTGAGAAAAACGTCACAGCCAGAGCATAAGCAGGGGAGTTTTGGCGAAGGGGGCCTACACTGGGGCTAATGACAGAATAGGAGATGCATATAGACTGTACATTAACCCACTTAAGACAGGAGCTGGTCTTATAATTGTCTCTCTTCTCCATTATCAGGAGATAGTTCTGGGGTAAATGAATGACTTTAGGTGCTAATTGTATCAACTTCAACTCCCAAACATTGAGCTATCTATCAAACTGGACAGAAAGCCAAAGAGCACAGGTATCCCAGGAGTCCTGCCCCACACAGTTAGGTTCATAACTCCTGCATGGTAGCCATATCCTGTAAACTATGTTCCAAACACCCTCCACCCTCCTTTGTGCCCATTTTCCATGTAGAATGAGTTGGCCACTGTAGCACAAGTCCTGAGAGAGGAGACTTTTTCACCCAAGCTTGCTGATAGACCCTTGAGGCACCCACAGGAGGAATTCAAGCTGAATCTGCCTTCCTAGCACTCCCTGGTTTTGCTCTGCGCAGAACTTGGATCACTCCCAGGAACCACTAGTGATGGAGTAGGACATTTTCCACTTGGAAAGGTGACTTTTATTATTATTACAGGCTTTTGTCAGTATTACAGAAATTGAGGGGGGAGAAAAAGAAAAAGGACTAATCACAAAGGCTATTTACCAAACCACATTAGTCAAAATACTGCATTTTAAAACCCCTTAAGTTGTTATACATCATCATATAAGTCATCACCAAATGGTAATACAAATCCTGGAGAGTTATGTTGACATGGAATTTGTCAGCCGAAGTGCTGGAGAATTTACCTCTGCTCATATATCTGTAGTCATATCCTCCAAAGAAATTAACATATCATAATGCTAATATTTCAAGGTAATGTTTTCTCATGAGGATGCCATATTTTATCCGCTAATATCATCTGTGTAAAAACTATTCAATTACAGTATCAAGCTGTGGATGATTAATACTGATATTGGCGGAGCAACGGTGACTTCTCAAGGCACGAGAGCCGTACCATCAACTCTGCAGACAGCCTGGGACAAGAAATTAACTCATTTTTTTCGAGTAAGTAAGTTTGAGATTTACTCCAAACAGAAAATGAAGAAAGCCACTGAGAGACAGACATCTTTACTATGAATTATAAAGCTTTGAAATTGGACTGAGTCTCAAAGACAGGCCTGGGGTAGGTGACTGTGAAGATTCTTGGCTTGAAAGGGTGAAATCATAAGCAATAAGAGGGCATGGATATTAGTACCCTGCAAGTGTTTATACACATGTAATAACCAGCATCCAGAGAAATGTCCTGCTATCTTCCCCTGTTGTCTATTTCCTTTAGATGGGGTGCAGGCCTGTAGTAAGATAGGTATGGGATGTCTTTCTCAATCTCTTTCCAGCTTATTTATTTAGACATGGCCTCTCATTGAACTCAGAGCTCACCAGTTAAACCAGACTGGCTAGCCCAGAGAGTTCCTTTCCAGGATGGAGATTACAGCTGCACACTGACCTGCCTCACCTTTTACCTGGATGCTGAGGAGCCAACAAATACCTCATTGACTAAGCCATCTCCACTTTTCTGTAACTACAGTTCCTCCAGGAAGTATGTAAGCTGTCTGTATCATCAGATCTCTAAACTCCAACAACTCAGAAAGTTTCCCCATGAGGAGGCAGGAGGCTTTGCTTTGATCTATGGCTACTGGCAGTATCAGCAGCAATCAGCCACCTTGCACAGCTATGCCATAGGGCTTGAGAATGTGGCCTCCAGAGCCTTCATTTGCTAGAAAAATTATAATATGCAAGGTAACTCAGACTCCAAAGGGACAAAGGAGAGGTCGTCCTTCTCATACACAGATCTAGCTTCTGATTGTTGAATATGGGGCCTCGGAATGCGTAGAATCCAGAAAACTAGAAAAGAGACCACAAGATAGAAAAGAGGGGCATTAAAAGAAGGGATGTGGAAGGTAATAAAAAAAAACACAAGTGATACGAGAGTGGAAGGGGCATGCTGAAAGTGGACAGGTTCAGTGAGGGTGGGGTGCGGCAGGGAGATGGAGGGGCAGAGGAGGCAGGAAGGAAGACCCCAAAGTATAAATGGAAATGCCACAAGGTCTTAAAAGTGTGCTATGAAAGATCTCTCTTTGCTGATAGGTCTGAGGGATGGCTGCAAGCATCAGAATCTGAGAAAAAGAATCTTATCGTCTTACTTCATTGAGAGCTAGCACTGTAATCTCAGAGTAGGACATACAAGTGAGGAGTGTGGAACTTCAGACACAGGAAGTTGGGTCTTTTTTTTGCCATGCAGGAACAACACAGTATTAGAAGAAGTTGTTCCTAGCTTCCTATGCATATTCTCTTTGGTGGTTTAAATGGGAAATGTTCCCCCCATAGACTCAGAAATTTGAACACTTGTTCCTGGTTGTTGGCACTGTCTTAGTGTTTGGGAGCTTTATGGTGTGGCTTTGCTAGAGTAAGCGTGTCACTGAGGGCAAGCTTTAAGAGGATATAGCCTTGACCCGGTTTCAGTTCATGAGCTCTGCTTCCTAACATGAGCTGCCCTTCCTGCTCCTACCTGCATGCCTGCCACTTGCCGCCATGCCTCCCATCATGATGGAATTTTATCCCTTTGGAACCACAAATCCAGAGAAACTTTCTTCCATAAGCTGATTTTGGTTAGGGTGTTTTGTCACTGCAGAATAGAAAAGTAACTAAGACTAACTAAAATTAGACCTTTGGTGTGGCTTAAACTATCCGTATCTGAATGGACCTGCATCCATATCTGTTCTAGTCTACAGCATGTGGTGTCAAAGGTTACAATCTGGTGGGAGATGTAGCTCAGTAGTAGATCACTTATCCAACATGGAAAAGATGCTGGACTCAATCCCCAGTTCTTCTAGGGATGGAACAATGCTCATACTTTACTCCTTGTTTCTCTCTATCACTAAGTTGTGATAAACATTGATTAGGTGAAAGTTAGTAGATGATATAGAAAATAATTCTTTGGAAGAGACATGAGGGATATCTGGAAGACTATGAAGATTGGATATGCTCAAAATGCACGCTGTACATGTATATAACTTTCAGTGAATAAATATAAATTAAAAATATAATATTTCAGTCTGAAATAATCTCTGTACACACACACACACACACACACACACACACACACACTAGATGTCTAAGTGTCTCTAAGAAGCACTACTTAAATCAACGGCAAACAAGGGCTGCCTGTTCAAAACAGAAAATGCTCTATTGTCAAATACCTTTAACATGCTGACTAGAGCACTTTAATGAAGAAATAAATCAATAAATAGTCATGGTGACAAAGTAAGGACAAAGCAAGTCCTCTTTCCGGAAAAAAAACAATGTAGAAATAAGAATTGTCACAAACAAAAACTAGTCTGTGGAAATAAGACAAAAATCTCTAACAACTTGAGAAACAGTCATTAAAGAAAAACTCAAAACAGAAAAGGGAGACCTCCAGAACTTAGAGAGGATTGTCACTTGTGTCTGCAACGCTTCATGTCACCCCTGCCAAAACACACAGGTAAGTGCTTCTATTCTGCAAGCTCTGTAATTTTGACAGAGTCAAATACATTATATAATGTATATTTACACATATAATGTATCTATAATACATTATATAATGTATATATATTACATTATATAATGTATATATATTACATATATACATTATATATAAAACATTATATATATTTATATATAATATATATTAGGCAATTAAAGTAGGCTTTAGAAAGAAATGTATAGATTTTAAATCTTTCTTTAAAGGAAAAAAGAGGTCATAGGTCACTGATTAAGTTGACACTGTAACAACGTAGAGAAAGTCATTACAGTGAGTCAGAGTCATCGAGACATGGAAATTATAAAGAAAAAAATAGAAATCTGTGAAGTAGAAAGCAGACATTAAAACAAAACACTTGTTCTTTGAAACAAGAAAAGTTTGCCTTTTCAAAATTGACAAAAGTTTAACTAGAATATACAACAAAAATTAGAAACAAAACTAAGAACTAAAGGGGAGGCATCCTTACTTGTCCTATGAAAATTAAAAGACATCTGAGTGCATTTTGCTAAAATCTTTATGATAACAAAGTAAACAACGTAAGTGAAACAGGCAGTGTTGCTGTAGAGACACAGATTCTGGAACTATTTCCAACAGAAACCAGAAATACAAATAGACTCCCCCACCACCACCAAAATAAATTGAATCTTAAAATATTTTTGTAGTGTTATAATAATAACACTAACTTTGGTAAGTAGGTATTTCAGGGTAGGCGAAAGACAAATGGCTGGCACAGGCAGGAAAAGATGATCAACACGAGTCACTGTCTACAAATTAATATTACAATGAGATCATCACACCCCGTTGAGATAGCTGTTGTCAAAAGTCTGACAAGAGCTGGTGTCTCTAAGGTCATAGAGAACCTGCAAACCTCCTTCAATGCTTCCAGGTTGATTAGCAACACTTTGGAAAATAATTGATGCTTAAAAGTAGAACTAAAACACCTATAAATTCACCACATGACCTAGCAATATAGAATCCCTATATATATATTCAAAAAAAATACTTACATAGACATTTATAAACAAATTTTCTAGTTACATGACTTATAATACCCTCCAAATGGAAACAAAACTAATGCCTGTCGACTGATAAAAAGATAAAAGCAAGGTTTATATAATAGAATAATATTTAGTCTAGCCTGGAGATGTAGTTCAGTTGCTCAAGACCCTGGTTTGATCCTTAGAACCACATATACCTGGTGCTGCATGTCTATAACCTGAGTACTGGAGAGGCAGAGGCAGCAGGATCAAAAGTTTATGGTCCTTGAGTTCAAGTCCATCCTTGTATACATGTGACTCTATCTCGCACAAAGAACAAATTGCAGTCTAAGGATTGGGATACATGGGCCTAGCAGGATGAACCATAATCCAGCTAGGCTATCTGAAAAGCTACAAAAGAGAAATCATGGCACTTAGCTTCCTTTAGTATACTTAAAAAAGAAAAAAATCTAGAAAAAGCAGTTTTACAGAGGCAGAAACATGATGATTGAAATTTTGTCCCTAGGCTAGACTGGCTTTAAGTGGACTGTCCAGATCATCTGGGCCCGATGGAGATGCTCTCAATTCTTTTTTTTTTTTTAAATTGGATATTTTATTTATTTACATTTCAGATGTCATCCCCTTTCTCCTCCCTAGAAAACCCCTATCCCATCCCCTCCTCCTTTTTGCTTTTATTACCACTTTAATTTTATTACCATTTTAATTACATGTGCTCAATTCTTAAGTTACCAAACTAATCAAAATTAGTCACTTAAAATTTGTAGAAAAATATATGTAATGATATAATGTGTATTCTGTAAATAAAGTACCCCTTAAGAAGACCACCAAAGGGAAGAAAGTTGCGGCTTTGCATTACAAAGAGAAGAGATTGCTAGGCGTTCTCAAACATACCTGCCTTGAACAACATGAGCAGAGATGTAGGGTGTCTTGTGTCCAGACTTGCTGTCATTGTGCTGAGCACTGCTGAGGTCTCAGCCCGGGCCTGGCACATGCTGAGCAAGCCCTCTCTCACTGCTCCACACCTCTAGGCCTTACACACAGCGTTGGAAGTTTCCCATCCCTGACTCTCCCTTTTAAATAGGTCTACTTCCCATTGGACTGCTTCATTCACTAAAATCTGAGCAGAAATATGTCACTCCTTCCTGGAAAGTCTGAAGAAAGTTTTGTGAAATTCTCCAAGATTGAAAAGAAAAATTAAAATTCTGAGAATATAACATAGTTGCATCATTTCTCCTTACCCTTTTCCTTCTCCAAATTCTCCCACATAACCCTCTGTGCTCGTCTTCAAATCCATAGCTTCTGTTCTGACAACCAGTGTTACATACATATAGATATATGCACATACATATATATTCCTAAATACCTAAATACAACCAGCTCAGTAAGTCTACTGTTAGTTGTATATATGTTTTTCAGGATCGCATCATTTGGTGCTGAATAACCAATTAGTGTGCCCTTCCCTGACGAAGATAATATTCCCCAATCTCAGCATTTCGTAGTTTTAGTTCTTTTCATAGGGTTGGAGCTTCATGGGCTCTCACTGGCCCAAGTAAGCATACTGTCGTCCTTGTTCAGCCCATGTCTAACCAGTCATGCTGATGAGACTTTGTAGGTATAGCTTCGAACATTCCTAGGAGACACAATATCACTGCAAACCCTCTGCTCCTATGGCTCTTACAATCTTTGCATCCCATCTTTTTAAATGACCCTTGACCCTTAGGTGTAGGAGATGTGCTGTGTTGTATCTGCTGGGGCTGTAACCAACAGCTCTCTAATTAGACTTAAGACTTGTCCAGCAAGAGAACAATCATGCCTGGTACTGAAAACCTTGCCAAGTACTCAGGACTTGGGCAAGTTAGGGATCTTGGGAGAGAACATACAACTGCTACTATGCTAATCCAGCATAATCCCTAACTGCATCCTAAATATTTGTTCTTAAACCCACAGATAGATGTAGCCCTCAGCCCTCATCAAGAAAACTTTCCTTGCAACAGACAAAGAGCATTAGAGAAAATCAAAATGGGCATTTGAAACCTTTCTCTCTGTTTTTGCTATCAGGAATCCTGAGGCCTAGCATGGAATGCTACAACCTCTGCCCACCACAAACCTCTGAGAAACTGCGAGTCTGCTCCTTGGACATAAAGCACAGAGAGAAATAAGCCTTCATTTTTTGAAAGCCATTGAAATTATTTGATACATTGTTACATAGTGAATACTACCCTCTCTTGAGTCATCCCTCCTCCAAGTTCACCAAAATAGTGTAAGAAATATCAGAATAATATAAGGAATACCCAGAAACTAATTTCTCATCTAGGGCCCTCAAACTGTGTCTGCAATACCAACAACATACTTTTATTACTTGTGAACAAATTATAAATAACAACCACACACATGCATGTGCACATGTGCATACACAGACACTTCTTCACATTTAGACAACTTAATTATATCTCTCTGGTAAGTCACAAAAAATATGTGCAATTTGGCATCAGAAGAAAGTAAAATTCTAAGAGCATCCGTGCCAAGTGTACTGGTTGCATTCTGACACAGATTATATCTTTGGCTCTAAAATAGCCCAGATTCCCAGAGCTTGGTTACACCAAAACAATGTGGGTCAGAGATTCCCTGTGGGTCCAGGTGACAGGCAATAATCCTATGTTTGTAAGTCTTACTTGGGGAAAATAGAGCAGAGTGGATGCAGCTAATGATAGCAGCTAAGCCACACTTGAGTCAACAAAATATAAGCCAAGGGAATATTGAGCCAAGTTGCCATACCCAGGGGAGCCAGACAGCTCACCTCCAGAACAGAGCAAGAATACAGGCAGCACTTAGAGATGTAACAAGCGACCCGAGGGATCCACTAGTGAAATAAACCCACACATCCACTTTGTCCAAACGCGCCTATGGATTCAGCCACATGGTGACAGAGTCCAGTCGCTTACACTACTGCACAATTCAATCAAAATGGACAAATTAGTGGTGCTTATACTGACTCAAAGGAGCCTGTGCACAAAATGTGCGAGCTGTAGAATGCCTGTAAGAACGAGCATCAGGAGATTGTGTTCCGAAGAAAGGCACAGAAAATAAAGAGATGGATGGGGAGAGGAGGAAATGGCTGTGCAGTAGATGGAGCAGACCTGGTAATGTACTATATATTTCAAAGCAGCTAGAGAGTGAATCTCTTTAAAAAAAAAAATGGATAATTATTTTAGAATATGTGTATATATATACAAACTCATTTACATAATCCATAGTGTACACATGTATTAAAACATCATGTGCTATTCCATTCATTTGGAGAATGTTTATGTTTATGAGTATATGCTATAAAACAGGGTCAATGGCTCAGCAGGTAAAAACACTTGCTGCCAAGCATGAGGAGCCAAGTTCAATTCCTGGATCTACATAGTAGAATAAAAGGACTGAATTCTATGGGTTATCCTCTGACCTACACTTATGTGCTGTGGTATGTTCTCCTCAATACGTACATACATACATACATACATACACACACACACACACACACACATACATACAGTTAAATATGTGTTTAAAATTCCAATTTAACTTTAGATCTGGTGTTTGTTGTGCTCAAGGCACTGATACCGGTAAATAAATAAATATTTTATAGTTGTCACTTCTCGGTTCCACCTCTCTAAGAAGAGCTCATCCTACTGCAAGGATTTGGTGACTAAGGAGAGGTAAATCTCCTCACATTATCATACCAATGCTCTCTGAACCAGAAGGTTCACACTCAAACATCCATGATGTTCAACCAGCCAATGACTAAATCTATAGCGATAGGGAAGCCAGGAGAACTGGAAAGCATAGATCTTATCCAAAGGACCAGGTCAGTCCCCATATGACCTGCTCTCTGAAAACAGAACAACTTTGTAAAGTCATCAGATTTTTTTCTTAATGTTTTTTATTATACTTATTTTGATATCATTTATTTCTTGGTGTGTGTGTGTGTGTGTGTGTGTGTGTGTGTGTGTACCACAGTGTATGTGGAGAAGTCAGAGGACATGTTGGAGTCAGTCAGTTTTCTCCTTCAACCATGTGGGTCCTAGGGATTGAACTCAAGTCATCAGGCTGGATGGCAATCACTTTTACCTGTTGAGCCAGTTCATTGGTCTCCCACTAACCGAAGAGTTGGCTCTTGTATTATGGAAAAAGCCAAAGAACCTCTCTGTGCAGCAACATATGCATCAAAACAAGTTCTCAGCTGCATGGATGAACACTCTTGGCCAAGTGTTCCCTGGCCCATCTCTCTGCTTCCCTACCTTCCACAGTAGCATGGGAGTAGCCTCTCTCGGCCTCAATGTATTTCCTGTTGCTATACTAAAATACCCGAGCTAGACAATTTATAAAGAACCCAGATCGATTTTGGCTCTTGGTTCCAAGGGTGGTAAATTTAAGGTCAGCTGCCACATCCAATAAGGCTGGCCTGCTGCTCCAGGCACAGAGAAAAAGCAGAAGGGAAGTTGGAACAATCAGAAAAGAGAACATGCATATGATAATAAGGGGAGGTGCCACATGCTTACTTTATATCCACACGCTCTGAAAGTGATGAGCCCTTTCTTCTAAAAACTGCTTTAATGCCTTCCCAAAACAAAACCCCTCTTTAAGCGTCCACTACCTTTATTTTTTTTAAACACATTGAAGGCCAAGGCCTAGTATGAATTTCTGGGAGTAAAAGCTACACTCAAATCCTAATGACAATACAAGGTTGCTTTGAAGACTATGTAAAATGAGCAGCACAAAGAGGTCAGGACTCTGCTCTGGGCAAGAGCCATCACATCAGGGTAGCAGCAGTACCAGCAAATACTGTTTGCACAGAGGATGCCGGGTTGCAAAGATGGTTCAGCCGAGAAATCACTGGCTGTGCAAGCATAAGGACATGAGTTCAAATCCCCAACACCCATGGAAAAGACAGGTGTGCCTGAATACAGGTGGAATGCTTGAGTTTACAAGTGGACCCCAGGGGCTTGCTGACTAGTCAGCCTAGTTAAATTGGCAAGGTTTAATTTCAGAGAGGGGCCTTGTTTCAAGAAATAAAGTGAAAGTGATTGAGGATAGCATGTAACACAGAACTTGGACACACATGCACAGAGTGACAACCAACTCCATCGTCAGGCAATTGTCCTTGGGGACTCCGATTGCAGCGGAACAAGTGCTGAATGTCGTACCTCTTCCTGCTTTCCATGGTTTTCTGGAGAGAAGCAAAGTCTCATTTCTCTGAGACAAGGTGCCTGTTCCTCAGAGATCTTCAAGGAACAGTTAAGGTTAATTCAAGGAAAAGTCCAGAAGATGTGGTGATGTCTTGGAAGGAGTTGTATTTCTTGGTAAAGCAATGAACAAGAACAGCCATGGGGGAGATCATAGAATGGGCAGAGGATTTGGCTCCAGTCATTCGATCGGAGTCAACAAAGAGTATACATTTCAAAAGAAAGAAAGGAAAGAAAGAAGGAAGTAAGGGAGGGAGGGAGGGAGAGAGGGAGGGAGGGAGGAAGGAAGGAAGGAAGGAAGGAAGGAAGGAAGGAAGGAAGGAAGGAGAGATACAGAAAAATGAAAGGGAAAGAAACTGCAATGATTCTCTATCATAACACAATTTTGAGGAGACCGCAAAAAGTAATTTGACTGAAATTAGTTTGCAAAGAGCACACAGAACACTAAGTATGCCTGTGTTATGCAAGTGGGAAATCACTTAGTCTACAGTATGGCATTTCCACTTGGTTCCACAATTCTGTATGATGTTGGGGACAGTCGCAGGATAGCCTCTTAAGGTATCTTACCATGACATCTCTGGGCTCCTGTCCTGGCCCGTGAGTTCCCAGTGTAATTGGCCATTTGATCTTTGGGCAGTGACACCTGCATTCACGGAGGGCATACTATATCATTAGGAGAAAAGCGCTTACTTCTGTTCAGCGTTAGCTTATTCAGCTAAAACGTACAGTGGCTTCCTGAAAAGGCAGTGCAGAACCGCAAAGAACCACATTCTCAAGGGTTCTATAAAATTCTCCTTCCGGAATGAAGAAAGTATTTTAATTATAGACTAATGCGTTAGTTCATTCTATAATACTTTTAATTGTTAACAAGTGGTAGATCCAAGAAGTGTTTCCCTTATTCCAATAGCTTACTGGGGCACATTAAAGTTATTTTTTGATTTTGCTTTGAGGCAGACTGTCCCTAACAACTCAAGATAATCTCAAACTCAGGACCCCTACCCCCACCCCAGCTTGAGTTTGCTGATTATACAGGTGTATCCTATAACATCTGGCTCTGTTGTTTCATTATAATGGATAAAGTCACATTGGACTGGATATCCTTGGACTGATGCAAAAAGACTGACATGGTTGTGAATCACAGACACACAGCGGCATTTGAAATGTGTGTCTTTCAGATGAGTGAACTGGAAGGATGCTTAACAAACTTGAACCTTTCCAGAACTCAGTGTCTAAAAGCTTCCGATTCTTAGTTACCAACTTCTTTCAGCATCAGGTACATTCATACTTTTGCCTCACGACCCCATAAGCTCAGCAGAGATTGCCAGCCATGCAAGAAGACTCAAAATCAGAGCCTCAGAACCTGAACCTTTCTGTGTGTCCACAATGCCCTATGTGAAAATTCTGTATCTGCCTCCACGTAATTAATCACAGTCAGAACACAGACACTGCAAAAGGGGATGCACAGAGCTGCTTTCAGGCTGCATAGGGAGGATGGATATGAAGTATAAATGAATTTAATGTCTAGAATACATCCCAACCTCGTTATCTCTTTACGTCTGCACAAATATTCCCAAATAGGGAAAAAAATCCCCAGTATCCCAAACAGAGTTCATCTCAAGCATTTCAGATAAAGAAGACTCTCCTGCATTGATTTTTTTTCCACTTAAGATACTAGATAGAGCATTAAGCACTAAAGAAGGAAAATGGTTGGCATATGATTGCATGCAGAAGGCTGATGTAGACACAGTGCTGAATTCAACTTCCAATCCATGACCTTCCCATTATCCACTGCTCTTTGCTCAGGACCACACACCTGGACAGTAGTGGTGTCTGGATATGAAAAGGATTGAAAGAAGTGACAGAGACAAGCAACAAAGCCCTCCTACCCTCTCACTCCTGTTCTGGGTTACCTGTGTATCATGCAAAAGGCACTGGGGAGGGATATGCACAATTAAGTCTGTTCTGGCAGCATGCTTTCCAGTCACAATACCAACAAGGAAGTGCGTGTTCAAGCCCTCCCAAGTCTCTCAACCTCACGCCTGATTTTCTGATATAAAACAACCTAATGAATGCTGCTCCCGGTCCTCTTGTTTTAATTTCTGCTCTGTAGTGTGGTTTATCACTGGGAGGCACAGAGAAGGCTCAGTCTTAGCCATTCTCCCTGCAACTATCCATTATCAAATATACTTCGTGTTCCCACTACTGGCTGCTTGGGGAGATGTTGACTGATTCTTTAGCTTAAATCTGCAGCACTTCAAAAGGCTGTTGTGTTTTCACTGGAGCTGATGCTTGGCACCAGGCCACAACCAGGGAGCTGAGATTTGCTCTGGAGTCCCAATGCAATCATGTACTGTCTGACTCTCGGTGCTCCCAACTTCGTAAAGTGTTTTCAAAACTCCTCTGTGTCGTCAAAATGACAATTGACTCAAAATATCCAGAGCCACTCAGGTGCACAGGAATGCTGTCTGGCATAGTGCTTGGAGAGGAAGAGAAAGGCCTAGCCAGCAAAGGCCTGCTGTGAAGGAGAGCTGGGAGTTCACCAGTCTCCAGGACTAGGCTTTTCAAGGCCCCAGGCTGCAGATGACCAGGCTCCAGCAGTGTAGGGAATTCTCCAAGGACACCAACACCAACAACTGGAGATTCCCTGTATTAGATAGTTTTCTTCTCATTGTGGAAAAAAAAAAAAAAAAAAACCTCAAACCAAACCAACCAACCAACCAAACAAAAAACACCTGACAAAGGCAATTTAGGGAAGAAGGGTTGCTTTTGCTTTAGGTGTTTGAAAGGATAATTCCCATCATGGCAGGAAGTAAAGTGTGATAACTGGAATGCCAGGTAGCTGGTCACATTGCCCGAGGAAGCAGAGAAATAGACATTGGAATTCGTCTGGCTTCCTCCTTTTCTTCCTTATTGTGTAGTCCAGGATTCCATCCCGGGAGAAGGGGCGGCCTGAATTCAAGGAGGGTCTTTCTTCTTCTGTTAAACTCTACTGAAAACTACCTCATAGACACACCCAGAGGTGTGTCTCCTAGGTGACAATAAATCCAGCCAAATTGACAATGGATACAAACCATCATGCCATCCATCCCATGAGTACAACCTGATATGCCTGAGCAATGGGTTGGGCCCACCCTGGAGGAAGACACCAGTGCCTATTCTCTGGAAGATTGCTTTGTCGGGAGAGGGAAAAAAAGGACAGAAGGCCAAGTCATCGCAATTATGAGAAGACAGTACTATACAGAATAAAGACTGAAGACATCAATTTGACTTACTCTGGTATGTGTTTCTCTGTAGGTGTGATTGAGAATAGGGTAGATAAGGAGAAGGGTGTGGACAGCAATCAGAGAGCACACCACAGGCATCCAGCTGCCTGGAGGTCAAGAGAGGATTCTTACTACCTGATTCTCAGGCACACAAAGTCCTAGCTTTACTGCACAAGTCTCCCAAGACCCTGGATCAGCTGGATATGAGCCTCATGCAGGATATGAAGGGAGAATGTGACCACTGGTTTCTGTCTTATGTACTTAAAGAAAGAAACAGGGAAAGAAGGGTTCAGCAAGGCTTAGCAATAGGGTGTGTTCCTGAACAACCGGGTGGTACACCTCATCCAGTACAGGGCCCTGGAAATCTGACCTCGGGCAAAAAGGAAATAAAGAAAGGGCAGGCACACAGATATACATACAGAAAAGCTGCCATGGGGCAGGCCACGATTACTCTATTGAGGAATCACAACATACGCAGCAACCCAGAAGCTCAGAACATTTATTAGGTATAGCAGAAGAAGGAGGGGTTAGCTAGTCTCAATAGAAGGTCCATGCAGGGGAGTGATCTCAGGATGCAGTCATTAGCAAGCAGGAAGATACAGTGCAAGGTCTTGTACACACTGACATCATTCACACTCAGACTAGAGAAAGACTGCCAATTCCAAACATGAACCACATGTGGAAGGCTTCATCACTCCTGTGAAGCTGACATTGGTCCTTGACACGGCCATGTCAATGTCAACAATAGGTCTTCACTCGTGACTTCCTCTCAGCTCCCCATAGGGATGACTTTAGAAGAGCCTAGATATGCCCCTATGTGCTTGTTTGTGATGCTGGGATTTCTAGCAACAAACATGGGGATGACAATAGTGAACACTACCTAGGATTCCTCAGTGAATAGATATTTCAAGAAAAATGTCAGATGGGAGGACAAAATCTATGTAATATCCCAAAGGGAAAGATGTGCAGCAAAGTCAGCAGGTGGAAGAATCGTGAGAGGAGAAAGCTCTCACTTGTTCTCCTAAAGAGGCCCCATAAGGTCAATACTTGAGTATTCCCTTAAACACAGTGATTAATGAACCCAGCTGATGCTTGACATGGAAATAGTGTTGGCAAAGTTCTTAGTATATACACACATTATAGGTATAATCAAAGGGCTAGATGCTCTGTGTCCGAGAGAAAGAGAGGGAGAAGGGCAGGGGCCAGGAAGGGGAAACAATTTTTTTTTCTCTCCAACAGTTGGAAACTCTGCTTTATTCTGACTGATGTAAAAGTCTATGAAGAGAATGCCAGGCACATTCTCTAAGCTCAGCTCAGCTCAAAGGAAGCAAAAGTAGGGGGCAGGGATGTCTTCAGACTGGACTGCTCCAACCAGTTCCATGGCCTCCAGGCATAGCCCACTTGGGGATGGGAGGGACCAGGGGAATTCATTTCCTCCCTAGATTCACAGATTGTGTCACTTTAGGACAGACTTACCAATGAAACAGCATGGGTCTGCTACTCCATCTCGAAAGGGAGAACATTGAACTGTCCTGCTCTCAGGAAAATCACAACAAAAGACTAAGATAAACAAGCACCGTGTTGTACATTCTGTACACAGTGCTGGGGCCATTGTTAGACCTCAGAAATACAGAACTAGGTTCTTACCTCAGTGTGTAAGAGAGAGGCAGAGAAGTTCAGGTACCTTTCAAGGGTTTTTCAGAGCCACTGCTTTAAAAGGCAATAAACACCACCCCTCAGGCTAGTCCCTCTCCTCAGAGCATCCTTGTTGGTACTGACAGCAACAGCATTAACTAAGGGACAAAAGATCAACCCAGAAGAAGGAGGCATACAAAAGAGTTTTCGCAAACACTTCCAGAAAGAAAAAAAAAAAAAATTACCTTCTTTGCTTGATGAGGCTGATCGAAATAAAAGATTCACTAAATTAGTACAGTTCCTGGAATATGCTCTAAGAAAAACAATAGATGAGGGAAAAAAGGAAATTTAAATCAGGCTTGGGTTATGCCAAATAGAGATTGTCTAATTAAACAAAGAAATAAGACAAAATTAATGTGCGGGAACTGCTCTTCATACAAAAGGAAAATAAAGCCCAGCACTTTAAGTGGGACAGTTTATGATAATTTTTTTCAGGGATAATAAGAAGTGAAGGCAGAAGATCTGTTGGTATCAGAGGGTTGACATATTTGCATAAAGGCTAATATTTTCTCCACAGGAAGCATGAATTCTTGCAGCTATGATACTTGAGATAAAGCAAGAAAGTCTGGGATGCAAGTACAGAGACAAGACAGACGAAACCTTAGTGGATGCTGCGTGTTCTTTACCTCAGCCTGTTCTCCCCTAGCTCTAGCATATGCATAGATCACATGTGTGAAGGCCTCGATAAAGCCGTCAGTGCCAAGTGAACGGGCCATACCTATCCCTACCGAGTTTTCAATGTTAGACACACAATATTAGGTATTGGTTTTTTTCCTGATCAGCTGTTGCCTGGGAACTGGACTTGGCTACAGTTGTCCCTATTTGGGGAAAGAAATTCAAAATTCAAAGTATTTCTAATCAGTGTTTCTCATTTTTGCAGCAACATGAACTATAAAAGGTGCAAGTGGAACCATGGGATCTTGGGGTTTTCTAGATGTTTCCCTTACAATGAGATGGTGTTTAGACAACTGGCCTAAGAGCCACAGGGACCAGGGCTTGGGTCATGGCCTCAATCCTTGGAGGTGCCACTAAAATGAATTGCTGTTCAAGTCTAACTGGACAGTTAGTTACCTGTAGACAAGATGCCTGAATGACTGTGGAGGAGATACTTGTCATTAACCAGAGTCACTCAGTCATCTTGAAGCTAATCACAAGCAGAAAACAAACCACTGTCATCTCTAAACCACTGACTTAGATCTGGGTTATGCCTTTGCCTTCTGAACCATGAACCAAGAAAAAGTTTGACAAACCATTAGAAAGTTACTACTTCACAGCCTGGGGGAGGCACTCAGCCACAAAGGGTTTACTCCAGTGAACCCCAAGCACAGTGAAAGAAAAAAAAATCTCTACAACAGCTTAGAGAAGGAGCAGGAAGGATTGGTATGGTTATAGCATTTGGGCTGACCCAATAAACAAGAGAGAGCCTACGGGCAGAGAAGGAGGCCAGGAGATAATGGGTAGAGAATTCCTTGATAGTCTCAGAAAGGCCGCGTTTTGCTGGTAAGCAGAGTAAGTGAAGGCTGTGTGGTGTCTAGCGGAGCCTGACAGTAGAGTCAGACACACCCATGAGGACCACAGGGCAGAAATCTGTCTTCGGATTTCATTGTGCAAGTAAAACAGAGCTGCCGAGATCTCAGAAGAACCCTTGATACAGCTAGGTTTGTGCCCCTAAAGGAGGCCCTCTAGAGAATTATGAAGAATGGGCCAGAAAAGGGAGGAGCCAAAATTGAAAAGCTCAGAAGGAGATTGAAAGCCTAGGTGAACTCCAGTGGGAGAATGAAGAGGAAGTTCACAAGAGGGAGAGAAAGGGCAGTTTCAGTGGACTTTCCAAAGTGAGAGTGTTTGGGGTTGAACAGCCCAGTCGGAGTTTATGGGGGACCATGGAAGAGTTACCCGCCCACCTGTGTAACCTCTCACTGAGTTCTAGACTGTGTTCTTAGGACGCCCCTCCTCCCATCCGCTTGAACAAATCCTCCCGTGAGTCTGGATCCTGCCCATTTCTCCCTTTACCGTCACCGCCCCACTGTCTAAGGACTTTTAACTGCTGTCCTAGGTTCAAATTCCCTTGTCTCAATATCATAAACACATAGAGTCTTAGGTTCTAGACTTTTCTTCTGACCTTCCTACAGCTAAGGACCAATCGTGGCTAGAGAAGTATCTTGAAAGGAAAGGATGTAATGAAATTCTTGAGGCTGAAAGTGACAGAGTGAGTCTGTGACAATCACCGAATATCTACATGTTTCTCGTCTGTGGAAGGAAAGAACGACAGTCAATAATTTCTAAGAATCCTTATAGACCTCACAAAAGTAAAACAAGTTATTCTAGAACAATAAAAAGCATAATTGTTCATGAATTGTATATTACAGAGCAAATAACAAAAAAAAAAAATCTAGATTTCAGACAAGACCAAATTAACTTTTGGAAACCGTCTAGCTAAATCACAAATTAAATGAGCTAAGAAATGAAAAAGTTATGTGAGTGCGTGTTTTTTAAGATGGAAACAAACAACAGCTTTGGGTTTGGAATCGTTTATAGGGAGTCAGAGTAGAGTATGGAATTAAATTAACAATAATTACCACTCTACAAGAAAGAATAATAATGCTTGGAACTAGGAAGAATGTATAAAATTAATACTCATAATCACAGATGAATTACCTAATTATCTGACTTACCAGGAGAATACATATAAGCCAATGCTATAAAACAGAACTGAACTTTATATTACGTCACTCTTACATGCCAACCTGGGTCCCTCAGAACAAAGAAATGATGGAAATTTCAAAATATTAGGGGGAGGGAGCATTAGATGCTATGGATAATGCTAAAGAAATGATAACGTTTTGATGACCCTGAGAGAACATATTACAAAATGTATGATTTAGCTGTCCCTTGCCTTTGTTATATGTGTGGACTCTTTCTCATAGCTCTTCAAGTTGAAAATTCTCCCTAGAGCCCAGGAAAGTTCTGGTAGACAACACTCATAACCTACAATTACCTTGTTCTAAGTGAGATCTGTAACAAGGTTTAGCAACATCACCGCAGCAACTCCTTGAAATTGAGACTGTAACTCATTCGTTTTGCAGGTGAGGAAACTGAGTCACAGAAAAGCTAGAGCTAATACAAGCAATAAATATCCCAGCAAGGATCTGCAGCCATGCCAGGCTGCTTCCAGAGCTGGTATTGAAACCACAATATTCTACATTGGTCTCAATATGCCTAATTCCTGTTGTAAGAAAAGGGTTGTGATGGTTTGTATATGCTTGGCCCAGGGAGTGGTACTATTTGGAGGTGTGGCCTTGTTGGAGTAGGTGTGACCTTGTAGGCATGGCTTTAATACCCTAGTCCTAGCTTCCTGAAAGCAGTCTTCCCCTAGCAGCCTTCAGATGAAGACGTAAAATTCTCAGCTCTGCCTGCACCATGCCTGCCTGGATGCTGCCATGCTCCTGCCTTGATGATAATGAACTGAATTTCTGAACCTGTAAACCAGGCCCAATTAAATATTGTCTTTATAATGTTGCCTTGGTCATGGTGTCTGTTCACAGCAGTAAAACCCTAACTAAGTCAGGGGTTCTCATCAATATGATGCCTGCATATGAAAGTATGAGTAGTTTTACAAACATAAGCCAGTTAGTGACATCAACGACGTCCCAAGATCTGATCAGCTCTTCAGATGCTGCATGAGACTTCCACCATTTGCAGGAAGCTCAGATGTGATCCCATCAAATAATCTAATATTTACATTTGCTTTGCTGAAATTCCATCCATAATTCTTATCACTATGTGCACAGACTGCTATGAGTAAGCACATACCCATGCAGGTGTCAGAAGACAGCTTGATGCTCCCCAGCTTCCAATAATAACTCACCAGGCAACCAAAGCATGTTTATCTTGTCCTTAGGGAAGAAATGAAACTTATCCCTGTGTTTCAGGAGGCAAGGTAACATATTGTCCAAATAAGTCACTTTTGAGGTAGAAATGTAAAACTATTAATGATGATTCAAGGAACTGGAAGAAAATAAGGCTTGCTTGACTCACTGTAGTGCATGTGACATGGTCCATTTTTTCTCCTTCCTGTGTTAGATTGAAATGTGCCTGTATTCAATTTCTCATGCGTTAAACACAGTACATAGTTTTCTCACAGAGATATGGCTATGAGTAGGAGTCCACTAAATTGTTTCTTGGTGGCTGATACTAGGAACGAGGGAAAAATGAAATGCCATCAAAGGCCACATCACAGAGCATTCTGGGAGTACTTGCATCTGATGTCTCTGGTTCAAGAGTCAGAAGCATGGGTATGCGTAGAGAAGCTGCCTGGCCTCCATCTGCTCATCATGTCTTCAAGTGGCTGAAGAGACAACCTTAAAGGGTGGTTGACTAAAGAGACTTTCAGGTTTTTTTTTTTACTTGCAGGATTTGCTAGCTTTACAGTTTTAAAAATTTGTAGATTTTTGAAGTTGGGACTGGGCAGAGCCACCAGAGATATTATTCTACTTAGGCACCATATACTTACGGTCTCATTGACTTGGTGTTTAAAACTAAATTCACCAGGCAGGAAAGAATGCTTCTATCAGCACACACGTTAGCCATAAGACATAGAGCAATCAAGCAGGAAATGGGCGGAATTCTCTTCCCTGCTTCCTTGCTCACCTAGTGTAGGAAGGTGCAGTGCAGGACGCTGAGCAAGACCTGCTGTCAAAGAAACTCAGCTGTGGATCCAGCATGCTGCAGGACCAATTAGCTAGACAGGGAGTCCCCACTGGTGCAATGCTAACAAGTTAGATGGTAATGGTACTCTTTGATTAGACTTAAGGCTGTCTCCACAGGAGAGAATACACAACTGCTCTACAAACCAGAACACAATATCATGGCTGAGGGAGGGGGATTCATAGGCTCAAGTGGTGAAGCTAATGCTGTTGGTTTTGCTAACTGGACAGGACGTTCCACAAAATTACCATCTACATAATTAGGTTTATACCCCTAGATTAGTACGACCATTAGTTTGAGTCAGAGAAGTTCCTCTTCTCCAATGGGCAGTAGGAACAAGATAGACTCATAACTGGCCCAATGCTGAGAATAAGGGACTATAAAGAATGCTCAGCCATAAATAGGACATCTATATCAGCCTCTCCAAGTCTCCGGGAACATCGTATTAAATGGGCTAGAAAGACTGTAAAAGTCACAGAAAGGAGTGGAGTAAAGTAGAATGCTATCTTTGGAACAAAACATTATTGTTGTATTCCTGGTCTCACAAAAGTTATTACCAGAAAAAGACAGATTCTGTTTCTTAACACGTTGTCTGGAGCCCATTCCCAGAAGATCTGTAGGCATACAGTTGCCTGTAGGGTAAAAGGAGTTCTCAATTTCCTACCCCTACCTGAAGTTCTATAGAAAGGTGGTCATCATTAGAAACAGTTTTTTTCAATTGTGTACCCAATCTCCAGTAAATAATCTCACACCAAAACCACATGGAAGATACTAAATTTATTTGGTTATCTAAATGAATGAATGAATGAATGAATAAATGAATGAATAAGGAAGACTTGATAATGAGGTGATTGATGGAGATAGGAGTGGAAGAGGAGAGGGTATTAGGGGTGAGTATTACCAAAGCACATTGTTATATGTACATGAAAATGCCATAATAAAAATCATTATTATAGGCTTATGATAATAAATCTAAAAATATGCACACTAGGAAAAATTGGGGACAAGTAAATTAAATGCTTTGCTTGTAGAAATATTCAACCTAAATGAATGTCTTTATTCCTTTACTTACTAGCCCACTATGTGCCAGACACTGTGCTAGTTAAAGAAGATTTATGTTACATTTCTCTAACCACGGAGCTTATAAAAACAGATAACCTAGACAAAGCATACAATAAAAGCTGCAAAACAAACTAAATGCACATATACTTGGTGTTAGATTTAAAAAGTAATGGGATTACATTATTATTTGTCAATTTTGAAACTGTATTTTGAGTGTCTCTGAAGTGCCAGCTGTCCTTCCAGGCACTGAGATAATAGAGCTAAACAAAGGATGGTGCCTCCTGCTTCCCTCGAAGGACAGACAACAGACATGTGCAAGCTCAGAGATGCCTAAAGATTTCAATAAATGCCACCAAAGACACACAAGGCTTAAAATGAGTAACAGAGGGCCAAGACGTCTAGGTCACATGTCCCTTGTATCTGCACAAAAAGTTTTTGGAAACACAGCCACACCCAGCCAGTTGTTCTACAACTACTTGAGCCATGTATCCACAGAGTTGAATAAGTGCAGTGCAGACCCAATGCCCTCAAAGCTTCCCATATTTCCTATTGATTCTTGTAAAGACAAAAAAAGAATGGGGATAGTTTAAAAAGAAAAAAAAGGATTCCATCCCAATAGAATAGCCAAGTAATATTGCTTTGCAGACATGGTATTTAAGCAATGACCAAGGAAGGGAAGAAACTAGTTAGAGGCATCAATGGCAGAAGAAGAGCCCCAATCAGAGGAAATGACAAGAGGCCTGAGGTAGTAATAAGGCCCCACACTTATGGGAAGCCTATATGACTCTAGTGTGGACAAGAAAAGCTGAAGCAAAAGGCAAGGCCAGGCTAAAGGAGTGGGCATGCTGGTTTCAAGAGGAATTGGAATTTGGGGTAAGAAAATGACTCAGTTTGAGAGTAGAGGGGACATGAAGAAGGGCTTTAATCATTTGGGAGAGGGGGGTGCTAAAACTGACCCACTGCCGGCAAGCAATAGTAGACGGAGAAGCTAAATGATTAGAACCCACGCAAAAGTAATGCCTGCAGTCCAGGTGGCGGCTGATGGAGGCTTGGTGAAATAAAAGAAAATCTATTTTATGAAAGCTTGAAAGTTTTGACAGCTCTATACTGTCAGTTTTCCGATAATCATAGTGACTTTTCAATTGCTCGGAAAAGGCACCATTACCAGCGCAACTTACAAAAGAAAGCACTTAATTGGGAGTTTGCCTATAGTTTCAGAGGATGAGTCTATGACCATCATGGTGGAAAACAGGCATGCAGGCATGGTCCTGGAGCAGAAACTGATAGTTCACATATTATCTACATTTTGGAAGCAGAGGAGAGAAAGAGAGAAAGAGAGGAGAGAGAGAGAGAGAGAGAGAGAGAGAGAGAGAGAGAGAGAGAGAGAGAGAGAAAGACTGGGCCTGGCATTATTTTTTTGAATCTCAAAAACCAACTAAAAATCTGTCATTCAAATTCACGAGCCTATCGCGAGCATTCTCATTCAAACTACCACAAGATTAAGGTGTATGAATTTAACGGTAAGACCAGTCCTCTCTATTTTCCTTGGGGCTTAAAAGGAAAACCCACAGTATCAAAATACTAGTCGAGCTTTAACGTCATTGTCTAGATCTGAATCCTTTTATAATTAGCTAAGTACCCTCTGCCTAGGCCTAGATCTAGCCTGTGATTTCTTCAGGGCTCGAAGAGAAAGACTGCACGTTGTTCGATAGCCTATCTTACTCTGTATTCCCCTACAAAGTAGAATATGAGGTAAGTAACAGATATTACAAATAGGAGCCCAATAAGAAGATTCATAAGGGAACACTCTTTAGTCGGTTAGTACTGTGGACATTATGGCTCAGTTCATCTTATGGTCATATGTCCATTTGCCAACATTTATAGACTGGTCTCAAGTTTTTTCATTTGAATAAAGAAAGTGCCATTTTCCCTCAGGGTCCTACTCTCTATTGTTCAAAAGTCTTTAAAAAAAAAAAAAAGAATATTCTAAGTAATTCATGAATGACCCTAAAACTGTTGCAAAAAAAAGCATTGGTCTAGAAAGCTCAAGATTCCAAGGGCTAAAGATGGTTAAAGGGAAGGTCCATTAGCTACAATAGTGGCTAATATAAAAAAAGGTCTACAATTCTGTGTTGCATGATGCAGCTACCCAGCGCAAAACAGTTGTACAAAGTGCAAGGCACTTTATACATCTCTTGACCTTTATAAGGACCCAAGAGGTCATCATGACAGTCTTAGCAAGTCATGACCTCCTTTTAGGTAGATGGGCAAACTGAGTGTTCAGTGCTACCATGGAAACAGTTGTCGAGGCTAGCTCAGAACGAACAGCTTCTTACTTCTCAGCCAGCACCCTTGGCACAGTGCTCGCTACTTCTAAATGATTGAGTCAAAGGCCAATATATTAGCTGAACAAATTCCTGTAGATGAGAAAGCAAGCTGAGAGAGGGAAGCTGATTTTGCCTGGGAGCGTGAACATCGGAAAGCATCATAATGAAGCCATCTTGTTCCAAAGATCCAGTGTTTGGTAAACAGGTCTTTAATCCTACTGAAGAGTTTTCCTGTACTTGTCCTAATGCCACCTCTCAGCGTCTCCCAGCAGCCTGGGTAAGCTCATCCTCTTAGGTCTCTGTGTAGAATGACATCAGTTTCTCATTTCCTGTTAATTCCCCAGTTTATAGTAGCTTTCTGCAAGGGAAGTGTAGACATACCACAATGTGCTAAAATTTTAATTGCTATTTATAATTTTCCACAACACGATTGATCCAAGTATACAGCTGAGCTCCCAAGGCAGAGCTCCCACTAAATCTGGTCCCTGTCTGTTCCCAGGCAGGTGACTTCTCATGCACTTAGCATTTGCCAATGAAGTTAAAAAGGAAAATTGTAACAGTTGAGACATCATCACTGGTCCTTGTAGGTTCCGTGGGAAGTCATCCTTGTATTTCCTGACCTTCTCAGGCTATGGTTTAGCAGGCTCAATACTATGAGGAGGAAGATTTGAGTGCTGCAACCCAGAAAAGGGTTAATGACTTGGCCACCTGGTCCACTGAGCCAAGAAAAGAATTTCTAATAAAGGAGGAAAGATGGCTCTGTTATAAGGGGTTGTATAGACTCCATTCTAATTTACATATGACAACTACAAAGTATAGGGTTAGGGAGATGACAGAGTAGGTTAAATGCTTGCCTATGCAAGCATGAAGACCTGAGTTCAGGTTTCATGTAAACAACTGTGCATAACAGCACACGTCTTTAATCACAGAGCTGAGGAACTTGAGACAGGTGGAAACTTGGAGTTTACTTGCTAGCCATCTTAGCTGAGCTGGTGAGCTTCTGGTTCAATTAAAGAACCTGTGTCAAAAACTAAGTCGGAGAACAACCAAGGAAGATATTTACCCCAGGCTCTGGCCTCCTCATGCACATGCACACATGTGCACATGCACCTGTATGCACATGCAGAGGCGGAAACACATACACGCATAATAAATCATTAATTCTTGAACTCTCAATAATAATTAGTTACAAGAGACATCGCTCTTGATACCCAACCTGTCCCATGAAACCAACATCTGCTTCTGCATGTATTGCAGATTCAAACTAGGCACGAATACCCTGATTATCAGTGTAAAGACTCATAGGCAGTATTAACTATGATGCACCGAAAGACATCACTGATTGAAAGAAACATAATCTCCAGCTGAGTGCACATTCTACTGCTTGCAAGTACTGACACTGGATAAAGGACCTATCTTTTCAGACTCCATTTCCTTCTCTGCAAAATGAGTACACAAAAGGCCTAGGTGGGCAGAGAAGTGGCACATAGTAGGCATTCCATGAATTGCAATTTACTGCCAGTGGCAGTAGCGTTCTAATAAAGAAAAGATACTAACATAGCAGGCTTCTGTAGATAGTCCCTCAAATAAACTTCCTGAAATCCAGTCGATGCTGTGTCAACCAGCCCTTTCCTGAACAAACACTTTCGCCTGCAACCGAATATAAACCAGCTTCTCTCCTCTCTCTGCAGACCCTCTAATTATCTCCACTGTTTACATCTAGCCCCTGCGCTACCAAATTCTCCATTATTCTGACAGCCAACAAACTAGACCTGTTAGAACTCAGCACAACTTTTGCCTAGGGCAGGAACTTTGTGAGACCACAAATCGTCTTGGTATTAAAAGTCGGTGCATAAGAACTGCCCTTAGCTTTTGCTCTAAATTGCTAGTTTGAAGACATTCATTGCAGTGTATTGTATTTCCACTATATTTTGCTTTAATAGACTTCGTGGCAAAGTGTATAAGAAGAGTTTTAGAGCCCGAGGTAGCACATAGCCAACTCCCCACCACCACCACCACCGTTTTATGTATTTTTTCCCATCTTTTGTATGTCACCTGATATTGTTTTGTTGCTTCACATACATAAAACAACCTGGCAGTCATAGAACAATGCCCGGCAGTTAGTTGGTGGCACTTATTGACTTTACTGTTAAAAGTTGAAACAATCAAGCTAAAGATTCTGTGGTGTATTTCTCTACTACTTGTATGAGACTTTAATTTTAAAAGGGATGGAAAACATCCCCTTAGAGTGTAATAGCGCCTGCATCGACATTGGCTTATTTCTGTTCTTTCACACCCTCTGCCTAGCACAAGCTGGCAGCCAGAGGAGCTACAAGAAAGGATTTGCCCAGCATTCTAATCTTTATGCCGTATGGCCCTGGCTCTTGGATTCAAAGTTGGTCACAGGCTGAGTGGTGCAGTTTGATTTGATTTGGTTTAGGTGATATCTGCCATCCCTTTATCCTTCTTGGTGGTCTGGTACCTTGTCTTTCTCATCCGTGGTATTGGAGGTTAAGGGAAAGAAAGGTTTTGTTGCTCTGACTTTATGTGGCATATATTCTCATGAGACCCAGAAAGATTAACTAAACGTCCATGCAAATGTATATAAAAACAGCATTTATGACTAGAGATTTATTGCCCTCTGAATTCTGAGGAAAACACACAATCAGAAATTTGTTAGTTTGTGGGAGCAAATGGGAAAACACATATCCTTTTCTTCACTAGGCTCAAATTCAACATAGGATACTGTGACAATCAAATTTGGAGGGAGCTCTCCTCTACCAGTTAGTTCTTGAGTTTTCTACAAACAGTGCCTAGGGGCTATATAGTTCAGACACTCCGTTCTGACACTGTGTGACAAAAGACAGCATCAGCTCTCAAAGGTTTAAGAGTCACTTCCCCAAGACCGTACCCATTTCTGACATTAATGGCAAATCTGATCATACCTGTGATCACCTCCCTGGAGCTGATTATTTGCTAGATGATTGAGAAGAACACAAAGAAGTCTTTTCTGTGCATTTTCTTTCTTTCTTTTTTTTTTTTTTTTTTTTTTTTTTTTTTTTGTTTTTTTGTTTGTTTGTTTGTTTGTTTTGGTTTTTTGAGACAGGGTTTCTCTGTGTAGTTCTGGCTGTCCTGGAACTCACTCTGTAGACCAGGCTGGCCTCGAACTCAGAAATCCGCCTGCCTCTGCCTCCCAAGTGCTGGGATTAAAGGCGTGAGCCACCACCGCCTGGCTTGCATTTTCTAATAAAGGAGCCAACAAGCAGTTGGAGCAGATGCACAGGGCAGGTTCTAGGGGGAAGGAATGTGGAAGTTTGTGGTCCTCCCTGGTACACTGCCTCCATGACAATGTGGACCAGGCAGCCTGAAATTCTCTGAGGCTTATCCGTTGAAGTTTTCCTGAGTCCTTCATTGGGACAAACGTGATTAAATGAGTTTTTTATGATCAAACCAAACTTTTGCATTTCTTTCCTCTATAGAGGTCAAGGAAGTGTGGGTCTCACCATTCCAAGCCTCCAACCAAGCAATTTCTTCCTCTGGTCAACAGCCACTGCAGTGAGACAATGTAAAAGATCCCAGATGCCACCATTTCACAAGTATGCAAGATAATTTATCACCTAAGATATTCCAAGGATATTTGTGTGCCAAGATGCTGGGTAAAGATCAAAATAAATCTGTCTTGTTGCATCCTAGTACCGCAGGGTTCTAAGGAGGATCTCTGATAAGAAATGACAGGAATGAAAAGGTGAGGAAACTGAATGGGGCATGAGAAAGAATGGGGATGATGTTTTTATGAAAATCTCCAAGAAATATTTGGTAAGAAAGGAGCCAAGGCAAGCAGGAGAACGGGAGAAAGAGCTGGAGTGATGAGCAGACATGAAGGCAGATGTGTCCTGGCTATGATGGTGTAGAGTGGGATTTTATTCTCTAGACAACAGGAGCATAAATATAAACAGGAATATAAATATGTCAGGAGGGGAGTCACCGGATCCATCTCTGAGGCTCTCTCTTTTTCTGAGTTCTGTACTAAGAATGCACTGAAAAAAAAATAGGAATTGAAGTTGTCAAAGGAATGCTGAGGAAAGATCAGAGGCACAAAAGAGAATGATTTGTAGAGAGAGCCCATTGTAAATGTTATATAGATGTATCAACAGTCAATTAAAAAACCAAAAACCAAAAACCAAAAAAACCTGTACACCCTATAGGAAAGGATAGGATAGAAGGTGGGACATTCAGGAGGCAGAAAGAACTCTGAAATAGAGCCAGACACGGGAGCATCACTGGAAAGATATGAGGAAGGTAGACGCATGGTACCCGAGCAGAGGTAACCAGCCATGTGGCAGAGTGTAGATTAGTATAAATGGGTTATTTAAAATTATTAGCTAGTCAGGGAACGAACCTAGCTCTGTGGCCTAGGTATTTGAAAATATATTTTTTTGAGTCTGAGTCATTACTCAGGGAGCTTGGAGCAGGAGGAAAAACGGCTCATCTTACAGCAATGATTTGTAAAATTTGGGGCTTACAGAAAGACAGGCTTGGAAGAAATGATTTCAAGGTGACTTCTGGGTGTGTTTATTGGAGTAGAACAATGGCATCTACTTAAGCAGCAAGTGCTTGGAAGCACTCCATTTGAGATAGAAAAATACCAGGAGGAATGGGTTTTAAAGAACATCAAGTATTGAATTTTATGCTTTTAGATGTATTTTTTTTTTTTTTAGATATGAGCAGTCATAGCTAACAACAGCTAAAGGAGGACTTAGAGAAAGAATACCTAATTTCTCAAATGTTGAGAAAGAAATGGTATTTACAAAACCCATAAGGGCCACACGGAAAATGAACAGTTGTCATTGGTTGATCCCCTTAGATCTGCCACTGACCGGACAGTTCAGCAACCTCCAGTCTTCCTTCTTACAATATAAGCACCAAAAAAAAAAAAAAAAAAAAAAAAAAAAAAATCAAAAGAAGCATCATCGGTCCAGGTTAGGGAGAAAGCCTATCATTCGCTACTCAGCAAAGCACAAAGAAACAGGACTTCCCAGTATCCCTGTGGCCTCTGTGGCCTCATCCTGATGGGTTGGTGGTACATCTCAGGGAAGGTTGTGGTTTACAAAACTGTGAGACATCTCAATTACCTCTTGTATACATGGGATTTCTTTTGACCTTTGGAATTGCCCCTTGAGATCAATGCTGTTACAATCATGTTATGGATAAGGACATTAACCCCAAAGAAGTTATTCAACCTTCAAGGCCACACAGCTAATGGATGATGGAGTTATGAGTTAAACATTTGTCTGCAATGCCCAGTGGATTCAGTCCATATTCACAGCTTCTCACAATGCACTTTCCCAGCCGTGTCCTTATTCTACAGTGTGCTGAGCACCCCAGAGGAGGGAAGAGAGCTTTGGTTAAGCTTAATTATGTTCTAGTAGATTCATCAGACTTCTGGAATCTGAGATTTATGCCTTTGCACAGATGGTTAACATGGTGATTAAAAGTGCTTCAGCCCAGAGTTAAATGTGAGGTTAGGAAAGGAATGTGATTGCTTCTCTTTTAAAGCTTGGCCAACAAAAAGACAGCATCATTCCCTTAGAAAGGCAAAAGAAAGTGGGTATTTCCTTTAAGAAATTGTCCTGCAGCTGGTCCACCTGAGTTCTGGAGAGATAGCTGAGATTCATCTTGACTGAAGTAGAGAATATCTCCACTGGCATCAGAACATGGAAACTGGATTTTGAAAACTAACCATCACAGAGCACATTCCCCTTTCATAAAGAACTCAGAATGCATAGAGGATGCTGACTGACATTTCAGTAAGAAAAAAAGAAAAATTGTTTGAATCCATACACTTTCTACCATGCAGAGTGGCTTCAAATTTAAAGTAAGAAGAGACACTTCAGTTTTTTTATATGCTACTTAAGTTAGCTTCCAAGATAACAGATAAAACTTAAGCCCTAAATTCTGATTCTGTTTCCTCCTCCTCCTCCTCTTCTTCCTCTTCTTCCTCTTCTTCCTCTTCCTCCTCTTCTTCCTCTTCCTCCTCTTCCTCCTCTTCCTCCTCTTCCTCCTCTTCCTCTTCCTCTTCCTCTTCCTCTTCTTCTTCCTCTTCTTTTTCTTCTTCTAGATTTGTAAAGTTTTAACTTCATAAATTTCTTTATTTTTTTCAGTTTCATGTACAAGAATATACACTTTATAAGAGCAGGGATTTTGCCATGTTTATTGCCATATGAAGGTCAAGACCAATATTTGAACAAGCATCATCTCTGTAGAATACAACAAGTGGTACAATAGAAAGCCAGAATATTGCTGAACACAGATCCCAAAAAGTGACCCAATGCAAAGAAATATTACCTTATATAAATTAATAATTTTTTAGCTCCATTGTGTTCATTTTAACAGGGGTCCCTTTATGGTGAAGAAGTTGGATTTAAAAAAAACAAAATAAAAACAAGGACACACAAATAAATCTATATATAAATGATGACAGCCTCAAATCAACCTGGAACCTTAGTAAGTGACTAAGTCTAAAACAAACCTCACCATCATATGTCACATGCTTTCATTGTCTAGTTTTCATTTAACTATGTCTTCTGCTCACCCCTATAAGACTGAGAAGTAAGTTCAACTCAAACTGTATGAAGTCTTCCTTCTGGTACCACCTCTATTAAGGCTGAGTTTGATCAAGAGTATGAAGGCATCTTCACCAGTTATCCCTCCATCCTCACTGAGAATCCCCCATGATGCCCACTGGTTTGGCCCTCTCTGCACCTTTGTCTTTGATTGATGTGCTCTGTTCATGGATCGCATCTCCCCTGGACTGAGGTTTGAAATACTGGTGTGTGTGTGTGGGGGGGTCATTGGATGAAGCATCTGCCTATTTAAGAATTGTCTTGAAAACACTTAGTAGACAAGACCATTCCCTTCATTGAACTAACTTTATAATGGTTTCTCCATCTTCTTGTTTGGACAGGTAGTCACAACATTGAAGGTCCTCTATAATCTGACGGCATTTAAGTCCTTATAGCCTGGCCTCTCACCTACTTCCCTTCCGCTACTTCTTCTGATGTGCATTGAGGAAATCTAAATGGTACCCTATGCTGAGTAGGGAGACTGAGACCAAGCCCTCATCCTTGCAAAGAAGTGCAAAATTTGCATCCTTGCTTAAGACTAGTGAGCAAACAGGAAAGGGCAGTGCAAAGGCTGAGGATGAGACAGCATCCAGAGCCCTTTACACCCAGGCCTGTTTCCCAAGCGAGCTGCCCTTGTTTTTGGTGGTAACTCTGCTCCTCACTCCAATAACTAAAGAGCCTCCCATCTCCTTGCCTCACCCAGAGAAGTTGGCTTGACTCTAGAACAGCCAATCAAATCCCCAGTAGCTGAGTGAGTGGAGCCGAACTGTCAATTTTCTCCAAGTCAGACACTGAGGCCTGTAGAGATGAGTAGGCTCTGGTTACAGCAAATTGCAAAGAATGATTAAGTTTAAGTACCAAAAAAACAACAATAACAAAAAGAAAGAAAGAAAAGGAAAAAAAAAGAAATTTCTCAAAAGTGACTTTCAACTAGATCCCTCATTTTTAAAAAGGGAGAGTGGGGAGGGAGCAGAGAGATGGTTCAGTTCACAAAAGCGCCTTCTGCAAAGCCTAAGGACCCAAGGGATTCCTGGAATTTACATGAAGATGGTGAAAGAAAATGAACTCCACAAAGTTGTCCTTTGAACTCCATATGCCCACCCTGGCGCATGTACTCACATACGTCTCACACATGCACAAGACAATAATAAAGTTTAGAATATTTTCAAGTCCCACAGAAACTACAAATATGAAAAAAATACAGAATTTATACGACATAAAATATTGATTCTCACGTTCAATCTCAAATTCAATGCTCTGGGGGAATTCCTTGATAACTGGCCTATTTAGCAAGAAATATTAATGTTAGCGAATGATTCTCAACCTGAGAAGTCCCTGGACCAGAGATAATTTCAGGAGCTGGCCCAGCAAGTTTTGCCTAACATGCCTACTAGGAGTTGTCATCATATACTGATATTTAAGCAACTGCCCAAGCCAGTTTCCCCTGAGTAGAAAATTAAATGCTGGCCTAATAAATTAAATGGTGCCTTGACTGCTCCGAAGAATAAACACTGCCTCCTAAGAATGTTCTTTAAAAGACACAGTGTGGATAACGCTGAACTGACCAAACAGAAACAGAAATTTAAGCAAGGCCATGCAATCACATGGGCCTAAAATCAGAATTTTCTGCTGCATTACATCTGGAACCATTGAAGCTATAAAGACATTTCCATCCTATGACTGAATACACACAATAAAATGAAAATGGCAAAAGGCAGCCAGGTCTACAAAACAGGAGAAAATGCTGCCCAGGACCACTCTCTAAGTTTCTAGATATTTCAGTGGGCAGCAGTAAGGTCTTCTCAATTCCTTGAGACCAACCATTGTTAAAACATAATATTTAGCCCCAGAACCTTTTTGTAAAACATACAGTTCAGATCCCCAAGGAACACTGCTGTCTTAGTGCTATGGCACTAAAAAGATCCAGAATTATCAGAGTCATCAAAACTGAAGAACGTCATAAGCTAAACCCAGTCAAGGTCAGCAGACTCCGTTTGAAAAGATTGGCTTCTTGATTCAAGATTCACAAGAGAGGTAAAGAGAAACAGAAAGACAGAGAGGAGAAAAAGACAAAGAGACAGAGACAGAGAAGAAAAGAGACAGAGAGATCAGAGAGACAGAAACTGAGAGATAGAGAGAGGAGAGGAGAAAGACGAAGAAAAACTGGAAGAAAAAGAGAGACCTCTGAAACATCTGGATGCACAATCTGGAAATGCCTGAATGGACTGACACTTGTTACCATGGGCCCAAGGCGCTCCTTCTTTTCCCACAGTGACTTCTGTAGTTGGTTTACATAGCACAGTGCAAGGCTGTGTTTCTTCAGCAAACCTCTTCACAGCAGAAGGGGCAAACAGGGTTTCACATAACTTCCTGTTTCTCAGCAGAGCCAGGAGTCTCTCCCTCCCCCCTGTTTTTGTTTTTGTCTTTATTCTCAAGGAGGGGGGCAAAAACCTGGAGATGGTTAGAGAAGGAAAATAGCTTAATTAGAAGCAGGGAATCCTCAGAAAGTTGCACGGGCTTAGATTTGCCTTCCATTCTCTGCCAATTCCACCATGCATTTGAGAAATTTGAAAATATTCTGTCAATTTGGGAAATCATAAAGGGGAAATTTAACACGAGCATGCCCTGACTAGAATAGTTTATGCTCATTTTCTTGAGGCAGACGCCTTTGGCTGATTTAACTTTGGGGTTAGTGTGTTGAGAAAGATATTCAGGCTTAAGGTTTTCAGATGAGACTTTGGTTTTTTGGTTGACCTTTGACACGACCTTTAACAGGAAGTGCCTCCAGAGAAGTAACTTGCTTTATTCATCTTTATGACCCCTGCACCCGTCATCACAGGGCTGGGCACAAAGTGGACACTCCGAGAGTTTATTGAGTCAACGTAGGTTGAATGTCACAACCCCAAACTTTCATTAACCATCTGTAAGAGATAATGACAAGAATTCACAGCGGAGTAGGTTGTGCCCTTCAAACTTTTGTCAAATGTTTAGAAATGAGCTCCAGAAAGAGTGGTGGTCCCTTAAGAAATAGTATGCCAGGGGTGGGTGTTAGTTTTGAACTCTGTCCTCTTCTGTATTCGTGTTCTCCTCCTGGAAGTAAATCATTCTCAATAAACTTCAATGCTGGGTTCCAGATGAAAAAAAACATTTTGCTAAAAACAACCAGTCAATTGCATAAAATAAAAACAGTCTCTTAGAAAGCACCAGGTAGCTGAGAAAAGAATTTAATTTGCAAACTGATAATATGAAAAGTCTATATAAGGCTAGAAGATGTTCTCACCCTTGGAAAGGATCCCAAGGTCCAATGAGTCCCAGTACAGCCTCTAAGTGCATTTGTATGAACATATGCCTCAATGCAGAACTATTCAAATCCTGAAGTTGAGACAGATTTATATAAACAGCCTGGTATCTCTGAAGAGCAACCAGGTAGACTCCCCTACTCATTGCTGTTCTTTCCACACATCCGGACACTCTCTTTGGGGACTTCTCTTGAGATCCCTGGCCTGTGTGTTCTAAAGGCCCTAAGAGTATCTAACATTATTATACTCCACGTAGCACTCTGAATGATGCAGGCCACTTCACTTGTGATTAACAAGCGTGCATTGTTTCTTATATGTAACTGAGGGGAGAGAAAAACCCATGAGAAATGTCTCTTACAAATCACTAATTTAGTCTTCATTTGAGTGCTGTTGGGATTCCTGAAGGACTCAACACAATTGCTTTGGCCACCTGGAAACTTACTAGGAACCCTTCTCAACCTCACACAGTTAAATTGGTCCAGAATTGCAACAGAATACAGAGTCTTCAAAACAACTCCTTGTATTTTGCTCTCATCTATCAAGGTAGAAATGTTCTTAGATCCATATGAAAGCGAGGAAAGAAAATATTTAGGGGAGATAGGGTTCAGTTTTGAGTTAAAAGATGGGAAGAAAACCTTTTTCATTTTGTGATTCTGGGATGTGTTCCACCAGACAGGACTTGGTATGAATGCCTGCTGTTAACACCATGCAGACAAGACAGCAAAATCGAAGAGGAAGGTTCTGTTGGGATGTGGGAGAGTAAGACAGGAAAGGCTGGCAAGAGAGAGCCGGTCAGGGAGACAGAAAGGAGGACAGGGCTGGGAGAAGACTTGAAAAATTAGAGCAGGAGCTCAGAGCACTCGGGAGAGCAGAGGAAATGACAGTTGAAATTGGAGCAGGAGCTAAGAGAAGTGAGCAGAAGGGGATGACGGCAGCAACTAGGAAATTTAAGGTGGGCAAAAACTACAGATAAAGTGGCCAAGAAAGAAAAGAAGGCCCAGGACCTTGTGTGCGACCGGGACACATGCCCTGCTATAGATCACGAAATAAAAAAAGTATTTGTCATTCTGAAATGACTCTGAAAGGGGGAATGGAGTGCGCCCCAACAATCAATATTAAATTTTATGCCTGCTGCACCCTTCAAAAGCCTCAAGAAGACATTGATTCAAGTAAGTGTCGCGTTTCTTAAATGACCTTTGATGATTCACGGAACAGTTTTGCAGTGGTGGCTTGTACCCTTGAGATGGAGAGGAGTGGAAACCAAAGTATGAATTTCTGCAGTGGCTGCCAGCCTCCAGAATGGTCTCTGGTCACTGAGGTTGGGGAAGGAGGGTGCTGGCAGAAGGAAGAGTTGTTTTCTGTCCATTGTGCATGTGGAAGGCCTGGGGCTTATGGGTTTAGTTGAAGCTAGAATCCTTGGAAAGCTGAGAGGCTTGCTGACTGGTTGAGTGGTTTGCAGAAACATTATAAGCTACATTTTGTGGCCTGTTTTACAAGTAGAAAATATCTGATTCTAATGGAGTAATTTGGAAAATTTGAAGGTGGGTTTCCTGCATAAGGAGGCCTTTGCAGAATTAACCAATCAGGACTGGCTTTGCATGGGTTTACTGGCATCTCCTTATGTTGCATAGGACAACACTCATACTGGGTCAGAAACCACCTGTGATAGGTACAAGGCCTGGTATGGGTAGAGCTGGCTTCGTGTAGGTACAGATTTGTGTCTGGGCCTGAGCACACATGTGATGTATTTGTGGTTTGATTTTTGTAACCCAGAAGCTGCACTTACGTTTCAGGCTGAGAGAGCACTCTCTGTTAGCTTAGATGTTTGACTGTCTGGTTGGCTTGTTCTTGTTGCTAATCTACCTTGCCCAACTCCTGACTTTTAGATGTTACCTGTCTAGGAAGCTTGTATCAGGCACAATTTTCCTCAGTTGGATTCTAGTTCTTGGATTTTGGTGATTTGTTTTGCCTTCTACTTTGATCAATTGCCTGGATTCAGTTTCTTGGTGATGATATTGCACCTGGGAATCTTTCCTATCACCTTGCCTGGGAGCAGCCAGTCTGTATGATCTCCCCTTCCCTGCAAGAGTCCTTTAAACAATATCACTATGATTACAAAATTCTCTGATGTCTTTCCTTCCAAGGCTTCATCAATAAACGCATATTCACATGTTACTGAATTGGTATTCAACAGTACCTTTCTCCCACTGGCTCTTGACTTCAACATACAAGCAGATATAGGTCTCATCAATTCTAGAAAGTCCATCAATCATTCAACAGATGCTAGATGAGTTGATGTAATGTCCTAGGTAGTGTGCTAGTAAGGAAAGGAAGCATAGGAATTGCACAACAACTTGGAACTCCACTTGGCTTGAACTATGTGCACTGACAATGTCTCTGACAACCGAGAACACTCCCACCTGTGTCCAGCTCTATGCATACCTGCTCTCTAAATAATGAAAATAAGTTAATACTGCTTGGCAATTGCCTCTTTCTTAAAAATATTCAATGTTGTAGCCAGAATTCAGTCTGAACTGGTTTGGGTGCAACCACAATAAATCAAACTCTGTCCTTTGAATAAACTTTTAGGGAGAATTCCAACTCACATCTTATGACTTTTAATAATTGGGCATGCATACGATTAAAATCAGATGCATCCCTAGGAAAGGACATGTGCAATAAAGAAAAGCTGATATAACTTAAGTCTGACAATCAAACAGAGAAACACCCACACTCCACCCCTAACAAGCACCTCAAACTTTCCTGAGACCCCATAATGAGAAGCCCCAAACAGCAAGAAGGGCCAGTGAGTTCTCTCCTACCCATTTTGCCCACCTCCTCTCTTCATGGTGTGTATACAAGACTTGTACTTTCCCTTTGCCCTCAGGAAAACGTCTTGGCGCTTTGCTTTTTCTGTGTGCATTTTTTCCAATTCTTCAAATAATAAACCAAGAACCTGGAAGAACCCTGGTTAAGACAGCAAGCATAGATAGAATTAGGCACTTTTCAACAGCTCTTTGATCAGTTGAGTTTTACCCACTAAACACAGGTTGAAGATGTACCAGAGTGCCTCTCTAAGTGGTCAACAAAGAAGACAGATCGCTGATGAAAATAAAGCCCAGTGCTTACAGATTGTGCCTTTGATAAGATGGAAACAGGAACTACACAAATGAGTAAATATCAGAGGTCAGAAGATGATGCTCTGAGCAGACAAGGAGAAACAAGAAGCCTGGATTCTGGGGATTGTATTTTCTCTAGGAATGGCTTCAGATACTGCTTGACTTAAACAGATATGAAAGGCAGTGAAGGAGCAAGTTAATCTGACTTGGACAAATAATTTTAACAGTAAGGAGAAATGGAACACTCGCAGAACCTAAAATACTGAGTTTGTCTTGAGGCTGGTAGGAGGCCCCAAGATTTAACACAGAGTGACATTTAGTGAAGAAAATGAGGTTGAAACATTAGTCACCCCAATGACTTCGGATCAGTGGATTCTCAACTTTGGGGGTGTGACCCTAAGGACTATCAGAAAGCACAGATATTTACATTACTATTCATATCAGTAGCAAAATTACAGTTATAAAGTAGCAATGGAAATAATTTTATGGTTGGAGGTCATGACAACATGAGGAGTTGCAATAAAGGGTTGCAGCTTTTGGAAGGTTGAGAACCACTGCTTTAGATTTTATTGTAGGCGTGTCAACCAAAGACTAGCATGAATATTATTTTCATGAGCTAGTGCTGGATGCTCTGGAGAAGAGATTCTTGAATAACCAGGTAGAAAATACCATAATGGTCCAGAAAGAATGATAATGATTCAGAACAGAATGGTGGTGTTGAATATGACTAAAAAAGGATCAGATGTTAATTACTTCAAAGGTAGACAGTATTTGCTGATAGAATAGATCATGGTATGAAACAAAGAGCAGAGAACATTTACATTGTTTTTTCCTGGGCAACTGGATGGATGAAATTGCTCCATGTTAAGAGAAAACATAAACAAACAAACAACCACAAATCCCTGAAGCCAGACTTGGTGGTGAACATTTGTATATTTGTAACACAGAGCAGGACCACTACAGGTGTCAGGCTTGCCAAGCATCATAGTGAGTTCAGGACAGCATAGTGAGATCATATCTAAAGAACAATACCAGGAGAGAGAGAGAGAGAGAGAGAAAGAGAGAGAGAGAGAGAGAGAGAGAGAGAGAGAGAGAGAGAGAGAGAGAGAGAGAGAGAGAATGAATATGAATGTTGGCCGATCACTCAGTAAGACTAGCAGACAGAGATACAGGGACAAACGTGTGCAAATCCCTCCCTGCTTGCTTCTATTTTTTCTTTTAATTAAGCTGGTAATTTTGTAAGGGGATCCCTGAGGATTGTGTGGAGATGTTAATGATTTAGGAGAGCTGTTATGAAGTAAGACTTGGAAATAGCTGGACAGTGGGCAAACTGAGGAACTTTCACTGGCCACTTCTAGGCCTCTCTCCCTTTGCAGCTAAAATCTGCCACTGTGGAGGCAGCTGCTGGAGTTTCCCTTGGCTTCCCCAGCACCTTTTCACCCATCGGAGAACCCCATGTCCTTGAGTTGGCTTAGGGATTTCTAGCTGGCTCATTCACATCATCACCAGGGTGATCAATGTGCGCTTGCTGCCTTCTGCATACCTGTGATAAAGTTATTCTGACTTCATTCTCTCACAATCATGTCTACTATTAACTCAAATGGACAGAGCCATGTTTTTACAAGGCATCTCTCAGGAAGCCTCATGCAGTGCCTTAAACAGAACATGTACAGAGGAGGAGGCCCTGAGTGACTATGTAAGGGGTGTGTGAAGTCCCAACAGAATGTGTATTATTAACAAGGACCCCAATAACTCATACCCATGGGAATTGCTAAAGCTTTCCCCAGGTCAGGCTTAGGGAATCGGCAAAGCCTTCCTCTGCTGGAAGTGTGAATGCTGACAGACTGAACGGAAATCATTGACCTCCTGGATGTTTGTACCCTGAGACTGCTCCCCTACAGAGTCCTCCTACCAAGCAAATTCTTCCTCCCTGTGTTACCTGTAATTGTTTGATGAAGTTTGAGGTTGTTGTGCATTGGTGAGATTCTAACGGAGAATACGTGGCCCATGCAACCCCAGCTTTTCTGTACCTATGATAAAGGTGTCTGTGTGTCTGTCCTTCCTTTGTTCACTTATCATCTCAGTCAGATTTCCAGGACAAAGCCATTTTTAGATGTGGAAAACACTGATGTGGCTAACATACTCAATGAACATTCATGCAATATTTAATACTCAAACACTTGTCTGTGCCGTGATTAGTACTCTCTCCTTGTTTGGTGGAGATGAATGCTTTAAATACTACCCAGTTTCCTTTGGATGTACCAGCACTGGTTAGATTCACTGGCCCAGAAAAGATACTAGCCCAGTTTGTCATCGGTTTGAAGAGAAACAGCAAACAGAATGACTATGAGAGAACTTGGTGTGTATTCAAAAAAAAAAAAAAAAATCTCCATGGCTTTGCAAAGAGGCAAAAATGTCAAGTCAGCTCCACTCTGAAGCCATTTGGAGACATTTGCAACAATGAATGCATGATTAAGTTTACTGTTTAGTAAACAGTTTGCAGACATTACCCAAGAAAGAGTTATGGCGGCAGTTTACAAATAATTGCATTAGGCAGACTGCAATGCGAAGACAGAGCAAACAACTTGCCAGTTCCACAGAATGTTTGCAAACAGATTCTCGGAGGGAATAGAATGAGTAAAGCAGAGGCTCTGGAAAGGGGTGTTGCTGGAGCCTGCCATCAGGAGGCTCTGAGGATGCCCTCAAGTTGGACCAAGAGAGTGGAGTGTTGGTGAGAGGTGTTTATTTCTGCTTGGCCTTGGAGACAGAACTTGGCACAGACTTAAGAGTAGGAATAAAGGGTATGACTCAGGGACTTGGCACTTAACAAATTCAGTTGAACAAAAGTGGCAGAATCCTTTTTAAGCAGAGTATATGTGATCTCACTGAAGGGGAACCCAAATGGGAAAACCTGACACCATTCACAGCAACCAGCCTCTACAATCTCTTTTGGATGAATACTCATACCTAATATGAGAAACGACGGATCTTCATTATGCTAAATTAAAGATTTTTATTTAATTTAATACATATTATATTGCATACATTTAATTAAATAATGTATTTATCATATATTAGTATAAAGCTCTGTATCTACTATGTATGCATATGGTACTATGAATATTCATATATCAAGCATATAGTTATACATCTATAAAATAAATAGTAACAAGTTAATAGTATATACTATATCTGCATCCAGGTTATCTCCCATAGGTTAATAAAGAGCAAACGTACTAACCTGTTTTATTCATTCCTTTCCACTGGCTGGAAAAGGATACAAATGCAACTATCAACACATTGGATGAACCTAAAAGAAACAAAGTACTAGACGATGCTTAAATTACACAGTTGAGCATAGGACTGTCATGGGTAAGAATTATTTAGTCATATTAACTTGATGTTATTGCTTTTAAAAGATACAGAAAGGCTAGAGAGACACCTCTGTGGGTATGGTTTCTTACTGTGAAAGGCTGTGAAAGTAAGCAGACCTGAGTTTAAGTCCCCAGCACTCACCTACCCAATGAGTGGGGTGCATCTGACTATATCTCTAACACTGGGGATGAGAGACAAGCAGATTCCAGGATCTTGGTAGCTAGCTGGCCAGCCAAAATGTCTAGCGTTGGTTCAGTGAGAGACAGTATCTCACCAAACCATGTGGAGAATGATGGAGGAAGACACCCAACATTCCCCTCTAGCCTTTGATTGCATGTGTGCAATACTCACAAAAAAAAGTGGAAAAATTATTTAAGAAAGAAGCTTTGCTGGATAAAGAGTACCCACAAGGCACATTAGTGGTTAAAGGTTGGTCTTCTTTCCTCAAATATACCCTGAGCATGTGGTTTCCGTTTCCCACCCACACTCTTTATCATGTGCTGTTGGTTTTATAACCGTCCAACTAGATTTTCAGAAGCAAAAAAAAAAAAAAAAAAAAAAAAAAATGCATTTGGGAAAAGGCTTAAAGGTAACCTTTGAGTTCAACCTCACGTACCAAAATGCAGGGTCATTTGTTCACCAAAAGGAAGGACCAACACGTTTCTCTTCTGACAGACTCTAAAAGTCAACCATGGATCAGTAAGAACCTAAAGTCCTGCATATGATTTCAGAAATTTCACTTAAGTGCCTTCCCTATAACCCTGGGACGTCTACAACACATGCAGAATGTGTGGATTTCCTGTGTATTAAATCTACAAACCTTCACAGAAGTTGAGACTAAAATCCTGGGCCAGGTCCACCACAACTGGATGCTTGTTTGCACTGAAACCAGATGCAAAAGTCTGCCCTTTGTTTCTTGAAGGCACATTATAGTCACCAAGTGTCTCAGTTTACCTTGCACATTACAAATTGCTTACTGTCTAGCCCTTTGGGATGAAGCAGACCAGCCCCCTAGAGAGACTTTATAGCAACTAAGCTTCAGAGCAATACCAAATCTTAATGGTTGGACAATTGGGAGCTCCTGGGTTGGAAGCTAAGTAAAAGAGGTGACATGAAGTGAGAGCACTGTCTTTCCCTTTTATCTTTTGTTTGTCTGTTCCTGAAAAGAGACAGCATTTTCTCTTTATGAAAGAGGGAAAGAAAGAGTCCCGGTTTCTGTGCCCGTCGATCCCATCACTAGACAAGATTGACAAGAAGTATCCAGTTATATCACAGATGAATATGTTTGTGGAGGTGATTGCTGAACTGTAGACTCCTACTGATTGAAGAGAGATGACCCATGGCTCTCCCCACATGTCAACTACATTGGAATCCAGCCAAGTTCTAACAATTTCATCTGTGTTGCAAGAAGAAAACAAATTGCATACCTGATAACTTCTTATTTTATTATTTTTTTATTTCTACATTCTTTACTATACAGTGCAGAAGGAGTTCACAATCTCAACTTGTTAATGTTAATATTTTTCTATCAGAGTGTTTTTATGGCCTAGAGGCTGTTCCTGGTTTGTAGTATCTTTTGGGGGTCAAGGAAGAAAATAAAAAACAAAAACAAAAAAATGAATAAAAAAATGTTATACATCAGTCTTCACAACCTTCCAAGGAAGTTTTGACCTCAGTTACAGCAATGCAATTTTCAACTCTTGAGAGGTTTTGATGAGCATGAAGTAACTATAGAATGCCTCTTTAAATTCCACTGATTCTAAAATAACCAAGATTAAGACTTAAATAATCTTTTATCCATCTGGGACACTCTGTTGCATGTTTGAATGTGTGTATTTCTGATTGACAATGGTTTTTTTAGTTATCTCATTTTCTCTGTGCCTGCCTACGTGCATGCCTGCGTGTGCATGCGTGATGTCCTGTTCTGCATGTATGGAATCCAATCCTAGAAGTATAAGCACATGCTGCCCTGCACACCTTTTATGAAGGTGCCAGACTCTGAACTCAGGTCCTCATGCTTGTATAGCAAGCATTTTACCCACTGACCAATTTCCCACCCCACCAGCTTTTACCTTATAAAGTCCTTTGTGGCTATGACATGCTAGTACAAGCAAAGGGGCAAAGCAGAAAGTTCGTGATCTCTAAATTATCTCTTGTTAATGAAGTTTACTGTTTCCTTTGCTAGAAGGGGAAGTTTCCTCCACTTGGCTTTTCGTCACAAGCTTTGTGCTTTTAAGATCCAGTCAAGTCCATTTCAGTTTGATAGAGTTTGGCCTGGTCTTCCAACAGGGGAAATTCCTTGGCCCTGAACTTTGATGCCATCCCATCATGAACTGTCTAGGAAGTCCTACACACTGAAGATGAGTTTTCCTCTTCAAGGCCCAAAGCAGCTCTGTCCATTTTTCCTCTGGACAGTTGATGATGAGCTTCAGCCACCCTCCCTCTCTCCAGAGTATATGGATGCAGTGCGGCAAAAGCCAGAGCCACTCAAAACCTTGCAGCATAAATCAGGCCCTGGCACCTTAGGTTTTGTGATTTCCTTATAACAAGTTGTGATTCCCTTTTGATCCATCATCCTTGTTGAATGTCTGCTTCGTATTTTGTGCTAGGCAGCGTGCCATACACTGGATCTGCAAAACTCTTTGTTCTCACTTTAAGTAGCCTATTATGCAGGGGGAATGAATCTCTCCCAAAGTATTCTTTTCTCGCAGCGTGATAGTATAAGACATCAGCAAAGGATGAGCAGGTATGACTGAATGCCACCCAGTGCATGCTCCCCATCCCCAAAGAGCATGCGCAGACAGCTCCAGCAAAGCATCAGGTGATGAAGTGCCACGAGGTTCCAGACTAAAACATGTAAGATGAGGGCAGTCACATAGAAATGATCTGCTCTGAAGAGTGGCAGGCAGTCCTTGGAAAATTCCAGGGTCAGTTTGGTCCTGCCTAACTATAGGAGGTGGCCTATTCAGGTTCCACATCCCCACTGTTAGGCATCTGGGCTAAGGTCACCCACATTGAGACTTGATGCACCAGAGTGAGCAGATACCCAAGGGTGTGGGGGGGGGCAACCTCCTAGAGGTTTATAGATTGGGGAGGGATTCTGTGAGGGGGAGGGGAGGCAGAGTTTGGTATAGACAGACAGATAATTCTGATTTGTGCATCTTCCTATCCCTCCCCTATGTTTCACCCATCAATACCTCCAGTCACAGACGCAGTTGCCATTTGATGGAGGGGTCTTCTGGGAATATCAACTGGTAGAAGGAATTGCTCACTTCTGAGCTGTGGAGGAGCAACTCCTCTGTTCCTTCTTAATTCGCATAGTAAATTTCCTATATTGCTTTTCTTTATTCCTAGCCTCCAAATAGTCGTGAACTATTATTGAATGCTTTTACTAGCCAAAAATATTCTCACATGATGTGTATCATCTAACTAGTCTTTACCCTAACACTGGACACAATATCATCTGCCTACTGTACAGTAATACACACTGAGGCTCAGCTAGATTAAGCAGCTTGCCGAAAGATAAACAGCAGAGCCAGAACACTCTGGAAAGAAGTCTGTTTCTAGGAACTCTTCACTGCATTCATTTTCTTGTCCCATCTCTTGGACTAGATTGTAGACCTTTTGCGGATAGTAGTCAATCCCTATGACTTGCTGCTTAGGTAATGCCTATGCTCTTGATAATCTAGTGGAGATCACTCACGTGATAGTGATTGAATGGGTGGGTGAAAAAACAAATCCATAAATGAATGAGCTCTGTAGAGAATTAGTGGGAAAGCAGGGTAGCCTGTAAAACACTGTACAACAAAGTAAATGTAAGGGTTTGATGCCATTTTAAGGGTAGTAGGGACAGCAGTATAATACAAACTTTTCACTAGGACTTTGTCAAAGTCCAGAGACTGATGTGAAGACCTGAGCCAGGGTAAGGCTATGAGAAAAAAAGATGTGCTTGCTTACTTGCAGTACTTTGAAGCAAAAGCTATGTTACTATGAGACATTATTGCAATGCAAAAGAGTCCTATTCTTTTTTTTTTGATTTATTATTATTATTATCAAATCATAATTTTTACTTTTTATCACAGGGGTTATAAACACAAAAATGCTGGATGTGGGGAAGGGGATGACACAGGAGCATAGGTGTTCAGGGGGAGTACAGGTATCTTTCAGAACAGGGTATCAGCTGGGTGAAGGTTCAGGGGTCAGGTCACTATGACTGCCTATGATTCACTTGTCCCTATCTAAGTTGGTACTATCTGCCAAGGCTGCCTATTTACAAGGTCTATGACTACTCAGGCTGGTAAATTTTCACAGAAGCTGCCTGTTTACAATAGCTTATAGCTATCTGTTTCAGTGTTTTTCCACAGAGACCCAAGACTTTGTGTTAGCAGGCATGTATGTCAGGCCTAGTGCTGATTTTAGGCTTATGGCTGATTTTAGGCCTTCAGTATATAAGCAGGGCTGCCCCTGACATCTCCTCCCTTCTCCAAGTATAGAAGGGCCGTGGCGATTCTAATCTTGCCAAGGTGGGGATAGAGGCCTGACCTCCAATAATTAAAGGGGACCTTGTAATGGCTCCAGTCCTCCTGTCGTTGTCCAGTGCAGCATGAGGGCCATACCCATCCTGATGTCTTTTTCCTGGAGAGGGGATACTTTTGACATCAACCCCTATGCAGTCAGGCTTGTCCCTCAGGGAACCCAAAAACATATTTTTAACTTTTATTTATATTCCCTCGCAGTGCTTAGCCTCGAAGCCTAAGCAAGAATTCAGATCACCAGTCAGAGGGGGTTCTGGGTGGCACCTCTCTGCTTGGTCTAGGGGCGGAAGTCCCCTCTTTTAGGTTGGGTGGAGATGGGATTTGGGAACATCCTGGATAGAGTAACAACATCATCTTGTGTTTCGAGGTCCTCCCCTCCATAGCTAACTTATGATAATGTATCTGAATAGATTTTGCTATCAGATTATCTATCTGTTGTTTCACAAAGTTAGTCAGCCTATTTAAGGCCCAGGGACCAAAAGAAATAAGCAAAAATAACACAATTAATGGTCCCAAGATGGAAGGAAGCAGGGTTGACAATCACGGAGAGTTTGAAAACCAATTCTTGTACCATCTTTCTCTTTCTCTCTCTGACTTTTCTCAAGACCTTCTCTGGCCTTTTTCATGCTCTCTTTAATCATCCCTGTCTTGTCTATGTAAAAGCAGCATTCTTCTTTAAGGGCTGTACACAGTTTAGAGCTGTACACAGTCTTTTCTATTGTAAAAGAGAAAATCAAGTCCAATAAAGTCCTTTGCAATTTTTGGAGATTGCTTCAGACAGCAAAACGAGGGATTTCTTCAAGTTAGTGTTGTCAATCTCTAGCTGTTTGACATCCTTGTCAAAGGCCTATCAGAGGTCTGAGTAGTATCAGTCCAGAGGCCAGCATCAGGATTAGAACTCCTAACAACAGACATCACCAGTGATTCATTTTTACCTGGAAAGGAAAAAGAAGGGAATTCTCAGGGAGATTTTTCTTCCCTGGATGTCAATTGTTATTCATCTTATTTACAATTGGGCTTGGTTTTGAGGGTGTATCTATTTATTTCATTAATCTTTTTGGCGGCCATTGAGCTGTGCCTTCTATGGTAACAAACAAGTCCTATATCTTCTAATGGAAATAAAAAAACAGTTGTTTCTGATTGTACCTCCTGACGATAAAATAATTAACATTTTTTAAAGTTAACAATACTGCTTTTTAAATGAGAATCAACTTATAATATCAGAAAAGGCAGTAATATAAAGTTATGCCAATTCCATTTCCAAAATACCATACCATATTACTATCCAATTTAAACTGCCAAGCGGCCAAACTATTTAACTATGTGGAAAGTGTAGAAAGTTGTGGAAAGAATCAAGTCATTGTAGTTTACATCCATCATCCTTGGTATTGGGCTGAGCTTTAGGAATCTTAACCTGGTTTTCAGAATGATGTACCACTCTACCCAAGCAGCTCTCACTTAATATCTGCTGAGCGGCGTCTCTCGGACTCATTCCTGTTATATCCAGTTAACAGAGGCTTATAGCACTCTTTATGAATCCCTTCTGCCTACTTCCTGCAAAAAACATTTTCACAGAAGCATTAAAGTGGTAAATATCATATGTGGTTATATAAATGGTACCTTTGCCTCTGTAAGAAAATACTAATTAATTGAAAAGTTGCATTGCAGATGCCAATTAAGTAGAGCATTTGTTTCTCGGCATAGTAATTTTAAACAGGGTCTGCTATAAATTGAAACGCAAGCATCTAGAATTACAAAGCCAATACTTTGAAAAGAGAGGAAGGAGCTATTGTTTTGTTAAACATGTCCTCTGACATATCTTCAAGAGGCGATCCTGGTCAGTTCCAATAAGATGTGTTGATCTTGATTCATAAATCTCATATTTAGAGAATCTCTCTTCTGGACCACACACTGTTGTGCTAGAGAAGGACACACACAGTCTACCAGAAGTGCTGCCTCCACACACCAACAAAACTTGTACGTGACATCTTCCATCAGACACATTCATGAGATAATTGATATAGTCTGAGTCAATCCACTGAAAGAGACTGGTGCCAGGAAAACAACTACTTCGTGTATACTGACCATAGGTGACATATGTTTTTCCAACGTTTCTATCAGGAGGCTTCTTATTGCAGATCATCACCTGACGTTTCTAGAATGGGTTATCTAACCTGGAAATAATACAAAGGTGATTTATGGAGTAGCTGCCATACCATTAGATATCAGGGATCTAAGGTTGGAATATTTTTTTCTTAGCACCTCGATATAGAATTGATTAATACTTAATAGTTTTGATGTTTCAATTGCTAGTTTAAAGGAACTGTACAGCGCTGTAACTGTGCTGTATAGCTTTGCATGTTGAGCTCAGAAAACAACCTAGTTCATCACAGAACCTCTGTCAACTTCTGACTCAACTACAATTATATTAACTATGTCAGAGATTCTTATGAGCATGGGATACTGAATGTAAGACGATTTGTAAATTCTAAACAGACAACACAAGCAATGTTAAACTTACAGATATCTTAACAATATTCTAGTATTAATCAAAAATTATAATTAATCTTAGGTTGGCATCACCTGTCCAAAGTTCATAGCCCATATCATAGATATGTGAAAAGGACAATTTCAAAAATTCTTAGACATGGGTTATATGCTAGGGCCTTGTAATGGTGCTAATTGTCAACTGGGTAGCATCCTGAATCACCTAGGAGATGGGCCCCTGGGACTGCCTATGTGAGATTATCTTGAGAGTGTTAGTTGATATGGGAAGCCCTGCCTACTGTGGCTCCACCATTCCTTGCCTGGAATCCTGGCCTGCAGAGTAGGAACTGAGTAACATCAGGCATTCACTGTTGTGTGCTCACAACAATGGATTCTATATAAGCAGCTCCTTCAAGCACCTTATACCTTGACTTCCATCCCCTTCATCATGAGCTCCACGTTGAACCATGTCCAGGAATAAACTATTCACCCTTCAAGTTGCTTCTGTCAGAATATTTTACCATTATTAACAGGGGAAGTGGTTAAGGGAAACATACCGCGCTTAAAGGAAACATTAATCATGATCTCAATATACAAATTCGATCCTAACCCACTGTTAGGGAAATATAGATATGTATTGTTGATAAGGTGACAGAATCTAATTCCAGATCGTCTTGGGTTAAGAGAGCAGTTGCTTGTAAAGAAATCTAGTAAAGCTTACAGGCCACCTGATGCTAAACCGAGACAGCTTTAGTTTCTAGTGGAGAGTTTCTGATTCTGTGCTAGCAACTTGAAGTGATATACCTAAAGCTAACATCCTTAAGTCTAGCCTATGGATAGGTATATGCAGTGCCAAAGGCCATGTAGACTAGACTTATCCAGGTACTACAGAAATTCCTGGACTTTTACTGTGCAGGAAGACCCCTTTCATAGAAAGCAAAACTCAACCAGGAGCCCCCACGCACAAATTATAGTTACCATGGAAAGCATCACCACAGTATTTGAGGTTAGTAAAACATATTGCTGGGGCTATAAAACATTCTAAACTAGCGTTCCAAATGGCTTGCCTCGAGCAAGCACTTAAATTAAAGTTTCAGACAGCTGGCACTGGCATCATAATGACGGTTTCCCACAAAGGGATTGGCTAAGCATGATTATTGTTTTGATAATTTATTGTCAACATCCATTATTTTCCATTATTTTTGTCCTGATCCCAACATTTGCCTTCGTTTTATTTATTTATTTTATTTTTTATTTCTATTGTCAACAGGTGACCAGATCTGGCTCTGATAATCTAAAAGAGAGTTAATTGATATGGACTTGGGGAGCACTCTCTCCCTCTCCCTCTCCTTTCTCCCTTCCTCCCCCACTCACATAGCACATGCACATGGGAGGTGGTGGGAAGGGGGAAGGGAGAGAAGAGGGGGAGAGAAAGCACAGTATAATTCACTTCCATAATCTGATCATTTTTACTGTCTCCTGAGAATTGTTTTTTGTTGGTAAAAGTGGAAAATGTACCAGCTAAATATATATACATATATAGCATGACATATATATGTATATACTCTTAATAGTATTATTATGTGAGAGAGGGGGGGGATTCGTAAATACCATCTAGATTCCCTTAGAATATCTAATCTCTAGAGTTCCTCTTAGAGTTAATAGAAGCGGGGAATGCCACAGTATTTTTTCATAGCGTTAAGCCTATATAGAACACTGGCAGCCTTTATCTCTTTAGGCATGTGAGTGCTGGCTCACCCAAAACACAGGCAATGTGGAAGATTGCTACTTGCCCTTTAGCCAATTCTAAAACACAATATTTTTCAGGCTTATTACCATATTTTCAGAGATAACAGCATCTCTGTGCATTCCAACTGGGTTAAGTTGGAAAGATTTTTCATTTCCTCCGTAGAGAAATGAACATGATCAGCACCAAGGTTCGACTTCACCCAGATGGGTGAAGTCACAGATTCTCCAGCTGAGTTAGTCCTATAAGGCAATATTTTTGTCGCCAAAATTTACCAGGGTATTATAGAGGCACTTTCAGCCTTGACTTCTGGCCATTGCAAACTGCCTTTTATGATTTGATAAGAAGGCAGGCACTGAATGTTACAGGGCAGTGGGGATCCCTATAGAAACCAGTATGGTTGCCTAGATTGTGTTATTCTGTGCACAAAAGATCATGCGAAAAATATTGAAAGTCTTGAGAGTCAATATGCTTGGACTAGTCAAGGGAGTCAGAAAAGACACCTTTAAGTCCTTTTTTTTTTTTTTTTTTTTTTTGAACATGACTTTTCCATTGACTTTAATTAACATTTCATTAAAGCCTGAGTTTGGAAAGCTCTTAATTGAGAAAGAATTTGCTTACTTGGCGTATTTGGGGGGGGGGGAGAGGGAGAGCTGTAAAGAGAATATCTCTAATTAATGACCCTCCTAACTTTATAGTTCAAGGTCAACTTTGTTCTACCTCTGCAGAGATTACTTATAGATCCACTCTAAAGGACAGTCCATGCCAGAGTCATGATTTCTGCCTTGTAATAACATGGCACAAAGTTGGCCTTGTAGACTTTATGACTATACCGCCTGCTGACAAATTAATCCACTTAGCAAAGGTGAAGGTTTAATATTGGGGTTAACTAGAATTTAACTGGTCATTGTTCATCAAACCTCTCTCATCTTCTCCTGACTTGACCCCCAAGGTCTCGTACTACTGACATCATGTCCCCAGGTCAAACCAAGAGTCTGACTTAAGGCATCCTGAGTCAAAGAAAATGGAAGAAACACAGTGGAATGTGCTGATGGTGACCAGCTTGGGATGGAGTGGTGTTGCTGCTGTCCAGGACAGAAAAACTCTATCCCCACCCCCTTCCCATCCCTCTCCCACGGATGAGAGTATTTTTATATAGTTCAAGTCCCTCCTGGCCTCCAGTTTGCAGTGAGGTTTGAAAAGTAATACATCTTTTCTTAGATATACCCCAGTTTCTGCTTTTTAATAGATATGATAATGAGCTTCTGGGTCTTCATTTCCCAGTGAGCAGAGAGCTCGAATAAATCTTTGATTGTTCACAACCCAGGAGAAGATTTTGGAGCACTGGGACCCACTGAGGTCTTTCTAAACAACTATTATTTTAAGTATTTTTTTTTTTAAATGTTGGACTTTCCTGGTGCTGTTGATTTTTTTTTTTTTTGTCAGTGTAGTCAGTGGTATGTATTTATAATGAACTTAGAATGCAATTCCTTTTCCTGTGAATGAGAAAGAGGAAAAGTTTCCAACAGTTTTCAGAGTCATAGATGATGCCATATTTCTGGCCACAGGGAAGTTATCCTGCAGGTAAAGGGAAAAGGTTTCCTCTGGTTTGTACAAAAATCACATCTGCTAGAGGATCTTAAGGTTAGGTCTCCTCGGTTTCAAAATCCTGGAAAATGTTTCTGTAGATGGAAAGATGGCAATGTAGTCTGACTACTTTGCTGGGGAGTAGTCGTTTTGGGGGAAGAAATGACTTATCCACATTCAGCGCTATACAATTTTTTTTTTAACAGGATGTTTTCAGATGGGGTAAGGGTAGATTCTAGGATCTAACAACGTTATAATGATACGACTAAATTTCCTTGAAGTTTTCTAAGTTAAAACATTCTTTGAACATTTTGTTCAAGTTTATTGACAATTCTAGAAACAGAAATCATGACCCCACAGAAACCAAATGTTACAGGCTTTCATAAACTTAACGGGGAAAAAAAAATAGTGTCTGCCCCTTCTGCTGTGTTGACTGAGGTGTGAGGTGCAAATGGTATCTGCCAAATATTCTGAGATGATCTCATGTTATGCCTAAAAGAATACATGTCACCTTGAGCATTATTATTTTTATTATTGTAGCTAAGGTGATAAATGATGCTTTTGTTAATTGTGAATTAATTATTGAAAAAAATATCATCTTTATAGTATTAAAGACTTAACTCCATCTCTTTTCCTAGCCAGCTAGATCTGGTGGGAAAAACATTTTTATTTAATTTTTTATTTGAGTCCTTATTAAAAAAAAAAAAAAAAAAAAAAGGTAGCTTGAGCCTGTCCCTGCAGCCTTAGTCAATTGACTATGATTGAATGCTTTTTCTTATTACTGCTCACTGGGATCGTCTTATGAAATGTACATTTCATTTTTATCCAGGACCTGGGGATATGGGGCGACAGAGGAATATTACTTGAAACTCAGCACACCACAGCCTGTAGAAAGTGCCAAGCTGAGATTGGGGAAGAGTTATAATTTTAATTCTTTTTACAGTGACAAGGCTATTCTGAAGGTAAATTATCATCATCTGTTAAACCAAACAGCACAGCCTTCGTGGGACACAATGGTTTATTTTAATTGGCAGATTCTGTAGATTCCAATGTTGAACTTCAGGTCTCACCATTTCTGAATTTAGAAAAAAAAAAAAAAAGATTGAAGAAAGAGAGATATATTTGCAATCTGCTTGTCCTGGAAAGAATACACGGTACCTTATCTTATACAGCAAGCCATTATTTTGATTTTGCTACTTGAATGAATGGATAGGTCGAGGCAAGTACCTGCTCTTCCACCCACTTTACCATCAAATCTCTGTCAGTTAATTTCTGAAAATTCTCTAACGAGGGAGAAAGATGTAAGCTTTCACAGTGTCAAAAGGAGATGGTTGTGTAACACTGAGCTTGTCAGTACAGTGGCTGTGTTAGCTGAGTCCCAAAGGCTTAAGAATATGGATGTTCAGCGGAAATGAAACCAAATCCAGCACTGCAATATCCTGCCGCCAAGCAGAACCCACTACAACCTCCTTTCTCCCAGTGACCTTCCCCTGTGACATTCGAGCTGGTGGTGTCAACACACACTGAGGGGATGACACATACAAAGACTCCTGGATTCTAATGTCACTGGCAATGTTCTCCTGGTCTTTCCGTAAAAAGAAATATATAAATTAGAAGTAGTCGTTTTAAAACCAGCAATAAAATAGAGATAATTTTAAGCACCAACTACAAGCAAGTCAGTACTATGCCACATTTACAATTGAAAAGTAAGAAACCCTCAGAACTGTAACAGAGTCAAAACATGAACATGTGTTTATGCACATTACTTTCAAGCTTGCATTTCTACTATACAATATGTCTCCTTCGATTTGAAAATTAATAAGGAGCCACAACAAATACCTTCACAAGTCTTTTCAGAGTAGAAAAATGTAAAATTTTCTCCATTTCTCCATATTAGCAACTGTGATAGTTTGAATAAAAGGACCCCCATAGGTCCATAGGGAGTGGCACTATTAGGAGGTATGGCCTTTTTGGAAAAGGTGTTTGGGGGGCAAGTATGTCATTCAGGGATGGCCTTTGAGGTCGCAAATGCTCAAGCTATAGCAGTGTAGCACACAGTCTCCTTCTGCAGCCCGAGGATCAAGATGTAGAGCTTTCAGCTTCTTCTTTAGCATCATGTCAGCCTGCATGCCGAGATGCTTCTCATCATGACAATGAAACTGTAAGCCAGGGAGTGGGGGGGTAGGTGGGGGCACATCCTCATAGAAGCATGAGGAGGAGGGACGGGATAGGAGGTTCCTGGGTGGTGGTGGGAAGTGGGGTAAGGGGATAAAATCTGAAATGTAAATATAATATCCAATAAAAAATAAATAAATAAAAATAATCAAAAAGAAAAGAAACTGTAAGCCAGAGCCAATTAAAGGTTTTTCTTTTTATGAGGTGCCCATGGTCATAGTGTCTCTTCACAACAATAGAAACCCTAACTAAGGCGGCAGTAAAGAGTTTTCATCATCACTTTGTAGTTAATTCCAGGTAAAATCCATTTTCATAAAATGAGAAGTCAGCCTTTGAGTCTGTGGTAAATCATGTGCTTAGTGGGAACAGGACTCTGGATTTGATTTCCATTAAGAATGATGAGGACAACACCAACAATAACACACACACACACACACCACACCACACCGCACCACCCACACACATATGGGGGAGAGAGAGGGAGAGCACAAAAGGGCGGGTTAAGAAGTTAATCACACTAGCATCAGCTGCTTTGCCTCTTCTTTCCTCTTATGGCACTCATAACAAAACATTTGGTATTTAAATTGGTGGTCAATATTTTGCAATCAATATTATTCAAATAAAACCACAAATGCTTTTTTTTTTCTCAAAAAGTCAGATGTGGTAGGAATAGACTTTCTTTCCCATCTCTGAAAGAAAGGTTTGGCTTGGGTGACATACTTGGGACCAAGTGCCCTGTCTCCTCCCATTAGCCACGCCCTCACTTCACCCAGTCAACTGACATAGTTACCGGTCTCAGTAGAGTCCATGTCATGTCTTCCTTCAGTGATGGACTGTGAGGTGGAAGTACCAGCAAAATAAACCCTTTCCTTATCAACTTGCTTTGGGTCATAGTCTTTTATTGCAGCAATAGAAATCCTAACAAGACAGGATGTTAACTAGCCTTGAACTGTGCTTGAAGGAAAGGGTCGGCAATATACAGATGTTTTCCGTTTGTAAGTAAAGAATGAGAATAAAAAGCAGAAGAGTTCTACAATGGAGAGTCATGGCAAACTGTGTAAACGAGGGAGAAATAGGTATAGAGACACTGACACCTGTATAAAGAGGGGGTCCAATGACTCTAAAAACAAATTTTATATCTAAGATATTTCCCTCATCATTCCTTGTTTCTCATCACTACATCAAATTCCATGAAGTTAGGAACATGCCCTTGTCTCCTTCCAACACCACCATGCTCCTTAGTTTCTTACACCCAATGTGTGTGCTTAGACACATTCATGTCTCCTGAGATGTTCTTTCTCTTTATGCCACACACCCCATCTGCAGCTCAGTGACACAGGGCACCAAATCTACCTTCAAAGTCTTGTGTCAATTACACAGGTTGGGTGTTCTCTGAATCCTGTAGTATAATATATATTTAGGATCGGCCTTCAAGATTACACATTTTGTATATCTGTATTTAATTTAAAGTTTTTTTTTTAAAGTTTACCTCCAAAGCAACGCAACCTATTTGAGGTTTGGGAGCTTTGGAAGAAGTTTCTTACATGCTATTTCCTCCAATGTTATTGGCAAAGAAAAACAAGGCTGCCTTGGGGGCTATTGTAAAGATTTATAGATATAGTGAGAACTCCAGTAGAAGTGCTGGGTGTGTACAGGAAACTCAAAAAATGGCTGTTTCCCCTTCCCAGTAGTTGCTTCTTAAACATGTCCTACAAAGAGTGCTTTGTAGAAATTCATAACTTTTTTTATCTTCAGACATGTCCAGAGTTTTCAGTTTTATCATTCCTAGTTATAAAAAAAAAAATCTTAGAAACAACAGAGGTGCAAGAAGGACTACCACTAGTCCTCGTCACAGAAATTCTGATGTCACTGGGGAGGCCATCAGTGTCACATGATGGAAAGCTCATGCCTGGTGTCAGTGTCGTTTAGGAGTTAAAGGGGGAATCAAAGATTAGAGAGCTCTATGTTGGGTAGATTCTGTTCCTGGGGTTGATGTTTCTTGGATTCTTATATATATATTACTAAGAGTTTCTAGAAAAATATGAGAAATCACTTAAGTACCTTTCTCCAAAATATTTTTTTCAATGTCTCTGTCAATATTCACGTGGGATATACTACTGTTTCTGAGATTGTCAGAGGACATTTCTCCTAGATTAATAGCCTAAATTAATTAATTAGCTTCATCCTCTCATTGCCTTAACTTCCTTTCCTCTGTCTTTTCTCTCCACCTCCCAGCCACTGTCCCTCTGTGTCTTCTCTTTCCCTTCTGGAGGGATAATTTACCTCCTCCTTGAAGACTTGCCATTCCCCCAAGAGTTTTGTATATATGAGCTCTGAAGCTTTACTAATTTACATTTCTATTTTGAAGTCATATCTGAAACATACAGCCAGAAAAAAAAAATCAACCTGGGATTTTACAATTATTTTCATTTTAATCTGGGGAAAACTGGAAGAGAATTTATGAGCAGCCTTGGAAGCGACCGCAAGAAACCTCAGTGCACTCTGAATCAATTAGACTTGGAGAGAGTTTCGGGAGTGAAGGCTTGAAATCAGTCAAGAAATCTGCAGTGGCTGGGTTCAGAGATGAATCAGTTGATACTGTGATAGTAGGCAAGGAGTCCATGACTCCATGTGTTTGGCTTCTCCATGGTCACTGAATTTGAGCCTCCTGTAGTCAAACAAAGACAAGAAAGGACTCATCAGCTACACCCATCAGTGAATTATTGATGTCAGGCGCCTCTGAAGTCCCAGAAGGCTTGTATATGTTTTGTTTAAGCCTTCCTGTATAGGTAAACAATTATCTCTATCATGCTGTAAGCTTTAATAAGCAGTCAGTATCTCCTTTATTCAGTATTAAAGGGGAGAGTGAAGTAATGAGAGCAGAGAGGTTACTGCAACTAGAACTTGAACAAGATGGCTAGACTCTCGTTCTTCCTCTCCTTACCTGTGTCTCCCCTCTACCAGCTCCTCCTGTCTCCTTCTCATCCTGAAGGAAAGGCCCCAGGAAGAAGACAATTGACATGAAAACAGCTAAGCTTGGGGTTTGGGCAAGTTAATCAGTATCTCTGTGGCTGTGCACTGTTTATAGAAAGAAGGGGCCCTCCCAGATTCTTGAATCCAAATAGTGGAGGGCTTGCAAGTCAGGGCCTTCAGCTCTCCAACAAGCAGAACTGCCTCAATTTAATTAACTGCCTCCCCATGCCCTGGTGTGACTTCGTAGCCAGGAAGGTGTTTCCCAAGGAAATCAGAATGAGGGGGGGTGGGCAGAATGGGGAAAGAAGGGGGGAAAAGGTTCAGCAGGGCAATAAGGCGGGGGTTAACAGCACTGCTTAAGATCAAGGGCTGGAGTACTGAGATGCTGGCAGACTTGAAAACTTTAATTTACTGTCACTGTTAGCCCCCTTTGAGGTTTATGGTGGTATTTATATACATGGCATCAATCACATGAAACAAGGAGGGGATTTATAGTTTGTTTTAAAGACTGCAAATGCAATGTAATGCAAATAGCTTGCCTCATGGGCATTTACGTTTAATGGGAAAATTACAGATGCAAAAGATTGGTAGAACAAATTTTAAATTGACTTTATTACATCTAGTGCTTTTCAGAGAATACTATTTAAAAAAAAATGCAGGAAAAAAAGCTGTGGTAATGGAGCTCTACCCTGTCGTCTGCCTCACTACATCAGGACCACTTAACCGACTCTCTTCTTCTTTCTTTCTTTCCTTGTCTATTTTCTGATGGGGGGGGGAGGTTAGTTTTAGTTTTCAGGTCTTCCTGCTGACAATACATCTACAAGAAACTTGACTAAATGAAAAAATCCTCAGGCTCATAAACTGATAAGAAACTAGATCCCCTTTTTTGGATTTCATATTATTTTTTTCAGCCCCACCAAAGAACATTTCCATAAAACTTACATAGTGTGGTTGTATATGCACATTTTAAACCTGCTCTAAAAAAGGAGAGGTCAATGAAGAGATATCTTTTCTTAATGCATTTAGGTTCACAGAAAATGGGAAACGGACAAAAATAAATCCTCAGTGTATCCCCTGCCTACACACAAGCATGGCCTCCCTCAGCAGAATGGGAATCTTCAAAGTGATGATCATACACTGATATTTTAAAATGGCCCAGAGCCCCAGGTGGACCTGCATAGTGTTCACTCTTGGAGAGATTCAATTTGTGATCTGTGAAACAGACATGTCATAACCTACCATGCCTGATTATGTCTCCCTGCCCTGAAGATCGTCCTTACCCCAGCTGACTGTCCCTAACCTCCACCCTTGCAGCCTCTGATCTTTTTCCTGCCCATAGTTTTGACTTTTGGAGGATGTCATGCAATACTAAGCAAGCACTGTCCAACTTTTGCAAATCATTTCAACTGGCTGCATGAGTCTAAGTCCCACACCCCCACCCTACCTCTTCTAACCCTCATAGTTTGCTTATGTTGACAGTTGAGTAATATTCTACCAAAAAAAAAGTTCCAGTGTTTGTTGATTCCTTCATTAACTGAATGTGATAATGTGATAAAATTTGGTTTTGAAGAAACTTTCCACCCGTCTTCCAATGAGGCTAAGTCCAGTGGTTAAGGATTCCTGCAGCTTCATGCTCTGATCAGCATTTGGCCAGGTTATGTGGCTAAGCATTCTGAAAGCTCTGCACGTGTGTCTACTGCAGCCAGTAAGATATGACATAAAATATCATCACATATGCTTATTTTTGGTGATATGTCTTAGAAGTTTTGGTCCATTTTAAAGTCTATATTGTTTCATTATAATTGGATTTTAGGAGTATGTGCATACCTGTCTTTAATTAAGATTTAAAGTTTTAGAGTAAACTAGTTCTTATGTCTTAAAGTGTGTGTGTGTTTGCTTGTTGCATGTGTATGCATGTAAGTATCCATGTGTACATGCAAGTATATGTGTATGTGATTGTGCGTGTGTGCTTTGGCCTTTGCCTGGTGTCTTCCACACAATGTTGACATTTATGATGGCACAAACTAATCAATGCAAATGCAGACTCATACAATGAGGAGAGCGCCATTGCTCAAATGCTGCTAGCTGGAGAGACTCTTTCTCCCATGAACAGAAGCACTGTCCTCTAAAAAGTTAATGAAAAATTCTTTCAGTAAAAACCCTGCCCTCTCTAATTGTGAAGAAACACCTAAATTGTATTCTAAAATATTTTGCTCATAATCTTCATTTTTTTTATCTTTATTACCTCCTTTTTCATAAAAGACTGAGTAGCTTGCAAAAAAAAAAAAAAATCCACAGGGTTATAAATTCATGGGAGCTAGCATTACATTTTTTGGCTTTCTAATTTTCTCCCATATACACTTAGATATTTTTATATATTGCTTTTATATATTTCACAACTCATACAAACATGTCCTAAAAGTCCATTAGTAAGGCACGAAAAAATTCGGTGAATTATTTTCCTTTGTAACATTTTAGTTTTTGTCTATAAAAATATAGACAGAAAAGAAATTCTGGGCAAATTAATCAGTATCTCTGTGGCTGCACACTGTTTATAAAAAGAAAGGGTCCCCCAGATTCATGAGCAAACATGGTGAAGGGCTTGCAAGTCAGCACCTTCAGCTCTCCAACAAGCAGAACTGCCTCAACTCAACATTTCAATAAATGTAGGATGATTTTTAAAATTCCATTTTACTTTTACATGAACACTTGTGTTGGTGTGTGTCTGCACATTTATGCATTCACATGGTTGTAGATCACTCAAAATGAGTGCTGGGGACCATACCAAGTCTTCTGATGGAACAGGACAAGTGTCCTCTCTAGGTCCGCTTGCTGTCATTTTTAATGGAGGCAGGGACATTCGCATACTGTCCTGTCTTTATTTGCCATCCAAATACAACTGCAATATAATCTACACGTTAAGGCTGCACTGAACTATTAATAATAATAACTCCAAATAAAACAGTTTCACAAATAAGATGCATCTTTACCATTTTAGGCAAATCAAGGGTCATCAATTGGTTCCAGTCCTCAAAATTTGTAAGAACTCTTCTGTCACAATGCTTGATTCGTAAGACTCAAGAGAATCCTCTTCTCATCTTTTGATATTACTATATTTGATGGCCTAAAGTCCTTACAATGTCCAAGGTGGTTGTTGTTGTTTTTTTTTTTTTTTTTTTTGCCATTGTGTGGAGTGGTAGAGAGGGATGGAAGAGCACAATGGGCCGCAGTCTCTGACAAAATAATCCTTTAGATGTATACGTCCCCATAGCCTTCATCATAGTGGAAGGTTTGCCTCATCACCACACTTACTGGCATGGAACCCCAAAGGCATATTCTTTTATTTTTTTCAGACATCCTGATTACATGTTAAAGCTCTTATAAGTAAAATGGAGAAAATGAGAATCAAGAGAAAAATTCATAGTATATTCCATTGTTGACAAGATTACTTTTACCTGTGTTGCAAACTGATACCAATCCTCACAGTGGATGAACCCAAACATGGCAACCATAATGAGCAGTTTGTCTTTTCCACTTCCTTCATGAAACCAACATTTAGTTATTTGTGCACTATGGTCTGATTTTACTGTCAGAAGCATCATTTTAACCATCGGATCAGTAACTGCCCAGTAGTTTTTGGAGTTGACTGTTTAAATATCCAAGTCAATAAAAGACATACCTGTACCTGTCCTGCTTCAGCAAATAACTGGATAGGAAGCATAACTGACCTAATTTATTAAAATAAAAATCCCTGAAGAGCATCTTGTCCTCGGTTCCTTTAAACAGAATCAATTGTATTTATAAATACCCACCATTTGACAGCCATGGGGATTAAGATGCTTGATTCATTTAACTCCTGTGGTAGATGGCGGAAAGGACTAGCTTCTACTGCTGTATTTACACAGCAGACTCTGGGGTTCAGAGTTAATGATATATTAGCTACCATCAGGACCAATATAATTTCAAACCACACGAGCAAATGAGGGATACTTCAAAATGTTCATTTGAACAAATATCAAAGAAAAAAGGCATGAAATTTATATTAATAGCAACAATATAACTACCTCAGATGATTAATCAGTGTCTAAAATGCAAAGGCAAGTAACCAATTATGGCTTAATCTTTGATCTGTGAATTCACTGGTAGCCTTGAATTATTAAGTTAAAAGCAAAGAGACACACATCTCTTCATTAAACTGATCTCTCCACAGATACTAAATAGATCTATTAGGATAAGTGATAACAGAGCAAAATGCCCTCCAACAAATAAAAACAGTATTTGTTGTTTTCATTCATAAAATTGCAGGAGCTTTTTTTTTTCAACAAACAAATAAGAGCTTAGTGAAGCTGCCATTTTTCTCACTTGAAATTTCTTTTATTTGTGAGGAACCAGATCTTTATGTATAGGGGATACCAAGTTTGTACAACTTAGAGTGAATGATGGGAAGCTTTATGAAAGAAATATATAAAAATCTCTGCAGACTTGCACAGGTAGATGTAGACTCAGACAATGTGATTGTATAGCCTGGGCCTCACCCTGGTACAGCAGGTACTCTGACAGATGATGGTTCAGCAACATTTGCTCACGGATGAAAGTGTTTTTCAAGTACCTGGACCATAGGGCTAGGACCACTCTGGAATTACTGCAGCACCTCTCTATTTGTGCTTTCTAAAGAAAATAATTGAATCATAAGAACCAGGTTCTGCAGTAGACATCAACTAATGAAGAGACTCATAACTGGTGAAATGGTTGAGACTAAGTGATCACTTTACCACCTCCCCTTACCTGTGTCACAGTACATCAAAGGAGTGGGTAGTGGGAGAAAGATAAGGGACAGAGGATGGGGACAAGGGCAGTGAGATGCTGGGTGCAATATGAACACAAAGAAGCTGTGGTTACAGACACAAGATTAACAAAAGATCCAGACAGTTGAAACTCTAGCATGGATGGAAGATGGACTGATGAGACCTCACTCCTGGCAGTTTATGGAGGCTGAGGGGAGAAATAGTCACATGGAGGGTAGCCACTAGTAGTTGCCTATGCTCCAGTGTATACCCTCTCTACCCGGCAGCACAGATTGGATACAGTGGGATATTACAAATCATAATAAAGATGTCCAGTTGGAAGGAGTTCAGGAAGGAATTAGAGGGGTATTAAGGTACATATGATTACAATATTATTATATATGTATACTTGAATTGTGATAGAATATTTCTCTTTTACTAAAAATACATTTGTTTTCATACAATATATTCTGATTATGGTTTCTTCTCCCTCTACTCCTCTGAGTTCCTCCTCATCTCCCATCTGTATATGCCTCCTTTCTGTCTCTCATTAGAAAAGACATGCCTCTAAGTGTTAATAAGAAAATATAAAAAAAAGGAACAAAACCAAATTCTGAACTGGATAAAACAGACAGGAGGAAAGAAGCCCAAGAACATACCTATTTTCACATTCAGGAATCCCAAAATACATGAACACACACACATACACGCACACTCACACTCACACGCACACACACACACACACACACACACACACACACAACCAAAAAAAAAAAAAAAAACCCAGGGAGATAACATACACAAAACACTACTTCTACCTCTCTTTTCACAGGGTTCTCTGAGCCCTGATGTGAAGGATGTGATGGAGACGGTGTTTCAGACAGTGTTCTAAGGTCTCTCTGAATGCTGTCTGGGTGTGGGTCTCTATTTGTTCATGTCTGCTGCAGGAGGAAGCTTCTCTGATGCCAGCTGAGCAAGGCATAAATCTATGAATACAGCAGAATGCCATTAAGAGTCATTTTATTGCTATGTTCCTTTTGTAGAATTTGTTCTTTGGTTTTCCCCTACCTGGGCTGTCTAGTCTTGCTTTCTTGAAAACCCAAGTCTATTCGGTATGGGTTCTATCTCATGGAGTGGGCCTTAAATCAAATCAGATATAAATGGGTTACTCTCACAAGCTTTGTACCACCATTGCCTTGGTGTATCTTGGAGGCAGGTCACCATTGTAGATAGAATGATTTGTAGCTGGGTTGGTGTTTATGTTGTTCCTTTGGTAGCATACAAAGTACCTTCCAGTACCAAGAATACTAGCCAGTAGTGGTAAAGACCTCTCTGTGATCACTGAGTTATAGAGGTGTGATTTTCTGCAATGGGCCTTGCCCTCAGTTTGTGAAGAGCAACCTACAGACTTGGCAACAACCTGGGTTGTTTGGGGATACCTATGGGACCCCTTTTAGCCAACAGCTCAACTATATGTAACTCATTCACGGTAGTGAAGCTTTGTTTGGTGACAAGAGATACCTGAGGCTTTGACAAGTTTTTTGGCAATTTCATTTAGATCAGATGTACTGACTGCTATAAAATGAAATAAGAAGGTAGTTTTGATTGGGTTTACCTGATGACTAAGGATACTGAAGAATTTTAAAGTGCTTTTCAGTCTTTTGAGTTTCTTCTTTTGAGAATTCTGTCTAGATCTGTACCCATTCTTCAGTTGGATTATATGTTTTCTTTATATACAGGTGATTTTTTTAGTCTTTATGTATTTTTGATATTATCCCTCTATTAGATGTGGAGTTGATAAAAAGAAATTAAAACCTTTTCCCAATCTCAAGGCTGCTGCTTTGTCCTATTGATGGTGTCTTTTGTCCTGCAGATGTTTTTCAGTTTCATGCGGTTCCTTCTATTAATTTTTGATCTTAGTGTGAGTGAACCATATTCTCTTCACAAAGCCTTTTCCTGTGACAACGAGTTCAAGACTACTTCCCACATTCTTTTCTATCAGGTTCAGTGTATCCGTGTTTATGTTAAAGTCTTTAATCCATTTGGAGTTGAGTTTTGATCAGGACGATTAGTATGAATCTATCTGGAGTCTTCTATAGGGAGCCATTTGTTGCACCATTTGTTGAAGATGTTGTCTTTTTCACAACGTGTATTTCCAGATTCTTTATCAAGAAGCTGGACACCAGTGTCCATGGATGTGTGGGTTTATATTTTGGACTTCAATTCAATTACATTGGTCAGTGTGTCTGTTTCTGTGCCAGTACCGTGCTGTTTTTATCACTATTGTGCTGTAATACAATTTAAAGTCTGGGATGTTGATACCTCCAGTAGATCTTTCATTATTCATGATTGTTTCAGCTATCCTGGTTTCTTTGTTTCCTTATGAAGTTGGAATTTGTCCTTTCAAGATCTGTGAAGAATTGTCTTCGAATTTCAATGGGGATTGCACTGGATCTGGATTATTTTTGGTAGAATGGCCATTTTTACAATATTAATCCTATTGAACCAAAGGGGGATCTTTCCATCTTTTGATCTTTCCTTTGACTTGTTTTTTTTGTTTTTTTGTTTTTTTGTTTTTTTTTTTTGGTGCCTTAAAGTTTTTATCATACAAGTCTTTCACTTGCTTTGTAAGAGTTACCCCAGGATATTTTAGATTTTTGAGGCTTTTGTGAGTGATGTTTTCCTCCGGATTTCTTTCTCAGTCCATTTCATTTGTATATAGGAAGACCACTGATGTCTGTGAGTGAATTTTATACCCAGCTACTTTGCTAAAAATGTTCATCAGCTGCAGGAGTTTCTTGGTAGAATTTTTTATGTCACTTAGGTATACTACCGTATCACCTGCAAATACAGATAAAATACAGATAAAGACCTTTTCCTTCTCATTTCCATCCTCTTAATGCCCTTCAGTTGTATTTTTGTTCTAGCTAACATTTCAAGTATCATACTGAATAGGTATGGAGAACATGTTTCATAGTGCTGCCTAGTCTTAGGTCAAATTGACACACAAACATAAGTTATCTGAAAGGAGAGAACCTTAATTGAGAAAAGTTCTTTTAAAAGAGTTTATCCAGTTGTAAGGCTTTTTCTTAATGAGTGATTGATGGGAAGGGCCCAGCCTATGGTACCTGGCTCTCTGCATTCCCTCAGTGTCTGTTGTTATGTCCTTCTTTTTAATGCTAATTTTGTTTATTTGGACCTTTTCACCCCATCTTTCAGTTAGTTTACATAAAGGTTTGCTTATGTTGTCAATTTTCTCAAAGAAGTAACTCTTTCATTCATTTTTTGTATTGTTTTATGTTTTTTCTATTTTATTTATTTCAGCTTCAAATTTATTATTTCCCACAGTCTACTCCTTTCAGGTGTGATATCTTCTTTTTGTTCCAGAGTTTTCAGGTTTGGTGTTATGTTATTGGTATAAGATATCTCCAATTTCTTTATGTAGTTACTCAGTACCCTTAGAACTGCCACCATTGTGTACCATGAGTTTGTGTATGTTGTGTTTTCATTTTCAATTATTCTAGACAATATTTTCTTAATTTCTCTCTTTACTCATTTTTTTTTTCATTCAATAGTGAGGTATTCAGTTTCCATGGGTTTGTAAGCCTCCTGTTGATTCTGTTGGTGTATCCAGATTTAATCTATGGTGTTCTGATAGGATTCATGGTGTTATTTTAATTGTCTTGTTTCTGTTGAGGTTTACTTTGTGTCTAAATATGTTACAAATTTTGGAGAAAATTCCATGATGTGCTGAGAAGAATGTATATTATTTTGTGTTTGTGTTAAATGTTACATAATTATCTGTTAGGTCTATTTGGTTTATAATGTCTGTTAGCTCTAACAATTCTGTTTAGTTTTTCTTTGGATGATCTGTCTATTGGCAACAGTGGGGTATTGAAGTTACCCACTAACAGTGTATGAGGGTTAATATGTGGTTTAACTTTAACAGTTTTTTTTTTCTTTTATGAACTTGCGTACCCTTGTGTTTGGGCATAGATGTTAAGAATTGTTTTCTTGGTTCATTTTTTTCTTTGATGACTTTCCTATGTACTTTCCTATGTCTTCTGTTAAATATTTATTTGAAATCTATTTTGTTAGATGATAAAATGGTTACACCAGCTTGAGTCTTAGATCCATTTGCTTGGAATATCTTCTTCCATCTTTTTGTCTTGAGGCCATGTCTATCCATCTACCTTTGATGTTGAGATGTGTTTCTTAGATGCAGCAGAAGGATGGATCCTATTTTTACACCCATTCTGTTAGTCTGTGTCTTTTTACTAGTGAAGTTAGACCATTGATTTTGAGAGTTAGCAATGAGCATTGCTTGTTGATTACTGTGTTTTGTTCCTATAGTGTATTTTTCCCCACCTCTTTTGATTTGATGGATTGAGATCATTGAATCCTTGTGGTTTTTTGGATATGGTTAACCTCCTCAGCTTGAGGTTTTCCATTTAGTGCTTTCTATAGAGATGGATTTGCAAATTGATATTTCTTAATTTTAGTTTTATCTTAGAATGCCTTTCTCTCTTATCTGTTATAATAGAAAGTTTTGCTGGATGTGGTTGTCTAAACTAGTCTTGGAACTTATGGAATATCTGTCCATGCCCCTTTGTCTTTTAGAGTCTTGACTGAGAAGTCAGCGGTTATACTAATAGCATATTTTACTTGTTATTTTTTCCTTGCATTTTTTATTAGTATTTTTTCTTTTTTCCTCTATGTTTACTATTTTGATTATTATGTGCTGAGGTGAATTTCTTTTCTGGGTTAAACTATTCAGTTTTCCATATGCTTCTTGTACCTTGATAGGCATCTCCTTCATTAGGTTAGGAAAATTTTTGTTCTATAATTTTACTAAAAATATTTTCTGTGATTTTTGACCTGGCTTTCTCTCCTTCCTCTATTCCTACTATCCATAGATGTAGTCTTTGTATAGTGTTTCTGATTTCCTGGATATTTTGTACCTGGATTTATCTTGATTTAACATTTTCTTTGACTGGGATATCTATTTTTTTCTATCTTGTCTTCAATGTCTGAGCTTTTTTCTTCCTTGATCAAGGTGGTCAGTGGGTTCCCAAGGAGTCAATTTTTTTTATTTAATTTTTTTAAAGAATTAGATTTCATTCTCTGTGTTGGGGAGATACATAAAAATATGCAAACCTTTCACGAGACACAAGAACAAAGTAACCCATGAATTTTCATAAGAGACAGATGAGAAGCAACTATGCTTCCACATTCAATGCACCTTTAGAGTCTAAGAATGTGTTAATAACAGGGTGTTTACTACTGGAGCTAACCTAAGAGTTATGAAAATAATATAATACATTGTTTAGAATTTGAGTAATTGCCTAATTTCTTTCCATTTCTCTTATAAAATCAGCCTGGCCTGTCTGAACTCTTATCTAAAACATGGTTTTTCTGAACTCTTAAAAGAACATCTGGCTAGAGGACAAGCCTTGGTGCAATTGTGATCTTGTCATGATCACAATTCCCTTAGCTTCTGAGTGGCTGTCACCATAAGTGTCCTTCTCCTTCAAGATCTTTTAGTATACATTCTTCAAGTAAAATTCTCAGGAACTACAGGCATTAGCAAGGAAGATGTTGGGAATGTCAAATCTTGGTCCTGTCACAGGATTTACTAGATGGCAAAGCCTGGATGTAAAGGGTAGAATTTCCAGTAACCTGAATTTTATATACTTAAAACTTACATATAGAAATCTAAAACCTTAGTATACATAAAAAAAAAAAAACTTATGTCTTCACCTATGTGGTATTAAATCACAGGCTAAAAACATTTTTAATTATTGCTACAATTTCATCATTCCTCGATGATGATTTCTCACAAAAAAAAAAAAAAATCGCACTGAATGATGGTCCACCAAGACAACTCCATAGCGTCAGTCAGTGCCTCACTGATAGATATTAGCACAATAACACTTAATAAAGACTAGTGCTTTGGCAAAAATTCTAATGGGTACATACTCATGCTTCTATTGTTTTCTAAGACTAATTGTAATCTTGAAAACTATATCCACATCTGGAGGGCATTCCATTAAGTGAAGTAAGCCATATACAGAAAGACAAATAGTCCAAGACTTCATTCTTGCAGGATCTAAATCTGATCAGAGACTGAATGGTTAGGCTAAGAGAGGAGGGTGAAGACATACTGCTTAAAAATAAAATGCAACTATAATTATATCAGAGAAACAAGTTTAATAATTTTACTGCATACCATGAAATCTGTCTACAGTTCATAACCAGACACTACATTTCTCAAAAATGCAAATAGAGTGGATATTGTGTTATCAGTGCATAATTATGTGATAATTGTATAAAGTGGTTTGTTGTTAGTTAGAAGTCACCACTTCACATTACTTCAATGCATCATGTTGTATGTGATAAATACATACAGGTTTACTGTTTTTAAAGTGAATCCCAGCTTTGGTAAGCTCTTTTTTATATTCTAGACACAATAGGGTGGATGCAATTTTGTAATTTATCTACTGTAAGTCACATACCAACTTTCTACTTACTTTTGTCACAGTAGTACCCTTTCTTTTATGTGGTTTTGCTCTCTTGGTTGTCAATGCTTAACCATAGCTCAGAAATAGTAGAAGAAAATTCCAGAAAGAGGTCATTTGCACATTTTCTGTTACATTGTCACATGTTGAAATTCTTCTTCCTTTTGCCCAGGAGATAAGTCACCCCTGAGTCCATCATGTCCACATTGTCTATACTACCCTCACATTCAATATGTAGTAGCCATCTTGGTTATCAAAATGAACTGTCATTATAGCACAGTACATCCAGAAATGAATTGTGTAGGGATAACAATGCTGTTATTCATTATCACAACAAAGAGAAGGATGGGTATCATATGATATTTTTGAGAGTCCATATTACTTTAACTTTTATTGAAATGTATTGCCATCATTAATTGTATTTATCATCATTTCTTCATCTCTTCTTCTGAACAATTTATACATTAAACTGTATATGTGTATTGGAAAAATCAACATACATAGGGTTCACTACTACCCATGGTTTTAAGCCTCCACTGTGGTTCTTGGAAAGTCTCTTCCATGATTAAGATTGAGTTACTTTATTTTTATTTTTAATTAAGAGATAAAACTCCACTGTACTACTGTCAGGGCTTGTCATCTGATGCTGGTTTACCCTGGTTTCTTTTGAAGGTTTTAATGTATACTATAACCATATCCTCCAGTGGTACTAGGAGTACTCTAACAGACTGCCATTATACGATGCTCATGCACTTTGGCCTCAGAAGTTGTCTGTCTGCATCGGAGCACTATTTTGAAACTAATTCAAAGAGGCATTATTCCGCGCTTCTTCACCACAGGCGAAGGGACTGTTCTCATCTGGGAACTGCCCGGCGAGAGCTGCAGGCCAAATCTGGCATGAATTTATCCAAAGAGTAGCCTCAGTGTTCCCATTTCAATGCTGAATGGGCTATTGAGCTCTGACACGCCACTCCCCCAAACCTCTTAGGTTAGACTGTCTCCCATAAAGGAACTTGTCGATTTTTATTAACTTGTTCAGATCTTTGTAAGAGACTGCAGTTGCATGCTTTGTCTTATGCATATAGGGAAATAACAGCATTGAATTGGGATCAAGATGCCAAGCACTGTTATATACCAGAAAATTAAGACAATAAATAATTTCATATGCTTTGTAAATGACCAGTCTGTTTCTGAGACACATAATCTAGTTTATAGTCCAGTTTATTCATCCATAGGTCCACTCTGTTCTAAAATTCAGTTTGGAGTAGTCCAGAATTTTTTCTGCATTGTTCACACAGCTCAGAACTTAGGTCTCCTATAATTGTTTTTTGTTTTATTATTTATTTGGTTCTTTGTTGGTTGGTTGGTTGGTTGTTTGTTTGATTTTTTTGTTGTTGTTGTTTTTGTTTTTTGGTACAGTTTGACTAATGTGGTCTTTCTTTTATCAGTTGAGATATTCGGATCACAGAGTGAGCAAGGATTTTTTACCTGAATGTTCTTTGGTATCTTTCTGTAGGTAAAGTGCATCTCCTTCATTAATTAAGGTTGAGAAGGATGAGTCAGGCTTCTGCTGCAGCCTGGCCTGTTGGAGAAGTGCACCAAGAAGCTCTTGCTTCATTGGCTAATCAATAATTTTATTCCTTGATGGCTTTGCAAATATCCATCATCCTTGTCTTTCATGGAACCAAATATTGCATCTCCTGAAACTTGCTGAATATTCTTGACTTGGAAAAACATTTATAGGCACACTGTGAAGAAGCTATACCAAAAATTGAGATTCTTTATTCTCTGAGCATGTGTAGGACATGAGACAGTATCAGCAGTTTAAGTGCACAAGGAAAAAGATATTGTGAGGGCTGAGCATCTGGCCACAAAGATGGTAGGTGTTTGAAAACTGTTTGCTAGCCATGCTGAGGCTCAGGGACCATCCCAGAAGCAGGAACACAAAGGTGGGAAAAGCAAGAGGATGAGAACTAGTATTATAACATGCGGTCTTTTGATTATGACATGTCTATTGCAATCACAAGCACACATACACAGGTAGCTATGACTTACAGGACTTTCTTAGAGGGTTTGGGGATGAGATAAATGTGAGAGAAGGCAGCTTTTATCAGGAGTAAGAGGGAGATAAAAGAAGGTAATCGAGGAGAAAACCAACTAAAATATATTGTATACGGGCAAGAAATTCCCCACAGTAAAAATTAAATTAATACACACAATACACACACACACACATATATGCTGGATAACATGTGAGCAGAGGACTTTTATATAATTTTAAACTATGCCAATTGCAGTTTTTTCCCACCCTAACAACAGATGCCTCTTTCTAAAGCCACTTCCCTCTCTTCTTTAGAATTAAAGGAGACTATTTTTGTTCAAGTGTTTTTGGGCTAAAAGGGTGAATCTTCTAAAGGAAAATTAGAAAGGAGACTGAGGAACAGAACCTTGGCCAAACCCGTTTACATTAAAAGAAACAAACAGAAAATTTAGATGGGGAATGGAATAGGAGGACCCAAGACGAAAAAGGCTGGAAAAGGAATTTGTTCCTCACGGCAGAGTAGAGCTCACAGGGACTTGAGGCCAGAGCAAGGCCAGCAAGATTTGCTGACAAATACACCTGGTATTTAAGTGACTTTATCCCATGATACAGTGAAGCCACTGCCTCACACCCTCCAAAGCACAAAGCCTTTAATGATATCTCCGCATTTGTCAAACCCCACTGAGTTTGATGAGTGGATGAGCGTGTGGATGGTAGGGGAAGGAGAGGGAGTAACAATAGTCAACTCTGGAAACTCATAGAAATCTCTCAAAGCATCAACTTAACGAAGATTTTAGGAACGGTAGTTCAAGTCAGTTTTTACTCATCCTCGGTCACCTCCATTCATGTTTGCATTCCAAACCCACTCATACTTACTTACTCTATACTAAAAGTTGGTTTCCTAAGTAATTAATATATTTTGTAGTTTTTCCTAATTATAATAACAAAGTTCAGAGTATCAATCACATTCTAGTACATCTGTACACAAATGTACTCAAATAAAAGTGAAAAGGTAAAATAAAAATAACTAATATTCTCTTCTTTCCCCAGAAGCTACTTCCATCTATAGATTGCCATGTATACTTCCAGGTTTTTTTCATCTTGCACCCTGAATATTGCTGGCATTGTAACTTGAATAGACAGGAATTACAGAGCCCCAGACCCAAACCTCAAGACACCTCCAGAAGAGCTCACTTCTTCTCCTATTGAAATCTTTGTTAGACAAGTAAACAAGTTCGGAACTTGATACTCATGAGAGAAAACACCAGTGTCCTCAATAAAGCCACACTGGCCTACCTTGTCATTAACCTGTTTACACACATAAAAGAGGTGAGCTGACTCACTGTACAAGGAACTAAGAGCATGAGTAACCCTGTCTTTTCCAGAAAAAAAAAATCACCCAGATAATCTGAATACTAATGAGCAGACTGTGTTTACTGTTTCAATCCAAGGAATCTTGGAGTGAGTTTCATTACTCAGTAGTCACTAACACATACATCTCATTGAAAGTAAGCAAAATCACATTCAAAACAAGCTAAATCATTTGCTTATAAAACATATCATTTAAACCAGAATTAAAGTGCCAACCTAAGTCTATATTAACAAGACAACAAGTTTTCCTTTACCTCAGGAATAATGTTTTTTGTAGTGAGCTAGAAGGATGGCTCAGTAGTTAAGAGCACTTGCGGAGGACCTGGGTTCAATTCCCAGCACCTCCATGGCACTTCACAATCCATTTCTAGGGACTATTGTGCCCTGTCCTCTGATGGCTGTGGACACCAAGGACACCTGGGACATGCTCATGCATGCATGCATGAACACACATCTACATTTAGGCAAATCACTCACACACATAAAATAAAAATAAATGGTTTTCATAGACTATTTTTCTTGGACTTGAAATGTCTCTGTAAGTTGCATGCCTCTTTGTATTTGAGTTTCATATACATAAAAAGTATAGCCTATGTCTTCATTTTCTCTATTATTTCTAAAGAGTTTGATCCATTAGAGTCTATATGTTCTCAGAAAAGCTTCATGTTAACTTAAGCTTAAAATTTATAAATGCTTGAAGACGGGAACCTAGTGTAACTGTCCTCTGAGAGGCTCCTTCCAGCAGCCAATGGAAAGAGATGCAGAGACTCACACTCAAACATTAGATAAAGTTTGGGGAGTCTCATGAAAAACTGGGGAGGATTGACAGATCTGGAGACGACAGGGGCTCCACAAGAAGACCAACAGACTCAACTGACCCAGACCCTTGGTGTCTCCCAAAGACTGAATCATCAACCAAAGAGCAAACCTGGGCTGGACCCAGGCCCCTGCACATATGTAGAAGACGAGCAGCTTGGTATTCATGCAAGTCCCCCAAGAACTAGAGAAGGAGCTGTCCCTGATCCTGTTGCCTGCCTGCCTGTGGATCCGGCGCCCCTAAATGAACAGCCGTGTTATGCCGTGTCTGGTTTCAGTGGGAGAAGATGCACCTAGTCCAACAGCAGCTCGATGTGGGGAGTTGAGGGTTGAGAGTGACATCCATGGGGGGGGGGGGGGGGGGAATCCTCTTTTGAGAAGAGGAAGGTAGAATGGGGGAGAATTTGTGTGGGGGTGGGTACTGGGAGGAGAGGAAGGACAAATATTGGGTTGTAAAATGAATAAATTAATAAATTTTAAAAATAACTAAATTGTTTTTAAAAACCTATAAAATGAGCCCTAAGTGGTGATGCATGCCTTTGATTTCAACACTCAGAAGGGAGAGGTAAGTGAATCTTGGTGAGTTCAAGGCCAGCCTGGTCTACAAAGCAAGTTCCTTTTGCAGAGGACCTGTGTTCACTGCCCATCAACAGTGTTAGCAGTTTACAATAACCTGTCATTCAAGTTCCATAAGGACCAGACACCTCTGACCTACAAGGTACCTGCATTTATGTGAACATATTCTCAAACAGACCCACAAACAAATTCATAATTTAAAATGATATAAATGATTTGTTGTTGGCAGAACAACAAATAAAATAATTGATTTGGGCAAAGGCTAGGGTGATGGCATAACCTGGAGGAGCTGAGTTTACACCCCCACAACTACATATAATATAAAAACAACATACACCTATAACTGTAACCCCATTGTGGTGAGGCTGAGACAGGAAGACACTTCTGGCGCATTCAGACTAGCAGAATCAGTAAGCTCCAGGTCTACTGGAAGACCCTGTCTCAAAAGATAAAAAGCTGAGTTCTGTTCCTATCCGAACACTAGACTGATGTCTAGTCTCCACACATATGCATGCTGACATACACACAGACGCATACATGTGTACACACATGCATACAATATAAAAGTACACACCTGGAGAATTGATTTTAGGAGGGAAATATACTAATAAATGCCAAGTCAATTCAGAAAAATAAAACCTTTTTTTTTTCCCACTTGTATGCTATAGTTTAATCTAGGGTTTTCACACAGGCAAGGAAAGCTACAAAGCAATATACATTCAGATACTCATCCAAAGTTCTCCTTATTATAAAATTACATATATATAATTATACATATACATAGAGAGAGAGATTAAAATTTTCAACTAGAAAGTATTCTGAGTATATTTAAATCATCAAAATAAGTTCCTGTCAATTTTTCCGTACACATGTGAGCATAAAACAATAAAGGAAGGAACGACCAAATGATAATGACTGCAATCCAAGAAAGATGCATAGATGATTTTACAGTTGTGTTTGTTTAGAGTTTCTTCCAGATGTTATTTGCTATTTTGGAATCTGGGGTAAAAGAAAGTGTTTTGATTCATTTTTAGAGACAGATAATGCAATACCTTGAAACCTAAGAAGGATGGCACTGGCAAGAAAAATTTCCAGATGCATCTTGTTTACTAAAAGCAATAGAAAAATTATTAAATAAAGCCCATTAAACTAAGCATGCCATAAAATTAAAATACAAAATAATTGAAGTTTAATCTCTGGCTATAAATATCATTAAATATAAAATGCCTATCAACATGATCACTAGTAGAACCAAGGTCAGATGGGGAGAGTAATTGATTTCGACCACTTATTTGGAAAATTTTATAATTTTAAATGTAGTCTATTTTTATTTTGTTTTGGAGCCTCATTCTGTTATTTATTTTCTACCTCAAACATAGCAAAGAGCACATATATTGATTTAAAGTAAAAGTTTAAATAAAAGTGGAGTGTTCATAATAATCACAATTACACTACATTATTTTCATCCAGTCCTCATTATTGTTAAATACGCTATGACATTATTATTTGACATTATAGGCTTAGATTTCTCAAAACCTACTTTTAATAGTTTAATAAACACTTCAACCCCTACCCCGTCTAGCCCACCATCCAAAGTAGGGAAGAAAAGATGGTAAACAGGATGCAGACCTGTTTAAAAGTACTTCTTTGTCAGGATACCAGCAATCTAGTTTGGTAGTGTCAGGATACCCAATGCAAATCAGCAGCAGTGGCAAAATCCAGCAGAAACTACCAGACCTCTGCTGAATTAGCATGAGTCAGCAGGAGCAACCAGGACCAGCCTGGACACCATGAGAAGTTCTTTGCTGTGCCTCTTTCAACGAAGTAATAAGCACCAAAGATGTGAGACCAAGGAAGCATTGCAAAGCTGGCTATGCAAGCGTACTGTCATCCTCGGTTGAGTTCTATTTATCCTGTCTCCAAATGTCCTATGTCTTCCCATGAGTCTTGCCTCAGCAAAGCACCATGTAAGTCTGTATTACATGATACACCCAGAAACTTTCCATTTCAGAAGATAATGTGAACAGCTCTCAAGCACTATGCCCCCAAACTCAAGTAAAATATGTTACACCTATAACTCATATACATACGGCCAACAACTTATAGTAAATAAATGAAATTTATTTTTTTTCCTTTTCCAAGATTCTCCCCACCACCCCTTGTTTTAGAAAGACCAGTCAGTCTCTTGAGTCAAATGAATAAGTATCCTGAGATGGAACCTTCAGACTAAAGGACCGAACAGCTGTCTCTTCTGCTCTGCAGACAAGCCATAATAAACACACTGTTCCTGCTCGGGATAGCTCAGCTTGGCTCTTCATTTTGCCATGTAGTGCTTGAGTAGATCCGACCGACTTCATGGAGACACAGCATTGTATCCATCTTTGCTGCCTGGAGATTTAAAATGTCTACTTCTTAATGACATGGTGATGCATGCTTTTAACCCAAGCACTCAGGAAGCTAAGGTTCCTCTGCTTCGGGTACAAGGCAGGATCCCGATAAAAAGGAAAATAGAAATACAAGTGTATGTGACAAAGAAGGACCAATTAGACCAGAAAAAAAAAAAAAGATCAAAGAGGATGAGAATCAAGTTAAGGAAAGAGAGTAATGAGAGACTTTTACTAAAGGCATGTGCCAAGTAAGAAAAAGATAACACCTGCAAATAGATGAGAGATGAGACAGATGCTAGATATATAGATAGACAGACAGATATATAGATAGATAGACAGATAGACAAATGATAGATGATAGAGATAGATATGATAATTATGTTGACATATTAGATAGATAGATAGATAGATAGACAGACATATAGATATTAATAGGTGATAGACAAACATAATAGATTTCTTTTCTTAGTTTAAAGTCATCCTTTCCCATCACTGTGTATCTGAAAACTCTTATAACATCAGTCAAAGGCAAGTGAGTAAGACCAGTTCTTCACAGATGCAGAATTGCTAAATGTGTTCTTTGAAGTTTAATATCTAGAGAGACAATTATTAAAACAGAAATGTGGATTTTCCTAATTCTTTCCCACTTAATACATTTTTTTGAGACAAAGTTTCAGGTTCTGAAGTTGTCCTTGAACTCATTACATAGCCAAGGATGGCCGTAAATGTCATTTTCTTAAATTTTTATTTTTTTATACGTTTGAATGTTTTGTCTCCATGAATGTCTGTGCACCATGTGTATGCCTGGTACCCACAGTAGCCAGAACTCTGGAGCTCCTAGACCTTGAGTTATAGATGTTTGTAAGCCACCATGTGGATGCTGGGAATCCAATTTGTGTTCAGTGGAAGAGCAGCCCATGTTTTTACTGCCCCCTTTCCCAATGCTAAGGGTAAACTCGGAACAGCATCACGGCTAATTCATGTGGTGCTAAGAATCAAAGCCAGAGCTTTGGGCATGCGAAACAAGTGCTCTACCAACAGAGATACGTCTAGTGTATATTCATTGGCAAGATTTCTCAGTCTATTATTTCTAGAAAAGTCTCTTCTAATTAAAATAATCCAATGTTTTAGACGTTATTTATCAAGCTATCATCGAGTTGAATTACCTCCTATTACTCCACACTTACTCCTATGCAAATGGAAGGTTAGTGGGGATTGTTCTTCAGTTCTTGGAGAAAATTACAAAGACAATAGAAATGCTAGATAGTCTAAGGAGGCCGTAAGGAACAAGTTAAGGTTGGGAGTGGGGAGGGTTTCAGGTGCATGCTCTTGATAGACAGGTCAGAATTAAGTTTCTTGTAATAGCCCGATACCTCTTTCTGATGGTAAGGCTGGCTTCCGGTGTACAGCACACCACGGCCCAGGCAAGGCCTGCTGCATCGTAAAAAGCAAGCCTGTGGATGTCTTGAGGCAATTAGAAGATCAAACACATGGGCGAGGTGAGGGGCTCTGGCTGGGTCTGCGACTGCAGAATAGGCCATAAAGATCTGGGAATGAAGGTTTCTCGGCTATCAAGCCAATGATTGCCACATGCCAAAACATAAACCAGATTGCATAATGAGTTGGGTTTTCATAATTTCCTCAAATTAGGCTTTTATTAATGCCTGTCAACAGCAAATGATAGGCATGTGTAGCATTAACAGCTGCCGCCGGTCATGCCAGCTCAGATATCACGGCCAATCGCAAGCGTGCGGTGAGCTGCGGTGGACCCCGCCCACTAGAATGAAAGTTCAAACACTTGGAAATAAGAAGAAGCAGTTTCATTAGAATTCCGCCAGTACTAGCAAATATTTTTTTTTGGAAGGGGGGTCGGGGGTCGTAGGGGTTTTGTTGTTATTGTTGAGTTTTGTTTTGTTTTGTTTTTCTTTTTTTTTTGGTTGTTTGGTTGGTTGTTTTTTTTCTGAACGAGGTTTGTTGTTCAGAGAGACTGATTTTCACCCCTCAGTGGTTGTGTTTTCTCTTGTTGCAGACAGGTTGATTTAGTGCAGGGGATCTTGGGATATTTCAAAGGATCTGGTCTATTTATGTTCTGCCTTCCTTTAGCTTCTCACACATAATCATGAATAACTTCCCACAAAACAGGGTGCTTGGTGATGGGGTCAATTTCAAAGATACAGCATTAAATTCATGGCAGGCTTCTAGAAAGAAGAGTCTGCGTGTAGTCAACCTCTGAAAAAATAAAGTATTAGTTGGATCACCAATCTGTGTGGCCGATGTTTTCAACTAATGAAAAATACAAAGATAAAAGTATCATTTTACTAAAAACTAAAAAAAAAAAAATATTTTAATACCATAAATGTGAGTTTTTCACTGATAGAAAACATTTTTCTTAGGAAAAAACCTTCAATTCAAGGGATTCAATTTGATAAAAATCTAGGTATCTCCTAAGCACAGAGGAATGTCAGGAGGCTTTCACCCACCCCTTCCTAAAAGAGTACTCAGTTTACAGGAGTGTTACCTTAAAAGAGATGGAAGAAGATGCCGGAGTTTGGAAGGTGAATTCAATGAAGCCCAAGGGTAAATTCCTAAGTGACCCATGTCTTGAGGAGAGAATTTTTATCAGATAATTTGAAATAGTAGCTTAAATATAGATAGTGGAAGCAAAACAAAGAAGCTGAAAATAAATCCAATAATGTAGAGATGTGGGGGAAAATTTGGGTTAGGTTAATGACAAGAACGAAAGAAAAAAATGAACCTATGCTTAGAAGGATTTGAGGATGCAGTAAATAATGACAGGAATTCTAGACCAAAGAGGGAGGCATACACTAAGATTCAGAACCCGAGAATAAAGGGAATTCTGGTGTTTTCTTGCTGATAGAGGAAGGGGGATCTTTTGTAGTTGTTGTTTGGTTTTGTTTTCTATAGAAATAGAAAAGTTGGAGAGGCCGACACTACATGGATGGCGAATTTTGCTCTTGGAAATTTTTGACGTCTCTGAAATTTACAAGATACCTCCCACTTTGTCCAGCATGGTGGCACATGCCTTTTATCCCAGCACTCCACTCAAAAGATAAAGGCAGGCAGAACTCTGTGAGGTGGAAGCCAGCTTGATCTACATGGCAAGTCGCAAGACAGCCATAGACATAGAAAAAATATCTCAAAAAAAAAAAAAAAGATCCATGTATCCATCTTGGTTAGCAAACTCCACAGATGCTCAAGTCCTTTGAAATAGCATGTCCTTAGGTGTGACCCATATACGTCTTCTAGTATATTTCATATTCACATCTCATTCACATATTACTCATTTTAACTAATAAAATAGAAATATTATCCAAATAATTACATTGTACTGTAAAGAGGAATGACATTTGTGTGTATGTTTGTTTGTGTGTTTGTGTGTGTGTGTGTGTTTGTTTACATTCAGGACAATCACTATTTCCTTTGATTATTTTCAAGGGGTGGTTGGGTGAATCTATGGGTGTAAAACAAGTGGTGGCCTGGCTGGATTGTAAGTGTGGAAACTGAGGAGAGGGCTAACTTAAGGGTGTATGAGAAGTTCATTGGAAAGAATGCTCAGGTTTATGAAGAGCTGGCACAGATGCATCTGTAACATACATTCCCATTACACAGGACACGATGGGTTGAGCCATATGAAGAAAGGGCCGAGTTGACCATCGAGCAATTCAAGTTCTCTGTGGCTAGCCCAACTTAAGGGTAATTAACAACTAATAGAAACAGAAAGGTCAAGAATTCCAAAGATGAAAAAAATACAGTAGATCCTAAGAGACACCCTTGTCGTGAGCAACTGCCTGAGCCACGGAGCAAGAGAAACTCAAAAGGAGACTTAGTTCCTGTCCTCTTTCCTCTGAAATCAGCCAGAGTGCCCAGCTCCCTCTTTTTCTCCCTTCTCCTCTTTCTCTTCCTCTTCCCTTTTGCTTCAGGTGGTTTGGGCTGGGTTCTATTTCTGGTGAGAACAGACTCTTGAGAGTTCGCAGGCTGTCAGCTCACCATGGTCTAGGATATCCCCAGTTTATGTCGGGTAGCAAGGAGAGAAACCATTCCAGGAAGCAGAGAACAGCACAGACAAGAACGACTACAGGTCCGAAGTCAGCAGAGCAAACAGAGGAAACAAACTGTACCAGATGCTCTACAGATTGTATTGATGGCAGCAAAAGACAAGAAAGAACCCAGTGAGGAGCGTGTGGAAGGGTGGGAACTTACATCTTTTCTTCTGTTTTGGTGCTGGTGAAGGACATGCAGAGGACCTGGGCAGAGTTACTCTTGGGTAACACAGGACTGCAGACCCTAGCAGAGACTGCCTTCCTGGACTGGATTAGGATCCTAAGCAATGCCACAGCATCCACAGGACCAGTCAGGGTCCTTCTCTCTGCCAACCACTATCAATGATTTTGTTATTACTCTGGGAATAGCTGGAGTGGGTGTCATTTCCTCCCATCCCCCACTGTGCCTTCCAGTGGCAAGCCATGGTCACAGATGTATTAGCAATGTAGAAATCCTTTAGAACATCAAAAGGGTTGGCAGGAAGGATGTTGAAATGATTGCATAACCAAGTTACTTAATCCCTCCTTCCTTGTTTTCCAGTAATATAGAAAAGCATGAGTTTGCTATAATGTGCTTGACAGCATCATTTTTGATGTGTAGAAAATCATATTTGTATGCACTCAAAAATTGGGATTTGGTGCCAAATTTAATTTTTTCCACCCCGAATGAAGCTGGCACATCCTCCTCAACCGTCAGTTCTTCATGGATGCACTCTCTTGCCTCGATTCAAAACATAAAGTGTACAATTCTCTGAAGCAGAATTGGGCGATTTTAGTAAACCCACTGTATTGATCATTTAAGTGCTCAAAAAAAAAAAAAAGTTGTTAAATTAAAAGAGAAACCTCTTTCATCATTTCACCAAATCGCTACCACTCTGTAAGGTGACAATCACTTAAAAGTACGTTTACAACACCAGTTTCCAGAAGAAGATGAGACAAGATTAGATTTTGAACCCTGTAAGCCAATCTAGAAAGAATACTAGTTTGAATTAACTCCTCCTCATTTTCAGTAACTTTTGCTGAAAACCTTTTGATTTTAAGTAAGTATTTACAGAAGTTATCTTTGTGCCATGACAACAGCTCTTTTAACTGATGAAAGCAATACAATTAACTAACAAGTAAATAAACTTTCGGGGCAGGGGTAGAAGGTAGGTAATAAGTTTTTAAGTGCCCGGAAAACAGTTACTTTTTAAATAGAGTGTCTTTTTAAATAAACGGAGTGTGTGCAGCTTTGGGCTGTAATAACAAATTAGAACTGAAATGCAGGTAATTTCAAATGTTTGAAAGAACCAGCAAGTTTACAAAACGCAGGACTTGTTTGTATATTAGGAACTATCAAGCTAAAAGCCTTTAAGTGATGTAATAATCACTCCAGCTTCGCAGAGTAGCGGAGAAGACAGTTTCTCCGAATCTCGAAACCTTTCAAAATGTATTGTTTTTAAAGGAAAGTTGGAAGTGAGACCCTGACCTTCACCTTATCATTCTTGGGTCACTTCTCAGAGTCACGTCTCTCGGCAAACTGAGCCATATGACACCTAACTAGAAAACAAAATAATTTTCAATCTGCTGTAAAATATGGTGGGTAAACCTTAAGTGATCATAATTAAGATGGCAGTGCTTTCATTTGTCCCAGACATAGGCATATATGCACACATATACACATACATCCGTGCAAGCATACACACGTCACTTATGCATAGACACCTCAATGCACATACTATCAAAAAGGTTTCCATCTGGAGTGCCACCTTTCTGTTCTGATCTCATGGGGGATGTTTGCTCTCTTCTAGGAGGGTCTATGTGTGATACTTCAGCCAGCTCTACCTTTCTTAAGGCCCTATATAGACTACACTTTCCAGAAAAAATGTGGCATAGACTGAAGGACTCCATTCTCAAAGTCGCAAGTGCAACTAGCATCTCCAGCTTTGGAAATGAATCTCCAGTGAGCCTCATGCCTCAGGCCTGCCTTTATTGCTATTAGCAGGAAGAGGGATCTCCATGACCACACACTGTTATTCAGTCAATCACTAGCTTTGGTAGGAAGGAAAGATCATATGTGTGTCCTTCTAAACATACAAGGGGAATTGAAATTAATCTAATTAGTCTGAAGGAGAACTGCAGTGCCAGAGTGATCAGCTCTAGATACAGAAATGAAAGGTGGGAATAAAGATGAAAATCGATGGTTACTTTCTATCTAATTTTAGGTTGGAAATCATTTTTGCAGATGGATTCGATCATTAAAATTCTATATACTGCTGAGACTAACTGCTTAACTCTTTAAATGCTTCCAGAGAAAGTGATACACACACACACACACACACACACACACACACACACACACACACACGTACAGCAGATGAGGGTTTATAAACATAGCAGATAGTGGTCCTACCCTCTGTATTTCTATCTCAGTTTTGATGACCTTGCAAGGCACAGTTGATTGGTTGTTTTAAGTTTTCAGTGTTAACCCTTTTAACCGGAATAACTAAGATGATATTTGGGGTGACTGGTCTTGAGTGAATGGAGTTGCGGGGATTCTGTTTCTGTCGGAACAGTAACTTTGTTGCGCCAATGTTGAGACAAGGTTTCTGGGTCTCCTTTCCCTATATTAGGAGGACGATCAACATTAGGCCTCCGTGTCTCATGACTGGTGCACATTCAAATACTGCAAAAAGAAGCCCTTGGGACGTTAGTAAGAAGTAGTGATCAGCACTGAAGGGATGACCCAGAGCTTCTTCATAATCGTTGTAATAATAAAATATTCATGTTATCACATACATCCCAGCAAAACGGAAGGATATTAATGTCATTCTAATACTTTTTTTTTCCTACTAAAATAAAAATTTTAATTAAGGCGGAAAAACATTGCCCGAGGTAAGCTCAAGTGTTTGAAATTATTAACTTCTCGAACACTTGTTGCTAAACTACAAGACCTGTAGAAGAAAAGAAATTAAGGACTCCAGGGACTAACACAGTTTTGAAAGCTGCACCCCCCCCCCCCACCTCGGCCTTTTAGATACGCCTAACTAAGCTATAACTATTTTTTCTCCACTCAGCCAGAGTCCAGCTTGGAAGTGGATTTTTTTTTTTTTTTTTTTTTTTAAAATAACTGGCTTTTCGAGGCCCTGCTCCTCAGAGCCTTTTCATTTGGCCACAGCACCTACAAGCAAATTTCTTCCAGTTACTCAACAGTCCAACGCCTCCCTGTCTTCACTGCTGAAGCATTTCATTGCTGTCTCACGGACAGGATGGTGTTCTGTTACAGTGGCCTCAATAGCTCTGTGCTTCCTAGCGCACCGATTAGCTTGTCAGTCAGGGCCTGGGGGAGGCAGTGTAAATCCCAGAATACCAGGGGCCAAGAGTTTGAACACGAGGAATGCGCACAGGCCCTGTGGTTGCCTACCACCTGTTGTTCAGCAACATGTGCAAAGTGAATTAACTTTTCTGCTACAACATGCCTTAAAGGACACTTGCAATGGCAGCCTTAAGCTTTCGGAATATTTTAACCCATTATCCGAAATCCACCCCTCCTGATCTGTTACTGCTGCTGAGACTCCTTGAAAGGCTAAGTTTGATAAACAGGTTGGCCTCGCTGAGGGGGGAGGGCATGCTAATTGGGAAAGGCTACAGAGGGTAGCAACTGGTTTCTTATTTTATTTTTTTCAAAGTCAACAGCCTGCCTGCTTCTTGATTACACATTAATGGGAAACAGTTCCCGCAGTTTAATGTGAGCATGCTGTGTGGGTTTCTGTATAGGAGTGAGTGTCTATGTGTGTGCTTCTTTCTTGAACTTTCAATAGCGCCTTTGGGGTTATCTGGGGAGTCATAAGGTGGGATTTCCTTCTCTGAATGTTGGAAACACACAAGATAATTTAAAAGTAAAGAGAGGAAGGCAAGGCTGCCACAAAGGTTGCTATGCAATCTTGTTGGCTCACATTCTCAACTGAGCTCCGACCATTACTTAAAATGGGATTAGATAAATTTTATCTACTAGCAGATAATTATACGATGATACACACACACACACACACACACACACACACACACACACACACACTTGAAATGATCCAGCTCCACTAGGAAAAGCTGTGAAATCAGCCACACCCAGGGTGTCAGTAATGTCTTCCAGTCTACCTCAAGAAATCGTCTTACAGATATTTATTATCCAGAGCCATACCACCCTGACCACAAAAGGAAACCATGCTTAGTGCATTGAGGCACCACAGGCTGTGAAAAGTTTTGCTTTCAGCACTTGGAGTTTTCTCGGAAAACCTCCACAAACTCACCACAAACCACAGTGTCAACTGGCAGGCTTCAGATAGGAACTGTTAAACTAATTCACCCATTTTAAAGGGATTTCTAGTGATACAAACAAAAGCTCCAAAGCCGTGAGTAGACTCATCCAAATTCAAAGGTGAGCATGGAAAACACACACACACACAGAGAGAGAGAGAGAGAGAGAGAGAGAGAGAGAGAGAGAGAGAGAGAGAGAGAGAGAGAGAGAGACAGAGAAAGAGACAGAGAGACAGAGAGACAGAGAAGAAAGACATGTGTATTATGTTTTGAGTTGCTTAATTGTTAATCCATGTCATGAACAATAAATATAGAAGGAGAAAATGACATCCCACAAACCCCTTCAAGAACAAACTAGCAATGACCTAACACCCTTGCAACAAAGCCCAACTTTCATAATTCTAATATCTCCCAGTAGGTAGGTGCCAAGGACTGAGGATCCAGCCTTCAGCACCTGAGCCATAGAGGGATATTACAAACCCAAGGTATAGCATAGACTTTGGAAAATGTATCTTTTTCTGCTTCTGTCATTACAATGGGCAACATAGGAGTTAGAGCTATGACACAAGGAAAATCAGATCCAAAGTCTGAATCCCAATCGTCTAAGTTTATCAGCTACCAACTACTGGGTAGCTTAAGAGGAGACTTCACTTGGCCGTGGTGGTGACACACGCCTTTCATCCTAGCACTTGGGAGGCAGAGGCAGGAGGATCTCTGAATAGGAGGACAGCCTGTAGCATACAGCAGTTTTTTTCTACATCACACACACACACACACACACACACACACACACACACACACACAGCCTCAAATTATGAGTATGATTTAGTAATAGAGTAGTTTTATAGATTACATGAGGTCCTTGGGTCCAGTCTCCAATGTGGGAAGAAAAGAAAAAGGAAAGGAGAGGGGAGGGAAAGGGAAGAGAGGGGAGGGGAGGGGAGGGGAGAGGAGGGGAGGGGAGGGGAGGGGAGGGGAGGGGAAGGGAAGGGAAGGGAAGGGAAGGGAAGGGAAGGGAAGGGAAGGGAAGGGAAGGGAAGGGAAGGGAAGGGAAGGGAAGGGAAGGGAAGGGAAGGGAAGGGAAGGGAAGGGAAGTTTTATTCCATTTTCTCTATAAGCATATTTTCCTAACTTGACTCATACTTTCAGAAACAGACTTTGTAGTGTAAATTCAAGCTTCCTATTTGGACATAGTGTACAAATAATAGAAAATAGGATTTTTTTTCTCCTGTAAGTGTTCAGTTGTTGGGAAATCTACTTTTTTTTAAGTCCCTCAGCTAACTTTCACACATGAATTTAGAAGCTGCCACTAGAAGGTTAGAAGGCCCTTAAAATTTCTACCATTGTTGGGGGTGGAGAGGACGACCATCAGAGATTAAACAAAGGCACGTTGGTCCACTGTGATTCCATCTCCAAGAACCCCCTCCCACTCCCTGGCATGTCCCCTGTCAATAAATATCACTCCTGGGTTCCAGGGTAAACCAATAACATGCTTTATAAGTAGGCCAACATGCAGATATTAGAGCTAAGAAAGGACATTTAGAACAATATCTTAAATTGTCTTATCAATATGCTCTTGAAATTTCTATTTTTATAATAAAAAAACAAAATACCTGGCTGTACACACCGCAGTCTATGAGTCCTTCGTGGTTACTGTTGTTGAGAGCATCCTTTGACTGTAGTTCACAAGCATGTGTGAAGAGCAGTTTCTGGCATCTAGCTATAGTGATTCTCACAGCGGATGAATCCATCCTCTCAGAAGTCAGAGCATTCTCCATTATCACTGAGGGACTCTGCTCTCCTAACGTTTCATGCTAGGCTTCAGCTCCAGCCTCTTTCCCAGTACCCGCTTCTCAGGTACCACAGCTAAGTTTCTCAGACCCTATGCTCATGCTGGCCCATCCTGCAGCAGCCCCCACACAAACCAGAATGCTCATTTGCAGACTGACAGGCTTCTCTCTGAAAGTCCAGATGGTCCTTGCAAGATCAAAACATTCGCAATGCGCTTTGAAGGAACAGCTCTAACGAAGCTGCTATGGGCTAACCTTCTGACATGGCAAGGATTCACCAGATGGCTAAACAGAGGACTTGCCTTCCCAGAGCCTGACACGCACAACCAAACTGTTAGGTTTACTTACACCCCCAAAAAAACATCAGATTTCAATTTTTTGTTATGATTACTTGGTTATTTACAATAAAAACAATCAGAAAAAAACCTCACCTTTTTCTCTGAACTTGGACTTAATTGCTTTTTTTAAAATTTACTTACTGATTGACTGGCTTATTGTCCTTTAATTTGGTACTAAAGAGAATACCCAGGACATTGTATAGGCTAAGCATGTGCTCTACCACTGAGCCACACCCCTATCTCCCAACTGACTAGTTTAAATAAGAGTAGTTACAGAGAAGAACATACACAATGTGTGTACACACAAACACACACACACACACACACACACACACACACACACACTCCACTGCTTGCTCATTTGTGTGACTCTACCAATGCTTAAGAAATTCAATCGCTGAGGTAACTGAACCCAGCAATCCCTTTTGGATGACACAAACATCTAATCCAGCTCATTAAGTACCACAGGCAACCTGGCCACACCAGGGACATTCCGTGCTCAAGATAACTCTAGGGAACACAAATTCTGTCACAGCATCTATTACATTTCATGTTCATTTTATTCTTCTATATTTTCAAAGGCATCAGCTTGAGTCATCAGGACCTAGAGTTAACACAACAACAAGGACAAAACAAGTGCCAAGACAGGCCAAAAAAGCCAAGGCAAGTCAAATCCATTCCTGCCCTGAGTAGCCAGACAGAGCTCAGATTTCAGGTTCACGTGATAACAACAGAGCTCTCTCACCTGACAGACGCAGAAATCTGAGAGAAGCTTTGCCAGTGAAGAACAAAAGTAATAAAAAAATAATCATCTGTGAGGTTACAGCACACAGCCCAGGGGAAAATGTTCTTCTCCTGCACAGGCCCATATGATAAGAAAATAGAGACAGCATGTATTTTCCTTCTTTGGAAATTGATATAGGAAAACAGGCTAATGAAATCTGATTAATATAAATTATGTTTAGCCAATTATCTGGATGACTTAAGGCTGAATTAATTTTAACTTCAGCATTACGATTCCATGCGTCTAAAAAAAATGTGAATTTCTCATTCTGTACAATGGTCTTCACGTGGTTGACAATTTTTAATACTCTTGCTATACTACTATATCTAGTCTAGTTTTTCCAGAGTTGGACATTGTGAATGCTACTGCCAAGGAGCTTCCTAACTCTTAGAGAGTCGTCTGCAGATTTTTCCAGCAAACTCAGTTTCCCCACTCAGAGCAGCAGAGAGCATAGAAGAAGAATGCAGTATGTCTGGATAGTAGAGATCTGCCAGTAGTGTCTGCTGCTTCTGGGCCTCTAGAGTCTCCTGGTTTGATCTCAGCCTCTATGCAGCAGCTGTGGCATCTCTATGATCCAACCGTGGAGCTGGGGAAGGAGCAGGAAAGAATGCTGAGGTAAGAGAGCCTGATGCTAAGTTTATCTTACTTAGGATTGTGTGCAGAAGGCGGCTCAGTTACCAACCATGGCTGGACTTCAATTTGTGCCTCAGCTGTAAAATAAAGATAATAGAATCAATTTTCAGAGTAGTCATTAACATAAAGAATAATAGGCACATGCACTTTGTGGTAGATTCCTGATCTACATTACCTACCCAATAAGAAGTAGATAAGAGTAGACAATTTTCTGTTCAGAATACACACACACACACACCACAGAAATACATACATTAACACATAAATACACACTCACACAAACACGTACATGACAGAAACATGTATACTCACCTGTGTGCACATACATGAATATATATGTAGCAAAATTTTCCCCTAATTAGTTGATTGGATAATAAAGATGACAAGAAGCCAATGGGAGAAAAGGAGGAGGCAGGCCTTTTGGGTTCAGGAGAGGAAGAGGGGAAGAGGGAGGAGGGAACAGCCTTTTATGGTGAGGCAGGAAGCAAGAGGAGCAAGATGAAGAGCAAGATGTGGACCGGGAACTGATAGACCTGGTGGCCAATTCTGCCACAGGAAGATTTCTAACATAGAATAGTTGATCAGTTTAGGAGGATAGAGTCTGTGCCCAGCAGTTGTGTTATCTGTTGATTTTAAACTAAGATTCTTGGGTGTTTTCCTTTTGCAGTGACTCAGGTGGGCCTGAGGAAAAGAACTTAGCCAGTTTAGTGTGAACTGTTTTTTTAAACTACACACTACATATATATATACATGCACATACATACAGATACATACACATATAAACAGATAAACACACATATATCCATGTACACACATGCATATCTACCCATGTGCTCATATATACACACACTTAAACATACATACTCATATACACACATAAATACACATTCATTCGCACATATACACACACTCCTAGAAATGGATTCTCTCAGAATGTACAGAGACACACTACCTGTACCCCTGGCCTTAACAATATCACTAGACTATTAATGACACTAGAGAGTAACATTCTCCAACACTTAACAGGAGACCCAGGTTGAATCCTCAGGTTGTCAATCTAAAAATAATGCCATTTAAAGGAAGAAATGAGTTGTTTTTAAAGCACATTCCAGGGAGTACTTAGACATGCCTAGACCTGGGGCTTAGTGATGTGTATGTGTTGTCTCATGCAATATGACAATCTCATGAGGCCATACTGACAAGGACACAGGAGAAATGAGAAAACAAACTGCAAGGAAGTAGTTTTCACAGTCCCCTATCAGCTGAACCTTCAGAGGTTCAGAAAACACTGGCAAAGCCAGTAGTACAGGCTGTTAGCTTCTTCGACTGGTGACCAGGGGAACCAGGCTAGAATTAAGTCTGAGGTGTAAGGGTTGTGTTGATCCTGAAAAAGTTACAATGCTGACCCCACAAAAAAAGAGAGTTTGTGCATCTTAATACCAGGAGTCAGGAGACACAGAGGGGACCCAGGTAGAACCCAGAAACTAGGGAGGTAACGCCAGGGACACTGGCATCTGGAAGTTTGCACTGTTTGTTTGAGGGTCAAGTGTAGCTTTTCAAAGGGCCAGGCTGCGATAAAATGACTATTACACTTTATATGTAATAGACACTTAGAAAAAAGCACAACTTTCTGAAAAATATCTTTAAACAGATAATATAAACAGTCAACAAGCCTGTAAAAAGATGGTCATTCTCATTAACCATTAGAGAAATGCAAATCACGGCTATTATGAGATGTTATTTCACACATTCCAAGATAACTAGCAGAAGAAATGAGTAATGATCACTGTCGAGGACGGGAAAACTCTCGCCTTACTGTATTGCTGGCAGGGATAGAATACAATTCAGTTTTGCAATACTTGAATGAGTCCAGGGAGATTTACCGTATGACTCAGAAACTCCTCTCCACTCCGATTATGCATTTTTTTAAAAAAGTATTTAAACTAAAGACATGCGTACAGTCACCAAACTGTACAATCAGCTAACAAAAGAACTTCTTCAACATGACATATCCATACAATGGAATATTACTCACCCATTTTTAAAGGCAAAGTGTTCTGATAAATGCCACAGTGTCTATATAAGCTTTGATTTTTAAACAGTATTGTAAATGGAAAAAAAAATAAGACACACAATGCTGATTCGTGTACATTTGCAAATATATAACATATAAAAATCAAACGTTGGGAATGTTGTGAAGATAGAGAGCTAACGGGTGGAGCTAGAGAGAGGGTACTAAGTTCCTCATTGATATGGCTCCCTCTGGGGAGAATGGAGATGTGTTCCCCACCCAAAACCTAACTGTGGAAGGAGACTTCCTTTATTGCTTTCAAAGCCCTTCAGGTATTTTTCTTCCCATCTAGTTAATGAGCCACACACACCAGGTGAATCAGTCCAAGGCTGACATTTTGCCTACCGTTACAAACAGACCGGGTGTCTGTGCTAGGAGCTTTGACACGGATTTAAACCTTCTGACGTCTTTCAGTCTTTATCTCCTCTTCCCTTTCACCCTTGGAACAGTTGCCTGGAACCGGTGGTGAGGACCCATAGGCTTGTACTTTTAACCCAGTGATAGAGGAGCGGGTAAGCTGCATTCTTTCCCTTTGAGAAGTAGATTTTCTCAAGCTAGGCCATGCTGACATCACACTGAGGCTTGAGTTCCGTGTGCTGCTGTGTACAGGGCAGAAAAAGTGTTCTTGCACATGTTAAATCCAGCTTCGGACACCTTTCTCTCCAGACCAAGGGCTCTTTGAGGTAGGGGGTGAAAGGTCATCTTCTCACACTGGATAACTCAATTCAACCAATTATAAAACCTCTGTGCATCTACAAAAGGGGTCTTTGAAGCCACATCAAAAGATTTTATGTGAACAATCTACAAAAGTATAGTCAAGAAAATGAAAGGACATTCAGGATTGTGTGGAACAGTCAGCATAGTAAAATCTTAATGTAATAACAGGAAAAAAAGTTTTTAAAAGCAACAAATAAACTGTGAACTATCTGTCTTCCAGTAGATTGTACATTATATACATTTATTCTATACATTGAAAAATATAAAAATGTTCATGCTGTCATTGAAATGCCTGGGCTCCATAACTCAATTCTCAAGCACACAAAGGCTGTGCTCAATGGAAAGACATGGCTGCCCTCAACTCCCAGGAATACATCTCTATTTTCTGTATAACTTAGAAAATTAAACCTGCTGCCATGGAGATCAGTTCTATGTCTCTCATTTTTCATCTCATTTTTGTTTTCTTCTCTGTGGGTCTCATCCAAACCCAACACAAAGATCCAGGATTTGTCTCACCCTTAAAAGGCAGCTGTCAGATATGAGCCTCCAGCATAGGGAGGTGAGTCAGTGTGTCTCTGGGTTAAAGATCACAGAGCTGATCGTAGTTCTAAAATGTCCTTGAGCCCCGAAGAGAGGGCTTGATCAGCAAAGCGTCTTGCCACACAGACAAGAAGGCCTGAATTTAGATCCCCCAGTACTTTCATAAAAGCCAAACATGAAGGTGCTTTACTGTAACATCTGTGCTGGAGAGCCAGAGACAAGAGGAGGTCTGGAGCGCAGCACCAAGCCAATCTAGCTGAATTGGTGAGCTCCAGATTCAGGGAGAAACCCTGACTCAGAAAAGAGTATGGAGAAAGATAGAGGAAGACACTCAGTGTTGACCTCTGACTTAATAGGCACATACACACATGGGCTCTCACACTTGAATATGAACATACATGTGTGTGCACACACATACATACAAATACACATACAAATATATATATTTAAAAAAAAAAAAACCCTTTGTCCTCAAGTAGATAAAAAAATGCAAGTCAACCCCTATGTCATTATGAGAAAGCTCACTCATAGTAATGCTTGGCACTTCTGAAGTCCTTTAGGATAATGTGGGTAGACTTTTATTCTTTGGGATATTTTCCCTCTTTTAACAGACTATTCCTTTTTTTTTTTTTTTTATACAGTAAAATGTATTTTGTGGAAAGGAAAACTAGTTTGACATGGAGAATTGTTTGGTTGTAAAAAATGTTTTCCTGTTTTCCCCTATCACCTGTGTTGGCTCAAGATATATAAAACCATCCTTGTGTTCTACCATCTCTGCTAGCAACCTGCACAGGCCACTCCGGGAATACCAGCCACCTTGACCACTATGGAGACTTCATTCAGTGTGCAAATTTGGAATATTACGTGCTGTAGTAGTAGAGCCCAGAGTCACTTGTCGGGTTCACACATATTCATTGAGAACTTCCCACTCCTCAGTGGCCACACAATAAACACAGGATTGACAAACCAGCCTAGAAGAAACTGTAAAGAACAAAGGGCAGAAGATTACAATAAAAGAAAATGGAAATAAATTTAAATTTTCATATAATCTTTAATTATATATCCGTAAATGGTCAAATTTTTCAAATAACAGCTTCATGGAAAAAGTTCAGCAAGAAGCCCATGCATTGGCCGTCAGTCATCATGATTCGGAAAGGCAAAGAAACAGGAAGCAGATGAAAATGGAATGCGAAGACTCTTTGTTTTTAAATGAGGTGGAAAACCCTGTACTCTTTAGCAGCACAGTGGTGGGACTCCAAAGCGAACATTTAGGAAGGTATGCAGGTACCCAAGAGTAAAATAGTTGCACTGCTGGTAATGGCAGCTTGGACCAGAAACACAGGAGAGCTTCTCCAGACATGCTTGTAGCTTCCCTTTTCTGTTCCATGAGATGCGAACAGAAAAGGCTGCAAAGCGCTAAACAGAAACTGGTAGGTATTTTGGAACTTAGCACCGTTGTTATAAAACTTCAGCCGAAGGGGCCCCACCGCCTCACCCCAGATCTCTGACCCCACTTATAACTGAGGGTGGACAACTGGCTTGGCTCGGGTTTCCCTGCGTGGGAAGATGAATATCGTATGAGTCCGCGGATCTTCGCGTCTCAACTTCACCACAAATGAAAGAACTTCCTCTGCCCCCTCACAACATCTGGAAGCTGCCTGCTGGGGCCTGGGATCCAAGTGGAAACATCTGTGCCTCAGGGAACAGCAGGCAGAACTGGGTGGCATCTAAATGTGATTGGGAAAAGTTACTCGAATAAAAAGATATTTTTAAAAAAAATGGCCACAAATTGAGGATGAAGAAATACAGCTATGAAATACAGGATGAAGAAATACAGGCAGGTCTTTCCCAGCTCATTCGACCAACTCTTGAACATAAAGCATCAGTTACTATTGTTCTTTTTTTTCCTTAGTGTAGTTTCTCCTCTGTGGCTCTGACAAGCTGGAATCCGTGGGCAGTTTGGGCTCTGGCCATTCAGAACTCCCAGCTGCATGCTTTCTGCATGACTACCTTTCACTCCGGAGGTTTCAAAAAATAGCAGCAGTGTGTTGGAGTGGGAGAGTGTGTGCATTAGTCATTTCGTTCAGTGAATACTACGCTGTCATCGCTGTCAAACATAATAAAAGTGCAAGAGAAACACTTCCCCACATATTGATCTGCTCCACATCTCCTGTGGTGAGCACAGAGTGAGTGAGCTACCTGTCTCTCACCTCCCAACTGTAGGCGCAGGGTGCCCCGCTTCCTGGAAGTGTTTATTTTGGAAACAGTTGAGAGCATCAACCTCAAACTTCCCGGTTGTTCCGCTTAGGCCTCATAATCCCTTATATGAACTGAAATAGCTTATAATAAATACTTAAATGAACTTGTGTGACTTTTGTCAAGGCTCATTTTTTATCAATGGTACCTATTAATCTATTATTACTGTTATTGTTAGTAGTAGTGTTTATTGCATGTTAACTTTTGGTTGTGTTTGTTTCTTAGAGTGTACATTTTTGGACTTATTAGATGTAACTATAATGAGGGTCACTACTGAATGCTCAGTAATATAGGGAAACAGCTTGCTAAGGGCCTTCATATACACCTCTTGAAATCCTTGCTGCATGCCTCTAAGGTAGAAATTACTCTTGGGGTTTGCACACAAGGAGCTGAATGAAGTACAGCTGAGAAGGAAAGGGAAAAAAAGAAGAGCGCCTGTACTTGCTCAGAGAGCAACACGCACCCATGTTTGACTCGTGATGCAGTCCAGGTTAGGAAACCACTTTCCCCAGCGGCAGGTCCATGTCTAGAATGGGAAAGGTGTTTTCCTGATGAATTATTGTATGTGTAAGAAGAAAAGATGAGGAAAATACACTGGAACACATAGCTGCCACGGAGGAAAGCAGAAGTCAACTCCCAGCCTCTCCTGCAAGGCCCATGACACTTCCATGTGAGTTCTGGGCCCATGTCCTCACTCTGTGTGGTGACACGTGCCTCCAGCTTTAGTTAGAAGACAAGAGTTTCCCACACCAACCCTAGAGTCCATCCATGGAGGCAGTATCAGTGACTACAGAAAAGTCGCCAAGTCTTCCGTTCATTAGAGCATCATGGTGGCTGTCTGCTTCCATTTAATTTTGTGGCATGCCTTTCAGGAAGCTTAGCCTCAAATCTATTTCTTTCAATCTTTTAATGAGAGCAACTGTTTCACATCCTTTGTTAAATCTCTCTCTCTCTCTCTCTCTCTCTCTCTCTCTCTCTCTCTCTCTGCAACAAAAATAAACGTGATTGGTTCAATAATTTGCCTTCTTAAAAAAATCCACTAATGAGGTTAGAGGGATGTCTCAGCAGTTAATAGCACTGGGCTGTTCTTCTAGAGGGGACCAGTTGTGGTGCTCAGTATACCTGTGCTGTGGCACCTCACACCCATCTATAACTCCAATTCTAGGACATTAGATGCCTCCTATGGTTTATGCAGGCACTAGATACGCATGTGGTACACAGGCATGCATGAACACAACACACATAAAATAAAAGAAAGTCATTAAAAGAAAGACTAATTAAAAAGTAACTAAAGAAGAAATAATCACAGACTCCAAAATTTTCTGTCCAGTGGCCAGTGAAGGGGCTGAGCAGTTGAAGGAACTTGTACAAGTCAAGTGATCTGCAGTCCATCTCCTGAGCCCATTTAAGTGTGGAAGGAAAGAGCCAGCTCCCAAAAGTTGTTCCCTGACTTACACATGCACATGCCTGCACTCACACACAACCACGTCCTATGTACATACAATAATAGTAAGTACATTCTCTTCAAAAATTAAATAAAATGTTTAAGTAAGACTGCTTAGAATGCCAACACTTAGAAATAGCTCCCATGTCTAAGAATAGAATTATTAATTTATAATAAGTGAAACGATAAAAATTTTATAATTTAGTTATAAATTGCCATAAAGTCAAAATATCATTAAAATTAAAACTTATTTTGTAACTTTTTTACAAGCATACATTAACTATGCACTATAATGGATTTCACTGTAGCACTTTTACACAGGTACTTCACTCTCCCCGCCCCCCATCATCTTTTGTTCCCCTCCTGCACCTCATGATCCCCTTATTCCCGGGTATTCCTCCCAACACACTTTAAATTTTAAACAGTATTTGATGGTGGAAAACGTTTATAAAGTAAAAACGTGCCATTCAAAACTGTGTGCCAGGTGCTCCGATAGTGGGTAACTCAAACAAGGGAAGCTTGGGCTTAAAACCAGCCTAAACTACTTAGCCAACTTGAACGACACAGTGAGACCCTGTCTCAACAAGTCGAAGCAAATAGACCAGCAGGACAACAATCTTAACTCACTGTGGTGGCTAATGACAATTGCCAAATGTATGGGCTTGGGGAGCACTCATCACCCAGGGAACTGGTAAAATGTACTGCCAAGTGTGTCTGGGAAACTTTCTAGATGAAAGTGACCATGGAGATAACACCTGCTTTACATGTGGGCCACACCATCACTATGCTAGAGGCTCAGGCAGAAGGCAAGGAGAAAGAGGAAGTTACCTTCCTCTGTGTTCTCTATGAGGCTCTCCCATTCCCTCCCACCATGAGGAACTGCACACTTGGAGACCATGAGCTAAAATATTGGTCCTCCACTTGCCTTCTTCAAAGGTATTGTCACTGTGAAACTGAAAAACTCTCAGAAACAACATATATGCACTTTTTGTTCTCTTAAAATTTATGGATGTTCGTTAAAAAGACTAAAAAAATAGACTTAAAAATATTTACAGTGATGCCATCTTATGACTTATTTTCTTCAACAATAATCGTATATGGTGTGTATTAAATTATTGTATCATAAAACAGAATGTATTATAGTAGTATATCAAAGAATATTATATATTAATGTAGAATCAGAAAAAGTTACTAAATATAACTTATAGACAACAAAGGAAAAAAAAAAACACTAGCCATAACCAGACCAAAAAACTTTCATTTTCCTACTTTGATTTAGATTTACAGAAGCGATTCAATGACAAGCTATGTTTGCTGGAGAGTCATGGGACCGTGTGTGGTCCCAAGAAGAAGGGGAAGTTGAGAGTTAACAGTAGAGAAGAGACGAAGAAACATTATAGTGTAAGATAATTTGCTTGACCTTCTGAGAGTTGGTACTAGAAGATCATAGAAACCTGTCTGCTCTCAGGAAAACCTACTTTGGGGTGAGTTGCAAATGGCCCCTTGGTGTTCTTGGCAGGTCCAGCTGTCAGTTTCCCCATTGTCATCTCTGTCCATTTACTTGTGGGTCTATCTTATTTGCTGTGCGTTTTCTAGCACAGTCCCAAACAAAAATCCTAAAAATTGAGTTTTTCAGAAGAGAATATTTTCGATTGTTACTGCCCTAAAAAATCTGACCCCTCTGAAGAGTTTGCTTCAATAAGTATATTTGTTATGATGAAGAGAAAGTGGGAGGAGCTGTTGAGGATGGAGATAAAGGGGTCAGTGTAGCTCACCTATAAAATGAGGGGATACTATCTCTCAGGGGTTAGTGGAAAAGATGGGGAGATGGTTGTAGTTAATAATATCTGGTGATGAATATTTTTTAAAAAAGTTTATCCATCATTGGGATAGTTAGAACCTTTAATGAAGGGTGTTGACTGAGAAGAAAGTTGTGGCAATCCCAGGACAATGGCCATTGGATTCTGGAGAGTGAGCATAGCAGCACCTGCTTAAGTTTAAACTTCTTCCTTGTGAAATCTCAGCCAAGTTACTTAATTCCACCATGCCTTAGTTTCCCCCTATGTCAAGTGGCATTGATAAACAGCTCTTACTTCAAATGGCTGTAACAATGCTAACACAATGCATTCAGGACAAGACTAGGCAACAACCACCTCTATGTAAGGCAAGGTAAAGGTTCTGCACTCTCTCACTCCACTTAACACAGATGAAATTATGGCAAGTCTATTTACATGTCCAAGGTGCTTGCCCCCTGAGGTCCCTTGTCCCACAGTGAGTCATGATGGACATACCCATCTCCTAGGTCGTCGTCATCTTCTTCTTCTTTCTTCTTCTTCTTCTTCTTCTTCTTCTTCTTCTTCTTCTTCTTCTTCTTCTTCTTCTTCTTCTTCTTCTTCTTCTTCTCCTCCTCCTTCTCCTCCTTCTCCTCCTTCTCCTCCTTCTCCTCCTTCTCCTCCTTCTCCTCCTTCTCCTCCTTCTCCTCCTTCTCCTCCTTCTCCTCCTTCCCCTTCCCCTTCCCCTTCCCCTTCCTCTTCCTCTTCCTCTTCTCCTCCTCCTCCTCTTCCTCCCCTCCCCTTCCCCCTTCCCCCTTTCCCTCTCCCTCTCCTTCCTATCCTCCTCTTCCTCTTCTTCCTCCTTTTCTCCTCCTCCTCTACCCCCTTTTCTTCCTGTGTCTTATTCATCTTCAGTTTCCTCAAAACTGAGTGCTCTGGATTTCCAGCTTATACATTCTGAGTCTTTAGATGTCTTTATACTGCCACACTTGCCACCCATGGACAATGGAGCTTACCAATGTTAGAATATTTGGGAGACCTCCTACAACAAGATATACCCCTTAGGGGAATTTGAGGAGAGAGAAACATTTTACTCAAAGTACTGAGATGTTTTAACTCGTTTGTTAAAACGGTTGTAAAATGGTTAGGACTCTATCGATTAAAACTCTATCACTGTGGGCCAGTGAGCTGACTCAGTAGGTAAAGGTGCATGCTATCATGTCGGAGAAGCAGAGCAGGTATCCTCTGGAACCCCATGGTAGACTGAAAGAACAGAGTCCAACAAGTTGCCTCTGGTCTCTACATATTTACACCACAGCACACTCATGCGCGCTTGCGCGCACATAAATGCACACTGATTAAATTTAATTTTTTAAAAGACTACATCACTTGCTAGAACTATTTACTCTGTTTCTTTGTAAAGATATTCTCATACCAGTGTAAGCTGCTATGAAAGCCCAATTTCTGATACCTATAATTTTGTTTTCTTTTTGTTATTGGTTTTCCTTTTTTTTTTTTAGACAGTCTCAGACCCTTTGTATACAGATTGATCTCTAACTTAGTGTAATAAAAGCTGGTTTCTAAGTCCTGATCCTCCTGTCTCTGGGCTCCAAAGAACTAGAATTACAAGCATGTTGCACAGTTGATCCACAGACTTCCACAGAGGAACAGCCCGCGAGATGAGGATGGACTTCAGAGCCTGGGGACTAAACCCTTGAAGAGGTCAAGTCCCTCTCCAGGTCCTACTTCCATGTTTGCTTAGCAATAGGGCTGACAGCTAGTCCAGAATACCTCATGCTACATGGCATAGCAAAGACCACGGGGGTAATTTCGCCCCTATTGTGACACTGGCAAATAAAAGTCAGGGGGAGGTTGACGCCATGCTGCCAATTAAATGAGTAACTGAAGTGTGTTTTGCTGGAAGTTACTAGATGGAGTATCTAGAGATTTCTACTGCCAAGCAGTCCACCTAAATTTTCCTAGACAACTCCAAGCTATTCTTGAAACGTTTTCAGAATGGACCTTGGCAGGCAGAGCCCCCTTGGCTCAGCACGCCATCCCACAGCCTTCTGTATCAAAGGGGACTTCCTGCTGCGTTTGTTTACACCATTAAATTTCTTCCAAGTAAAGCCAGGAGAATTTTTCCAGGTGTTCACATTCCTAGAGGGTGGGGAAGAGGCTGAACCCTCTACAAGATCAGTGCAACAGCCGCAGAGCTACACAAAGATCTCTTTCACCACGCGACCTCCTCTGGAGAGCTCTATTTTGGGGGCCGCCTTGTAGCTCTAGAGGACCGTCCTCCCGGCTCTGCAGGCACCGAGTCAATGGGTCACAGTCTGATCTGGGCCTGTACACCTTGGAAGGATTTGGGGTCATCTTATACTTCCAGTCCGTTCTTGGTCCCGTCAGGCCCGGGACCCAGGACTAGTGTGACCTGCCCGTCTCCCCCGCCCCCAAGGAGCTCCGGCTGTTTAAAAAGAAAGCGGAGTCGATTCCAAGGAGCTACAGGTAGACAGAAGAGCTAGAACCCGGTCTGAGGCAGGCAGGTGAAGCTGGCAAGGTCATCCATTCAGTCACCAGGTGGTGCATTTAATTTAAAAGGAGTGTTAACCTTGTTTATACAAAATAACACCAATATGGAGGGAAGCCGTAAATCCGTTGTCGTTAAACAGTGGGGAGCCGCTGGCTCTGGCAGCCTGCCCACCAGCGACGTGAACTCGGCTGGCACCAAGCGTGCAAGAGCACGGCCCTGGCGGGCCTGCCAGCCGAGTAAGAGAAGGCCCCGAGCTGCGCCCTCTCTGCCCACCAGATGACTCTTCGCATTCTTGTCAAATATATTTAGAACAAGAGGTGTCCGCTTAAAGAGAAGCATTTGTTAATCACTTAAATGCAGGCGTTTGGCCGCGAGCCAAGTTCACCTTTATAAATATGTAGGCTCGGTTTCCAGCTAGGCAGACAACTCCTGGGTGAGCTCTCCTTCCCTCCTCTCTGGGGCAAGCGTCTCCTCCAATCGACCTAAGGTGCATGTCCCTAACACCTTATTAATTTTGTAGCCGGCGGGGTTTCCTGAGCGCATGCCAGTCTTCTATCTGAAAGTTAAGGGAGATAAATACACGCTGGCCCTGCACAGAGAGGAGAGCGGTGTTTCTTTAAGTAAGGAGCAGATTAAAGTTAAATTCCTGTTGACTGGAGCGCTGGTGTCCACATCCTTCTGTTTACCAGCAGCTGTCCCTGTTAATGACACTCTGATAACTCTAGAGCTGCCCTGGTCAGCGGTGGGTGAAACAGATAAAGAAGCCACTTTTAAACAGTCCAGACGTCCACTTCTCTCTCACGCTTTGGCTGAAGAGTCAGTGAAAAGTGCTCAGAAGAGGCAAACCCTGGGTGCCCCGGCATTTGCTACCCAACTTGGGAGTTCAGAGTCCAAAAGCCCTGGCGGTTCATCCACTGCAAAGCTGATGAAAATTCCAGCAGTGGAGACTGGAAGGGCAGAGTGGGGGCGGGGAGAGCAGCTGCTGAGCAGGGTCAGAAGGTCAGCTGTAGGCATCCTGGAGAACTCTCCTCCTGGTTTTGAAGCAGGGACACTTCCCTGCCCCCCAACCCGACTAACAGAGATAGCTAACATCTCAGGGACTCAGCTAAGAACCATAGCTGTCCTAGGGTCGTTAACCACGGGGAAATCACGTTTAATATTTGGAACGATCTCCCTCCGAAGATTTTATTGTTGTAGGGGACCTTGCCCTGGTGAATACTCTTGAGTGTGCAGCCAAAACCGCAGCCCAAAAGATTAAAGAAGGTGCCTAAAGTGACTTGGAAAGGTTAGCGGCAGCGTATGAGCTGGAAGCCAGCTCCCTATCTGTTACTCGTTCCAGACAGACAAACAGATATTTAAATTTCCTACTTGAGGCAGGCAGACAGCAGCTCTCTAGCCTCTTCTACGCTGGGGAACCTGCCAAGGCCTCACCTGGCTCAACTCCCAGCCTGGGTGATCCTTGGGCCTCCTAAGACCCACCTCCAGCCTGCTTAATTCCTGAATACAATCCACGTAAAGATCAACAAAGGCAGAATCCCATAATCCCTTTCATGCTCCAACCAGTGAAGCAGACATACCTCCAATAAAGCCGAGGCCTGGGACAAATTGATTTCTGCTGTTAGAAAGTGTAAATATTTTTGCTTCTTTTCACCTAATTTTTGTCACCTGAAGTATGCCCCTGATTTACTCCAGGAGATACCAAGGGGGTCAGGGAGGTGAAAGGTTAGCCAAGTAGGGTAAGCTGTTCAAAAGAAAAACGAGCCTGTTTGGAGCCCAGGTGATTCCCTTAAGAAGGTCTAAGAAGGTCTTTGATATTTGTCTGAGACAAGCAAGACAAGTAATTTTCTTCTTTTTTCTTTTTTTCTCCTTCCTTCCTTCCTTCCTTCCTTCCGTCCGTCCGTCAGTCTGTCTGTCTTTCTTTCTTTCTTTCTTTCTTTCTTTCTTTCTTTTATGTAACAGAGCCCTGTCATGGACTAGCTTTGTAGACCAGGCTGGTCTCAAACTCACAAAAATCCTACTGCCTCTTCTTTTGGAGTGCTGGAATTAAAGGCACGCCTCACCACATCTGGGCTGAGATAAACTATTCTAATACACTGTCTCGGACACCAAAGGCCCATGATTCATATTTCCAAACTGTAACATCTCCACAAATGTCTTTACACAAAGCATTGTAAAACGATTCCTTCTATACAATTTAATTAGATTATTATCTTTGTGTGCACACATGTGTGCGAGCGTGTGTATTCGGTCGTCCTATGTGTGTGGGTGCATACTTGCAGAAGTCACAGGATCAGCCTACAGTTTGAGAAAGGTTTGCTCAATGACCTGGAGCTCACAATTATGAGTGAGTCCAGCCATTATGCATGAGTCCAACATCCTTCAGACATCCAATCATCTCTACTTCTCTAGCACTAGGGAATTATGGGTACTTACACCCCCTGTCTAGCTTTTATTCATATATTCTGGGGATAGAAGTCAGATTGTCATAATTGCACTGAAACCCTTTACTGGCTGAGCCATCTCTTTAGTCCTAGATTATTAACTCTTTATGGGAGATTTTAAATTAGCAATTGCTAATGAGTTGACTCTTGTCTCCACACAATTCATAGCTAAGAGTACAGAACCCCCAGTTCTTCAGAATACTGCTACTACTTGGATAGGTTCCATCTAGAGATAATAAAGTTAAACTGAATTCACTCTAGTGAGCTCCAATCCAAAATGACTGATAGCCTTGTAAAAGGGGGAAATTTGCAAACAGTTAAGCCTGAAAGAAGATCTTCACCAGCAAGCCAAAGACACAGATTGTCTGTCCCCAATAACTCTCAGAAGGAATCTATGCTACATAACCCTGGAGTTTAGGAGGGCCACTGTGATAGTGAAGGTGCCTGACAATGTAAGTTCAATCCCCAGTACCTACATAATGGGAGGGAAAACTGACTCGCATGGGTGGTCTCTGGCCACATGCAGACCATGGTACTTGCATGCCACAATTTGTATAAGAGCAAACACACACACACACACAGAGAGAGAGAGAGAGAGAGAGAGAGAGAGAGAGAGAGAGAGAGAGAGAGAAAATAAAAAGAAAGAATCCTCGAATCTATACATCCAGACTCTAGATACATGCTAAATCAACTTGAGACTTTGTTTGGTTTGAGTTTTCAGTATCAGGGGCTGAGCTTAGCCAAACAAGCTAGACACATGTTCCACCACTGATCTGCATTTTAATAAAGGGTCTAAGTTGTCAGGCAGGACTTGAATTTGAGATCTTCCTGCTTCAGTCTCTGGAGTTGTTTAGTTACTGGCTGTGCCATCATCCACAGCAAATTCCTGTTGTTTGAGTCATCCAGTCTGTTGACTGGTTAAAAGAGCCCTAACTAATACATTGATTTACACCATCTTGGTAAATTTAAATAGCCCCCCCCCCAAGAACATCAGTTCTCAACCTTCCTAATGCTGTGACGCTTTAATACAGTTCCTCCTGTTGTGGTGACCCCCCAACGACAAAATTATTTTTATGACTACTTCAGAACTGTAATTTTGCTACTGTTATGAATAGTAATGTAAATATCTGATATTCAGGTTATCTGATACCTGACCTCTCAGAATCTCAGCAAAGTGTACAATATTTTCAATTTTGGAGTTATCTCTCTGGGCCCCTAGAATCAAAACTTTGAGAAGTAATAAATTAATACAGATGATTTATAATTTCATTTAGTGTTTCATTCAAGAGGATGTTGCATTTATTATTTGTGTAGTGTGAGCCTATTTGGGAAAGTTTACGTATTTTTGCTCATCTTACATGCATAAACCACTCTTTCAACGTTAAAATGTTCTCTAATCAAGAGAAGCACATCTTGTACAGTAAAGCATATTTACAGTAAACATGGGCCAGTTAAATAAGTACCAATTACGGGGATTGTACCTTGCTTAGTGTTTTTCATCAAATTACATAGACTAGAATCGGTTCTGTCTAGTGAGCTGCGGTATGTGCTGGATTCTTCTCCATCATTTCACTCACGGTTTTGATGCATAATATAATTGATGGTTTAAAAGTGTATGGTAGGTTTTTGTCAAAGACCTAGGGTTGAACTGAGATTATAAATAATCATAGTCAGTCAGGAAGGCTTGTCAAGCAGGGGCTGTGGATAAAGTACCAGAAGGAGAACTGAAGAATGGAGAAGCTACGTGTTCACGTCTGGGTTTTTAAAGATACAGTTGGTGGAAAGTGAAAGAGCATGAAGGAGAATTACACATATGTGTGATATATCAAAGTACAAAGGAAAGCAAACGCCAAGATCGGAATTATAGATCTCTGTGTGCCATCTATAGATACAGTCTCAGATCAATGGGTGAGCATGCTCGCTTTCCTGTTCCATAATGTCCAAGATGAATTGAGATTTACAAGTCACTTTAGCTCAGTTTTCTCTACCTTGACAATCGTCTGGGTTGGAGGATTCCGTGTAATTCAGTCTGTCCCCAGTGTTGTCAAGTGCATGGCAGTATTCTGGGCCTGGACTTACTACATACGGTCAGTCATGCTCCACTCAGCTATAATAACCAAAAATGTCTTCAGACACTTAACAGGAATAGTGAGAGGCATGCAGGACTTTAAAAACACTAAAGTTCTGCATGCTAGATGAGGACTCTGAATCTATCAAAAGAGAAGAAAGATATCACACATGTAAAAGAGATGAAAACAGAGTTGGAGAGATGGCTCCTCACTAACGTGCTTGCCCCTCAAGTTCCTAACATGCTTGCCCTTCAAGTTCCCTAAATTCCACCCCAGAGCCAGTGTAAAAGCTAAGAATTGTGATAAGCATTTGTAAACCCAGTGCTGTTGAGGCAGCTACACGAAGATCCCTCTGGCTTGCTGACTAGCCAAGTTAGCTTAGTAGACGAGACCAATATCCCATGGCAAGACTCTGAACAAAAGGGCTCCAGAAGAATGACACCCAAGGTTTACTTGTGTGTGCTCATGCACGAACATACATGCATGCACCCCTCACACACATAAACACTGCTAAAAATGGGGGAAAAAACAAGTTAAAAGTTTAATGTCAGGGGTCCTTGATGAGCTTATATCCAGAAATACCAACTGAAGCTACATACCATCTCCTGGACACTGAGAAACTCACTGAAATCTGACCACAGAGGTCTGCTGTTGTGTTTACATTGCTTAACTTCTTTACTGTAAATAGAGAGAAGAAGGAGACAGCCCCTCAATCTTGGCCTGATAGAAAAGCAATTAGGATCAGGATAACAATGCTTGTTATTTAGTTAATGCCTCCTCTGTCCCAGGTCTCTTATTTATATTATCCAGATTATTCCCCTCCTGTCAAGATCTTCTCAAAGCCAATATTAACCCTTCTAGGTCTCCGTTTCCCAATATGTGAAAGAAGGTAGAAGGTGTTTTGCATCCACTGAGGATCAGGATCATGACAACCCAGCAAAGTTCAACTGAATTGTTCTAAGGAGTGACATTCAGAACCCTGTGGGCTGTAAGTGTCAACTGCATCTGAGGAAGCTCCTGGGGGTTCTCCTTACCTTACTGAACTAATTGTCACAATACCAAGAAGAGATTATTCTGCATAAGCGTAATTATTCTGTATATAGAGACTGAAACATGGGAAACATGGTACCTAGTACTGATTGTCAGCTTGACAGAATCTCGAATCACCTAAGAGGCAAATCTTATCATCTCCTGGGAAGTTTATAGACTGGGTTACTGGACATGAGAAAACCCACCCTAAATAGGGACCGCCTGATGTCGTGAGCTTAGACACTGAACCCAATAAAGAAGCAGAAGCATGCTGAGAACCAGCATGCATTGCTCTCTGCCTCCTGGCTGTGGTTTCTATGTGACAAGTCCTATCACGCTCCTGCCAGGGTGACTGTCCTGACACGATAGACTGTCCCTTCACACTGTGAGCCAAAAGAAACCCTTTCGTCCTAAAATTGTTTTTGTCAGAAATGTTGTTCCCACCAACCAGGAAAAGTAACTGATACAGGAGGTACGATGGTCGGCTGCTTCTTTCTTACTCTGCACACAGCATCTAATTATTGCAGGACTCCTTTATCTAAGGAAGGGCCTTTGGTTTCCTACATTCAACTTCTAGGCAAACCTTTGGAATCAGGACTCTCTAGATTGGTTGGAGTTTACTAGGAGATCAAAACTGGTCTGAAGAGCAGCCATGGTGACTGTCTCCCCAAAGGTAGACTTAAACTCTTAGCTGTGTATACACCTCCCCACTTGAGGCTGTTTGGTATCTCCAGTCTCTCGTCACATCTTGTGCCAAGCTGAATTCTTTTCCCTAGTGAACCAGCTCACACATGTGACTGAAGGAAGTTACCCAGTTGGAGAAGGGACTAACTGAGGATGTGTTGCTGTTTTTCTCTGACCTCCACCCCATTCAGCCTCATGAGTGAAGACAAGGCATTTTACAGTTTTGGGCTGTCAAGGTGGGAGAAATCAATTATGCTGAGATGGGCAATGGTAGATCCCTGGAGCTCTCTAGCCAACCAATCTAAACAGTGAGTTCCAGGTTTAATGAGAGACCTGATCTCAAAAAAAAAAAAAAAAAAAAAAAAAAAATAAAATGGAGAGCTGCATATCCATGTGACTCATTAGTTGAAGACACTAGTAGCCACGGTTAAAAACTTGAGTGCAACTGTAGATGAGAACCAGTTCCTGGAAGCAGCTTTTTGACCTCCACAAATGTACTGTGACATGTGCAGATGTGTGTGTGTGTGTGATAAGATAGATTCTCACCCCTGAGATTTAGGTCACTAATGGGGAGACCATGAACAATTAAAGCATTTACTAGTGTCTTCTGACTGGAAAGACAATTTGAGATCCAAGTCTAGCTGAACCCTTACTCCATCTTTTTCTCCTCTTGCATGGCTAATTCAAGCAAAAAGCAGCTCTTAAACATAAGGAAATGGGGACTTCAAATTTTCTACCTACCCAGGAGACAACAGGGTGAACCCTAGGTCAGAGGAGAGTTACTGAAGGCTTAGAGCCCTTCAACTCTCCATTCCAGCACCCCACAGTGAACTAAATGCCACCCCCTCCTAGAAGAATAGCAATTGAACATTGCCTTGTCGTCTGAAGAACTTAATGACCCTCCTTTTCCAACCCTCAGGATGTACACATTGTGATAGACTGTGGCTTTCAATGATTATCTCCAGCATAGATGACATTGCAAAAAGTTCACAGAGAAGCAGGCAAGTTCACAGGGATGAGAACAGGCTTTTCCCTTGCTTATCAATGATGCCATTAGACATCCTATCTTTGCAGCTCGGGACTGGACAGACTGCTAGTCTGTGCCTACAGTAGCCTCATGAAAGCACCCCAGAGGGCAAGCAGTGAGGATGAAAGGCGGCTGAAGTATTCACAGACTGCCCATATACTGGTCACCTGCTCAGGTGACTAACTACAGGTTATTCTGATCTAGATAGATAGATAGATAGATAGATAGATAGATAGATAGATAATGACAGATAGATGGATGGTAGACAGATATAGATATGGATGATACAAATAAAGATAGATATGACAGAGAAAGAGACAGTGTGTGAGACAGAGAGATGACAGACAGATATAGAGCTATATTTAGTTTGAGAAATTGCTAGATGGTAGGATAGATAGATAGATAGATAGATAGATAGATGATAGATAAATAGATGATAGATAGATAGATAGATAGATAGATGATAGATAGATAGATATAGATGATAGATAGACTGATAGATAGATAGACAGACAGAAAGACAGACAGATGAACTGTCATTATTTTAGTCTGTATTTCCCAATTACAAAGGGAGAATTTCTCTGTGTTTTTCTATTACTTTGAGGTTCTTCTTCCTCAATCAGTCTCTTAGAACTTGCTCAATTTTATACAGGTCAAATTGTCTTTGAGTTTTATATATGCTTGGTATGTCTTTAAGTACCAAACTACATTATCTTGGAATGTAGAGGTTTAAAACGCCTTAGGGTATATGTAAACAAAAGGGTTGGTTAATAAGAGAGCTTTAATTTGATTTATTCAACTATAGTAATACATGACTTGCACTTTGACATATCAAAAATGTTTCTTATGACAGCATCAACATCTTCTCTTTGCTTTATGTGAAGTTATTTTAGCATTATGTTTCCAGATGTTAGTATCTAAACATATTTAATGAGGGTGCATGTATATGTGTTTATTTGTGTCAGGTGGACATGTGTGCATATGTGTAGAGTCCAGAGGACAATTTCAGGAGTCATCCTCAAGAATGCCATTTATCTGCACGGAGACAGGGACTCTCACTGGCCTGGACTGCACTAATTGGATGAGACCATCTGGAGAGCAAGTCCCTGGGCTTCCGAGTGCTCCTCAGTTCACCCAGTAACTTCATGTGGGTTTTGAGAATCCACTTTGGTCACCATGGCAATGAAGCATTACAGACCGAGCAATCGTTGTAGCACTATATTTTTGTATATGTACAAAAGAACCTGTGTCTTCTTTTAAATGGAAAGTGACGTTTTCTCCCACCAGTTTATAAGGCTACATTTTGCCCAGGTCAGCATCTCTCTGTTCGAGCTTGCTTCTGAGGTCTGTATCCTCCTAGCCTTCTGCAACATAGTCTTCTTTGCATATGGCTGCTCTGTGGAATCTCCATCTCTAGGTAGGCACTTGCCTCTCCCTACTCTTCTTTTTCGAAATCACCTAGCTATTTTGGACTTTGACTCTTCTAAGACAAACTAGCTCTGAACAGAGACAAAATACCAACAGTGCTAAGGTTTCAGTTAAGATTTTGGATTATTCAAGGGATAATTGATCTCTTTAGGAAATATAGTCTTCTCGCTTATGAAATAAAGCCATTTCTGTAAGTCTTTACTGTGTCCTTTCAAACAGGCACACTCTAGTCTCTATCAGGTCATCTGCTCTTTTTTTTTATTGTTTATTGTTAGGCATCTCTGTACTGCTCTGGAGGCCTTTAAAGATTATATTTCCTCCTGGGTCTCTTTTTGTGTTCAGAGACATAATCTCATGAGATACAGATATATAGACTTGTGTATGTAAAATTTCCAAAGATGTATTTAATATTTTAAACCAAAATTTTGATTATCTGTAATTGTGGCATCATTCTTATAAGAAGCGATCACATTTCTTTCTCTACATCACACTGTGTAGATCTCGGGCATAGGGATAAAGGCTATAACCAGGCTCCTTACTTTTAGAAAATACTTTTGACCTTGCAACTTTAAATATAAACTTCGTGGTGTTTGCAAATACCAAATGAAGAAAGTTCCTTTTTTGTTTCCAAATAGATCAGTGGATTGCAAGCATCTAAAGTAGTTAGTGGTTACACAAGGCATTCTAGCTGATGATTCCTCTGGTCCTTAAAATGTGGGATATATTGGGGTGGCAAAAGGTAGGTCTTTCAATAAAAATAGCCTCGCTGGATTCAGAGTGGTCTCTCTTGAGCAGTATTGCTAGCCTTTAGCCTTACTTCCCTAGAGTAATGGGATTTCTTCTCTTATTTCACAAAAGAAAAAAATTATTCTTCACAGAAGTTCTTATAAAAAGTATCAAGCTAGAAGACTTAAACTACATTCAGGTTTTGAATCATATTCGAACAGAATTTCAGAAATCATGTGCTGGTTAAAATGACCTGTCAGGATGACATCCACATTTCTAGAAAATCTACTTCAAATGACTATATTTTTCAGTGAGTTTGTTGATAGGTACAAAAAGTATTTTCTAAACTTTATTTTGTTTGGGCCCTACTCTGATCCTACTGACTTTTCTAAAGAAAGAAATGTAATTTTCAAAAATTAAATGTAACTGCTCTAGAAAAAAAATGTTACATAATAACAACAGTTAAAGGCTTTTTATAAATGCAATATAAACTATCTGAAGGAGGTAAGAAGAGAGAGAGGTTGGTTAGAGACTAGAAAGAGCCAGTGATAATTCACCTGCTCAGCAGTCTCTTGGAAATGAAGTGCTAACAGTTAGAGGTGGTGTTTGTTCTTCTCTCTGACCCAACCCTCCCTTCTTTCATGCATCTCCCCTGTCTCACATCTTGGCTTTCCTCTCATAGCCTTCCCACAGAAAGGGACAATCAAATTCCCTATAATTCATGAGGCTCTGCAGGTTCACTAAGGCCCTAGAAAGATGCACAAGGCCCAAACAATACTAATGGTATTAGGAGTTATCACAATGAAAAAAAAGATGAAATCAGAAAAAAAAAAATGCTGTGCATACGAACAGGGTCCAGGAATGAGTAAGTGGTGGGAGCCAGCTACCCGTTTCTAACGGAATAATGTGGGTCTAGAGAGCTCCCATCCCCTAATTGCTATCATCCGCTTCTTGGTATTCAGGGGCCTATGGACACTTCTGAGCCCTTCTTCCTCCACGATGGGATGCTGAGCAGCCCAATCCTGTACCAGAAGCCCTAGTTCCTATGAAATAAAAAAGATAACAGCAATACTCAGAAGGACAACACTTCTGCTCACTCCAGCCCTTCCTCGACCCTTATATTCTTTCTGTTTCATCTTCCCTGTGTTTCCCAAGTCTTATCCCCACATGGCTGACAACGCATTAGTCCGTTAGTCTCTTCGACCAGTTGTCACAGCAGTCACTACTGGCTATGCACAAAGATGCTTCTCTGACCATAGCTGGCAGCATCATCATCTGTGGGAATAAACATAGTTATTAAGGAGGCAATTTGAGGAGCATAATGTGTCCATTTAGTAAACACCATCGGTAGCCTCCCCGTCCAGGGCTACAGGCTTTTGGCTAAGTTTACAGTATCCGGCATGGCTTCTCTCCTATGGGATGAGGCTTGAATCTGACTTTGTACCATATGTCTTCATCCAGTCATCAGATAACAGATACTTAGGTTGTCTTCACTTTTGGCTATTGTCAAAGGTTCTGTAACATACATGGGAAAGAATTTTTTTTTTTAATGCGTTACCACTTTGACTGTAACCCAGGCTAAGTTTTTTTTTTTTTTTTTTTTTTTTTTTTTTAAAGCTGCTCAATGGACAAGTTTATTTGCAAAATTAATTTATTATTATTACTGATATAGAATGTGCTATGTAGGTTGGGCTCATACTTGCAGTGTTCTCACTTCAGACTCTTGAGGGCCAGAGTTACAAGCATGTGCTATCATGACTAGCTCAGGGCCATGCTTCAGATGCAACATGGTAAACAGGATGAATAAGTAAGAAAGATTCACCATAAAAACACGAACTAAAAGACTGTAGTATATCTCCATCTACCCCAACAGCAAAGACAATACATTCTCAAAACTGACACAGGAGAGTGGAAAGCAGGCTCAACGGGTAAAGTGCTGGCTATGCAAGTATGGGAGACTCAGGTTAGGAGCCTAAACACCAAATGCTATGTGGGCAAGGAGGCCTTGTAATTCTAGCATACATGAAACAGAGACAAGGGATCCCAGAAGTAACTTGGATCGCTAGTTTAGCTAAATTGGCCAGCTCTGAGTTCAAAAGTTGACGTCTTCCATACCCATGTGCATGTATTCATAGGTTTGCACACACCTGTGTCCACATATATCCCAAGCATTCACACATGCATAAACACCACACACATATTCGAAATTTTTGTATTAAAGACTCCTCCATGAGAGGAAGCAATCTGTTTCATTATCTCAGGAATATATACAAATTATAAATATGTACCCAAAGCAGAGATCCAAATTCTATGAATCAATTGACATAGTTTTTTTTTAAAAAAAAAAAGATGGAAAAGTCAAATTACAGAGATTTCTATGTCTTACTTTTACTAACAGATTTACTAGAAGGTTGATAAGAATAAAGACTTGAGCAGTATTGTATGTCATTCTAGACTTAACAGACACTGGTAAAACATTCCATTCAGCTAAGGCGTGGCACACCTTCTCGAGTTCACAGCAACATTCTCTAGGTAGGTCACATCCTAAGGCAGAAAATGAGCCAGCCTACCTTGAAACTTTTTATTTTATTGCTGACTATTTTTACCTGAGATTTAATGATCAGTAGGGGAAACTGGCACTTCAGTTTATTATAACTCAAAAGGACTATGAGACAACAGAAACTATTAGAAACTGAGATTTTTAAAAAAGAAGAAGAAAGAAAAAGAGAAAGAAGGAAAGAAAAAAAGAGAGAGAGAAACAGAGAGAGAGAAAAAGAAAAAGAAGGAAGGAAGAAAAAAGATGCCTGATAATTAAAATGTTATTTGATAGTCATCTAAACTACTGTGCTATGGTTCCCTTTACATTTCTAATGCTTTTATAAGAAATAAATATTAATGTGAGAAACACTAGATACTAGAATGTTGACTTACACTTAAAGGAAATATGTCTTTAAATCATGTTCTTAAACACCATGTTGTGTAGGAAAAAGTGGTCTCAGATCTTTGAAGTGAATTTCTGTGTTTTAAGGCTTAGTAAAATTTGTTTTGTTTGTTTGTCTGTCCGTCTGTCTTTATTTTTGATTTGGAAAAACTGTCCCAGATTTAATAGGGTCTCATAAGACACAAATCTATAGCTAAAGTGGAAACGTCTGCTTTCTTTGGAGACTCAGTTAGGTAATGGTGATGTTTTGCTGGGGCACATGGGTGGAATGATGTTTTGCTAAAGCAGACGTGTGAAACAATGTTTCCCTGAAGCAGACACAGGTGACAGGATGTTTCACTATAGCAGACATGTGAAAGGATACGTGATGTTTAGAAAGAATATAAATATGACCTCACAGACAGTGGGAACTCGAGCACTGGTTTGTTTTGCTTTGCCTCACTGGTGTTCGCTGACAACATGCAAGGATTGGTTCACCTTACATCATTGCATTGCTGAGCTTTGCTTGTGGTGACTTCATAGAGAGAAGCTCACCAAAGAACTTCTTGCGAGGTTCCTGCAGCTTCTTGCCACTTTCTCAGACTCCATCAACTGGCAAGCCTTAAGGTTTTTTTCTGGATTGAACTGCTCTTTCTGATTCGTGTGTGGTGTCTACTGAGTGGACTGGATTGTAACTGTTTATTCGTGTTCAATGTTTGCTTGTAGACTGGACTGAGAACAATGAAGATTGGGATTGTCCCAAAGAACTATTTCTAAACATGTTCACTTCCCCTATATCCTAATAGCTTTTCTTTTCCACTATCTTTGGTAGGTGACAGGCTAGAGGGGAGGTTGATACCTTATTAAAGTAGGTTGTGAAGAATATATGCCTACATAGGGCACCTGTGGCTTTTAGTACAGGTTTATTGGGAAACTACATGCTATATAAATATTAGAATACAAAGAATACTTCCATTGTGTTGATGGTCTTGACACTACAAACAAAATAGAAATACATCATTAAGCTTTGCACTGATCTAACTTCTGGACATAATAGATGTCAAACTACATTAACATGTGTGATTGTGGAGAGGTTTGAATTCAAGTCTGTCCTAGTTAGCTTTTACTGTTAACCCAGCCTAGAGTTGCTTGAGAAGGGACTCTCAGTTGAGGGATTGTGCAGATCAAGTTACCCTGAGGCCATGTCTGTGGGGTATTGTCTTAACTGTTGGTTGATATAGGAAGCCCCACACTATTATGAGGACAACCATTCCTAAGGCAGGTAGCACGGTTTTCATAAGCTAGCTATGCAGGAGTGTGTGTTCTAACTAATCATGATACTGTGAACCAACGGGAAAACAGCATTCCTGAACAGTTTTTACTGTTCCTGTTTGAATTCCTGCATTGACTTCTCTCATTGATAGAATGCGGGCTTGAAAGCAGGTGTTTCATCCTAGGAATGGGAAGGAACCAGAACAAAGTCTTGGGCCAGAACTTTATCTATCATTCAACAGCATATAAGGTACTTGCAAGGAGCCAGAGTCAGCTCCCAAAATCATGGCTCATCTGAGGTACTCCTTGATTCTGGTTCACCAGCACTCACCCTCATCAATGGCCAAATCAAGTGAGTTTTCCCCATGATCTCTGCTCTCCCATGATTCCCTGGGATTTCCTGTCTTCAGACCTCTAAGCTTCTGGAGACTTGTGCCATATGGGGAAGATATACAAAAGGGAAAACAAAAAGAGCGTTCCTGTATCTGTGATGGTTAATCTTGGTTGTCAACTTGGCAGAACTGAAAGGCAGAATAAGAACTGGCAAAGCACCTCCCTGTGTGTGTCTGAGAAGGTGCTTTCAGAGTTGACTGGCATGTGGTCAGCAAACTCATTCTGATTATAATTGGCATTGTCCCACAGGCTGGCTAAGGAGGGGGTAGGGATGCCTACACACATCGCACAGCTCTTCTTCTTGGGCATGCCTTTTACTGATGTCTCAGGAGGAGACATGGGGCTCCAGGTTCTTATACTCAATACCAGTAACTCTCTGAGAAGCATCATTACCTTCAGCTTTAGACTGGAGCTGCTTCACTGGTCCCTCCTGTTTAGAGGCTTCCATCTTCTTAGACTGAGGAACTACTGATTTCCCTGGCTCCCCAGCCTATAATCATGGCCTTTGTGGGACAACCTAGATTTCTATTTTGTAAGATGACCTAAAAAAAATCCCTTTTTAAAATTATGTATGCATTCTATTGATTCTGTACCTCTGAGGAATTCTCACTAGTTTACCATCGAATTGTCCCTAATAGTATTGTCAAATCTTACCTTTCTACTCCATTCTGATTCTCCCAGAACTTAGATCCACCCACTGGACCCAATTGGCCTGAATGGTGAACCTCACGAACAGCAGGCTACACAGTGTGGCCACAGCCAGAAATAAATATGATGTGTGGCAACTGTCTAACTTAAGACTTATTAATAATAAAGACATTTCTGGCAATAAAAAAACTATCCAGTTATTTTTTTCATGAAGTTTTATGTTTGTTTTTCTTGGTCCCTTAAATTCAATTGTTCTTATTTATCTTGAAGTAAGACTAAATATTTTAAAAATTTAGAATGACAGAGCTGATATGGCCCAAATTCTTTAGCCTCTCTCAGTTCCAGTTTTTATAAAAATATATTTTTGCAAATTTATTTTGGAAAGGCCTGTTGCCTCAGGAAATAATTCTCAAGCAAAGTGAGTTTGTAAAAGCTGGTATTATTTTTAGGATATCTAATTCTTTTTCCAGTTCCCTGACAGTTGTAGGTATTTTAAAACCCATAAAAATAATGCTTACAGATGCATCCTGAGGACACAGCCTCAGACCCCCTCCTCTTCCACCTGACATTGCACCTTAAAGGTCTTCAGAAGGCAACTGACTGAGGCCGTGAGAACGAGGTGCTGTGGTCTTCGTGTGTCTTTGGCTACTGGATACACACTCGAGAACAGGACGACCTTGTTAGCTCACTCCCAACGGGTAGAATTAGCACTTTACTTTTCCAGACAGGAACATGAAACACTGTGTCTTGAGGCCAAAACTGATTCACTCTTAACAAAGTTGACTCGGTTCAGCCATAGAAAAGTGAACATTCTCTTCAATAGTTTTATGAAGAATCTCAGAGGCTAGAGTTTTGAAAGAGTTGTGAAACCTATAAAGTATGCTCTAGCTGATTAAAGTTTACTATTCTCTGTAGAAGGCATTTCCCCTCAGGTTTAAATCAGATTATATTTCCCATGGTTGCTCTCTCTATATACTCAGTGTTATTCTTTGGATAGGGATTTATGCATGTTCATGTGTTTGAAGATGTAAGGAGTACATCAGCTTGTTTCTGTGTACATACACACAAGGTCAGCTTCAATGGTCCAACTTTCATTTGTCAATGTTTTGTGAAAAGGGGTTTCTCACTGGCCTGTAGCTCACCAAGAAGGGTAGGCTTTTTGGACAGCAAGCTAAAGGGATCTATCCATCCCTTACAAGGGTACACTACCATGCCTGGTTGCTTGTTATTGTTTTAACATGGGCTCTGGGGGACTAAACTCAGATCCTCATGTATACAAGGCCAACACTTTACTGACTGAGCCATCAGTCCAGGTCCTAAAATCCCTGCCTAGGATCAGTCTTTCTCACATACTCACTACATTCAACAGTGGTGCATTTCTGTCCCAGACAAAAAAAGGTGCCATCACTTAGGAGTGACCTAACTTAAGTATCCATGTCATGGACTTTCTCAGGCTTGTATGCTTCTCCAGCTTTGTGGCAGGAGACATGTTCAGGAGAAATCTCTTCCCTCTGTTCAGTCTTGTAAACAAGTGAGGGAATTATCAGCTTCACCACTAAACACCAGTTTGCAGTATAAGCTCCCAGACACCACCTGCTCCCTAAATACACGTTTGTTGAAAGGATGGAAGCCACCAGTGAATATCAAAATCTGTTGTTTCCAAAACATCTTTGGAATGTAGTATGGTTTTAGTTCAGTAGTAATCAAGTAGAGTCCTAGACTCAATACCCTGTTTTAAGAAATATTCAAGCCATGATAACAGGTATCCATCCAAGACCCACAGCAGAGTCTCATGCCCTGATGCGTTTGCTTTGATGTACCTATGTAAAGAGCCATTTAGTCATCGGGAAATCAGCTCAGTAGAAACAGGAGAGGCTATCCGTAAGCTGTCTCCCTGCCTGTCCAGGTTGGCAAAATCTTGTAGTCGAGGCCATTTAAGATAAAAGAAACTTCTTGTTAAGATCTAAGATTTGTATCAGAAAGAAATAATCTACCCACTTAGCCAAATATAATAGTACCCTCCAGTAAATGCCAGTGCTTGGAGAGTAGAGTCAAGAGGGTCTGGAGTCCAAAGATTCAAGACCAGCTTGAAATAACATCAGACCAGGTCTTAGAAAACAAAAAATCAAAACCAAACCAGAACAGTAGTACGTTTACTGTTAGCCACGGCTACAAGACGGGCAGCTACTCCCACTTTCTCCGAGGCAAAGACAAAGACAAAAAAAAAAAAAAAAAAAAAACCCACAAAACTGAGAATCCAGACACAGCCTTGAGTTTCAACAGCTGCTTCTTTGCTAGAGCAGAAATAAGGGTTTGGACAGCCAGCCCGCAGCTATGACTCTAGAATTCTTTTTCAAAATGCTGTCCTTCATGGCAGGAGCCAGCAGAACTGGATCCTCACAGCGCTTCAGAACACCCATGAAGAGCCAAGTAAATGCTAAAGTTAGCTCTCTGCTCTCAACAGCTTAAGGAACCTTGGTTGTTACTCAACTAAGCCACACACTGAACCTAATAGAGGCAGTGGACATTCTACAACAAAGGGGACCAGAGAATCCAGAGGCAGAAACTTCAGGTGCCTTTGATTTACAAAATAAATCGGAACCGTGCTCCAGCATAAGGAGTGCTCTGGAGAGCTATGGGAGAGAAGGCAATTCCAAGTCTGTGTCTGACCCAGCCACAGGGGCAGGTGCTCTCGTAGAGGTGCCAAGGTAACAGTGTCAACAACCATTCAACCTGCAAGTCTGTGTGGCTAGAGCCACTCCCTTCAAAGGAATGTGTGTGCTTGGCTGAAGTCAAGGGCTCCAGGCTCTCCAGCATCAGAAATAAGAAATAAAAGAAAGGTAGTCGGGGAAGAAGAGAGACACGGAGTGGGGGGCAAGGAGGGGGGGGAAGTGGCCGTATAACATTCGTTCAGGCACTTTTGCCTGTCTTTGGCTTTATGGCACCAGTCCTCTTCTAACTTAGTAAGACACCGGGACTCTGTTGCAAAGTAAAGAAATTGAGCATGAAGCTGGACGAAATAAGCCTCCCTGCCTTGTAAAGGAGGATGCATAGATAAATGACCATGTGATGTAGATATACAATGGAGTATTATTCAACTATAATGCAGAACAGAATTATATCATTTCAGAAAAAATGGATAGAACTAAAGATCATCATGTTAAACAAATTTAAAGACGGGTTCAGAAAGATAGATGCCCCATGTTTCTTCTGAGGTGGAATTAATTTTTTCTTCTGAAGACAGGAAGGTAAAAGACTATTTGAGGGACATTAGTAAAATGGGGAAGATAGGCAAGGGAGAGTGAAGGAGCATGGATATGACAGCTATACAATGTATTACATGAATGAAAATGTCTTCATTAACCTATCACTGTGTACAACTAATATACAGGGGTGTAGAAAGGAGAAAGCAGTGCTCGTTTCCTAACTAGGGTATTATCAGGTGCTATGCCTCCCTAGTCAAACTGGCCTCCGGAGAAGCTTGCGGTCTCCAGAAGGGAGATGAACTGAGGTATGCGACCCATGAATTAGGTATTTGTAAGTCGCTTTTTATCTCTGGTATCAACAAATGTAGCCACTTAAAACCAGCCAGTCTTCTGGGCACAAAAGAGATCTTAGTATTGATTTTCAGGACTACAGGCTCAGCAGAGAGCCCTGTTCTTTTGTTATGGCATTCCCCTAGGATAAGGCATGCAGCCATACTACCAGGAAAACAGTAGGTGCATCACACTAGCACTTTACTGATGACTGGTGTGGCATCCCAGAATTCCAGCTAGGAAGTGTAGATCATATATAGTTTTAAACTTGGAAATTAAAGCCTGTTTTGACACTTTTCTGCTTATTATTTTTCTAGGGTTTGTTCATGAATAGGAAATCACATACACACAGACACACACATACACACACACACACACACACCACTTATTACAGAGACTTGAGAAAAAATAATGGACACATCAAACTTTGAGTGTTTGAGTTTAAAATTTCCAAATACTTTCCTTATTGAACAAAACTGCCCATTTTTATGATTTATTTTGAATTTTTAGTATGCGTATATGTGCATGTGTTAGGGATAGAGTGGGCTTCTGCGTACATGTGCCTGGGAGAAGAGATGAGCTTCTTTGGAGCTGGAGTTACTAGTTGTGATTAGCTGCATGGTGTGAGTGTTGGCAGCCAAACTGGGGTCCTCTGCAAGAGCAACACATGCTCTTGACTGCTGAGCCATCTCTTCAGAAACCTAGATTTGTTTGTTCAAAAACAAACTATTCAGAGCATCACTGTAAGACAAACAGCTGGCTTCATCAGCCATGCTTCGTAGATGTGTATCCATCATCTCTCTCACCTCATTTAAAATCCAGGGGGATATCTGTAAAAAAAAAAAAAAAAAAAAGGTCCAGAAGACAGTGATCCTTGCCAAAGCGAGAATGACCACCCTAGGCTCATTCTCATTCCTATGTACTAGGTAGATAAAGATGGGGAGGTTTCTCAAGTCAGCATAAACAATTGGTCCTTGAAGTTAGGTTGGGTCCTCCTGAGAAGTAGAGGAGAAAGAAAAAAATCTTATGACCCCTGTTTCCCAGATGTGGGGTACAGATCACTGTTGAGTTTGGGGTTATAGGTGGATCTCAGTGATAGAGTGTGTGCTTAGTATAAGTCTCTAGTGACTGTTTTAGTGAACTCTTGGGGTACACACTGAAGCCTGGAGAATTATTGTTGAACTGATACCGTGCCATTAGCCTCTCTTAATCTAGGACTTTATAGGGCAATGACAGATAGAGCCTGGTAACCTGTTTGGTAACTAGCCAAACTCTGGGGTCTCCTCCAGATCCTGAGTAGAAAAATAGAATTCAGAGAGTATTCACAGAGCCCAAGGGTTACAACCAGCTCAGGAATATCTTGATATCATAGGAGTCTGTGTATATAAATTAGTATGTGTAATACAGTTGCATTTATACATACACTTCACATTTTTAAGACACAGGTTTAATATTTAAAAATTACAAACAGTATCAATTGAAGACATTTCCACATTCAACTGTAGGCCAGGCTATGGACACTCTTCAATGTATAGAAAAATTTGCCTAACTGAGGCAGTTATATTAATTACCTTTGTGAGGATTAAACAAAAGTAATTTCAAACTATCCCTGGCGGGTGACAAGACACTGCTGAGGATAAAGGACTGCTTACCACTGAGCCTGAATTCAATATCCTGGACCCACATGATGGAAAGAAAGAATCAACTTTAACAAGTTGTTGTCATCCTCAAATAAATGGGAACGTAAATGTAAAAAATTTTAAATAAAAAATGTTTGTATTCCTGACAGTTATAACTGACAAGTATCATTCATTGATTTAGTGACCAAAATCTTCCTAAGAGTCTCTTGAAGTCAGTCAAGAAGTTGTGGTGCACACCTTTAATCCCAGCCTTCAGAAGGCAAAGGCAGGTGAGTCTCTACGAGTTTAAGTTCAGCCTGGTCTACAGAGTGACTTCCAATACAACGAAAGTTACATGGAGAGACCCTGTGTTAGAAAACAAAAAGAGTATATTGAGACCCTGCAGCCCTTCATTTTTAAAGTGGCCTGGGTTTATGTGATTGAATGCTTTAGAACTTCAGAAATGGATCTGGGCTTTAGGAAGGGAAATGTGTGCTCCTGTGAGAGATGAAGGCAGGGGTTCCAGCCATTGCCAAATCTTTCATAGCTCAGTCAGAGCCCAAGCCTGGGTAGAATAGGCTTGCTAAGTAACAGACTCAGTCAAAGACATATCAGAAATTGCAATGGAATAGAAGGCCCATTACCACCAATGACAAGTTTAAACAATGTCAAAACCAAATCCAACTCAGCAAGCTGCTTTCTGCTAATATATACATATACATATACATATACATATACATATACATATACATATACATATACATATACTATGGGGTAGGGAAGATGGCTCAGTGGGTGAGAGTGTTTGCTACACATGCATTAGGATATGATTAGAATACCTTGCACCCATGTTAAAAAGAAAAATGCCAGGCATGATCATATGTGCCTGCAAACCCAACAGTGTAGAAATTGGAGGCAGGAGGATCTTTGGGACTTGCTGGCCCCCATTCTAGTTTCAAGTTCAGTGAGAGACCTGTCTCAAAAGAACAGTGCAGAAAGTGGTAGGTCAGGGCACATAGAACACATGATGCCGTTCTCTAGTCTCTTTGCATCCATAGGCTTGCACATGCGCGCGCACGCGCGCGTGCACACACACACACTTTCACACACCACATACACATACAACACACACATCACATCAAACACAAAATCTATAAAGAATGGTACTCTCATTGCTATGAAGGACACATGGTAAAACCACGAATGCAATGGAATGTCACCTAACCTGCATATCTGCAACATAATTTTTGGGTGTAAGCAAGGCAGAGACAAAAAGATAAACCAGAACATGTAACTATTAAAAAATGTGTTCACATTCTGCTGCTTTCTAAAATTCCCCACATCAGGCAGTAACTTACAAATGAAGTGCCGACCAATGCTCAGGCACTGATATTGCCTGTGTATAGATAAATATATACAATAGTAAGTATAAAAGTCTTAAGCAGTAAAAACATAGAACTAGAAGCATTTTCCTGTGGACTCTTAGTCTTTATTCCTAACACATTGTGATGGAGTAGTGGAGCTGCCTGACCGAAGACCAAATAAGAAGAAGTGGGATATATATTAATTATATCAGTGGTAAATTTCCTTAAAGAAGCTACTGGAGAGCTGGAAGGGAAGGGTCGGGTTAGACCTAGCTACAGGGAAGGAAGGAGTGGTGTGGTGGCATTGACAGACATGGTGACAAAGGAGTAGGGAAGAGTTCTTAGGACCCTGTGATGTAAATTCAAACTCAATTCAACTTTGCCTCTCCCCTCCATTTCCCTTAGAGTCCAGATAGGAAGCCTGCTGACCCACATACTAACCACTATGGCCTTCCTATCACCCAGGGGCTTGCTCTGTTGCTGCTTCTCTTCTTGTCCTAAGGCACATGGGCCAGCCAGGGCCTCATACGCGTTCCAGGTGACGTAAGCCACCCATCCTCAGTTGAGGGTCAGCTCAATTTGGTGGAGCCCAGGGGAAGAACAGCTGCATCAAGGAAACAAACCACCAGCCTCTGAGGCATCCTCATTCTTCTGGCCTTAAATGAGATGAGAAAGAGGGAGACAGGAACACCCTCAACAAGCCTCCTGGGCTGTTTGTCTTCTGCTGACACTGTGAAGAACTTCTCATTGTTCAAAGACAAGTTTGTTTCAGTGAAAAAATGGGTCTGAAAACTAAATTCTAATTCTGAGGCAGTACAACAAAAAGTTACTATTTAAAAGAGATACAAGGACATTGGTTTTTCTCCTCCAGGTGATTCTAAGATGTGTCAAGTTGATAGGTAAATCTTACTGAAACATCGCCTATAACCCACATACCTAAGTGTTAAACCTAAGACACGAAAGCCTTTCTTTCCCTACTTTTTTCATCTCTACATCTCTGGTCTCTCATCTTTTATCTCAGCAGTTTTCTCTACTTGAGTTTCCTTTACACTGGTACAGTCAACATTTGCATTTCTTTATCTCTAGTTGACAGACACTACTATCTTTAATCATTTGATAGCTCCCAAAGGCTGATCAAGAATATATTCTCAACCAGAATTTATGTGATGGTATGAGTAATCTGAGATTCTTGTTATGGTCCTTTTAAACAGCCTAACAGCTATCACTGTTAATAAGTCTCATTTGAGTAATTGTCTCTATTAGGTTGGTCTGTAGACAAGTCTGTGAAAGATTTCTTGATTGTTTTAACTTACAAAGAAGGGCTCTGCCCACTGAGGGCAACACCATCCCTAGCCAGGGATCTATAAGACAAGTCTAGCTAAGTAACTGAGAGTGGGTGAGTCAAAAAAGGAGCTTTCAAGAAGCATTACCCTGTGGTTTCTGCTTCAAGGCCCTGCCTACGGTTCCTGCCTTGATTTACCCTAAATGGTGGATTATCCTGGTAGTTGTAAGATAAAGATCAGCCTTTTCTTCAAGTTGCTTTTGGTCTTGGTGCTTGTCACAGCAACCAAATTAAACTACAATAGGAAAGACATATGAAGATACAGGTAAAGAGCTGGAAGAAAACATGTAAAGAACTGGAAGAAACTTGCAATGATGTGCAAGTTTCACTCCTCAATGTTACAAGTGCTTTCTGTGCCCTTCATCCTTCTCTCATCATGGGATACCTTTGCTCACCCATCTCATAACTCAACACAAGCACTGTCTGTATTGATGATCTTAAGAGTAGGTAACTGGGCTCTCTGGAGAAATACAAATAGAACTGCTGTCATTATTGATGTTACATCCTCTTTATGGCTATCTTGACTGTGTCTTATGCATATAATATTTGAGTATAGTAGACTGTATGACTTATTTCCATAAAGTAGGGCTACGTGTGGCTACAGTGCTTATTTTGGATTGGTTGTTTTTCTTTTTTCTTTTCTTATTGACAGGATTTGGGGTCTAAGTTCTAGGTATGACTGGCATTAGTAACATGTAACCCCATATTCCTCCAAGTATTTAGGTTACTTTCTTACGTGTGGGGATTAAGTTCCTATACCTGGTCGTAAACTCGTTTAGGGTAGAACCTGTGTTCATGCATGCTTTCCCAACAAACCACTGCTGCTTACTGAGTTCCCACTGTATGGAAAACCAGTCCATCGAAGCAAAGAGGGAGAGCCAGGACCTCTGTCACCTTGCAAAAAAAAAAAAAAAAAAAAAAAAAAAAAAGGGAAAGTAGTGGTCCTTGGAATGCTATCCTGTTTCGAAAGCCTTTGGATAAAATCATGTCATGCAAGCTTTTCAAACTGAAGGTAACTATGAGCAAGACCCAGATGAGTTCAAAATTCTTTCCAGCTATGAAGGGTTCATCACTGCCATGATCATCTTGACTGGTGTGTGTGTGTGTGTGTGTGTGTGTGTGTGTGTGTGTGTGTGTGTGTTTAAGTTGTCAATAATGTATGTGTTCTCATCCATATATTATAATATATAAGTGCATGTACCTGTATGTGTGTTACGGTGTATATTATGGATGGATGGAGAGAGATAACCTATGTTATACATGTTCATTCACAAAAGCCAAGTGACTGAACATTTGGCTATCTTCTAGTCAGGACAATACACACATTTTGAAGTGAGCAGGAAAGAACTGCATGATATCACCACAGCTGTCATGAGAGCCATCTATGAAAGTCCTTTGATCCACTTACATCTGCACTCCAGGTGTTGATCAGTTATTTACCATAATGCAAATATAAATTAAACAATGGATTTTGCAATGGCCATTTTATAATTGTAGAAATGATGTTAGTTTTTTATTTAATATTATCTGCCTAAAGGTGTTTAGTTGCATACTAGTAATTAATTTGTCTATGTTAAGATAATAAAATATATATGACCCCCAGAAAATAGTATATCTACTAAAATATGAATTTTTGTCTGCCAGTGAATGGCTCCAGTGATATTTTTAACAATTAAAACATTGGTGGCTTTCAGTTTTATTCTGATTAAGGAAACACATTTAAAGAATCAGAATGATTCTGTTCCCTCTCTTTTATTGTTTTGTTTATCTCTGGATTTTTTTTTAAGCTATCTTATTATTCTTGTCGTTGTAAGTATGCTCTCCTGAATGGAAAAGACTAATGTCAAGAAGCAGCAGAGTTGGTTTTCCATGCTGAAATCTGTGGGAGAGAAACAATTCAAATGTGTCTTCCTTGTTTCATTGCCAGCAACCAAATCCTAGATACCTATGGTGGTGTCTTCTAGCTCTTTAACTAAATGACAACAAGAAGGTTCCTGTTTATTTCCTGTATGTTCACACATTTATAAAATCACATGAGCAGAGTTCTAGTGCAAATGCATGTGGTAATTTTTGAATACTGCTCTGAGATGAAACTTGCACTAGCATCCCCATAAATACTTCAACAAAGAAAAGCCTTCTCATTTTTACGTGACTAAAATTGAGCATTTAGTAGCCTTGGATGAAATGAGCAGCTCACTTAAGTACACTTGAGACGTCATGGCAATGTCAATATCAAAGCCTTATACTTTCGTTTCATCTGAAATTTTTAGACAGGAGCTTGGACCTTTACACGATCGTTTACCTTCTGAGCATCAGGACCTAATCCTGAAAGCCTGCTGAAATTCACAATAATTCTATACTGCAGTTGAAGGTTTGAACTGGGGGTGGGGGTGGGGGTGGGGGTGGGGGTGGTGGAAGAGTTAAGGCTGGTCAATGAGATTAGTGTTTCAAAACTAAGAGAGGAGGGAGGGAGAGAGGGAGTAAGGAAGAGGGAGACACACACACACACACACACAGAGAGAGAGAGAGAGAGAGAGAGAGAGAGAGAGAGAGTCCAATTAGAAGTATCCTGGGGTTATTAGTGATAACAGTTCGCATATCCAATTAAGATGAAAACCATTTACCCGCTTAATGTGCCACCTCTGGCAGTAAGGCTTTATTAGTTTTATCAGACTTGAGGACTGAAAGTTGAAGTGATACGGATGCTGGGTACCAAAGAGAGAATGCAAAGACTGAGAGATAATTGGTATGAAATGAGATGCCTCAAAAGTTGTTGATTAAGAAGCATTGCAGATTTTGCAATAGTGAAGTCTCTCATTCCAGGCAATATTTGTAAAGAAAAGAATCACTGAGTTTTGCAGTAACATTCTGAAAATAAACAGCTACTGCACCTTTTTTTGATCTCCAAAATGTGGTTCTATGTTGTATACGCACAGGAAAAGATAGCCTGCCAAGGCCCTGATGCAACTTCTCTACATAACATGAGTGGGCACAATTGTTTACAATAAACATCAGGCTTTCTTTTTTTACTTTCCCTTCCAGACTTAAAGATACTATGAGTAATGACTGGTATTAATAATTAATAGAAAGTATCTTGTGTTATCCCTAAAGTTTACAAAATAGACTACACAACCAGTAACTTATTTCTGTTGTCTTAAAAATATGTTATATAATAATTTGAACTTTTCAAAATAAATGTATTATTACTTTTTTTAGGACCCATGAGTCATTAAGAAAAAATGCATATGTAAGCTTCCCAGTTGGGCAGCAGTAAAACTACACAGTGCTTTTCTGTAGATATCTTCTAGAAAATTCTTGTCACTAACCTCTGAAGTGGCCAAGCAAAGTTTTCATTCTACAGGAATGGTCTTCTGGAAGCTTGTTCAAGGTTAAATGTATATAGGGAGGAATGTGTCTGGTGTCCTGATAAAAGTGACTTTCCCAGGAGCCTCAGTGAATTCTTTCTGCTGAAGAATCTGAGCTCCCATATGTATGCCCTGTCTCCCAAGACTAAGTAACACATCAAATGGCTGAGACAAGAGATATTTATTCTGGGGGTGGGAGCACAGCATGGTCCAGTTGGGTTACATTATAGAATAAATGGCTTGGCCTGTGTGAGGGTAGACACAAAGTGAGACTTATGTGGGCAGGTGTCTATGGTTTCATTTCTGACTGTGTCTTTGTCATGTGAGTCTTCACTTATTGTTATCTTGTCAGCAAACAAACAAATCATTTTAAGGATAAAATTAGACTTGGCATGGGTCACATGAAAGTCTTCTGAAAATAAAGTGTAAAGACTGACAAGAAGACAGGAATCTGCTCAGGAGAATATGTGTATTTCATGGACGTTTCTGAACAATGGATTATCAAGTCCAAAGCGATATCTTGCTGACTGGTAGCTTTTAGAGGATACTAAAATGTGGTTTGTCGGATAGTGTGTCTGCCACGGTAGTCATTCATGCATGGTTAATTCACTTCAAAGAAAAATATGCCTTGTATACCCTAGAAGTATACTTAAATTGTTATTTCAGGGAAATTCCTGAGTGCGTTACAGGTTCAACTCTAGTTGAGTTCTAGAAGAACACATTTAGTTTTTCTCTACATGAAAAGGAGGGTAAAGCACAGAAGGCCATGCTTGTTGCCTGTATAAGATCCGTTGATGCCACCATCGGTTGAAGCTGGTGTAACTTAAGGCATCTGTAAATGAAAATACATTCTGAGGTCTCTGAGGTCATAGAGACCCTGAACCTAAGGCCTGAAAGAGGGGTGGTACTCTAGTCTGCTGCCCTGCTTTATAGCATGAAAGCTGTCAAAATGCAGAGGAGAAGCATTGGCATCCTACAGAAACAAGTCACACAATGACTCTTGAAGGCAGGTGGATGGACCTGAAGACAGGATTGCTTTACACCTTAAATCTGCTTAGAAACAATGTTCTTTGCCCCTAGCTGCGAAGGCAATGGGAGTGTTTTAAAAGTCTGGAGAACTCTTTCCTTGCTAGTGTGTTTCACACGGTGAATTCCAGGCCAGCTAAATAGTGAGACTCTATTTTAAAATAACTAAACAAAAACAAAAGCCTTGAAAATTTCATCCAGAAATGTAGTCATTGCAGAAGATACGTAAGCCAGATCTAGTTTTTTTCTCTTGTCTGATGCTTTTCATCCAAAGAAGCAAATATCATCTTAATGAGTATCCTTATATCAGACATTCCATATTTAAAAGTAATAATCTACATACATATTACAAATATGAAATAAGTATAATTTTACTAACTAACTATTTTTGCCATCTTTCTCAGATTTAATAATATGTAAAATATATTCAGTAATACATTATAATGCCTTATTCTCTTGAGTGGCTTCTATGTGTTCTCACTAGAGAGGAATATCAACGCTATTATTCTTTCTACTGTTAGAGGGATAAACAACAGTTGTTGAAAAGAATATTCTCATACCTTAATCAGATTACTTCCTTAGGATGAATTCTGTCTTGTTGGCTAGATCTTGTGCAGGTAACCACAGCTGCTATAAGTTCATATGTGCAAGGACCATGTCATGTCCAGGAAGCAGCATTTCAGTGTGTTTCTCCAAGCCCTCCAGGTTTTACAATTTTTCTATACCTCTTTGTGTTTCCTAGACCTTGAGGGAGGTATAGATGTTCCATTTTGGGCTGAGCATTTAATGCTCACCTATTCGTACTGTTACTGGTGAGCAATAATGAGTCTCTATATTAACTGCTGAACACTGCAGAGAGAAGCTTCTCTAAGCAAGGTTGAGGGCTAAGCTAAACTATGTGTATAAATAAATATTTGGAAGGCAGCTTGACAAAATATACAATTAGCAAGAAGGCAGTAATACATCCCCACCCTCACCTAAAGAGCTATGATCTCTAAGCCATGGGTCTGTGACCAGGCATAGATGTCTTCCTTTGGAGTGGGCCTCAAATTCAATCTCAAAATGGTTGGTTACCCTCATAACCTTTGTGCCACTATTACTTCAGTGACCTGTCTTCCCTGGCATGTTGACATTGTAATTTGCAGGGTTCTGTGCTGGTTAATGAATAATATTGATGGCTTTTTTCCTCCAATGACCTCGATAAGATAAACCTAGCAAAGAAGTTTCAGCTTGATTTCTCTGTCTTGCAATCATTGTGCATTGTGTCTGCGGCGTTAGGGTCTTAACATCTTCTTCTGGTGGTTAACCAAGAGCAATGACAATATCCTGCATTGTTTGGGAGTGGAGGGCTCTGGGACCCACATTACCAATAATTCATAGGAAAATATTCTATGTCTAACCTTGAGATTTTCATTTAAAACTCCAGGTCTTCGGGGAGAAGCATTATCCACCTTTGCAGGGTGGGTGCCTCCCTTTTTAAAGCTTCTTCTTTTTCATTTTAATTATATTTCAAACTAGTGGGTTTCCATAAAGGTTATCAACATTTAAAAAGATTATCTGATTCCATGTATTTCAAAAATTGTCAAAAAGTATTCAACTCTTCTTGATGTAAAAAATTATTAAGCCATCCTTGCCCCTTTTATTACTTATAATCTCATTGAATTTAAAATATTCCAATTGTTAGACAGACCAATGTACATAATTTTAGGCCAATCATATGAGTCATATACACTTTTTTATAAAATAACAAATAGCTTCATAATATAGAGATTTTTGTGTTTCAGTTCTAAGTTTGGATAGCAATATAGGTGGGAGTGATAGTACTTATGGCATAAAAATGTGCAATTATTGATAATAAATAGTGCTTTGGAAAAAATAACTCTACCAACCATTTTGAGGGCAAATTTAAAATCTATGTACACAATATGCCTCTAAGAAAGAGGACTGATGACCAAAACAAAGCAAGTGGCAGGTGTCCTGGTGCTTATTGATATCAATAACTGGTTTTCACTATCTGCATCATGTTTTTCCCATTTTGTCCATGATTTCAGTTCTTATTGTAAATTCATCCTTATTGGCCTCATAACTGAAAATTGTTCTTGAATTGGGATAATCAGATTAGGTTACTGGTCCAACTCAAGATTCTTAGGGTAATGAGTAAAACGGAGAATGAATGAATGAATGAATGAATGAATCAATGACTTCCCGGTCTTACCCAGAAACCAAACAGTCAAGTAAAATGGAACTTGGTAATACAGAAAGGACAGCTTTGCTCCATTTTGATTAAGAGAAAAATAGTTATGTGCCAAGGAAAGGTTTAAAATAATGGAGCAGCAGGGAGTATAGACTGGGAGGGGCCAATAATGAATCTGCAAATCATTATTGATTAAGCTGTGAACTGAAGATTGCTTCATAACCCAAGAAAATCTTATGACCCATAGTTTTTTTTTTTATTTTGTCAGAAGGATTGAAGTAAATTGGTAGTAATTAACACTCACACAACGTATTTTTACTGTAATCTATAAGAGTAAAAAAAAAAATTCATCTTTAGCCTTTGACCTGTGTGTCAGAAAACACAGGGTCCTAAACCAAGGCACTCTCCTCACACCCACTTTCCCGAAGGCAGAAGCCAAGGCCACATATCTACAGGACACTTCATTCTATGACATAAACACACACACACACACACACACACATGTATTATGTAGAGATCTAAGGCTTTTTCAGCCTTAGATGGTCAGTCAATGAGGAAAAGAAGCTCTCAGCTCTAACTGCAAAGCAAGGAGGGCAGAGCAAGGGTTAGAAACCAGGAGGCTCCATTCTTAAAGTGGCCAGAAGAGCCTACATGGCCTGGAGCAACTCCTGGACCCATCTGGTTCTGGAAGAATCTAGGGCAGAAACACCTCATGCTGCTGGAGGTTCAACTTCTGCCTTTGCCCGTCTCCCCACCAGCTCGATATCCTTGGGCATATTTTTAAATCTCTCTTCATCTATTAAGATGAAAGCTAGTAATAATATTTTACACAAATTTCAGGAGGATTAAGTGAGGCAACAATAAACAGAAAGCAAATTGTATATAAACCCTGCTTTGTGTTCATGATAAATGCGGCTCAGTAAACATAATAATGAATGAATGGAATCCAAAGCAGAGGCAAGTTTTATCCCCCAGAGTTACCAGAAGGCCTCTCTTTGAAGTTCCTTAAATTTTCCCAGAGTGAAAATAAAGAGTCTGGATTCTTCCTAAACCCAGAGGAATGAGAGAAAGAGTAAACTACCAGACATCTTCCTTTCCTAAAGCAGCGCTGGGGAGTGACTCCAGGCCTCCCAAATGCTAGGCAGGTGTTCTCCAGCTGGGCTCCTCTCCAGGCCCTCCACAGGCTACAGGACCCAAACTTCAAGAACAAGTACTCAGATTAGTTCACAGTGCTTCACTCTCGCCAACAGCATAAAAGTAAAACAGATGAAATAAAGACAGAAGGTCCCTGTGAAGTAATCACTTAGTATTTTTCTTAAACAAAATTCACACAGGAATTGCCCACACAATGAGTTTGCCTTCTGACAGAGACCAAAGTCTTTTATAACAGTCTCATAGCATTAATTTATCTCTTCCCTTTAAAATAATTAAGCGGGGCTGGAGAGATAGCCCATAAGAGTATAAGAGTGATGAGCAGAGTTCGGGTCCCCCAAACACAAGTTGGTGGGGTGATCCCCTTGCAACCCTCACTTTGGAAAATGAAGCCTGAGGAAAGCCCAGAGCAAACTGGCTTGGGAGATGAACCATACTGACAAACTTTTGGTTTGATTGACTGTATCTCGTGAGTCATACAAATAAACAAACAGAAACCAAGCCACATCCTGGGTAAGGACCAAATATCTGACTTCAAAGTTCTCCCCCCTTCCACGAGTGTCTCGTGGAAATGAGATGTTAATAAGTCAGTGCTTAAACTGCTGGCTTCAAGGCCTCTCCATATAATCCTAGGTCTTTGACCAGGTTCCAGGAACTTGTGTGTATGTTACTGACTCTTTGACTCTTTCAAATTACTCATCATACCAATGTCCAGATGGCTCTTTCAGCCCCTCCTCATCAAATCACATGAGTCTCTGCCTCTTTTTCTTCTAAACAGTCCGTCTAGTTCTGACAGTTTGCCATTACCCTAACATGTGACTAAGGAACCTCTACAGTCACCCAAGACTACCCATAGTACAATTGTTTGAAAGCTGAAGTCATAGCTCAGAACTTTGGGTTTACAGGAAAGGGATGGAAAGCATGTAAGACAAACACTGGGCCGGGGAGGCAGAGCTGGTTTCTCTCAAAAAATATTCCTCAAAGCAAATGTCTCTCTGTTGATTCAGTGCCAATGAAGATAAAGTTGCTTTAAAGTAAAAAGTGTGCTTCTGTGTGGGGGTGGGGGGGGTGGAGATGTTGGTCATGGCAGACACATAGAGGTCCAATGACAATCTTACGGAATCATTTCTCTCCTTTCAGCTTTAAGTGGGTTCTTAAGATCAAACTCAGGTTGTGAGGTCCACACAGCAAGCTGCGTTATCTGCTGAGCTCTCTTAAGGGCCCGGGCTGAAGTCTCTGAAAAATAAACATGACTTTTCAGAGAAAAATGTATTTACACTTTTTATTTTAAAATTTAGTCCTGGCCAGGTGTGATGCTATAGCTTTTAATTCCAGCACCAAAAAGGCAGAAGACAGCAGAGCTGTGTGAAATAAGAGGACAACCTGGTTTCTGTAGTGAGACCCAAGCCAGGAGGTTACATTCATAGTGAAACCCTTTCTCAAAAAACAAAATGAAGAAAACAACAAGAAATATAAAATATTCTCAACATTTGCCATCCGATTTACATAAGATATGGATTTATATTCAAGGTGCATATATAAGCATATATACCTTATAGATACAAACATATATATATGTATATACATATATATATATGTATATATATATATATATATACACACACACACACACACCTTATAAACATTTTGCAAGAGTAAAGTCTTTCAAATGGTGACTTGTCTGATCAATACAATTATTCTAGAACAAGGTTTTAAAAGCTATAATATTTTAAAAACAGATATTTTAGATTAAGTTGATTACAAACTAAACAGTAGCCTGGTCACTCATGGGAAATGGTTAAAAGTCTGAGAAATAAAGCCCTGACCATAAATGTAACATGTCCACCTTCGTACACAGCTTTGCTAAAAGGTCCTGGTGGGTTTCATGTTCATTGAATGTATGACGAGGGAAGAATAACTCAATATTCTTTAATCAAAAGTTCCCTTTTCTATCAAATCAAAAGTGACTCCACATCATCCTGTAACTACTGAGTTATAGAATCCACCTTCTTTCTTCTTCTTTTTTTAATCAAAAAGATTAGTCACCCAGAAAAATTAACTAATGAGGAATTTTGTTAATATGGAAGATTTTTCTCCCTCCCTCCCTTCCATCTGAGTATGTGGCTCAGAGCAAAGTCCTCTCTTCTTCAGCTGGAGTCATAGCAGTTTCTGTTTCTAACCTGGGAAGAATGCGGTGGGGACTGAAAAGCCCCTGCCCCATTGTCCCACTCCCCGGCACTGAGCCTTGCTTTTAACATCATAATGAAGGATGCTCTTTAGTGGATTATCTTGAGAAGGGATTAACTCCTTCAAGTCTTCTTAGGGGGAAAGGTGTTTTGAGCCTTAAATACACACCAATTGCCTGCTTAACTTTTCATCTTATTTTGAAAACTGCCCAGCTGGAATTCAAATTCTTTTCCATAGAGCTGAATTTTATTAGTAGCAAAGTTGGAGTTGGGCGCAGCAGATGCTAAATATAAGCGCTGTTCTTTTAATCTCGTGGGGCCAAATGTTTCAGATATTTTACCGAGACGGGGCCGTCAGGATAAGACTCAATCTAAACTCTGCAAGTGCTGAAATCCTCACCCATCTCCCAGGCACAGACTTTAAGCCTGCTGGAAGACCATGCTTTTTACCCCAGCCCGGCCTGTAAACTCCACTTGTCTAGGTCTCCCCTGTACAGTGCTTTTAACATTATCAGCGCTGTTTTAAGTCACACTCAAAGCAGATCCCGATGTCTAATAAACACACACACTCACTAGAAAGGTGAATAGTTGGTCTATAATTTGTAATCAAGAGGTTTCCTCCACCTCTGCTTTTTTATCTTAATAACCATTTATTTCTGTCTGCCTGCTGCACTAATACCGAAATCTTGCCTTTGTTCCAGGTTCACGGGACCCTTCCTCCCACCTGATTTCTATTAACTACAATGTTATATTGGATAACTTTTATCAGGAAACTAAATAGTTCTCAACTTGTACAGTCTCCACCTTTTCTTTTAACTAGAACTTCTTTGCTTAGTAGATTATAACTTTTCTTTTGTCCAACAAGAAAAGAAAATCCTTTTTTTTTTTTTTTTTGGCCAGAGAAAACATTCATTTTTTAAAATGCCTGTTAAATGCAGAAAATTACAACCCTCTTACACACACACACATACAGAGAGAGAGAGAGAGAGAGAGAGAGAGAGAGAGAGAGAGAGAGAGAGGTTTTCTTAGACCTCTTTCAGGGTCATTCATTTTAACCAAATGATAACACATATCATCTGCATCTTTTTAATAATAATAAAATTGCTATATGCTGAACACATGCCTTAAAATTCAGGTCCAAGAAAACTTCAATTAAAAAAGAAAAAAGTCAAGACAATGAATTTTGGTGATTCTTTTGCACATTGAAAGTTTGCAGGTGCACTTTTCTTCTGAGCAGCATGAAATAAAGGCTGGCTCTTTTGATATCTATACATCCCTGCACACACTAACTATCCTAGAGTCTCCGCTTTAGTGGTAATAACCCTCCACATTCTTTCAGGGTAAACTCTTTAAGGAGTCATGAATTTTATTTATACTCTCTCTCTCTTTGAGAGTCTTTTGTTTATTTGCTGTTTCTTTCTTTGTGAAATAACACTCCCAGAGGAAAATCCCCCTCTCTGCTTAAGGAATTAGGCCAGAGACAAAAGCAGTGAATTCTTTAAGCCTTGTTTTGTGCTAAGAGAAATGTTTGACATTTCTGTGGAGAGGTGTTTAGTTTGGACTCATTAGGTCTTAGGGACACTCTTTTCTCTTTCTTGGCCTTTCAGTTTCTGCCACTGTTCCCCCCACCCCACCCCACCCTATGTTTGGAAGACCGAAGAGAATTTACCAGAGTGCAGGGTGTAATTAGGTTTCCTACGCGCCAAATGCAAAAATCCAGTTGTTTTAAATGAGGTAGACCATGAATCTCCCTTGCACAGCAGGTCCAGAGCTGAGTCCCCACTTCCTGATATCCATCTGGGCTGGAGAAGCAGAGGCTGAAACACAGAGGCAGCTTGTTCCGATGGAAATCAATACTGTCCATGAAAGTCTTTTAAACAAAGTTGCTTGTCCAGTGCTTTTAGGATTTCACTGTCTAGCCAATACTTTCAGTTCCCCTGCTTCCTCTAGGAACAAAATAAACTCGGGTTTTACATGATTTTTATCACAATGAAGGAATTTTAATTATTTTTGTTTTAGATGCATTGTTTAGCCACAGTTTCTTCCCACAATCGTTTAAAATATATTTATGGCCTTGCCTGAGTATCACAGCTGAAACATTTGGCTTCCACCAGTAATAGAGTTGTTGTACTGGCTTGTTAACTTTCTTGCTTAGATTTGGACAAGCACAAATCTTTTGCAATTTCCTACAATCTCATTGAATGTGGTTAAATAAAAAAAAACTTGGAGAGGGGTGAGGTAGGAAACAGGAGTCCTATGTTGACACCACACCTCACAGAGTGAGGTAGTTAATAGGGTGGCAGGAGAGAGTCATGGACCAGAGCATTCACAGATGACATCCTTACTGGGATGTAAGTGTACAGTGCATCTCTGTCTGGCCTACAAGCCTTTCAGGGATCTGGCTTTTGAAAGGAAAGATGTCAGGAAGTGTGGAGGATGAGAAGGAGTAGAAAGAAAGAGGAGAGAAGAAAGAAAAGGGAATAGGAAGAAGAAAAACAAAAAAAAAAAAAGGAAGCAGAAGGGAAAGTGAAGGGAGAAGGTGAGGAAGAAGGAAGAGAAGACAGAAACACTGAAGAGAGGCTTAGTGTCTGGGATTAAACAGGGACCGCTCAGAAACAGATCTTTCCACTTCCAGGCTGTGCCATGAAAAAGTATGCCTCCCTGGCCTGCCTCTGCCATTCCAAAGTATTCACTTGTATCTTTTGAAATTGCAGAGAAGCCACAGCCTTGTCCACCCAGTCCTGTCACCAAAGATGAGGATAAAGAGCTAGCTTCCTTGAGCCTGCTGACTTTAGGAGGAAGTTTTTGACATATATCCACAGGGAGCTTCCTTCAGTCAGTGTTACAGTGCTGTAAGCTAAACAGCCAAGTGGATGTTTCCTAAAGTTCCTTCTAAATCCAGTAAACCTCAGTAGAGAAAAGTTGAGCTACTGTTTTTCTCTCACTTGTTTACTTACTAACTTACTTACTTACTTACTTAACTTATTTGATACAGGGTCTTTCTAGGCAGGGTCTCACTATGGAGACCAGGGTGGCCTTGAACTCATAGAGATCTGACTGCCTCTGACTCCTGAGTGCTGAAGTTAAAGGCATGTGCCACTATTCCAAGTTTCCTCCTCTTTCTAAAACCCTCAGCAGTAATTGTATTTAGCGTTCTGTGAGAAGCTGGAGGTGCACATCACCGGACACTCTTTGGTCCCACATTATTTAGAGGCCTTTGAGAGAAAGCAAAAGAGTAAGGAGAAAGAGAAAAAAAAAAAAAAAACTGGTTGAAGCCACAGGTTTCTTAAGAACAGTAAAAGATAAATCTACCTGACGTTTTCACTGTAAATAGGAAAGGAGAGTAAAAAAAAAAAAAACATTGAGTAAATGTATGAATAATAAAACATGTAAGTAATTACTTAAGGCACAAGAAAGATTGCTAACCTAATATTAATTTAATAACCCCTAGGGTTGAATTTTTAGCTTTCAAAAAATTATTATTGAGAATTCCATACATAAATACCATGTTTACATCTTTTCTTTTTTTACATTTCAAAGTTATATTTTATTTAATTATTTGTTTATGGATATGAGTGTTTTCCATATATATGTGTGTGTGTGTGTGTGTGTGTGTGTGTAATTTCTGCATAGGCCAAAAGAGGGCGTCAAAAATCTCTGGAACTAGAGTTACAGTTGCTGTGAGCTACCACATGGGTGCAGAGAACCAAACATGTGTCCTGTGGAAGAGCAGCAAGCACTCTTAACTGCAGAGTCATCTCTCCGGCCATACACTCTTCTCTTAAAAGGAAAAAAAAAAGTTTCCAATAGAAAAGGGGAACAGAGAGACAGAAGGAAAGGGAGAAATGCCACAAACTATGTATCAAGGTCAGCCAAATGAGTCAATTGAACTGAGTTCAGACCAGCTAGCTTATCAGGTCTGAGTTTCCATTCGGGAGACTTGAAGGAAGAGTAGTACATCACTACCTTGAATCAGTTACAGAGACTCAGCCAGGAGCCTGTGTTTCTGTCTCTACTTCCTGCACTGCTCCCAAAGGATTCCAAATGACTATTAAAGGGTTTTCACTTTCTCTGTCAGGGCAGGTCCACTGCAGGACAGACCCACTGTCCATACAGAAATGCTACTTTGGACAAGAGCACTGATGAAGAAACTTCTGTGAGAAATCAATTTGAGATTTCATTAATTATACAGAGTAAGTTTGGGTGGATTGCAAAGATTTTTAAGTAATGTCTCTCTTTTTAAATTTTTCTCTTTCATAATAAAACTCAGATAGCAGAAAGAAATTCTTCTTAAAGATTCCCCCCTCCCAAAGAACACAGTTTACTTAAAATATGATTTGATGTGTTAATAATTCAGTGGCAAGTAGACTGAGCTGTTTGTCATCGAAACACCATTAAACAGAAGACCAACAATAAGGATGGAGCTGGCTTTGCAACTATGAATCTATTCATACCATATAAAATCAATTACTGTAAGTCCCACAGGGCTGTTTTCTGTCAATCTACCAGGCAGAATGAGTCCTAATGTGTGTCGACTGCTACAGAGAATGCTTTGCCTCTTAAGCCTGGAGCCCTTGACCCCACTCCTCAGTGTGAAGACTCCAGTCTTTATAAATTGCAATTATTTAGAACCAAGTGTGTTTCTGTATTTTAAATCTTTGTATAAACACTCTTCTCATATCCTAAACAACAACAAAAAAGGCTCCCTTCCCTATGTAGCATTCCTACAATTTGTTCATCACTATGCAGATTATAACTTTAAATAAACATGATCCCTAAACTTCTTAATAAAGACGAATTGCCTTCTTTTCTCATTATGGAGACATATTTTGAGACTACACCGAGAGGGCATGCAGTTCTGAGTCAGTGGTTTGTGTGCATCTCACCCTCCCTCGCCTTCTTCCAGAATAACTTGAAGTATTAAGGATGTGATTCGGTCCCATAGTCTCAGAAGATGCCCCTCTTGTGCTCTTGGGTGAGGTCTCAGATGCTCCGGTATGTATTAGAAGATAATGTGGTTGATTTCCAAAGGGAATCGTTGAGCAAAAGGGGATGGATGCATTTGTAGAGCCTTTGCTAGAAATAAGCAAACACCCTCAGAAATTGCTCCGAGGACATTGTTGTTGTTTGCTGGATGAATTTCATTTAGACCCCTTAGCATCTTGTGTCGTAGTAGTTTAACGGGATTAGCATGAAGCTAACAGTGCCTTTCTAACAACTTCAGACTAGAAAGTGCTTTATCCGTGAGATTTTGCAAAGGTTTAAAAAATTTTTTCTCCCAGATTTCAGCAAGATATTTTAAAATGAATGTTTCTTTATAGGCACTAACAGGAGGTTTTGGTACAATATTAACGAAGCGGAACCTAATTCCGGACAATTTTCCATACATGACGTGGCTATTAAGAGTTCCCGGGCAGATGCCATATTAAATGTGATGATCATGCCTCCTCTATTTATTTTTATTTATTTTTTATTCATTGCTGCAAAATCAAGATTTTTCCAATAGATTGCCTGTCACTTTCGAAACAAGAAGTATGATGAACTATAGCACTCTTGCCTTGCTGTGCTCTCTGAAGCTCATTACAGATGATGCACGATTTGAACTTTATAGAAGGTAAAAGAAAATGTATGGGCCCCCTCTTCCTTATCTCCTCTGTTTGCCTCTGACATCATTCTGAGTTACTTGTTGCACAGACTGACAACTGGGTAAGGAAGGATTCCAGTCTGCAGAATGCCAGGCTTTTCCTCTAGAGCAGCCCTCGACTTCGGTTGTCAGTTCTCAGAGCCTGCCGTCTCCACACACTCAGCTCTAAATGCTTCTGCCTTCCATTGCTAAACTAGCCAGATAACCTTATGTGTCTGTACTCACAGAGCTATGACAGGAACAGTTAGTTTTAATTTTCCAATGAGATAGAACTACAATAAAAGCTCCCAGTGGGAAAACTCTGGTTTCATAAAACGAGTTATCATTTATACATGTAAAAAAAAAAAATCTTACCATGCCGTAGAGTTGTGCCTATCTTGGAACCTTATTTTTTTTAAAGAAAAATTTTAAAGTTTGAAATTAATTTACACCAAATAAGTTTCCATTTAGTCTTAACAATGTAAAAATGCAGAGTTGGAGAGAGCGTGTGATCCTTAGACTCTAAATGACAGCAAATGAATGTGTCACCTAAATTTCAGTCTTGTTAATAAAGCTCTCATTTCAGGCACGTGTGACTGATGAGGATTCACAGTAATAGAATACAAAGGCACTCATATTCAAAAAGGAACCAAATTTCGAAAATAGGAAGACCACCACGTTAACATGATTCCTAAAAGCATTTTCTAGGTGACCAGGAAGGAATGTGCAGTTGTCTCAAAGCTACCGTAAGTGGTGTCTGTGCTCTTGTTCCTGTGAGCCATTCACACAGAGGGAAATATTGTACAAGAGAATAGTCTCTGTGCGTGCACGTACACACATGCACGCGTTAAAACTCACGGTGTGTCCATGCATGTGTAGAGTGACGTTTTCTGTATTTCTGTCACAGAGCTGTGATTTCCATTCCTGCCGTACGGCGTCCAATGTCTCCTTTTCTTTTGCTTTAGTTAAATTCAAGGTAAAGATGTTAGCTTAAGAGGTTGTATGCGAGACTGTATGAGAAAGAGTGTTTTCAGATGCTTCCATATCTGTCTCTTGGCTACCTAAGGATTTAACTGATTATCACCACCACCACCACCACCACCACCACCACCATCACCACCACCACCACCACCATCACCACCACCACCACCACCATCATTTGGGATTCTTGTTATTACTTGTTTTTTGTTTGTTTGTTTGTTTTTGGGGGGTTTGGTTGATTTTGTTTTGGGTTTTTGCTTTTGCTTTTTTTTTTTTTTTTTTTTTTTTTTTTTTTGCAAAACGTTGTAAGGCCTTTGACTCGAAGATCAGAATAGCATAAAATAACAGTAATGTTACCCATTCTAAAACAGATCTTAACATCTATTACAAACACATCATATTGCCCATGTAAAATAACTTTTGATGACTTGCTAGATGATGATTACAGGAAGGTTTTCTAAAATTGAAGACGTATAAACAAGCATGAGATTTGAAGAGAAATGTGGCTTACAACATTCTGTTCAGTTTTGACAAGCAAACAAACACCGCTCCACAAGGAAAACGACCACGCTTCACCCCAGAGCAGACCAGAGGCTCTGCAGCTTTTCTTCAGCTGTTCGCCTACATCGTAGGTAGGAGATCGCCACTAGGCGTCTTTCCTTCTGTCTTGGTTCCACTTCCGGGTGCTAAGGGCAACATTGAACCTCACCTTTGACCTTCCTAAAAAGGAAGGGTGAGGACGACACAGCAGGGACATCTTTCCTTTCTAGTCGGGATTACTGAAAAGAAGGCCTGTATATTGATCTTTGTGTGGATTGCAGCGCAGCTGGCGTTTCTATCTTGAATACAGGCATAGTCAACAATGCTGTAGCTAAATCAACCGACCAGAGATACCAGCTGCAGACGGAAGCCAGGATATCTCCAGTCACATTTGTAAACTAGCTGCCCTGAATATACAAAAGCTGGATTACCCCAGAAGTGTGTTAGGCCCAGTGTATCTCACAACACAGAGGAAAAGATGAAAGATCCACCACCTGTGGGAGTCCCCATGGCTTCTTGGGTTTTAAGATGCAATTGTTGAATAAAAGAACAAAGAGACCAAGAGAAAGAATGCCAGACAACTATTTAGAATTAGAAGCCAGCCAAGGGGTCACCAAGGGGGAGATGGCTCCAGATCAAAGCCAAGTTCCTGGAAAGCAGGAACCTGTGTCCATCCAGTCTCTCTCCACTTCACCTATGCACATATTATGTCAACTCTTTACACAGACTAATTTACCTTGCAACTAGATTACAAAATCTCTGACATCAAGAGCATAACTTAATGCTCTTATGCCCAGTGATCCTTTCTAAATAGGATATAAACATGGAGCAGCCTTTACCCCAATCAATCAGTATTGGAGTGTTCCATTACACAGATCTGTCCATCTCTTTGGTTTTGTTGCCCGTGACAGCGGCACATTTCTCAATGCAGATGAAATTCGTGTTTCTCATTGCAGTGGGGTAAAAGGGAGGCACACAACGGGCAAACAAGGGACACTGAGAGATCCATTTGAATGTTTTGGAATCCACATCTCCCAACACAGTACAGCAGTGGGGTAAAAACTTCTTCCCAAGACACAAGCATCAGTCACCATATGTCTTAAAAAAAAAAAAAATCATCACAGAGCAGGACAACCTTCTCCAATGGATGGAAAGGTGCTTTCAGCTGAGCTTAGCATCCTGTTAAAAAAAATAAAAAAAAGATATTTGCAAGTCCACTTCCAAATCCTGGTTTTGTTGAGTTTCTGATAACACCCTTCTTTTAGAAACATTGTAATATATTTGCCTAAAAGTAGACAAAGAAAAAAAAAACTCCCCAAAGCTAAAAATAAATAAATAAATAAATAAATAAATAAAATTCTGTCTCAAGGTATATAACAAGAGAAGTTGGTTACATTTGATCAATTGGAATGATCTGGTAACCGCACCTACTTTTGAAGGCATTATTCTTTAACTTAAATGAGGAAAATTTGTTTCTGAAATAAATACGTAGATTCCTCTGATTTCACCAAATACTGGGAAGGAATTAAATTTCATGCCAATAGCATCATATGGTATTATACCCTCTCTGTTTAAAAAAAAAAAAAAAAGTAAAAAATGATTCCAGTTTGGAAGAAGAACTTGTAAATTTTGTGAAGTTGAATATTGGTTGTGCATCCAGATTCTCACTGGGCACCTGGTACGTTTCCTTCGAGCTTGTCTCCCTTGGTGTATTGATTCAACTGTTTCTTTAAAAAAAAAAATCTGTACTGAAACACAGAAGACACATGCTGCTTAAAAGCTGGTGAAAGGTGATTGTAGTCTTGAAATAAAAAAAAAAGCTGAGTTTCATTTTATACAACAAGCCCCTTCTCAGTCTGATGGAAGCACATTAAGCCGGACAGAGAGACGATCTCCTGTAATTGTCAGCAGATTGGCAATCTGACATATCATTCTGGCAAACTTGAACTTAATTGCTAAAATATGACTTCATAGTGAGTACAAGTGTGCTCTGGCAATGTCAAGTTATCCCAAACCACATGACTTGACTTCTGCCTGAGAATTCAAATTGAAGATTTATCCCAGGTCGAAGCTGCGTCTCGTGCATTCTAGGAGAACTCAATAGACAGGGAATCGGGATATCGTTAAAGCATTGCTGTGCCCCAGGGGTCAATGTCAGATACAATCTAATTTAACATCTTTATTAAGGATCTCGAAGAGGGAGTAAGCCACATATTAATGAAATGTGCAAATGATATTAAGCTGGGAGCTGGTGTAACCACCAGTAAGGACAAAGAAATAATAGAAAAGCGCCAAAAGAGGTTAAAACTCCTCACAGAAAATTATTGCATGAAAATCACCTTCCTGGGATGGATCATTGGGAAGATGAGCACTGGGAGTCTGAAATCTCAAAGTTTGCCGTGTTGTAGCCACCTGGGAACCTAGAGGAAGGAAAAGAGGGCAACCCAGAGTCAGGATCTAATTTAGACACCAACACAAACATCGCACGTTATGTAAATGCATTTAGCCTTTGGAAAAAAAAAAAAAGAGTGAAAATTTACATATGACCCAGCTCAGTATAGCAGCTTAGCCATCCCAATCCAGGTAACTATTAAGAAAAACCTCTCCATGAGCCTGTGGACACACTAATACATACACTGTCTGGAAGTGAAACAAAAGGTAGCTTGTCAGGAAAGAAAGACAGCCGTCTCACCTCAGAACCCTCTTCTCACATGTACCCTAGTTCACAAATGTAAATGGTGTGTTTAATAAGCAAACACAGCGAAGTGATTTCAAGGCCCTGACTGTTTAGCCTTTTCTGGTTTTCAACATCTCTTTCTCTGGGCCCCCCAACCCCCAACGGTGACATCTACTCTGAAAACTGACTTTGCCAAAGCTGTTAGTAAAAAAAGGTACCCAAAGGCAGCTCTAGCAGGCTATAGACACAGGAGATGTGTAGCTGCTTTTGCCTGCTTCAGATCATCCGCTCTCCGTCACTTCTATTCCTGCTCCAAGGACAACTGTGGCCACCTTTGGATACCCTATAGTTTTAAGGAATTTTAAGCTGGCTGTCTTCATGTATTTTAAGGCTTCTGGCTTTGCCCCTTAGGGTTGCTTAGGAACTGCTGACAGGTGAACTAACTACAGGTAGTGTTTGGTACAGAGCCTATGCTTTGAGACTAACCTAAGGACTATACCTTTTCAACAATGACTAGTGACTGCCTAATAAAAAGTAACTTCTATACAGCTGGAGGGGCTGATCAGCTGTTAAGTACACTTGCTGTTCTTGCAGAAGAAACAGTTCCGTTCCCAGCACCCATGTGGCAGCTTACAATTCTGAATAACTCCAATTCCAGGGTTTCCAACACCCTCTTTGGGCTTTTGTGGATACACATACAGACATGTAGGCAAAATACTCATACACGCAAATGAAAAAGAAAAAATTAAAGTAGCTTCCAGTTGCCTATTAATTCTTCTCATGACCCTCTGCCTGTTTTCAGATTCCAAGAGAGAAAAGAAACAAAAAAACAATTCTCTGGTGCCCAGATGTGCCAAGAGACAACACACTGACCTTCTACAGAGTCCACACATTCATAAAAAGAGCTTGAAAATCTGAATTTAGCCTTCTCCAAGGAGAGGAGAAGAAATCCCATTTTTGATCCCTAAGAAAAATCTTTAAGATTTTTTCATAATTGGACTTCCAGTATATTTTCCAAATTAACAAAAAGCAAAAATATCAAATATCATTTTGGAAAGCTTTTTTAAAATTTGGGCATGAACTTGGTCAGGGTGGAGTGAAATGCCTTGTGTTTGATGTTGTGAGTGATCTACATAGAAATTCCATTCTTCATACGAGTTCAGTTAACCAACTATCAGAAACTCCACACAGGGAGACCTTAGTTGGGAACCACCTAAAATATATATATACCTCAAGTGACTATCATATCTTGGAGAATAACTTTGCCTCCATATCAAAAAACATATATGTCATTAATGCCATATAATCTATGTGAGTGTGCAAGACTGGCCAGAAATGAGACAATGACTCAAGAGAGGCTACATCAGACACCCAAAGTAAGGCATCTAATAGGCAGATATGATATGCCAAACACTGCCAGACACACTTGTCAAAAAATAAAGAGGAGTCGCTTGAAATATACTAAAAGGAATGACTAGATACGTAGAGTTGAATTTAAAAAATTAAATAAATGGGCCAAATGCTAAGGATGTTTTTAGCCATCAGCCTTTTCATAGGTTTAATACATCTAACTACCATTTATATAATAGTTCATAGGTGATTCTCAGGAAACAATGAATTAAAACATATTTACAGAAAGATAGAGTTTCTGATAGTTGGTTAACTGAACTCGTATGTAGAATGGAATTCTATGTAGATCACTCACAACATCAAACACAAGGCATTTCAATCCACCCTGGCCAAGTTCATGCCCAAATTTTAAAAAAAAGCTTTCCAAAATGATATTTGATATTTTTGCTTTTTGTTAATATACAATTTGGAAAATATACTGGAAGTCCAATTATGAAAAAAATCTTAAAGATTTTTCTTAGGGATCAAAAATGGGATTTCTTCTCCTCTCCTTGGAGAAGGCTAAATTCAGATTTTCAAACTCTTTTTATGAATGTGCATGATGTTAAAATTATTGGAACCAGCAGGATGGCTTAGATGGCTTAATAGGTAGAGGCACTGGCCATCAAGGCTGATAATCTGATTTAAACCCAGTTTGTATATTATGGAGAAAGAGAACTGACCCCTTCAAATTGTCTTCTGACCTCTGCACACATGCACACATATGTACAATCAACCAATAAATAAAACCAAAAAGACCAAAGATGAAGGCAATAGTACACGTGAAGGTCTTAGAAGCTGTGTGCCAGCCCTTCCGTGTGGAACGAAGAAAGAAGAAAATACAATCCTGGCTTCGAAAAATGTACGGATAGATAAGGGAACACTAACAACTAATAATCTCACATCACAGGGCATATCATATTAATGACACACCAGTATGTCCGCTAATAATAGATTACTTGATTTTTCAGTACTAAGAGGCCTGTTTTAGAAGAGGTAATAGTGTGGGTTCTTTTCTTTTCAAAGAAAAAAAAATATTAACTGTCAGTGAGCATTATACTTTAAAGTCTTTGCTGATTCCCTTCTTGTGGACAGCCACAAAGGTTGTAATTCCTGTCTCTTTAAACTTGGGCATGAATATGTGACCTGCTTTGGCCAATGAAATGTTAGTAGATAAGAAGAGTCAGAGTTTGGGAAAGCTTTTAGTTGCCACCACTTGAATTTTCTTTCTCTGTTTCAGCAAGCAATTGCTGATGTGTATGCTGCAAGGAAGAGAAACCTCATCTCTGTACCCTCAGCAATGCACTCTGCAAGGTCTCTTAGACGTGCCTTGAGCTATGTGTGAGTTAGAGTAAAACATCTCTTGTTAAAGATGCTGCTACCTAGAGAGGTTTCCCACTGCAGCATAACCTGGCCTATCTTAGCTGACACACTTCACCATATGTAAGGACAAGCGCGGTATAGAAAGTGTTGCTCAGAAAACAGCACTTGAAATAAGCTAATGGATAAATGGTCAAGGAGTTTTTCTCACAGATCAAAGGGTACAGAAGGGAGACTGTTCACTGTTAAAATTCCCTGTTGTCCAGCCTGACAAGCTGAGTGTAATCTCTGAGGCTTACATAGTAGAGGGAGAGAACTAACTTTACACAAGTTGTCCTCTGCCTTACACATACACACTCATAAATAAATTGATTGACTGATTGACTGATTGATCGAATGATTGACTGATTGACTGATTGGTTGACTTCTTTAACTGGTCACATATCAGAATTTAAACTTTTTAGACTATTTTGAATTAGTGACTTTCCTAGCTCATTGCCTTCTCTGAATGGCAAAAGTCAAGACGGGTCCAGAACAGCTATGGTTTGAACTCCAACTGTGCCTTCCTCTTTTACTCCACAAATAGCCTAGAGCCCCGACATCCATGTCCATTCACACCTGAAAAACATTTTAGAGCCTCTAACATAGCAAAATGACTTTTCCAATTTTTCCTGACAGACATTTAAAAGATCTTGACAAGGGAAAAAAAAGAAAAAAAAGAAAAAAAGAAATACAAGCGATCAGGGACCCATTCTTAAAATCAACTTCATGGTTATAAGCATGTGTGAAAATAAAAATAAATATGTCTAATCACAGAATGTTTAATCATGGGAAATAAAAAGAAACCCACATTCATTTTCATTGACGATCATTCTCTTGTATCTAATTTGAAGAGATATGGAACAAACAGCATAACAAGGGCTCACTTTCCATTATAATGAGTCATTGATGGAGGCCCCACCACTTTGGACTGATGGATTTCGAAGCAGTAGAATGGCTGTCACTCCTGGCACCATCATTGAAAAGCTGTGTTATAGATCATTTGATTTTAACAAGACAGTTCTATGCTTCTTAAAATGAAGAAACATCGTAGCCATGAAAGAGCATTATTACAGCTGTTTGCTTGACATTCCCCTGTAGAATTTAAAACAACACTGTGGCTCTGAGTCCTAAAACCACTTAGGAGAACAGGACCTGCTGGCATAGGCCTCTAATTCCAGCTCCATATGAGGCAGAGGCAGGAGGATTGCAAGTTCAAAATCTGTCCAGGCTACAGAGTGAACTCAAGGCCAGCCTGCGAAACTTAGTGAGACTCTGTCTCAAAATAGGAAGTAGAAAAGAGAGCTGGGATGAAGCTCATTGGAAGAACACTTGTTTAGCATGTGGAAGACCCTGGGATCTAATCCCTAATAACACACACACACACACACACACACACACACACACACACACACACACACACACACCACAAAGAGTAAATCATACAGAGGAGAATGTCCCAATGACTGGTTAAATTCTGCCAGGGAGCTGTTTTTCTGACTTCTGGACAGGTCCTTCTATATAAAGACTTCTAATAATCAGCCACCAGAAGACAGTATTTACAGAGAATATACTACAGGGTCCAGTGAATATACTACATCAAGGCTACACTTGGTGTCTGAAGCCAAGGATAATCGTGGACTCTATGAACTGTATGTTCTGTGGCAAATGTTATTTTCTGAAGCTGGCAGCTAAGATACTATAGTGAAGGTCTACACATCTGTCAACACATTTCACTCGACTTACCCTTCTAGTAACAATACTTGAAGGAAGCACTGTATGGTTTGGTTTAATGTATGAACATTGCCAAGGCTGCTACTCTGTGTTTAAGTAGTATATTAAATAAACTAAGGATTACTTGAACACAAGTGAGGTAACATCCTGATAGCTGATCTGATGACCAAGGAGGCCTCTAAGTGACTAATGGACTGGTAGATACTCCAGGCAAAGAAACAAGATACAAGTCCTTTGTGGGATACAATAGAGAGGCACAAGATTGCCTCACACTATTCAGAAAGGATGCAGCTTACCATTTGCAAATTGCTTTTGTGTGGGATCCGCCTGACGTTCTCAAGGATGCATTTGGCTCCAGGGAAGTTGCAACTGTAAAACAGCTTGACTTCCAATAAGAGACCACTCCTTGTAAAGGTGACTCCATTCCTTCTTCGTGAGCAACCTCCGATGCTGTTCAGTTACCTCATGCTTAGGTTACTTCTCTACTCGAAAGCTCACTCTGCTCTCACCATGCCAGGTGCATTTCTTGCTCCAGATTTCTCCCGATCTTTCATGCTTCCGTTTGAAACATGTTTCTTCTGCATTTTTTTTCTTTTTTTTTTTTCTTTTCTTTTTTTTTTTTTTTTTTTTTTGCTACTGGTGAGCTGGTAAACTTGTCTTTCAAAAGATGCTCATTCATATGACATCCTTTGTCAACCTGAGTTACTTATCTGGTGGTGTATTTTTTGTTTGTTTCCTTTTTTGACTACATTGGACTCATACTGGCTCTTATCACTGTCCTTTGTGATAGAATAGTCTATGCTATATTGTTGTTTATCTACTAACTCGAGTACTCAGACTCCATCTCTGCAGTGACTGAGAATGCATGTTACTTAATTTCCCAAAATATTCTTCCTGCTCACTAGTTCCAGAGTCTGGCTTATAATTGTGAACAAATATTTGGCCAATGAATGACTCAATGGAGGCACGGACAGGGCCTGAACCTCACTGTTGATTTTCCCAGTGACCTGCTGGGTCACTTTAGCCATGACACTTGGCTTCTGTGTTCTGGATTTCTGATATGGGAACAGGGGATACTAATCGCTAAAGGGATGCTGTGAGGATTAATGAAATAGTTTTTTTATCAAGCAGTCTGAGCTCCCTGGAAGGAAGGCGCTGGGGAAGAACAATGTGTGAGGGTGATTGTTGTGGAACACCTTTCAACTGAGAATCTCAAAGCCCTTCACCAAACACTAACTCGGTAATCTTCTCAACACGCCTGAGGAAGCACTCGACTATCACCAGTTCAGCAAAAGGAAAACCACAGACAGTAAAAAGGTTAAACAAGTAGCCCATGATGCCCTCCGTTCCTTCCAGCACACCCAGCTAGAAGCCCTTTGAACCTGGAGACACTTGCAACTTCCCTGACACTGCCTCACAGAGGAAGCCATTGAACGGCTCCAGCTAGCTGGCAAAGAGCCAGCTGGAAGGAGGGCCTACATGAATACCTTCCACAGAAGAAGGGGTGGGATGGCTCAGCAAGGGGATGACCACAATCCTCCCCCCACTGTAACAGTAAGTCGAAAATGTAAGCAAGCCTTGCCACCCATCGCTCACCTTCCTCCCAAGGCTTTGGCTCAAATCGGGCTTAGATCTTTTCAGGGTTTCCTTTGAACTTGACACCTCACTGCACCAACTCTGTTACTAGCCAGAAAAATGTCTCATCACCTTTGAATACAAAGGTAGCGGTTTCGCAACCAAAGAAGTAATCCTAAAATACCACATTCAGGGAGTTTTCCCTCCCTAATACCACTTTTCCTGCTGAATCCCGTGAATGCTAACCAAGACAGGTGGTGCTAATCTGCCCTCTAAGAGGGAAAGAAGAATGTCAGCTATTCTGCATAGACTTGGGGGCGGGGCTATGTTTGGCTCAAGCCATTTCTATTTATACCTAACCAGAAAGGCAACATTTGTACATTTTTTCACAAGTGTTAAGGTTATGATTTTTATCAGTTGTGGCCAAGAGGAAGGCCCTAATGATGGGAAAAATTTGCAACAAACACATACAACATGTATAAAATAGCAAGGTTCTGTCCAGATCTCACAAGGAAGCAGCAAGAGTCGCTCTAGCTCCTTCCTTCTCCAAGGGCCACGTCAGAACAAACGTTCCAGTCCATCTTGGTTTTAAGCTTCACAGAGCAGCGTGTGTTCACTGAGATCAGTGTCCTGATGCTGGAACTCTGGCCTTAAGTGGTCTGGTCCACAACTTCCTGCATCTGTGACCTTTTGTCCACTTTGTCATTCATGAGCCCTTTGCTCCGAGGTTAGTCACTCAGGTAAAGCTCTTAAGCACCTGGCCAACTTTTCCAGAGCACAGCCTCAACACTTTTCTAACTTCCTCATACCTCAGAGGCCACCTGGAATTAGGGGAAAGAGTGTGATTTCACACCAAACCTATGTGACAGTTGACCCTAACACCTGCCACCTTTTGTTCCACAGCTCTAGAAAAGTTCCCAGAGTCCACTAAAACCTCCTCCTGAGGCCTGTAAAGTAAGAATTACAAAAGTACAGTAAAACTGTTTGAAAGGTCGTGCCTCCATACTGTAGTGTTCAGCAAAGATTGGGGTCCATGACCCTCTGAGAAGAAGAGGGAAGGGACACTTACTCTTCAAGTATGAGTAAAGACTTAACTGTGCGTGAGATTGTGTGTGTGCCTGTGATTGTGTATGTGTGTGTTTGTATATCTGTACATAAGAAAACCTTAGGTGTTGTCCCTGAAGTTCTGATCACTAAGGCTTCTTGATGCAGGGTCTCTCACTGACCTGAAACTTGCAAAGTAGGGCTGGTTGGCCAGGCAACAAGCTCCAGGGATCCCCTTGTTGCTGCTTCCCAGAGATTACAAGTGTACCACAAGGCCTCACTATTTTACATGGGTGCTGGCACTGAATTCAGATCCACAGGCTGTGAGTACAGTATTTTCAAAGAAGCTCTCCCTTTAGCCCCAGACCATAGCTTCTAAAGCCATTGCTGGCTGTATCGCCCACCAGATCCAGTACACATTAAAGAGTCAAATATGTGCCTCATTAAGTAGTTAAAATGTGCCTCTTTCGTTCTAGATCTAGCCTCTCTTTCTCTCAGGGATTTATTTTACTTGTGAACTCGTGCTTTCCAGTGCATTTCACCCAGTGACCCAGGCCTGTGAACCAGTAAGTACTGTACAATCACTTACTGAATATATGGGTCTTTATGGGGCCACCTCTGTTCTCAACACAGAAATTAGAATAACCCCAGGTGTATCAGACCAAATCTATCCCTGGTGAGTTTGCCTACTGATAATAACCATCACTTTGGCACTAATCTTTATATAAGACCGTGGGGGGCAGGCAATATAGTATACTCCTGCCCCGCCCCCTCCCGGCAGTGGAGAGGTTAATCGTATGGTGAACAAGAAGCAGATCTGGGCTGGGCTCTCAGGACAAGTTCACCAACTTCCCACATGGAGTTACCTCCACCCCACACATTACAAACCATCTCCAACAAGGGAATATTCATAGGTGTTTCTGCCTTTTTTTTTTTTTTTTTTTGCATATTTCCAAGGAGGAGGAAAGAAACCACCCTCCTTGCCTGGACAGAGGAACCCCATGGCATAAAAAAACCACTTTGAATTTTCAAATCAGTATCTTAAACACTAAATTTTACTCACTAGAACGAACATGTCACAGTAGAGAAGTCTCCACCAGCCCAGATCTGCAAACTCAAAATGTCACTGAAAATTAAGCCGTTGCTCACCGAGGTGACTCTTATGTTAAGCTATGCCTGAACATGACCGCTGGAATTTCGTACCCGACTGTAGGGAGATAAAAAATGTAAATGAGTTTTGCCTGGAGGATGGTAGACTGCAGAGTTTTCTGGGGAGTGTGATAGGAAGTCGAACCAGCTACAGTTCATCCCAAGGAAATTAACCTTGTAGTAAGGGCCAATCTTGTCATTAATACACACATCCAGACACACACACACACACACACATACACATACCACAAAGAAGAAGAAGAAGAAGAAGAAGAGGAGGAGGAGGAGGAGGAGGAGGAGGAGGAGGAGGAGGAGGAGAAAGAAAGCTCCCAGATGGTCCCATGACTCAGCTCTTTCCAAAGAGCACAGCTGTGCCTTTACGTAAAGGGGGAAAAAAGCCCTCTGGCCTCTGGAACATTCCCCTTTCACCAAATGTAACTGGATAAATGAGCATGTTTTTAATATCCTTTTAAGAATAACAAATTGCATTTAAAAGTTTGAGAAAAGGAACAATTATTTGATCATCCAGAGCCTTTTGCATTTTAACTCCTTATTGGCCTTTGAAATTCTGACCAGAACTTAAGAAAACTTTAATCCTCTACATCCCCTGTCCTCCTTTTCAGAAAGGAGGATCCAAATCCAAGGGTCTTCGAGAGGAGAGAGGATGGCCAGCAAGAAATGGAAGCTCAGCCACCCATATCTACATGTTAATCAAAGTTTGGAATGAAAGCATTAGGGGCTGGTAAAGGGTCTTAGTCGGTGGTAAAGTGCTTGCTTAGCATGCACAGTGGGTTTGATCCTCGCTACCACAAAAAAGCAGACATGCTGGTATATACTGGTGATCTGGCACCAGGAATGTAAAGCCAGAAGAAAAGAAAGTTCAGTGTCACCTATGGTAAGTTTGGAGGTAGCCTGTGTAGACTGCTACCACAGCCTTCCATCATGGCTGACTATGCTCTCCAAGACTGGAATTACACCAAGAAGCTACAGACATCACTCACCTCCATCAAATAAGGCAAAGGGGGGAGGGGAGGAGAGGGAGAGACAGAGAGACAGAGGTAGATTGTGCAAGATGAATTCTATATTAACAGAAGACATGGAAAAGACAGACAGTGACGTCATATGGGTGAGGCCCTCAGCACACATTGATTGTGTGCGAAACACAGCCTAGAGATGCTGAACTTTGGATCTGAGACCATCAGGTGTATGGTGATCACTTGTCTGTCTATATTCCCTTCAGAAATACACAAAGGCAGAGAATGCATTGTTGAGGCCTAAGCTGGAGTCCCTGTTCAGGCACCAAAAATGTTGTGACCCTCTCCACTCCACGCGGCCACTGTATCCCAGCCCAAGCTGCTGCTCTGGTCAGCAGGTCAGGGTTCAGCAAGAGAGAGAGTGTGAGGAAAGCCTCGAAGAATGGAGACCAGACAGAGTGTGTTTCAATCCTGTTTATTCTTCAGTCTCTCTTCCTAGTCCAAGTCCCAAGTCTAGCTGTACTCTCTAAAGAGTCTCCCTAAAGAGTATATCTCTCTGCCGTCTGCCTCTGCCTTTTATATGTCTCACTTCTAAGCCATGCCTCTAAGTTACACCCTTAATCATGCCCTTAGGTCTTGTCTCTAAATCTGATCTCTAGGTCACACTCTTAAGTCCCACACCTTTAATCTCACACACCTTTAATCTCACACACCCAAGGAAAGTCCTGGGTATCCAAAGCAAGATGTTATCAGAGTGTGCTCAGCTGTTGTAGGCTATTGTAATACAAGTCTCATGTCAGGGTATATGGCTCAAGATGGCTGCAAAGCTGATAGCCGCTTTCTGCTAAAAGTCGGCTCCCAACAATGCATCATCTTACTCTTCCAATCTTCATCTGCCATACATAGCATAGTTGGCAGGAGACATTGAGTATTTTTATTATCATTTTTTAAATCCTCTGTGTGTGTCCGTGCACGCACACCCACATGCTACCCCTGGAGTGTAAAAATCAGAGGACATATTTTTAAAAGTCCAGTGTAGTGATCCAGTGCTTGGATGCCCTATGCAAGGACAAAGCCGAGAACTGGCATGTCCTTTTCTCCATCACTCCTTCATGATCAGGGTCCCTGAACCTTTCTAGTTCTTCATAAGGTGTGCAGTAGATTGTTGGGAGCCATAGTCATCTGACTAAGGTGGAGTACAGGATCTCACTGCTGTTGTCTCACTGTAGTTTGGCATTGCTGATCCAGCATCCTTGCTTCCTTCCACCCATCCTACCATCCAGCAACCTCTATTAGAAGAAAGCACATGAGACTTTCAGGTAGAGGCAATACATATTTGCATGATGCTTTTTTAATGAGATCCAATTCTTAGGCTAGAAAATAGCCCTAAGAGTAGTAACTAACTAGACCTCTTGGTTTTGGGGAATCGGGACTCCAATGTGTCTGACAGTTTGCTGAGTTGTGCCCAAACAGTATTCATGGTTCCTTTGTCCTGGCATTGAGAAGACTGTCTCTGTTCCCAAACTATCCTCCTGATTCCTTCTCACACTTCTTCCTGGAACAGAAGTATTTCTGCCTATGACATTCTGAGAACATCTATGGGAGAGATCACCTTTAATGTCCAAGTAGGGTTAAGCTTTAAATATGTAGAATGAATTTGGTGGTTCTACCCTCATATAATACATTTTCATAAAAATCGTTAGCCACAATTATCGGTTCTAGGAGAGATTACCATGCATGCATGGCGACTGTCATTGCCTTATACATGGCATAGGTGCACAGAGAGTTAATTGGCTTGTGCAATTGGGAATGAAGACTTATACCTACCCATTCCTCACCCTCTTTCTTAGATGTTTCTACTGGGAAGAGTGGTGTTCTGGTTCTTTGCCAGAATATTTCCAAATAGTGCATGATAGTTGATGGAGAGAAAATAGGTTTAAGGAAAGTTGTCAGTATAGGACTCAGAGGCTGGAGAATCGCTTGATACTCCGAGATTGGATGCAGGGTACAGTTTTATGCTGGACCAAAACTCAGAACATTGGTTACCAACTTAGTCCCTCAGAAGCTGAGTAAATGGAAACTTCAGAATTCCAACTAGGGAATGCCCTATAGCCATCTACTGCCCATCTCAGATCTCCCAGCATAAATAGCACACAAGCCTCTTCATTTCCTTAAGCTTAGTGCTCATAAAACAAGAATGATGAAGGCAGCAATGATGCCTACATAACACTCTGTAGATGCCGAAGTGTTTTACAGATGTGAGATCATTTGTCTTAGACACAGAAATGGCATAAGTCTTCTCATTTTCCTTGGAGACTTTAGAAATGACACACCACAGGTATGTAAAATATCATCTTACCAAAGTCTTCTGGGCCCAACAGTCCATTCCCACAGAAGCCGGCTTCAGACTTGTTTTTTGGTATCATATCAAAGGACAAAGACTTTGCATAACAGACAGGCACAAGGAACACAGAAAAAAAAGAGAGACAGTAATGAAATTGGATAGGTAGGGAGATGGGTAGTGTCTGGGAGGTCTTGAGGAAGGGGAACGATCAAAATATATTGTATGAAAAAATTAATAACAATAAAAAATTAAACAAGATCTGTGAAGGCAAAAAGCATCCAAAATCTGTAGAAAGTATCTGAGATCTTGATCTCAAGTTAGGGTCAGAACGATCTGCAGGGCTTGTTAGCAATCCTTGAGCTTCATCGATAGCTTTCTGAACTACAATCTGCCGGAGTGGGAATTCAAACTCCAAATTCCAGCCAAACAACCAAAACAAACTTGAAATGCACCAAAAATATCTGAAAGAGACACCCTGCTCTCAACAGAGACACCCTACTCTCTGCAGAGACACCTCATCCTTAGGAGAGACATCCAGGCTTCAGCAAAGAATACAACCCTCATTGGCAGAACCCTGTCCTCAGCCCAAACATCCTATCATCTAGCTGTTCATCTTGTTCATCTGAAGTATGAAATTTGCATGGCATATTCCACAAATTGTCATCATCTGATGCTCTTACCATTTTTTTAAATCCACGTCTTGAAAGGACATGTTCGTTTGAAGTCAATAAAGTAATTCCTTATTTTTTATATTCTAATTATAACTAAATACTTCTGTGCCAAACCAAGTGATCTCTATACATTATTATACTGTCTTATTAGATAAAATTGAAATGTAAAATATTTGTGAATATGGATGCCCTTAGCATCCAATGGGTACTTAGAGTTTAAGAGATGCCAATATAATGTGTGCATGTCTAAGCACAGTTCTTTATGATGTATTAAGAGACCACCAACTTAGACACACACACACACACACATATATATGTATATGTATGTGTATGTGTATGTGTATATATATACACATATATGTATATATGCATATGTATGTATGTATGTATGTATGAAATTATAGTGTGTGTGTGATGGAATGGTGTTCAGTCCATGCTAGAGGTTGCTGGTTTGTGCAGGAAAGCTTTTTATTTGTGACAACATAGACTAACATTGTAGATATTGTGCTAAGAGAAATAAGCCAGCCACAGAAAGACAAATACTAAGTGTCCTCAATGTGCAGAACCTCCAAAAGTTGGGCTCATAGAAAAAAAGAATGGAAAATTCAGTTTACTAGGAGCTGCTGGGTGAGAAAATGGGGAGATGTCGGCCTGACGGTCAAAAGGTTTATTTGTTTTTATATATATATATATATATATATATATATATATATATATATATATATCATACTTTTTATGTATATTATGCAATTTAAATAATAAACAGAATGATTTAACACAGGAGTAAAAATTTCAGATTACTAAATCCTCTACTTCCTGATTTTTAAAATAATGTTTTTTAAGTGGCTCAATGTGACAAACACAGATAGTGATGAGTCATACTTAATTGATAATGGGTTGACTCTAAGATGATTTCCAAAAAAACAGCACACAGCCTGGGACCGTAGGTAAGAATATTGCATCATCTCTTTGGGCATTGCTAAGAGTATCAATCAGAAGTGTCCTCACTACATATCAAACGGGGAACTATTTGAACTGATAGATAGGTTAATTAGTTTGATGGCAGTAATCATTTTACCACATATATGTATATAAAGACATCATGTTCTGGGCCTAGACAGACAGCTCAGTGTTAAGAGGGCTTGTTGCTCTTGTAGGGGACCAGAGATCAGTTCCCAACCATTTGTAAATCCAGTTCTGGGGAATCTGATGTCCTCTTCTATGCTCCATGCAGTCATGCATATTGTACACATGGACACCACACACACACACACACACACACACACACACACACACACACACACACACTAAATCCTAAAACACCATCTTTTTATATCTTAAACATATACAATTTTTGAAAATCAATTTTCCTTCAGTGTACCTAGGTCAAAAAATAGAGATGAATAGAAAGAAACATTATGTATCTTCTAACTGTGAATGAAAAAAAAAAAGAAAAAAGAAAGAGAAGATACTTGGCCAGGAAAAAAATAAAAGAGAAAAACCTATCCTTAGCAAGCTCAAAGATGCTAAACACCTATTAGAGCCATATCACCCAAACCTCTAACTGCCCAAAAGTTCCTGTGGCACAGTCTCCTTTAGGCTCATGAAAAATGGCTTCAGTCTGTCACTTCCAGACAGTTCCAAACTTGGAACCTGGCATAGTCTGCTGTTTTCTCCCATTCTTCCTGAAGATGAAGCTCCCAAAACTTGGCTTTGGAAAGTGGCACCAATAATAAGGCAGGATTCAAAGAAAGCTTGGGACCTCTACACCCATGTCTAAGAGCCACGGTCAGGGAATTCCTTCCTTCACTGGCACACTAACCATCAACTGGGTTTACAGTCAGGAAGGAAGGAAGGTGAGTTGTTGCCTTGGCCTGCTAGTTAACAGGAGGTATGACCTTGCTCGATGAAATGTTTTGAAGGCATGGGGCTCCGTCCAGGATGCTAGAATGCTACAGCCAGATTCTAGGTGAAAGAAAACTGCTACTCACAAATTTGACCAACGTCTGACTTGCAAGAGAGTATTTCTTGACGTACTTCGCGCCAGGCCCTGCTGTGTTCTTTATAAACACTGTTATTAGAAATTCTTGCCATCCTCTGGTAGATCAGACTCTAGCTTGCCAACATTAGAGACCATGGAACTAGGCCTCTGATGTGTGGCAAGCACACTTGTGTTTATGGAGCCAGGAAGAGGAGAATCCGGCACTGAGACCTACCCTCCATTGTGTGCTTTAGTTCTTTGATCGACATAACTGCTCATCCACTGGGACCTTTCTGTGGCATCTTCTTTTTTATTCTTTTTTTTTTTCCCATTATTTTTCTATCATGTTTTTTAAACACCCTTTCGTGTGCTACCCCGTCCTGCATTGTCTCTCATTCTTAGTCCTTAAGGTTGTTTTTAATTTACTCAGCCCACTAATACATATTTTAAAGAACTTTTTTTTCATCTCTAAACTATACTTATAAAAATCCAGATGAGGGGAGTTAGGTTAGGCTTAGAGGGTGAAATACTTTCTGTGCAAGGTAAAGGACCTGAGTTTGGATCGATGTTAACATCTAGTCATGGTGGCATGGGTTTGAACTCTGAGTGCTGGCTGGTGGGTGTGGGGTGGAGGTGAGGTTAATGGGTGACAGGCAGATCCAGGGAGTTCACCAGCAGTAATTCTAACCAGAACAGTAAAGCTCCAGGTTTGGTACAGGACCAGTCTCCCCAAAATAAGGTGAGGAAATGCTAGAAGAAGACAACCAATGATAATCTCTGAACTGAATGGGTAAGCACACCTGTGTACACACACACACACACACACACACACACACACACACACATACACAGATCAGGTCTAACTAGTAAATCACTGTTTTGCAAGCTGTGTGTCAAGGCTCCCCTTCAGCGATACTAATTTCATGGTTTGCAACTAGCATTTATTTATTTATTTTACAGTGAAATATAATGCAATGAAATAAAAAAGTAACAGCCTACACTTTCAATAGTAAAGTAAGCATTGCTTTAGAGACTTTTGTCTCAGCTGTACATATGAATTTGCATTACAATATGAAACATATTTCTCATTGTGGGTCCCAACCAATACAGTTTGGAAACTACTTCCTTGAAATAACAGCCCTTGAGAGTAGAGACTATCTCTTCCCCTCCCCCCCCCCCCTTTTTCTTTTCTTTTCCTTTTATTGGCCTGGCAAAACTGGGGATGGAGCCCAAGGCCTTGCCTGTGCTAGGCAAACAAATACTCTTATTCTGTGTTGGCGCTACATCCCAGCTCTCAATTGAAGACATTGCTACAGCCCTGTAAAATGAGTAAGCTTGCACCTCTAATTCTGAGAGGAAGTCCATTGCCCATTGCTTGTTGATTCTGAATACCAACCTTGAGAATCGAAAATAATGTTCTGGCATTCTTAATGTGATTGTCTATTCCTCCATTTATCAATGCATTATCGGACAGTAGGCTGCCTAGATAGAGTAATTCAGTGACTTTTTGTAAAGGGAAAAAAAATCGTTCATTAGTAATGCACTCATTTATTCCCTTCCAAAACACTTTTCATCATGTGGACATGGTCTCGGCACCTTGAATGTTAATTATCCACTTCAATGGTACTGGATATTCCTGTGGGGAAAATGTAGTTGATGGGTAAGTCTAGGGGAAAAATTTCAGAAACATACCTTTTCAGTAAGATGTATGCAAGGTCAGTCTTGGAAGGTCATGTGAGATAGAAGGTCCCATTGAAATTCCAGACTTGGGATCCTAGTTCATTTTAGCAGAGCTATGTAAGCTTAAACTTCTCCTTGGTTAAATGCTTTGTGGAATTGACTCTCTGAGTCATGCCAATTAATCTGGTGACCCAAACCAAGAATGTGATATAAAATATAGAAGGGCACTCATCTTTTGTTCTGTAGATCCAAGGTATTCTATTACTACACTCGTGCAGATGTCTGGTAGAAAGCAGTGTGGAAGTAAGAATTCTCTGGCTTGAATTGTGAGGAGTGAAGTAATGATGGAAGCGACAGTTTAAAGAGAAAGTCAGGCCAGCTATTGGATCATCACTGCAGCTCAGTGCTAAGACAGAATGTTAACGCTTAGATAGGAAACACAAAGTCATACCTCTTCTCCTCAATAAGACAACTCCTTGTGCTAAATGGATTAAAACTGACTCTTGGTTTTGCTTGTTCTTAGCCATAACTTGGTTAGGAACAGAATACAGTCAAACAGCGTGAACAAGGAAACAGTCCAATGGCAAAGAATTAGTCACCTGGAATTACTTGCCTCCTATAGGGACCAGGTATGTTTGAGTGGGCTACAACCTAATGTTTACTTTTGCTTTGAATGTGCTGTATGTGCGTGTATGAAATTTCTATGAAACTGACCCTGGAAATACCCATGGATTTCAAAATGCTCACTTGAATCTGTGATTGGAAAGAGAAATCTGTTTTCTTGTGTTTTATGAGCTCAATGCCCACTACCTTGAACATGACTACATGCTGATAGTCATGACTGTCAGCATCACCAAATTTGGAATGTTGGGTGTGACCAGACTGGTGACAGGAAGGACCAGGAAAATGCAAGGATTTGACTGCAAATCATCTGGGATTAAATATTTTAAACAATCTGCTCCATCGAGAAATGTTAAGGTTGTGAATAGATCCTAATTTCTAAAAGTCCTTAAAATGTCATAGTTCATGCCGCTTCCACCTACTCTGTCACAGATTGATTTGGGAGAAGAGCAGAGGTGGAAACCAGGGCGAGGATAAGGGATTCTCCTTCCTCTCTTCCCACAGGCTTTACCTCAGGTATTTTGTCTCCTTCATGATGACGTTGGCAAAACCTCTTCTGCCTACTCAACTGACTCTGTATCCCAGGGACATGAAAAGCATCTCATCCTTTGAATCATTTCTAAAACATTGTGTGTGTGGTATGTGTGTATTACATATCACATGTATGTATATAAATGTGTGCATACAATACTTACGTAGAGCTCTACACACAAGAAGATCTCTATAATGCTAACTTTATCATTACAATAAATTGGACTTTAAGAAAACTTTCTTCCCTTTATTAAGGTCCTACTGACATGAGGACTTTCTCCCTCAGAGTATAAACAGTGTCAACATTTGAAAAAAAACCATTTCACTTATTCACATATATCACATCCTTTGGTTCTTTGATTGATTCTGTGATCACAATACACATGAGCGCCCCCGAATCAGCCTCTAATTCTCACCAAAGCTATTCCCATAGAGTTATTACCACACCAGATAAACTAACCCTGACCATCCACATGCACAGGCCTTGCAGATACACTCTGGCCTCAGGTAAGATGCACAACAGGACCATACCTGTTTGGGTAATTTACTTATAAAAAAAATTTAAAGTATTTAATGCTTCAATATCCAATCAAAGCAATCAAATGACTTCTGACCCTGGCTTATCAAATGACAATGTTGTGTTGTAGTGGCCCCATCTCTGACCATGTCAGGAAGGTCATATTTTACAGTTCATTATGACAGTTTAAGATTCAGGGGCTGCTCTGTGTCTATGCAAGGAGATGCAGGGCAACTACCCTGGTTGATGGGGTTAGGCATAAGATGAAAAACAATGGAGATAAGTCCTTATCTAATTAAAGATCATAGCTTTTATTTTTAACTGTCTTTAAGTTAAGAAGAAGGAGCAAAACAGAGAAAAGCATTTCCTTGTACATTTCCCTTCATGGCAATAGTGTTGGGCAGTGATTGCTTTAAATGTCTGAAGTGCTAGTGAGGTGCCAACTATATGACCTAAACTCTGTGTCCCTTGAGAAGGCAGTTTCTACTTGTTCTTAAAACAGCAAACTGTGAGGGTTTTTTGTTTGCTTGTTGTTTGTTTTGTGACCCATAGTGTTTTAAGAGGGAAGGTTTTTATTTTGTTTCAGAAACAAAAGGCAAGCTTAAGTATGTTGTTAGACTAGTTTTGTGGAGAAAGGGTGTGTGTGTGTGTGTGTGTGTGTGTGTGTGTGTGTGTGTGCCAGCCCGCGCGCACACTCGTGCATGTGTTATCCACCAGCTCCCCGCTTGCTTTATCTAAATTGCAGGCAATAGCAACACAATATCCTCATGTAATTGCTTTCTGTCTGGAGTCAGTGAGTCTGCTCTTAACGTAGTATTGGGAGAAGACAAGTTCTCTGGTCACAAGAGGTTTCAAATGTTCTGGTTGCAGAAGAAGGATATCTGTAGACCTTTTAATGCACCACTTCTACTATAATTCTAAAATCTTCATTTAATTCTGATTTTTGTTTTATTTTCACTACCATGAGAGTGATTGCAAAAGCAAATTAATTTTTTACCCTCTTTTTTTCTGTTTTCCAATTGGATAACTTCCATTTTCCTTGAGACAATGCAATATTTTTGTGCAAATGGGGTGACAATACTCTTAGGGGAATACATGGGAAATTACACCTCAGAGAAGATAGATTTGAAAATACTTAGAAATGATCTTCACTATTTAAACACGTGTGTACGTTTATGATCAAACATGTATAGTGTGTGTACCATGCATAAAGCTATTCCTATCCAGTCAGCCTGTCAGCACAGAGCAAACATATTAACTTCACTTTTTCCAGAGCCAAAACCTTTCTAGCTGACATGGAATTGGAGAAAAGAGTCCCCACCCTTAAAAGTCCCCAGCCACTCAGCATCTCTCACTGACCTTAGTGTTTGTGAATCTATATCAAGCAAACATCCCATCATTAAACAAGCCTAGAGACTGAGAGTTGGGTTGGGATGTTGCCACCATGACTCCCACCCCTGTCTTGATCACCTGTGCCAAATATGGCAACTGTCTCTAGAGCCTGTGACATGAATAACCCATGGGAAAATGCTTCTTTTATGCAAAAGCTTTTTGTTAGAGTTGGTTTTCTTTTCTTTTCTTTTTTTAGGTCAATAACAGCAACTATAGAATGGCTATCCATTGTTGATTTTTATTTACAGAGAAAGAAAAGTAAATCAGATGTGGTTGTGTGAAAGAGGAGAATTACCAGTTCAAGCTTGGCATGGGCTATGTAACAAATCTATGAAAAGAGAGAATGAGGGGGGAAGGGAAAAAGAAAGAGGAGAAGGAACAGGAGGGAGGATAACGAACATTAGATTTGAATATGATGATGAGAAATAACAAAAGCAGGGAGTTGGGGTGATAGTGAGGTCACAGAACTCTTGTTGGGATCCACACCTATCCACCCTTACATACCTCTTCTCTTAGAGCAAATGCTAGTTCTCAGAATAGCTCTGATTTCCTCCTGTTCTAATTCTTTCCCACCTCTTACAAAACTATCTTATGAGGGAGGGAAATCTTTTTCTTTTTTTTTTTTTTTTTTTAACAATAGGCATTCATAGATAACAGTTTCAAACAGAAGTCCAGTCAGAAACTTGGTTGAGAAAATGACAAATTCTGTGAATAATCCAATGACATCCACACTTGAGTTGTGGAAATGGGGAAGTCTCCTTACATTAATAAAGCTACCCTAGGCTGAGAGGTCAGGGGAGAGACAGACAGAAAGAGAAAGACACACAGAGAAAGACAGAGAAAGAGAGAAAGAGAAAGAGAGACAGAGAGAGACAAAGAGAGACAGAAACAGAGACAGAGACACAGAATGACCTTTCCTTCCTCTTGTGATAATATTTGAAGCAAAACATCTCTAAATTTGAATATATACCTGATCACATAAATTCTTTGTCTGAAGCTCCATTCCAATGATATGTCCGTTGGGATCTCTGTCTTTAGGATATATGAATTACACATCTATAGTACAATGGTCCCACTCTTATAGTAGGATTTTTTTCATGACAGAGAAAAAGTCATCCATGTCTTCAAATACTCACAGCTACATTTTTAAGGTGACAGTATTCTGGCTTTAAAAAACAGGTTTATCAAGGAAAGTATATGTCACTATTTCCAGGAAAACATGAACAAATAAATATCTACCTACCCCAAATAAAAAAAATCCAATGATAGAACAACAAGGATACTACCAGAAGCCTAACTTGATAAATCATTGAATTTTATTGATGTTACTTATGGGAGTATGGGTGAAGTGCTACCTACAGAAGTAAAACAGGCTCAAAGATTGCTACTTCACCCAAAATCCACCCTAGCATGGATCACAGCTCAGTACATGACTTATTGACAGCTTAGTTGATTGGAAAGTAGTAGCTCTTCTAGACAGCTCAGCTGGTCTAGAAGTCCAGCAGAACTTACTGCTTATACATGCCTGGTCATTGAGGGACCTTGGAAATCTGTCAGTTTCAGGGACTTCCTGGAGGTTTTGTGTGTGTGTGTGCGCGTGTGCGTGTGCGTGTGCGTGTGCGTGTGCGTGTGTGTTGTTTCTTTCCTGAATCTTGACTTCACCTCCATTTAGAATATCTTGAGTCTTAATAAGCCTTCTTCCATGAAGGAATGTTTTATCTTAGAAGAAATTGCTGGACAACAGCCCTAAGACAGAAGGAAAGAAGCAGCATTTTCAAAACTGGCATTGGTAGTTTGAACTGTGTTACCATGTGCCTGACACTGTTCTAAGCAGTTTGCATAAATGAAGACCTTTAGCCCTTTCAAGGTCCTGAAAAGTAGGCATTGGTATTATTAATGTGTCAGTAAGTAGTTAAGCTACTTTCCTGGCTTCCCTGGTAGTATAAGCTGAAGCTAGACTAAAACTCAGTATCCTTGCTCTAAAGTCTACATTGGGACCACATCATGACAGTCTAAAAGAAAGTGGGATCATCCAAGAGAAACACAGAAGAAGAGATCTACTTTATTTGCTGATCATCTTGAACCTCGATTGGTGTTTTGAGATGTGCAGAAGGCCCTTGGCAATTGGGCAATTTATCAGATGATGAGCACTGACTGCTCTTCCAGAGCATGTAGGTTTGATCTCCAGCACCCACATGGTGGCTAACAAACATCTGTAACTCCATTTCCAGAGGGATCCAACACCATCCTGCTTGCCTCTGCTGGCACTGTAAAAACATTATGCACAAACATGCATTCAGGAAAAATACCCATACACATAAAAATAAGTAAATCTTAAGGATTGGAAAGATGGCTCGGTGGCTAAGAACACTGACTGCTCTTCCAGAGGTTCCAAGTTCAATTCCCAGCAATCATAAAGAGGCCCACAACCATCTATAATGAATCCAATGCCCTCTTTTGGCATGCAGGCATACAGACAGAGTACTCATATACATAAGATATAGAAATAAATAAATACTTAAGAAAAATATGGATTCTCATGACCATATGAGAATGAAAGCCTACCAGGCCAGCTACAAGCCAATATGAACTTGAGATCCAGAGTGCAAGGTACTTCTGTTCAAACGGATTCCCTCCCCCCCCCCCCCCCCCCCCCCCAAAATGGTTTTCTCTAGCCATTATTTTTAGTTTTTGACCAAACACCAGCATCTTTGTGGACAAGCATCCTGTCAGAAAAGGACAGGATCCATGACCAGCTCTCACTATTCCCATCATAATAAAGATGTCAAGGAATTGTAAAGTGATCAAAACTTCAGCTCTAACAACATATGCATTTTAAAAAACACTGAGAAGACTCAGCAGGTTATATTTAAATATTTAATCATATGCATATGAATTCATATCAATAAGAATTAAGGGATAAAAGGCCATATATTTGAGAGGGAGCAGGTGTGGAAACATGGGAGGGCCTGGATGAAGAATAAAAAGGGGGAAGTGATGTAACTATATTATAATTAAACACTTGAAAAAAAATTTAAATGTCAGCAGTAGAGGGAAGTCTGACCTTTGGCCTAGAAACTGACATACTGAAAAGTGTCTTCTCTATTGCCAAGAGTTATTCATTGCAGTTTTTTTTTTTAATGCAAAACAATGAAAGGAAATGTCTCACTGGCACTCTGAAAGTTCAGTCTAATGACAAAGAACAAAACATTTGATGTTGCCATCCCTGTACTTCTTGTATGCCAACATACAGGTACTGCTGCAAACACCATTTGGGAGGGCTTCCTGTAATTAAGGGGAGCTCCATACAGATGCCTTCTTCAAAAAAAACAATTACCATTACAAATTTTCCCTTCTTGTAACATACGCCCTCTCTGTGCTCTAAAGTGCCTAGTTTCAATCTAACACTTCCATAAGAAGCCAGGGGTGGTAGTACACATCGCCAGCCCTCAGTCCTAATGTTTGGGGAGAGAGACAAGTAAAACTCTGGAAGCTCACTGACCAGCTAACCTAACTAAATTGAGGAGCTCTGAGGTTCCGTGAGATAACTCATGTCAAAAAAAAAAAAAAAAAAAAATAGATGGAGAGTGATTTGAGGAGAATGCCTGAGGTCAACTTCTGACCTCCACATGAAGGCATCCTTATATCTTCATGCACAGGTGCACACACACCTGCATGCACACCACACACAGTCACATACATACACACCAAAAGCAATGTGTAGTGCTCACTGCAGGGTTAGAAGCAGAATATATAGTGACAAGATCTAAAATGACATCATATCTTTAACATGGTACAAAGCTGTTCAGATTTCCATTTCCTGTCAAGGGCCAGCTAACTGGTTAAATTTTACACTTCCCTTATAAAGCATTACCAAAAAGACTTAAGGCCAAATCTTTCCTAAATAGAGTACTTCCTAGTTTGAGTTCTAGGTCAAATTACCCCTTTCCAAACAAAGTAAATGCAGTTTAAAATCTTTAGGAAAGTTCAAAAAGTTTAAGACAATTTCAAAAATCCATGTACTCACCTACTCAAATGTAAAGAATCTTTCTTCAAGATGCAAGTTGGTTGATTGTAAAATCAAGCCAATGGAGAACCGGGCAAATGAGAGGAACCATGTGTGCTCAAGCCAAACAAAACAGTCTTCCACAAGTCCTCCAGCCAAATCAAAGGCAATCCTATAAAACCTGAGAGCGTGAGGAGACTTCTAAAGGGGTGTTACTATTTCAGATTTCTTGTTTCCTCTGTATTAAAATCTGGGAACTTTGTTTGATTTCCTTATTAAAACTTGGATGTAAAAAAAAAATTTTTAGGAAAGGCCATATTTCTTCTGCTAGGTAACTATACTCCATGTGTGTATGGGAGTATACAAGAACTCTTTGGATAGTTTTAGAATGTAAATATCTTCTCAATGACTCTTGCTCATGTCAGAAATTATCTGTGGCTTGTTTTCTCCTATCCCCACCACCCCACCATTACCACCAGCACCACCGCCACAGCCACTGCCAAGCTAACTCTATAAAGCATAGTTATTTTTAAAAGCTAGGCTACGAGATACAGCAGAGAGAACTGATTTCAAGAGTTCTCAAGTGGAAGCCATCATAGAAATACTTTTGTTAGGGTTTGGGCAACATACATTGTTCCTGTCAGGAACTTAATTCAGCTAAGTGATGTTTAAGTTGCAGCAAAACTCTGATTCAGCGTGGGACAAGACCACACTTAGGATGGTAAAGCAGAGAAATGGATAGTTCTGAATGTCTAACGGTGTCATTAAAACAGAAAAACAAACAACAAACTATCTCAGAGCTATCACCTACCCTCCTGGCTGTCATATCATACAACAATATCTTGATCATTTAAGAGAAATTAGCCTTCCCAGTGGCTGTCAGACACATCGTGATCAACATTCCCTACCCAGTTGCCCATGTCTCTGTCATACGTGGTTTCATTTCCAATTGGTTTCTCTTCCTCATTTGAATATACAGAGACAGCTCCCACCGGTGTAGTGTTTGGGACACTGCAGATTGAATAAATGCATTTTCTCCACACTTCTCCTAATTTAGTCTGAGGAAAATCGTATTCTAAGTTATGTGTGACATTGTCTAATATTGAACAAGTATATCAATCACAAGGATATCCCTACATGTAGACAGATGCAAAACATCAGTTATAGCTCAATTCCTGTTGGACTTTAGCAGAAGTACATGAAGTGAGAGATTCGGGATTCACTTTCATCTTGATGTCTGTTCTTACCATTTTCCGCAACATACTATTAGTTCTGATGCCATACTGTGGATTTGATAGGAGAAATTATGAATTCTGTTAACGCAGGCTGTCCTGCTGAGATCTAGAAGAGCAGAACATCTCATAAATTACAGAAGAGTAAGCTATCAATCTGAAACTTTCCCCACTGGGCTGTATGGTCTAGAAGAATGAACAGAATCATCATTCTTTTATGTGCATAGAAGGATTATCATGGGTAGAACATGAATTCGTAATAATTACACTATCAACTCTCTAAGGTAGATTTGGTTTGTTTGTTTGTTTGTTTTGTTTATTTTGTTTCATTTGTCTATCTTCTGTTGAACTCCTGTGTCCTAGCAAACATGATTTCTGACAGATGATAGATTGAGTTAGATGTTCTTTGACTGTAAAAATATTTGAATTTCCTGTCAGATTCAAACACTCAATATTCTGTTTGTTAAAGGAGGAAGACAGAAGCCATGCATGTATAAGCTGCTCATCTTCCCTGTGCTACCAGTTGGGACATACACATTGTCTACTGTAGCAGTTCTCAACCTGTGGGTTGTATCTCCTTTGGGTGTAGAACGACCCTTTCATAGGGGTCACCTAAGACCATTGGAAAACACAGATTTACATTATTATTCCATAACTGTATATAATTACAGTTATAAAATATCAATGAAAACAGTCTTATTGTTGGGGGTCACCACAACATAAGGAACTATGTTAGAGGGTCACAGCATTAGGGAGGTTGAAAACCAGTGATCTACAGTATCTCTGAAGCAGTACTATGCCAGGGGTTTAAGCAATTTGTTCAAGAGTCTACCTTTAAACCACTCAAATTTTCCCTGGGGTTGAGAGTAGACCACCCAGATCTCATGGAACAAAACATCTGGCTCTGGTTGCTGTGGTGGAAATAAAGAGGAGACTACTCAAACACAGAATGACTAAAGCTTACAGAGTCATGTTTGTCTTCAGTGCTGGTTGCATAAACTGCAGAACCCAGGAAGATGGAAATGAAGAGCCCCTGGTTTCATAATCTTGAGTATCAGAGAGTTGAACCATGTATAAGGCCCTTTAAGAAGGTGGCCCTAATCATCTGCTGTAATATTTAATGTCATAAGATCTTGTGAAGGTTGGCTTATCAAGTTTGAAAAAAATCAATCTCCTCTCTCTCTCTCTCTCTCTCTCTCTCTCTCTCTCTCTCTCTCTCTCTCTCTCTCTCTAAAGTCCCAATGTCTTCTGAATTTCTATTTCCCCATTCTTCAAATGCTAAATACCCACATCTCATATATCTCATATACTATAGCTATTATTGTTTCTACCTGTTACTATAACAACCCAGCATTTCTTTCCCAAAACCTAATCACACACATTGGCACACATACCATTTTAATAAATAAATTTGTTTCACACTAAAGTAACTCCAGCCAAACAACCATGTTAAACACCACGTGTAAAAAGCTCTTTGATAGGGTTAGGAAGATGGCTGAATCAGTGAAACATTTGACTTACCAGCATAAGGACTCAGCTCAATCATCCAGAACCTATACTTCAAAAGTCAGCCAGGCCTATTGCTGTATTCTTCTAAAACTGATGCTGAGAAGGAAGAGACAGGCAGCTTCTTGGAACAGCCTAATCTACTGGGAATGTGGCCATGTCAGGTAGAGTCCCCTGGCTCAAAAAGCAAAGTGAATAGTATTCCTGAGTAATAACATCTGAGGTTACCCTTTGGTCTTCACACACATGGACAGTACCCCAATATCACATGCACTTGAACATGACCTTCAGTTGAGATGACCACCCCTCCCCTCAATCCTCCACAGACAGGACCATCTCACAAGACGTGTCCTGTTTCATTGGAGATCATCTCTTGGTTCTTTTTCTTCTGCATTGTTACAGAGAACACTGGTTCTTTGGTTTATTCTGCTGGTGGTCTGTCTTTTGTTTTGTTTTTGTTTGTTTCCTTTTATTATTGTTATTTTGTTTTTCGTCTTCAAGAAAGGGTTTCTTGTGTAACCCTGGCTGTCCTGAAACTCACTCAGTAGATGAATCTGGCCTTGAACAAAGAGATCTACTTGTCTCTGCCTCCCAAGGGCTGGGATTAAAGTTGGAACCATCATTACCTAGCTATTGGTCTATATTTAGCAACCCAAGGATTCATTATCATTGATGTCTTGACTAAACTGCTGCCATTGACTTTAACACCACAGAGGTCATTGGCCTGGCTGAAGACTGTTTTAATTGCCCCTTATCCAACCATCCACCAAAATGTCTCTTATTAGAAGGAAATAACAAAAAGACTGGCTATTCTACTGATATCAAACTTCGTACTCACCACAACAACACAACATCCTCTCCTGAGCCCCTACCTTCACTTCCTGAGTCTCCAGCCCGACCCATACTTCATGGGCCCTTTCCTAACAAGGCAGAATGGTCCAAAGACAGCTTGGATTTTAAATGCAAAAATTTTTACCACACTGCACAGCCCACAAGTAAAATAAGCTCCTTTATCTATTTCATAAAACACATTCCATTTTAGCTTATTTTAATCTCAATTTTCTTTTGTTTCTATAGAAACAAAGAAATCAAATCCTAGCATTTAGTGTTCACACATGTGAGTTTCAATTTATAAGATGGTCTTTCTCTATTGTTTTAATGTCTAGCAAATTCAAAAGTGCTGTTGAAGCTCAGTTATTTATCATAAAATCCATAATAAAAAAAATAACTCCAGCCCCCCCAAGAAAAGTAACAATAAAGAAAATTGAACTATGTTTTATAATGTTCCTGCTACTACTAAATGCTGCGGACTGACAGAGCAGTGGGAGATGACATTTTGCCTCAGCAACCTGGTTTTATACATTGTATTTTTTTTAATGCTAGCTCCTTTATAAAATAATTATTTTGATGTACCTGATTCCTTACTTTTCAAAGCCTCTTCAAATGAAATGGAAATTACTATTGCATTAATCTCAAAGGAAATGTTCTTTAGTCAAAAGTCCAGGAAAATGTTTTGAGATAAATTGTTGTAGCTGGGCACAAAAACCTTTCTTATAAAGGAAACGTTTAGAATACATAGGCAAGGATCAGTAGCAAGCACTTCCAGGACATTTTGCAAGCCTGATCCCATTTGGTCTTGCAGAACAAACCTATAACAGAGTTAATAATGACCCCTCTGTCTGACCCGGAAATGATAACTCTGAAGGGTTGGCCACTTGATCAAAGATTAAGCGACAGATGTAGGATCCAAATGTGACTTTCTGCTTGTAAACAGCATGCTTTAAAACTTGCCATCCCCACCACACCAGAACAGAGGCTCCTACACTTGAGGTTCACTTTTCTTCATTTTGTGGCAAGTGGTTTCTCGAAAGTTTCAGCCTCGTGTCAGCAGCAACAACCACAAACCCCAGAAACTTGTTAGGAAAGCCAGCTCTTGGACAGCTTTCCAGGAGCTTTGTGGCGGGAACACTTAAAAGCAGTGTTCACAAACTCTTAGGTGGCTTCGACACAGGCTGTCACTCCGTAAAGAGCACAAGAGATGCCATGGCTCTTGGGGGAGGGTAGAGTCTAAACTCAATAAAGACACAAGTAACCATGCAGCAAATGAAATCCTGGTGAATGCAATGGAAGAGATGAAGAAATTATGTAGAGGAAATAAGGGTGAGATTAATTCAGGATGAACATTTTAGGAACTCGAAGCAAAACAGCAGGGGGAAGGGCAAGGAGAGGAATGTCATAAAGATGACAGGTGAGGAGTTGCCCAAGTGCTGGATTATAAGAGATGAAGAGGCAGGCATGAGAGGCATCGGTTTGAAGATTTGAGCTGGGAACTGGGGAGGCCTGGTCACTATGTTCAGTTTGCAATTACCAAAGCTTTAAGGGAGCTTTGGGGAGGAAACATAGGCAGCAGTGTAGAGGAGAGTTGGTGAGAAATAGCCAACCCAGGAACAAGACTTGACCTTGATGTGTGCAAAGTCAGAACTGCCCATGGACACAAAGACCGATGAGTAGTTCCTTGGTCTTCTATTACATGTTCTTGCTTTGTTTGCCTTTCAAGACTTCCCTTTCTAACCCGATTGTGAGACTCCTGTTTCTAGATGCAGGCATTTAGAAACTGTGGAGCATTCTAAAGATAACGGAAACCAGTGTCAAAGCGTTGCTAGCATTTGAAGACTGTTTTCTTGTCTACATCACGGCCACAGTGGGGACTATTTCCCTGCAATCAGAACTTGTTTAAAGACACAAATTCTGATGCCTGCAAACTGCTGTAGCCCTGGATACTCTGTGTTTTATTTAATGGCTCTGGTGGCAGTTTTTTTTAAAAAAAAATCTTTCCTACATTGTTTTATTTATGAGACAGGGTCTTCCTGTAAACGTGAGCTGGTCTCAAACTCATTGTAATCCTCCTGTTCCTTTACCTGGCCCTGAGTATTAGTGTGCAGGGATGCAACATCCTAGAAGATACATAATCTAACATTTTTAATCAGCTCCACAAGTGAAAGTTTTTGTTGTTGCTTTGTCATTTGTTTTTCAAATTTCAGAGTTTCTCTGTGTAACAGCCCTGGCTATCCTGGAACTTACTCTATAGACCAGGCTGGCCTTGAACCCACAGAGATCTACCTGCCTCTGCCTTCCACAAGCTGGGTAGTAGTAGTGAACACCTTTAATCCCAGCTGGGATTTAATTAAACTTGCTGGGATTAAAAGTGTGTACCACTACCACCAGGCTCACAAGTAGATTCTTTCAAATGTGCTTTAGGGGCCATATTGAAAAATATATCCTAATCTAATGTTGTGATAGTAGCCAGAAAGAATATTGTACTAATTTATGCTAGAGTATGAATATATTGATCTTTGCATCACCTCAGAAGCATCAGGCATTATTTATTGTAACACATGCTTTTTATAACAATGCGTTATGGTTGGCCTGACACACCTTACTGCCTCCTCAGCATAGGCTGACCGCGCCACGTGCGACATTTGCAGAATATACGTTACTCTTCCAAACCGGTATGTTCTGATCTAGCTGCCTGTCTATGAGCACCAATACATGCTGTCAGTGGGTGTCAATAAAGATCCCTGACCTATGAGAAGCTGCCGAGTGATGGGTCTCAGAGACCAAAGGAAAAGCCCACGAGAGCCCACAGACAACAAATAAATCTGCTTTCTAGATCTATAGCAAACTCATCTCTTAATTCATTCATATTAGTAATATGCAAGGTGATAAATTTGAAATAACATACATAAAGGGCTCCATTGATTATGAACAGAACATTGGGTGCCGACAAGCTTTTCTTAATGCATGAGAGGTTACGAATGATCGCTTTTGATGTTAATTGGAAGAATTCTCTGTAGGGTACATGCGCTCCTGACAAATGAGTTCTCAGTTAATTTCAGGGCATGGTGATTGCACGGTACACTCTTTAAGGCCAGTTTTTCTCTCATTTATCAGTCCCGTGACCCCAAATGTTATATTTTAACTTGTTTCGCTTACGATTGCTTTCTTTTAAAGAATTAGATTCAATGGAGGTTAAGGATATAATTACTTTGTTTTTCACTCAGAATAGTTGCGAAACAGGAGGTCTATCATCTAAATGTTAGCACAGTAGACTCCTACTCACACACAGCTCTACTGACAATCTCTCGTCTCCAGCAAAGTCTTCTCAGCATTCTCTGGTGAATTTCCGGGCTTTCTCTCTGACTCTACAATTCCCTTATCCATCTCTAGTGTGTAGTCTATTATGTTATACTGAGAGATACTTAAGCCATATTGGGCTGCTCAACTCAACCAGTAAGTCCCTGAAGACAAAGGTCATGGTTATTTATTTATGTTGAATAGCTGCACAATGACTATTCATATTTCTAGGGTACACTGTGCTAACTGGATGTGTGTTTGCTGTGTGTAATGATCAGACTTAAGACAAAGGTCATAGTCATTCATCCATAGCGTGTAGCATGGTGTCCATCATCAGCGCTTTTAACCTGAATAAGTGACTTAATGAACAGGGCAAATAGTAGCAGCAGACCAAGGAACAGTTGTGCCTTTAAGGAAGAGGCCATATTTTTGTTGATGAGGATGATGATGATGACAATGATGACGAAGATGGTGATGAGGATGATGGTGATTGTGGTGGTGGTAGTGATGACAACATTAGTAGGAAATTCCTCAACTCTTATTACCATATTCAATAGGAATTCACTTTAGTTTCTAATTTACTTACATTTACTTACTTTGCATGCCTGCATTCATGTGTGTGGGCCCATGCATCCTGGGTGAACATTAGAGGCCTACTAGCCGGAGTTAATTCTCCTCTTCCATCCCATGGGCTCCGGGGATTGACCTCAGGTCACCACCAGACTTGGTGAAAGATACTTTTACTTGCTTGAAAATATTGCTGGTCTTAGTAGGAATTTATCTCAAGTAAACATGGAAAAGAAAGAAGATGATTTCTGTGGATATTGTTAGTTATGCACCAGATGTCTCTGTGTATCACAAATTTTCTCTTGGTCACTAGAATGGTTATATATTAGAGCAGCATCATGCTCCAATTCCTTTAACTGTATATCTCTGTCTCCTTAGATCAGGACAGTTGTGCAACACTGCACTGGCTTCCTCTACATATGCAAAGGTTTCTGGGTGGAGCTTTTTGGAAAGTTTCCCTAGAAAAAGTTGTGGATTCAATTGGCATTTGCCAACTGATCGTCTCCCTTCTTGCTTGATACCAGAAAGCTTCCAGCAACTAACACAGGGGCATAAAAGAAGGAGCATCACGAAGGTACTGCAGACCCTCCCATCAGTCTGTCTAGCTGGGAGTGTGGCCAACATGCCTAGGTAAAATTGATTGAGCTTACAATTAAACCCAGAAAGGCGCTAGAGCTCAGACAAGATCACTGGATTAAGATAAGGCCAAAGTATAGAGATTGTACCATCAGGAAAAATTTATACCATATACAAACAAAATGGCTTCAACAAAGAGGACAGGGCAGTGGCCTGTAGAGACAGCTCTGAACTTTGACTCTTTGCTGAGCCTGAGGAAATCCAGGTGGAGATAGATAAGAGTTTAGGGGAGAAATTATGGTGGCCCAGGCCTTCGGGTGGAGGAGATAAGTAAAATAACAAGAATGGATGGGTTTGCTTAAAGATAAAGTATCAAACAAAGAATGGTTGATAGAGGGAAGAGTCCTGAGAGAGGAATTTCTGGCAAGAGAAAGGGTTCTTCAAGCTGGGAGGGAAGCAGTTAGGCAGAAAGCCAGTGAGGTTTCCAAGGTTAATGTGTAATGGCAAGGGTAAAGATAACACAGAAGGTATCTCTGGGTGGGTGTTGGGGCGGGGATGAGGACTCATTGGTATCCAGAGACAATAGCACCAGGAACTCAAATCTATGAGAATATTCTTTCACAAACTTTGAATGGGAAGGGAGGAAGACAGAACCCCTACATAACCACTACGACAGAGAGGTCAGGAGCTAAATCGTTCCTATTGGGCAGAGAGTCGTTTATTTTGTTTTCTTTGTTTGTTTTGTTTTGGTTTTTTTTTTTTTTTTTAAAAAAAACTTTTTGGGAGGAAGGATATGACATCTGAGCATTCTACCAAATCCAACGACTATTAAGTTTTCTTATACTTAATGTGTATGGAACTATAAAGTAAGATATAAGCCAAGTTTTGAGTCAACTGGCATTTTGCCAGTGACTGTGTATCTTTAAGACAGCAGCATCCAATCTCTAATATAAGAATAAATATCAGAAGCAGTGTGCTGCTACTTTGGATATAAGAGGGCATGAGTTTAGTGTATTAATCCCACAGTGATTTTATTTTGGCCTTTGCAAATATTTACACCTTCCCACCTTCCTCTCTACTGGTAAAAAACTAGATGTTAGCACTTGCCAAGGCCAGCAGGACTTCCTACATGGCCTTAGCATAGCAAGGATTTCCTACCTCCCCTCCTTACATTTACACCTCAGCCCTCCTGGGATCTTTACTTTGAGCTAAATGCATATTCTGGATCTGGCCAAATTAGCTTGGCAGTGCTCCCATGTTAACCCAGAAGATTCTGAAGGTCATGTATTACTAAGTCTGTAGAAGAACAGTTCTGAGGGCTCTCAGAGATTGCTTCTATTTTGACTATAAAATATGCAACCTCATTATTACCGTCATCTTATAACGTATTAATAGCCCGTGATGTTTTTTAGCACTGACTATAGGTCAAACATTTTACAAGCTGGTCTTCGTTTGCTTCTTCTGATAACTCTATCTCTCTCATTATCACAGACAATGAAATGACAGGTAGAGGAGTCTTCATGACACATACAACATCAGAGCTAGAAAGGGAAGCAGAGAGAGCAGTCGAGAGGTGTTTGAAGGTAACAACCAAACTCCTACCAATTGTAATTCACTAGTTTCCATAGTATCTTGGAAACTAAACTTTTTTTAAAAAAACTGATTTATTTTTATTTATATAAGTTTGTGTACTTGCTTAACTACATGTGCACCATGTGTAGATAATACCCATGGATACCAGAGGAGGGTTTTTAGATCCCTTGGAAATGGAGTTACAGGTAGTGGTGAGCTCCCTGATACGGGGATTAGAAACTAAACGCAGGTCATCTATAAGAAAAATAAGTGATCTTAACTGCTAGATCATCTCTCTGGACACAGGAAATATAAATTTAATTTAAAAAAAAATACTGCACTCTTTATAAGGATCCAGTTTGAGTATAATTATTTTTCACTTCTCCTGGCTCATCCATATAGGAGATTGAGCCTTAGAAACATGTCCTAGTCATCCAACTAGGAATAGACTGAGCAGGTTAGGATTCTAGAGGAGATATGCCACAGTGAATTTAAAGTTAGCCTTTCAAATGCTTCACATTGCAGGGTAAAGCATGTTTTCTGACTTCCGCACCCCTCCAGGTCACCTGGGCTACTCACCCAACTCTATGCATCTATGCAGATACATCCTCTTCTGCTCAAACTAGACTTTAGCTATTGTGACTGGATACCTATATTTTGACTATTTTGGTTGATTGTTTTCTTTGCTTCTAACTATCTGTTTTTAAGAAATTGTTCTCCAAATATTTCTAAATCCTCATAGCTGTCACTGGAGATGGATCCAGGAGAACATTTAAAGCCAGGTTTGGGTGGGTCATTTTTAGAATCAAAAAATAGAGCCAGTTTTGCTTCCCTAGTCTAAGGCTCTGAAATGCTCAGTTACTTTCCTTCCCTCTGGTTTGCAGCCAGGAAAGAGGCATAAGGGCTCAAATATCAAATGAAAGGGTGTTCTCACAAAGTTTCTAGCCAGGCCCACAGCAGAAATATGGGAAAGCTCACCAGCAAAGCTGTGCTGAGATTTTTCAGACCAAACCTGCAAAAGCAATCTCTCTCTCTCTCTCTCTCTCTCTCTCTCTCTCTCTCTCTCTCTCTCTCTCTCTCTCTCTCGTGTGTGTTTGCAAATTTGAAGCAAGTTCTTGCTTGAACTCCATCTAAACTAACTCCTGACTTCTCCTGCACCCATCCAGTGTCACCTGGGTTACTCAAGTCTATGCATCTATGCAGGTATATCCTCTTCTGCTCAAATAAGACTGAATAGATGATTTTCTTACAAACATGCCTCAACGAGAAATGAAGTTTTCCTTCCTCATGACGATTTGCTAGAAGGCAATATCCCTTTTATTCTACAATGACACTCCCAAATCTACATAAGTATGTTCTGATTCCCCCCACCCCCAAACGCTCTTAAACTGTTGACTTCATGATGATAAAATTTCCAACACCCTTTTTGTTTATTTAATTTTTACTAAATATATGTAAATTTCTGTGTATTTATTTTCACCTAGTGCATTAAGTTAGCTCTAAGGATAACTTACTGTTCTAATTTTTATCCACCAGTTTCAAGGAAAGCTATAAACTCTCAAAAATGTAATTGCCTTTCCTTTACCAACTATGAACCTATGAATTCCTACAGTTTAGTTATTAATTTCATCTACATTTATAGCTTAATTCCTTCCTAGACTGCTCATGGTCTACTGTCACACAATCAGCCAGTTAAAACAGAAACTGCGCTCATTAAATAGAATTATCTGCAATACAAGAGTCCATTGAAATTAGCGGTTCAGAAGGGAGCACATTTTCAAGAAGATCAGAAAGCCAGGCTCTTGAACCAAAACAAGTAGTAAAAACCCCAAGGAAGGTTTTAGAATGATGGACCATTTAGTTAGGAATAATCAAGAGAAGTGTTTCCTAAAGTGTGTGATAGTGACTAGCAATTGATAATCACACCCCAAAGACAAATAATGCAGTAACTTTAGGAAACACTGAGTTCAACAGCTCAGCCAGTTTATTCTCTTTTAATCCTGTCAGGGACCTCTGGTTCTAATAATTGCATTAAGATCCAGGAAGGGAACATAACGCGGGTAGCCCATGTGGCTACTGGTCCTTAGAATATCCTTTAGGGAGCCCTAGCCTAGAACAGCCAAACCTCACTGGAATGAAAAAAACAAATGACCCTCATCTAAGAATTGCACCATTGCCAAGAGTTTGCCATTGTACTTAATCTTTACAGCACCCTACATGCTCGGTAGAAAATGCTGCTCTCATTTTACAAGTGAGGGCACTGGAGTACGATGACTTTCCAGTAGTTATTTACCTTGGCTGCTTGCAAACAATAAGGATGGATCTTTGACCCTTTGAACCCAAACCCCAGGAGACTGGATACAGACAGGTGAGATGTGTGAATGTGCAAGCTTGATAGACGATTTTGTTGTAAGTTATGTTTGCAACCAAATGGAATGAGTGACTTATCCCTGCCCATGACCATGTGTGAATACCTGCCAAGTGTGTATCCTTGCTGGGTGTGTGCCCAGTGTCCTCAGAAGCCAGAAGGGGGTTCAGTGCACTAGAACTGGAGTTGCAGACAGGTGTGAACCATTAGTGTACATTCTGGGAACTGAATTCAAGTTCTTCACAAGAGTAGCAAGTGCTCTTAACCACTGAGTGGGCTGTCTCTCCAGCATGCATGCAAGAGCTAAGACTGAATCCTATCTCACTACAGAGTTCATGGGCTTTCTCTCATTACCCATCACCTTAGAACAATTGCTCTGCTTCTGGGTGTTTCCAGTAGGAAGAGCTGGGAAAGGGTCAGAAGGTGCAGCCCATTGTTCGGTACCATGATTCAAGGTAGTTCAATAACCGCTAATACCCAGGTCGATGACACAAATCTCTATCAATAAAAGTTAGTCTATCAACTTGCATGTTGAGTTCCTACAAAATCACCTAGCAATATATATGTCTTATAAGCAAACTTTGAATGCTTTCCTTCTTGTTGTCAAATAGACGCCTTGCTGCTTTCTCCGTAGAACTCTGACCTGTGAATGTTTGGTGACTTTTCCATCAAAAATCTGAATTACACTATGTTCTCAGAGATAAAAATAAACCATTTTCTTTGGCCTTTCTAAAAATCCATGAAAACTTCCTTTCTCCCCACACGGCAGTGAGCTCTCCAGACCCATCTGCCTGCTCTTTCATTCTGACTGTGAATGTTCCGGTTCAGTTCCCATTTCTGCAATAAAACTACTAGTTAAAAAAAAAAAGGTAGGTAATTATTAACCCTTTCACTTCTTCTCTCTCTGGTGACAGATAGCAATTGGACATGTTCCCAATCTGAACACTGAATCTGTCCAATTAAAGTGCTTCAAGCTTGAATTGATGATGGCAGAAATAGGGGGAAGATGTTTTCTCAGGCAATTATTCCATCCTATAGACACGTCTACATTCTCCATGAATCACTGTGGGACTTCACATTGCTTTGTGAATACCATGACTCTTGTAGGTCTTAACCAATAGAATGTCCCTTTCTTGGGCCACTGAACAAGGGACAAAGGCATGGCTCACTTCTGCCTTGAACTTTGGAACAGAGCAAATGAATGCTTGAAACTTGGGGAAATGGGTCCTTTTGCTTCAAAGTGGCCCAAGAAAATAACTTGGCAAAAAGAATGTAGAATTCGGAGAGAAACCAGCTTACCCCATTGTACACACAGGTCAAATGCCTAGGTAGGGGTGGACTGTGCATATTTGGTAAAGTTCATAATGTTCACCAGGTTGGGCCTAATGGCTTTTTGAAAGCCATTAAGGGGCACTAAGTCAATATATTTCAGGGGGTATGTGAGCTAATTTGAAAACGCATTGTTTTACTTATAATACATTCTTTCACCCCAGAACCCGCTAGTCCAGAAGTGTTTAGATTGGGCAGTTTACTCAGAAAAAAAAAGCTTTGTAGATTTGTGTTACACCTAAGGAAACCTCTGTGGAAGAGATGCTATCCTTTCCAAAGACATCTTTCAATGTTGGGAGAGTAAATGCTTTCAGCCCACTCCCTGCCCCCTACATGTGACAAGAGCTAAGGCATTTTTAAGACTTAAAAAACAAAACACAAAACAAAACAAAACAAAAAACTTTTACAGCATCCATTAACAAATGCCCCAAAACCTAGGAAAAGGAAAACTTACATAAGGTGTGGAGAACTAAGAGAACTATGCACATGCTTTTTTGGGGAGGCAATGTTGGACATGGGAATAAGATTTTTCTATCTGTGAGAACACACTACTACTGCCATATATATTCAATACTCATGATATGATAGCTCATAAACAAAATTATTAAATTTAAATTAGATATTATTTGGTGAACTTCTTAAGAAATGGAAAATCTAGAGACCTAGGATTACAAAGCCCCGAGCCCAGAGCTACCACACTGAATCATCTTTCTGTTACTGTGACAAAACAACCAACCAACAAATGCAAGATCATCAAGGCATAAAGAGGAAAGTTTTATTTGGGGTTCATAATCTCAGAAGTTTTAGCCCATGATGACCTGTGTTGTTGCCTTTGGGAAGAAAATACCATGGTGGGAGTGTGGACTAGGGTGAAGTTCCCCACCTACTACCCCAGGGAGGCTGAGAAAATAGACAAGAAGGGGTGTTGTGGGAGATATTAAAAATGGTGGCATTCAATCTGGCTTTTTCTTAATCAGATGCCATCTTCCCAACTAGCCTAGGTCCGTGGCCACGAGCTGCGGCTGGAACACTAGTGTGTTCTAGCTTCTGCCACAGCTCAGGTGGCTGGAGACACCAGCCCTGCCACCCACGAGACGCCAGCATGGGAGATGACTCTTCCAATCTTCCATGCTGTCTCCACAAGGCTGGGCTGTGCCCAGACCATCCCACCATCCACCTAGGCCTGGTAGGAAATGATACTCTAATGCTTAAATATTAATCAAAGGCTTTATATATTTGGTAATGCTCAATGACAATATGCTCGCATAATTATAGATGTTTCCCAATTACCTAACCTAGATAGAAGTTGTTACCCAGGACTGCTCCAGGTACATGTGAGGTCATCCACGGTGCCTCCTACATCTCCCCTTCTCCCTCCTCTCCTCCTCTTCCTCTCTTTTCTCCTCCTCTTCCTCTCCTTACTCCTCCCACCTTAGCTCTTCCAAACTTGTGAGAAAAATATCCCACTACAAAGGGGTTGAGATTCCAGCAACTCTTTCAGAGCACAACTGCAGTTACCTAAGCTCCTTCCACTAAGCCCCACCTTCTAAAATTCCACTATCTCACAAAAGTCATGAGCCAGGACACATGGACTGTGGGGAACATTGAACACTAAACATTATGGCAGATAAGACAGTAAGACACAGAGTAAAAGGTAAGCTATGTTGTACCATCTCCAAGATCTGTCCATGGCACGCCTTCTCTGAAGCCTTAAGACTCATCATCATGGCCCAGTCCTTAAGGAGCTCACAATTCAGTAATATACAACTTTTCTGTATCACTCCTCTACTGTGGGAAATCAAGGCCTAAACATCACCTGTGTCTATGTATTTCCTACCTTGAGTGGTAGCTCTGTCTAAAGTATTCATGGTCACACAGTTGGGCAACTATCCCTTATTCTTATGCTTTCCAAATACTGCCAACTCCTAGAGTCTTCTACTTCTCTGCATCCCGCCAACCCAGGTCTAGCCCTTGAAGCTCAATCCTGAGCTCCCAACATCAACAGTCAACAGCAGTCTACTAATGGACTTTACCACCCAACTGCGATTCTCCAAGCAGATTTGTTAGAGAGGCTTTTCAGCATCTACCCAGAACCATTCTTGTTCTCATGTCAAAGGCTTAAGTAACATGTCCTGAAGAAGAAAATTTTCATGTTCTGGTCCCAGCTTGCCTTCAGTAATATTACTCTTCTCAGTATTCGCAGCTAGTTTTGGGTATTCATGTGTACACTACACATGCATACACACACACACACACACACACACACACACACACACACACACACACACACACTGTTAGGGATCATCTACCTACGCATATGATCTCTTTGCCCCTCTTCCTAAAATGTCACCTTACCCCAGTCTCTCCCATTTAGCCTACATTGATCATTTCTTCCCATACCCTAAGGGTCAACATGGATACCACTACTACACCCTCACCCCCTCTTTTGGAAATTGTTCCCTTTCATTCTATTGCACTCTAACCAATGAGCTTCTTACTCAGGTCTCTAGGGAGGGATGGCACCTGAGCATGGGATCACCATCATGCACTCTGGCTCTTTGTAGTTCAAAATCACACCTAATTTAAATTTGTCTTCTAAATAACCACCATGGACCATGCATTTACTAGGTGTTTATGGTTTACCAAATGGGGAAATGCAGCATTTCAGAGCACGGGTGCTTCTCTTTTGGAAATGAACCATTGGGTGGATTCTCATTTTCACTTAAGTCTAAGAATTTCAACTTTATTTCTTGTTTAGTCTCTGTAAGCACATGATGGTGATTTGTACTTGATTGGCACATACATATCAAAAGGCTTTGAGCTTCTTAAGTGGGACTCTTTGATAATCCTGTAATGGCTCCTAGTTGTGAGTAAGTTGTGTGTTCCTAATTTGAAAAGCACCCAGGAAGGAGGATGGTGGTGAAGGAAAGACACTGTCACAGCTGAAGTACCTCCTACTCAGAAGGAACTGTGACCTCTGTTTCACACACTGATCAAATTACTTGCCTAAGGTCGCAGGGTTATAGGTATGTAGCTGCCATCAGGGCTAGAGCTTAGCCTTATGCAATAGAGTCTCCGTCCTTCCCATAGCACCAAACTGCCTCACACAAGAATGTCAATCATATTACACTTAGAGAGGAAGCATCTAGCCATGCATCCGTGAAGAATATTAAAACGTCTCATATGTGTGCGCATTTCCCAGCTCCACTCATGAAGTACTATAATGAAGTGAATTTCATTTTTACAAATGGCTTGTGCTTGATTTCTTTTAAGGAAAGAAACAAATAATCAAAATAAAGATATAAAAATGCTCGGCTTTGAGCATCGCTCATCCCTTTAAAGGCTATGGACCATGGCTCGTGGCTCAGAGAAAGCCCAGATGAATTCTGTTTCCCATCGCCCTCATCCAGCAGAGCCCAGCTTTGCAATCCTCCTTCCATTAACTGCCCATTGTGTCTTTTACCACTGCTATCCCATTTTAGTGCCATTTTTTATGAAGGGTAATGTTACATGCTTGAAACTGTTAAAAAAAATAGAATTGGCATGAAGAAATGCATTATTTCAATAGTTTTATTTTTGCCTATTATACATTTACAGGTTTGCTTAAATAGATATGTTTTGTAGATGGTTCTATGCAAATATTACTTAACACGTCAGTCAATGAGAAATTGAAATCTACAATCTACCTGCTTTTCCACAGGACAAATTTTAAGAGGTTTACTTGGATTCTTGTTAATATTCTGTTTGTGAAAATTGTACTAGAAGTTCTTATCAAGGATAGTGTAGAAAAAATTTTTTAAAGGTTGAATGAATGTCATTAGCCTATTAATTTAGTTTCTAGAAATTGTGCATTGCTCTCTGGTAAAACATTTATTCACCTTAATACCTTCTTCTATTTATCACTGATCAAGGGCCCAAAATTGTAGATGGCACTAGGGCATTGTTTTCAAAATATGTGTTCACTGGTGAATCTGGGTTCAGTTATCTATTGACATCTCTCCTATGCTTTCTGCCTTTCTCCACCCCCTCTGTGTGTATGTGTGTGTGTGTGTGTGAGAGAGAGAGAGAGAGAGAGAGAGAGAGAGAGAGAGAGAGAGAGAGAGAAAGAGAGAGAGAGAGAGACAGACAGACAGACAGACAGACAGACAGGAGGTACATATATACACAGAGGTCAGATTTTGAGGTCAAGTATCTTCTACACCTTATGTTTTCGAGATGGGATCTCTTTCAGTGAATCTACAGTTTACAGATTCAGATAGCTCATGGGATCCTCCAGTCTCTACTCCCTTGTCACTGGGATTTCTGGTGCCCAGTGCCACGCTCAGCTTCATGTGGGGGCTGGGAATTTAATTTCTAGTCCTCCTGCATAGGAGAAAACTCTTTACTAACTGAGCCAACTCCCCAGCCCAGTGGATTTGCATTTCTTTTCAACTTCTTGGTCCCACTACCTGGATTCTGACTAGGTGAAGCAGAAGGAAAAGGGAGATCATGGAAAGACTGAAGACCAGGTCAAAGAGCCAGGGTGCTGGGCACTCTGATTCCAGGATGGCTGTGGGAATCAGAGAGCCTCCAGTCTCAGGGTAAAGACATTAAAAATGAGTGTCCCCAAAAGATTGCTCACAGGGAAAACAAAAACAAGCAACAAACAAACAACAATAGCCAGTTCAAGACAATTTCCATTGTTGCTTCTCTCCCCTCAAAACTCAGCTTCCCTGGAGTAAGGACCTCAAGGTACAGCTTACAGACTAGCAGCAAGTTAGAAAGTTTAGAGAGAAGACTCAACCAAGCACCGACATCAGGTGGACTGAGATCATTAGGGTTGGGTCTCCAAAGGAAAATTGACATTCCCTTCAGAAATGCAGACATAGATGACCACGAAAAGCAAAAGACACCAACCAAGCCTCTGGTGGCAAAGCAAATAGCCTGTGATTCTTTTATTTCAGAAGGGATGACATTCTTATACTCTAACTTTAGATCATGAGGTCTCAAGTATTACTTTTTAATAAAAAATAATCAGAAATTTTAAAGTAAAAAGCAGAGTAGGACTAGAGGAATGACTCAGCAGTTAAAAGCATTTTTGCTCTTGCGGAGGAGCCGGGTTCAGTTCCTAGCATCCACACCATACATCATAACCAGGTGCCAGTCCAGTTTCAGGAGATCAAAGGCCTTCTTCTGACATCCTCAGAGACTAGACACATACGCAAAGCACACATATACACAGAGGCAAAACATTTATACATGTAAAATAAAACAGGTAAATCTAAAAATATTTAAAATAGCTAGCAGTTGTATACAATATTTCTAACATGCTTCCTTTCCCATTTTTCTGTCCATTGCCCATGACCACTAAGTCAATATAAAAAGATGGAAAAGGAGAGGGAGACCAATGATAAATTAAATCAAAGAATAGGCTCATAATAAAGGATCAGAGAAGTTGATTTTTAATAAGCAAAACCTTAAAATCATTATATAATAACCATAAGACAGTTATTAGCCATACTCACAAATGAATAATTGTATTAATTAGACCTTTGTTAAAAGGCTTAGGCCCACAAAAAGAATCCAAATAGCAGGTCAGAGGATCATGTACATATAAAAATGGGCAAATATATAGAAATATATAAGAATATATATAAGATGGCATTAAAGGCAAGCAGAAAAGCATTATGGTATATAGAATGCAGAAAGCATCTCTTTCACAGTTCAAAACTTTGCTCATTCCCCCGCAACAAACTCTTCTCACTCACTTCCTTTAGCCAGTTCAAATGTCACCCACTTTAAGACCTTTCCTTCAAAATATTCTGCTATCTTGTCAGCCAAGCCTTCTTGCCCTTCACCAAGCTTTGAACATGCAAGCATTGCTTAAGCTTACCTTATTGACTCTATTTTACTTTGTAATAGTAACTGATTATATTTATACAGTGCTTATCACATACCAAATATGTGTACTTAAGAATATTAATTAGTAGCTCAATAAGCAAAACTATTGTATTTTTATAAATTCTATTTTGATAAACATTGTAAGCATCTTATGAGTATGGAATTATTTTGTAGATCACAAATATTTTCTTGTCATCTTAACAACTCTTTAGAGTTGGACTTCTGGTTTTCTTCAATTTGTTCATAAAGTATTTATCTTTCATTATTTATTCCTATAAAATTTGAGGCTACCAGGTTTAGCTCAATGTTTATTATATTGTAGCAGGCTTCAAAGAGTTAGCAGACTCTCATATATAATTGGAAAACAAAAAAGAAGAGTTTGTTAAAGAATTGGTGAAGAGGTGGGTAGGTGGGTGGGTGGGTAGATTAGTGGGTTGTGACAGCACTGTGGCAGGAAATTGGCAGGCTTGAGGTTTCTCCTCAAAGAAAACTCAATTCATCCTGGCTGACAGAAACCCAGGAGCAAAATGACCAGCACAGTTTTCCATGCAGACATCAAAGAAATGATATAGAACCATCTATCAAAAATGGTTCCCAGCCTACTAACGTACTCTGCTCAGCCAGCCTCCCACTTAGGTACAAGTAGGTCACACAAAGGCAGAGCAAGTTTTTCCTGAGGCAAAAGCATGCTTGCACAGACAGGCCTTAGGAGTGCATTTTTCTAATGCCTACTATGCTCCCAGGCCCCTGCCTGCTGTCATGAAATCCTCAGGTTCTTCCTTCCTTGGGCACAAAGAAATAATAAAATATTCTTGTATATCATTCTGATTTTTCAGAAGCTTAGTGATTTTTTTAAAACCAGAAAATGTTAGGGTAGGGAGATGGTTCTGAGGGGAAAAGTGTTTTCTTCACAAGCCTGAATCCCCAGAACTCATGTAATCAGGTGTGGAAACCAACCTTAATGCCACTCTCCCAAGGTGAGGTGAGAGGTGAGTGAGATAGCTAGCCCTGGGTACTCACCATCTGACTAAAAAGACCCTGTTGCAAACAGGGTAGAAGGAGTGGACCCATACCTGAGGCTGTGCTCTGACTTCCACATATACACTATAGCAAACACCCACCCACACTCGGACCCCTAATGCACACACACAGAGTCTTTTGAAAATATAAATTTAGCAGACGTGATATAAGAGTCATTCTAGTATCTACCAGCCAGTAGTCACTGCCCTTCGGAGATCAACACTAGTCAGTCTTTGCTTTGATGATAGAACCAGAATTCTCTCTGTCCCTGTCGTCATTCTGAGATGGCCACAAGGCCATGTGATACTTTAAGAATAAATCCAATAAAGTCATCAAGACTTTGATACAGATAATATACCAATAGTCTGTTTTTTAAAAAATTCAGTAAGTCATGTGTGACACCATTATCATCTATGCCATTCAGATGCCTACCTCTGTCAGACTGGTAGCAGCCAGAAATCACACAGTTACCCAATTAGTCTTGACTTTATTGCATTGGTGATACTGATGGTGCATAAGTCTGTCTGTATTCAGTAGAATGTCAAATTATGCCCCACTCTCTGATTAGGTTTGTCGTCAAGAAATCTACTCCAAGGATTTTGAGGATACGACAAATTTACCCTTGAAAGGTCTCTTGAGCCATCAGTGGGATGTGTGTGTGTGGATGCAGTGAATAGAGAGATTGTGTTTATACATAAAACCACAACTTAGCTGGGGATCCAGCATCATTGTAGGACACGTTCTTAGCACGTGTGAGGCCCCTGGTTCAATACTTAGCTCTATAAGATAAACCATATTAAAAATAAGCCACCATCCAGGCAGCCAAACAGTCCCACAAGGCCGTGGAAGGACAAGAAAATGTTGCAGAGGGTAACTGACGGGGTTGTAAATCCACCCTTACACAGCAACTTTTACTCCTGGAAGAGAAGCAAAATTATGTACAATAGAGGCAGAAGAAGTGGCTCTAGTTGCAGTTTTATACATATTCTAACTGGAGGTTTAGGTAGCTAAGGTAACTGAATTTTCTGAATGAAGTAAACCAGAAACATAATCTTGGTATCTATAGGATTGCTTTAATGTCACTTCTCATGACACTTAAAAGTCTTCAGTTAAATGGTTAACTCCATTATTCATATTTGGAGAAACTTAAATCGCTTCATAAAAAAGTGGTATAAATAACTAATTATCCTATGGAGGCATTGTCTGCTGGGACAGGCTTTATTGTTTGTCTCTGGCCATATCACCCTGAACGTGCCCAATCTTGTCTAGTAAGTTTCATTCAATCATTACAATTTTCCAATGCAAGTTTCTTATCCCCATAAAATCCACTCAACAGGGAAAGTTATTAGAGACGTGAAGTTGTCCTGAATCAAGTGAAGAATTAAGGTAGAATGGGAATTAAGATGCAGTGGCCATCAAGGATGGCCATTGCATACATTAAGGACTTTTATTTTTTTAGTGGACATTTCCCGGTTGAGGATTTAGCTAAGAGGTAGTGTCTGGCCCTCAAGTACAAGTGGGCCCTGAGTGTGGTCCTCATCCTTAAAATGTAAATAAAATAGAATAAAGTAGAGATTTCATATTACTGCTGGACCAGCCCCATCTCACTTAATATATGCTCAATAAATGTTTGCAAGATAAAGACTGCATGGATTAGAAAGGCTTTGCAAGTGTGCCTTCAGCTTCACTGCAACTTGAATGTTGAAGGCATCTTACAATCTAGATCTATTATTAACACATGCAACAATATTTTTGTTTCCAGAATTGACCAATGTTAGGAAGTATCTCATATAAAAACTTCATAGTTTAGCCTTCTTCGAGTTGAGCAAGAAATGTTATTGCACACACATGTGCACGTGCACACACACACACACACACACACACACACACACACACATGAATTATTGGATGCTACATACCCTTTCACCACAATGACCTCCCTACCTTTGCTCTGGCAATAGTGGTATTGTCACTCTTAGGTGACACCTGCTTTTCTGGGAACCAACAGCTTGGTATGTGCCATGCTGCAGCAGATGGCTTGAGGCATGACGTGTTAATGGCAGTGATTACTTTATGAATAGTGACAGCTGATCAGGGACATAATAAAACAATAGTGGCTGCCATCCTGGAAAAGGTGCTAAATAGGGGTGACATGCTTAGAGGGGGCTATGCTCCTGTCCTGAACCTCATTATCAAATCCAAAGGGACTCACAGCCCAGTCAGGCAGTGGCAGGCTCAAACACAGAAGAAAAAAAAAAACAATCTAGCTCAAAGATATACTTCAATGTTAATTGGGAGGGAGGTGCAACCTGGGTTTTATTGCAGGGGGCATTTGGACAAATAGCTGTGAATATGTCATATGGATTTTAGTTCTCTTGTACTCTCCCTGAGCTTAGGGACCAATGCCCACACATCTCTGAAATCTGGTTCTTCCCAATCTTCATGAATCACAGCCTTCAGCCAGGGAAGAGATCATCATGGCAGAACATAAGAAAATAAACTTTTGCATGTAATAAATCTGAGGAGTGGCAATTTTCTGGGGAAAAAAAATCTGTATCTAATTTAAATCCCTAAAAAGAAATAGCTGGATAGGGGATTCCTGATAGGTCTCTCTTCAGAGCAATTCATCTGCTCCACTGTGGCTGTGGCATAGGAAGGTAACCAGGACGGTGCTTACCTGATGATACATGAGGGAGACATAACAAAACAGCCACTCATAACCTAGAACAATGAATTATGACTATTGTCTGTGTTGAGCATAAGATTGGATTAGGACTTGAGAAAACGATGTCATCATTTAATCATTTTAATCATTTGAGTATTTAAAATAATTTTAATTTAAAATAAAGTCATTTGAGTATTTACTTTAGTAAAACAAACAGTCCATGTTCCAATGAGTTGAATTTAACCCTCTGATATACCTTGAATTTTCAACAAAACCTACTTAAAATAAGCTTTTTTAGTAAATCAAAAAAACAAGGTTTTCCATAGCATGTCTGTTATTTTGAGGCGTCCGGTGGGGTTTTTTTTGTTTTGTTTTGCTGTTGTTGTTGTTGTTTTTGCACTTCTGTATAGCTTGTCTTTGCCCTTCTGTGAAAACATAACATGCACAAAAGTATCTGAATACAAAATATTCACAAAATATCTGTACAAAATATTGTCTTTTTCCCTTTGATGTGGAGGGGTAAGAATAGCCTTCAAGAGTGATAACTATCCTCTGAGGACTGGGAGTGTTGCTTAGTGGTAGAGTGATTGCTTAGCATCTGTAAAGTTCTGGTTTCAGCCACTGCCATCTCTCTTTGTATCTGTCTCTCTATGTCTCTGTGTCTCTGTTTCTCTCTCTCTCTCTCTCTCTCTCTCTCTCTCTCTCTCTCTCTCTCTCCCTCTCTCTCTCTGTCTCCTTTCTCTCCCTCTCCCCCCGTCTTTCTCTCATGTGTGTGTGTTTGTGTGTATGTGTTTGTGCACCTTCCCTCATCCTCTGGCTCATATAAGCATGTGTATGTATGCAAACAAGTACATAATATCTATATCCAAGTTCTGAGCAGAACAAATGAGTGCGCTACCACCACCTGGGTTCCTCTGAGCTCATGACTTAAATGTCTGCCAAGGCCAGCTAGTGTTATGCAAAATTAATAGGCATCTCTGCTATGTTCTGTGATCTGCCACTGATATTCTCTTTATAACTCTCAGGACCAAAACTGAGTGAACAGATTATAACAAGTTCATCCCACCCATTACAGGATCTTCCCAGAGTGACTATTAGGGAATTACTGTACTATATCTGCCCTGGAGACAAAAGAAGGTCCTGATGTATTCCAGTGATTTTACTTAACCTGGTAATTAGTTTATGTGGATTTATAGAGATTTTACTGCTCTGAAGATGACAGGTTTTCTTGGCAAAATTACTTCTGATAGTCAGTCATTTCATTTCATGGCTTACAAAAGAGCTGATATATTTGGTAAAGGTCTTCACTTAAGGGTATAGAAAAAGCCACGCCTCTCAGTATGGGAGAGCTCTTTTTGTACGCTATAGCTTTTTTATCAAATATATTTTGAGCCCTTGCACAGAATGGAATTACAAGAAAAAGGCAATTTAGATGTAGGGCTGAGTCTTAGTAAGAATAGGAGTTTTGCATATAAAATGCATAAAATCAATTCAATAATTCCCCATGCTTTAAAACAGTTAACACTGGATGTGCAATACAAAACAAAACAAAACAACAACAACAACAAAAAGTAGTACCATAAGCTTGTTAATTCCTCGAACAGAAGATTTGTTGATCATCTTCTATGTTCCTCATATGGTTCTAGGTTTTTAGGGACAATAGCACAAACAAAACCTAATCCCATTCCTCCTGAAATGCACATCTAGACAAGAAGAGAGGAAAATGAAGAATGGATTAAAAACAAATAACTGCATATAGAAACAAGAATGGTAACTGACAGTTGAAAAGTCTTGACCAAGGTAAGGGAAGAAGATATATTAAAACTAAAGAAAGACTGTTCCAGAAGGGCAGAATCAGTATTTATGAGGCAAAAAGCAGAGAGTTCTTGATGTGTTCCTAGCATGGTGAACAAATAGCCCAGAATTGCCTTAAGAATTGAATTTTACTGATTCAGTGCTGTTTTAAAAAGAAAGCAGTCTCCAACTGAGTCATGGGTATACAGGAACTTCTGTGTCACTTCAGCTAGGTATAAAATTTCTGTGAGACAGCAAGGAAACACATATGATTAGAAAATCTTGTCTTACAACTGGAGAGGTGGCTCGGGATTTAAGAGCACTTGCTGCTCTTGCAGAGATCCAGTGTTTCATCTCCAGTACTCACATGGCAGCTCACAATCATCCATAACTCCAGTTTCAGGGAATCTGAAGTCTTCTGGTCACCACAAGCACTAGGCAAGCATTAGGTGCACATATATTCTCACAGGAAAAATAATCATACATATAATATAAAACAAACTTAAAGAAAACTTTTTTTTAAGATTTCTCAAACACAGATAAGACTATGCACTAATAACCCCAAGTGTCATGATGGGTGTGATATAGTCAGATTGGAATGTTAGATCCAAGAGGGAAAAAATACCTTGTTTTTCAATTTCAGGAGATACATTCATCACCATTCACTTGGTCTACCTTTTTCAATTTGTTTCTAACTTTAGAAATAGAGAATAACTATTCCCTCCAACACTATAGACTACTAGAGATTAAAAATTCTCTTTGATCTTCTTAGCTAATTTTTTCTCTTCTCAGCTCCTTAGAGTCAAAAGAATTTTAGATCTGTTGTATTTCTTAATGTACAGTAAATGTTTACATTTTTTACATATACCCTGGGAAATATGAAATCTTGTATTTTAAAAATTAAATAATATTATAATGTTTATATTCTGAAATATTATTATTTCCCTCTGTGTTTTGTGGCAGTAAGAGCCTGGTCCCATTGTTACAAGTAGTTATCACAGTTGTATATGGTTAACCTGTACATTGCAAACTACTTTCCTGGTGTATACAATTAATTTATCACATCTTTTGCTAGACTGTGTATCACCTTGCCTTAGCATAGCCCCCATATCACCTTGCTTTAGCAGCTCCTTTATCAAGACAAAAAGAAACACAGCTGCAAGAACACTGTCTCAGCTTGCTAACATCTGATTCTCAACTCCGAGTTTAAGTTCAGTGACTAGTTAAGATCCACTTGTTACCACATGCAAAACAATTCCAGAATGAGAAGGCATCTTCCCTCCACACTTTGATCTCCTCTCACATTGTAGATGACTTTATAGGGGAACACAGTCCAAGTAATGTTTCCCAGGGAGCCAAGAGAAAATTGGCCCTCAAGATACCTAGTGAGAGGACTTGGTGAGCCATGAACAGAGCAGGATGGTTTCCAAGGAAGCATGGAATTCAGAGTTGTAATAGAAAACAGTTATTTGGCTATAACTAATCATACTAACATATGTTAGCATGTGTTGCCAATATAATTCCTAATTAAGAACAACATAAAATCATAGGAAATCCTGTATCCTGTCTTCATAGACTCTTCATGTATCTTTAACTCCCTGGCTTTATTTCTAAAGTATAACGACAGAAAAAACAAAAAAACAAAAAAACAAAAAAACCAAACAAAACCAGAAAGGAAGAAAAAAGAAAGAAAGGAAGGAAGGAAGGAAGGAAGGAAGGAAGAAAGAAAGAAAGAAAGAAAGAAAGAAAGAAAGAAAGAAAGAAAGAAAGGGAAAAAGAAAAAAAGGTTGATTCAAAAGTTCTGTTTTGCCAACCATGAACTGCAATGTCATTAACAAGATTAATGTACATTCCAGAAGACACCACCAAGCATTTTCCTCCTTAAATAAATGCTGCTATTAAAAACTAATTTTAAAATTAAGAAAAAACCCTAATAAATGTCCCCCTCAAAAAAATGAAAAATCAATGCCATCTCATTGGTGAGGTAGTATCCATAACCAATATAAAACTGAAATAATTAAGGAACACTCTTTTCCCTGACAAAGCCTGGAATATTTGCCACCCTTACATGTTTGCTCACATTGCTCACAGATTTCAAGATGATTGACAGATGATACTTGAGTTTTTCTCTTAGGCTCTCCTTAAAGCCGTGCTAGTTCACTTGAGACTGTTTGAGAATGTAGTCCTGACCCATTGTCCTCTCACAGATGGGCATTGAAGAATTATTCCACAGATAAAGTAGTAGGTGAGACAACTAATCGAAATTAGAAGCTGCCTGGTGCAATGGTTTGGTGAGCTCTTTAGTTAGACACCATGACCAAAAGCAAGCTGGGGAGGAAAGAGTGTATTTTGGCTCTCACACCACAGTCCATCACCGAGGGAAGTTGGGGCAGAAACTCAAATAGAGCAGGACCTGGAGACAAGACAGGTCACAGAGGGGCGCGGCTTGCTCCTCATGTCTTGCTCACTCTGCCTTCTTATACAGCTCAGGACCACCAGCCCACAGGTAGCACTGCACACAATGAGCAGGCCCTCTGACATCAATGATCAATCAAAGAAATGCAAGATAGTCTTGCCCACAGGCCAGTCTGGCAGGGACATTTTCTTAATTGACATTTCCTCTTCCAAAATGATGCCAGCTTGTATAAAGTTAACATAAAAACTAGCCAGCACAGTGGGTAAAGACCAAGCCTACCTCACTTCCAGCCCTAGGGTCCACATGGCAAAAGGAGAGAATGCATTTCCTAAAGCTGTGCCATGACACCATCATACACGTACATATACATACATGTGCACATACATATATACATGCACACACACACATACTAAAAAATTAGACCTGTATAGCCCCTAATGAGCCCCTGACTTACTATTTGGATGAAGTTTCCCAACTACAAAGTCAAATTGATATCTTCCTTCCAACCACCAGGCTGGATTACATAGGTTTGCTTTATTTTGTTGTAAAAAAAAAAACAAAAAGCAGCCACTCAGAAATGTAGTATACAACAAGTTTCTGCCTCTTGTTCCATTTGACTTTTATTATCTCATGCACTGAAACAAACTCTGTAATGACACAGGCTGGATTTGATGGCATCTTCAGACACATCTAAAGGACGTTCCAATGGTTTGAATACTCCTGATCTCACTACCCCCTTTCCAGCCCCGTTTTGCTTGCCTCTTGGTCTCTCCTGCTTCCCGATCTATTTATTGCCTGTTGTTCTTGGCTCTATCTCACTTTCCATTTTTCACGATTAGTTCTTTATGATGGCGCACTTCCTTTTCTTCTCCCAGTGGTGGCTGCCAGCCCAGTTGTTCACTCTGGGCCCTGCTGTTTCCCTTTGCTAATGAAAAGCCACATCCCTGCCTGGCTGGGCTATCCAGCTGTTTCCGTTTTAAAAATGTAAACTAATCGTTATTCCGTGAGGTTCTTGGGTAAACCTACCTCATTGTCCCAAGGAGTTGATAAGAACATCAAGGATTAAATTGCTTTCAAGAGAAAGGCATATATGAAAAGTTCGAAGTCAACCAAGGATGATAAACAGAAGATAAAACATTATGAAAAAAATCAATGCCCTCCACCCCCAACATATTTTTTCTTTATGTCTTAAGGCTCCTTAGCAGGTCTGGGTGACAAGCTGTTCTGAAATGTTCTATTAAGAGTATAGTCAGAAGGTGTTGGCGCCACCCCTTTAATCCCAGCACTTGAGATGCAAAGACAGGTGGATCTCTGTGAGTTCTGTCCTTCTCTATAAAGTAAGTTCTAGAATACTCAGGGTTATGCAGAAAAACCTCGTCTCGCAAAAAAACAAAAAACAAACAAAAAGTCTATCCTTCTTTACAACTTCTTTGGCTTCCTATTTTGCCTGCTGAACATTTGTCAGCTTCCACAAAATCAGAGCAGCTAGCATTGTCAACCTGAATGGTCTGTGACTGGGTGTGTGAAAGGTGCCAAGTCAAGGCAGAGCCTGCCCAGTCAAGTTCTCATGATTCTTGGACTGTGCAGCGGATGGCAATCTCTCTTTACTCTCCAGCTAATGTCAGCAGATGAACCCTTCTTAACTCAGAGGAGGTCCATCAAACAAAACAACCTGTCTACTCTTAAGCTTGCAAATCCCCCGAAAATTTCTGTGGAAAAAATGAATACAACCCGCACTCATCGTTTTATCAAAACATAATGGCTAATTCTTTTTCAGGTATTGTAACTGATAAAGCCGAAAGGGACTGAGGGCTTATCTTCTACCCAAGCATTGTTTTAAAATCTGGTTGATTAGACAGATGTTGACTTTCTAGATCTTACAGCTCTGAGTTAAATCTTAGAATCCCTCCCCTTCTCCGAAAGCTTCTCCCAACTCCACCCCCGCCACCATGGAAAATTTCCAGCCAGGGTTAGGGATAAGGCTCACAGTTGCGGTGCTTGCCTCAAACATTAGAAGTTCTAGTTCAAGCTTCATAAATAAGTAAATTAATAAACCAGCAAAAATGATTCCTCACCATGAACAGGGGGAGATACTCCAAAATAAATCAGTGAGAAACCAGAAAAAAAATGTTTTAAGTATAAAGCGTCAGATAAAAGAATATCACTTAGAAGCAATTTTTAGGTAAGACAAAATTTAATATTTCTATTAGAAAGAAATGGTAAAGGATGAGTATTCGTCATTAAAACACACATATATACACATATGTCACATTACATGGGGGAGCAATGAATAATCTTACTTGAAATCCACAGGAGCTCATAAGGTAGGGACTTAGGAAGTGAGTACTCTTTAAGGACAAGATTCACATGTTCCGAGATGGACATATTTTCTTAGAGGTGAGCCCCTGGATTCTTGTGCAGTTGAGCCTCCCGTCTACAGAGATGCTGCAGAGGATCCTCTAGTCTTAAGAAGAAAAGGCAAGAAGCCTTCGGGAGAAACTGATTTTGTCCATCCCGTTTTATTCTCCAATCTTCTCTGAAAAATAATCTCAAGGGTTAGCAAGATGGTTCAGTGGGTAAAGTCACTTGCCATCAAGAGTGCCAACCTTAAGTCAAATCTATGGTGCCCTCATGGTCAGAGGAGAGTCCTGAAAGTTGTCCTCTGACCTACATACATGTGCTGTGATATGCTTGTGACCCCCCTACACACACACACACACACACACACACACACACACACAAGTACAAACTCACAAGAGGGGAGGGTAAATAAATAAACATATTGAAAAATTTTAAATAGCAATAATTTTAAACTCTTCACAGTAAGGAAAACCACACCCATCTCTTATCTTTTTACAGTTTCTGAGCCAGTGTTTAGTAGACCAAGGACAATTTTGCAGACTTGAGATCTATCTGAAAAATAAAATAGAAATATCTTGGATCCCAAAGCAATTAAGTTGCTTGATGGGTGATATTTCTATCTGTCCCACCCTGCCTACTGCCATCATAGCTCTGAATTCTCTTGAGCCTGGTTTCTGTTGCCTGTCTGACCTGTTCATGTCCCACCTGCATGCTGTTTGCCTCATAACGCTTACAACACACCTGATTACAACCACTGAACTCTGAGACATTGTCCCTCAAGCAGATCGCGACCTCTGTATTCTGTTTGTCCCTCTGGTCCTTAAAGAAATAATAATCTGACGTTTGCCTTGGCCCTAACTGATCATAAGTCATTAGACCAAAGGTAGACGAGACCCCGATTCCAGGATTTGTATCATTTTGGTGGCTATGCATGAAGATTAAACTGAGCCTAACCTCTGTCTTCTACTCCATATTTTATTACCTGAGTCTTCAGTGTAGCAAAACAAGACAGGAGCTCTACACCTGTGTTGCAAGATCTCCAACTAGGAAGTGCAGTGGAGAAAATACTGAATATGGAAGTGTTTCTCAATCACCTCTGTGTGATCAATGAAAACACTCAAATTTCTGTATTTTAGAACGATTCCGAGACGTTTTAGTGTATACTTAAAGTTACATCCTTAGAAAGAGAAACACTCCTTTTTATGGCCGGTTCAGACTCCTTGACTGCTAACCACAAGACGACAGAGAAGTAGTTGAGCATGATAGATAGATAGTTGGTGAAGCTTGACCCCCAGGACTTCTCTGCACACATTCCTTCCCATGGCCTCATCAGGGCCTACCAACTCTGTGTTTCCACCACCTTTAATTTTGTTTTATTAAAAATAGCCCTTGGGCTCTGGGGTGATAGTTCAGTCTGAAACGTGCTTGCTATACAAACATGAGGCCCTGAGTTCCGTGTCCAACTCAGGTAAAAAGCCAGACACAGTCAGTCGCTAATGCTTAAACTCTCAGCACAGGAGAGAATCTCCAGGGCTCACTGGTCAGCCAGTCTAGCTAATGGGTAAGCTTCAGGTTCAGTGAGAGTCTGCCTCAAAACTTAAAGTAGAGAGTCATTGAGGAAGATAGAGCACATGTATAGACACACACACACACACACATACACACACGCACATGCACACATACACTCACATACACACATGTATGAAGTATTTCCATGAATTATATACTTGTAAGTCAACACACCTGTCTCTAGGATAGAAAATGAATCATGAATTCTTATCCAGTGATGATCAGAGGATGTGCCAGTAGCCTGCCTTCTCCAATGGTTTCCAACAGTTTAAGTAAAGGGTTAGAGTTGTCTAGTATATTCCAAGAATAGCTAGGCAAGATTTTAAAAAGCATGGTGAGTCCACCATTGACACGACTAAAAGTCATGAGTGGTGACCCAATCTTAGCGACCTTTCATGCATCACTTCAAAGTAACGTTCAGTTGAATGTTGAGTTTATCATCTGTTTCTACTGAATCTCTGCATTTGTTTCAGATTTGTAATTGTAGAAGATAAGTATAAGCTTAAGAAGTGTTTGCCCATCTTGGAGTTTTCCCAAACTTAGGAAACATTAAAATATGAAATCAGTCAGATTTCAAAAAATATTAAAGGAGAGGGGCTAAGGAAAGGGGCTAAGTTGAGCTGGTAGAGCACTGGCTTAGCGTCTATGAAGCCCTGGGTTTGAGCCCCAGGACTGTGTAAATCAGCACTGTCTGTGATCCCACCATTTGTGAGGTGAAGGTAGAAGGATCCAAGTCACCCTCAGCTACACAGTGAGTTGAAGTTGAGCCAGACTGAGCTGCATGAAACCCCTCCCTCAAAAAATAAAATTAAATTAAAAATAAAGAGGGTCAGAAACATGGAGACAATGAAGGGGAGAAGTGTTTTCAAACCCACTGACAGTACCTTAGAAGCCTAGCAATCACACATTCCTATCACTTTCATTTCAAATGCCACAGAGCTAGCCTGTGCTATTGCCTCAATGCCACACAATAAGACCATCCTAAACAATAGCATTCACTGTATTCCTGGCCCCTATATTTTCCAGGCACTTGTTCTTGGATGTGAGAAATCTGGTTATGTGTTTGCTATAGTTCCCAAGAAGGATGATAACAAAGGCATAAATACTCAAAGTATGACTCACACATATTCAAGAAATGAAATGGAATCATATGCTTTACTTTTCTTATTGCTGAGACGCGATACCTGACAAGCAGCAGCTTCAAGGAGGAAGGTTTGTTCCAGTTCACAGGAGTATGAGGCAGCTGGTCACAGTGTCTCCACACTCTGGAAGCAGAAAGCAGCAGGCTTAAAAACCTCAAGGCATGTCTTGTCCATAGTGGCCTACTTTGTCCAGTAAGGTTCCACCTCCTAAATCTTCCATGACCTCCCGAAACCACACCAGGTGCTAGAGATCAAGTCCAACTACTTGAGTAGCTGGGGAACAGCTCCCGTTCAAACCAGCTTCAAACCTTTCCCACAGTGTGGGAGCTGGTGACGTGTTCACAATTATGCTTTTCTTTAAGTTGAAAATAACTCTGGGGATAGCTCTGCTACGCTAATGCCAGAAAATGTTTCATGTTCCACCGTTCCAATTGGCATGCTTGTCAACCAACTCCCTTCTCAGTTTAACTTCCGAGCTACTCCTGGGAAACCAACTAATTCTTAATATCGGAACAAACAAAGCAGAATTAGGAAGGCAAATTTCTAAGGGAGGAAAATCATGCAGCAGATTCCCAAACCAGTTTATAGGATTTTTTTTTTTTTTTTTGCTACTTTTCACTGTTGGCATTTTCTATCACCTTCCTCCCCCTTTTTCATGGGTGACCTATAATTAAATAACCTCAGCCAGAGTATCCCTTGAGAACTGCTTCCCAGGTGTCTGTAATAAGCCTAGCTCTTTAAATTCACCATGATTTTTAATGCTCCTCTTCACGTTCGTTCTTCAAATGGCAATAGATCGAAAGACTCACCCTTTGATCTGAGAGGAGGACACTGGTTCATATTGGAAGCCATAGCTGGGCTCAGCAGCCCCTTTTGTACCCTTGGTCACTTACCCTGCTTTCTGAGAAAATGAAAATTTGAGAGTTACGATTCATAGCATTATCTCCAAATCTAGAGAGATTATCTTGTCCACCTGGGTTCAGTAAGAGCGCCAAGTACTCTTTTTTTCTTTACTTCTACCAAAACCTTGGTAGACTCTCTGCACTGGAATGGTTATTTCTAAATCTCAATTTTTTTAAAAGTAGCAATCACATCATTTAAGAAATGTATTTCTTTTGTATATACTCTGTTCTTGTTGTTTCAAACAGAATATTTATTAATTTTCCAAAAGTTATAAGACTTGGGTACAACCTGTCTCATAAAGAAGATAGGCAAGATGCCAGACATGGTGGTACACCTTTATTCCTAGTAAGAACAATCAGATTTCTGTGTGTTTGAGGCCAGCGGGGTCTATATAATGAGAGTTCCAGGGCAAACAGGGCTACACAGTAATACTCTATCAAAAACAAAGCAAAAAACAAACAAACAAACAAGCAAAAAACATGAAGAAAATAACAAACAAGAAGAAGATAGCTAAGAACAGATAACATCTCTACCCAGTGAACTGCCCTGAGTGTCTTGAAAGGTACCCTTAGAAGAATAATTTTATAATTAGATTAGGTCAAATTACTTAACTGTCTAGAAATCAGCAATTTCCGTTTGAAATCACTGGTTACTGTGTATCTGATTGGCCTGGAGTTTAAATTCAAATATGTCACACTGAACTTGTCCCAGTTTTATCATGTAGAATGGGGGACAGAATAAACACCAGGGACCACTCAGTTCTACTCTTTTGTTTCTTTTCCTAACAGGTTTACTGCCATTTCTGTCCCTTCCCCACCATCCCATATCTGAAATGTGCCATGTGCAAAAATCTATGGGGACCCTAATAAACATGCGACAAGCAGGGAAAGTTTCCAGGAATGAGAAGAGCAAGCAACAGCTCCAGGACATCTGCATATAGATTAATATGTAGTAAATGAGAGTCTTTTTGTTCTATTATGGACAGATGTGTGCACACATGTGTGCGTGTGTGCATGCATTCATACTCATTCCAAAAGTTCTCTCATATAGGAATTTAAAATCTTGAGGAATAGCATGCAAAATTGGGCGGAGAAGTAACTAAAATCAGAGTCAGTGAACTAGATCCCAGTCTGTATCTAACACTTAGCAACCATGTACTCTGAGCAAAACCCTCTCCTTCTCTTTTTCTCAGAGCACAGCTGTCAACACCAAATAACATAATGCGCAGGAAGCACTATGTTTGGCATATAGTAGCTACTCAATAAAAGGCAATGAATTTATGCTTGCCATTACTAATATAGAGGGCTTGGGATACAGGTGACAGGCACACTTGGAGTCAGCCACTCAGATTCTGTATACATCACATCAGAGTAAAAGTGTGTGACTTGTGGTCAGTCTCTTGGCTGTTTCATCAACATGACACCAGTATAGCTGCTTTTAAAATGTCTTGTCCTGAGCAGACCTTTTCCAAGGCTTATAGTATAGTATCATCATCCACCTTGCCTTCTTTGTGCATACTGTCATACACACACACACACACACACACACACACACACACCATTTACTATTTAATTGCCTAGAGTTGGTGAAGCTAAATATAGTTTCATTCCTCCAACCACCAACTCTAGAAAGGACATCAATTGCCTTGATTTACTCCCTACCAAAGCTTGACACCCAGCCTTGTAAAAAAGAAGAAGAAGAACTGAGAACACTCTGTGACAGAATGCTTAGCAGTGGATACCATGTCTACTGTTGGGAAGGGTTTTACAGTAGAATTCAATCCTTGCTTTATTTACACCCCCTGTAGAGAAACGCCAGTCCTGTTCACTTATTTCTGAGCCAGGATGATTCTAAGATTACCACTTTGAAAACTAAGAAAGCAGACTTCAGCTCACTTACCAAGCAGACAGTGTTGGAAAGAAGGCTTGTAGTCTTTCTCTTTGGTGACAGGGTTAGGGAAAGGCACTGTGGCAGATCCCATTGGCAAGAACATTACGCTCATTATGTGAATTCTAGAATGTGAAGTGAGAAGCCATCATCCACACTCCAACACAGCATCCTCTCCTCCCAATGCCATACCCTTCTATACAGTGGACTTGGCCCAGGAAATGCCTGTCTGGGGTAAATCACAGAGAACTCTCATGCTACAGAACAACTAGGCCAGAATACACTGCAAAGGACTCATGTCATTCTTAAAAAATCTACCAGCACACATTCATAAGCTGCTTCTCTCCTAGTTCTTAGGTGACCTTTAGGGTTCGAAAGTATCCCTTTGTGTTAAAGCAAACACAAACTAGTCTGCAAGCATCATTCAAAGAACTGAAAGATTCTATTAATCTCGTGTCTTTATTGTTATCAAGAAGAGAAAACAGGGATGCCTTTGTTTTCTGGATGACCACATGCTTCTAACCAGTGGCCCACAGTGCTGGCATTTGCCTTTTGAGTTGCAGGCAACTCTGTGTGCCGCAGGGCTTCAGTGTAGCTTGTTCCCAGATGTGAAAGACATGGGATAAACTCAAAGTGTGCTGCTTGGACCTGGATCCAAACTGAAGGAGGTTCCTGCTGATGATCTCAAGACTTCTTTCTGAAGAGTACTTTCATACAGTCATTAATAAATGTGGCCTTCCAGATTAAAGAAGTCAAGTGAACATGTCCATGGGCCCCCCCCCCACACACACATATACCACAATTTTAAAAACTAATATGCAATTCAAAGAGAAAGAAATATGTCTTCACTATAAAAGAAGAAAAAGAAAAAGAGGAGGAAGAAGAGAAGGAGGAGGAAGAGGAAGAGGGGAAGGAGAAGCAGCAAACTAATAAAATTGAGTAATTTTGTGCACCTACTATGTGTGGGGCATGAAGAGCCTAGCCATGAAGAAAAAAGTAAGATTTAGCTTCTGTCTCCCAAGTGTTTACATTCTTCTGGGAAAGAATGATATCAAGTCCAGAAATAACTAGAGAATATGCTGGATGCAGTAAATCCCCAACAGGGAACAAGATGGGGGGAACCGAAGATAACTCCATGGACCAGGAAGCATTCAAGATGGGTCTTAAAAACCTAGAAAAAAGTCAGCCTTAAAAGACAGCTGAGCTGGGCAAGGAGGCAGAGGTAGATAAACCTTTCTGTGAGTTCAAGGCCAGCCTGTTCTACAGAGAAAGTTTCATGACAGCCAGGGCTACCTACAGAGAAAAACGCTGAGAGAGAGAGAGAGAGAGAGAGAGAGAGAGAGAGAGAGAGAGAGAGAGAGAGAGAGAATATAAGTATCCAGGTTAGACCAGGAAGTGGAGTTGAGAGGTATAATAAATTTTGTGGGAAATGAGTAATGCAGAGATTCCCAGCTTTAAGATAAAAATGCATTCTAATAAAGTCATGGTAAAAGAGAATATAAAAAAAATACACTTAGTAGCGATTCCTTGCTAAACATCTGAGTTTAAACTCACCTGCCTTAAACACACTTAGAATATCTAAAAGCCTCCCACCAAGCAAAAACATCTAACACAAAGCCCATTTTATTATTATGTGCTGACCAGCTCCTGTCTGAATTTATTGAATGCCAATATCCAAAATACACTGGCAGCACAGAGCACTGCAGAGTGTTTGGTGATTTCTAGCCAGTAGCACAGGGCTGGCAGAAATGAGGCTTTCTGTGGTGGCCCAGCATCCTAACAGAGTATTCCACAGTCAGGAGCCTGGGAAGAAATTAAAGCACTTGTCTCACCAGTATGAAGTCCTGAGTTTGATCCCTGGAACCTGTATGAAAAGCTATGTGATTGTGGGCACCTGGAGTTCTAGCACTGAAGGCACAGACACACAGATGTTAGGAGCTCACTGACCATCCAGCTCAGCTTACTAGACAAGTTCCAAGAAAAAAGTGGACAGCACAGGAGGTTGTCCCCTGACCTTAACAGTTACACACGTAGCTACAAAGGCATGCTTACCTCTTTATGTATGCATGCATACACATATACACATGCACACACACACACATACACACACACACACACACACACACACATCCATCTGGAAGAGTTCACAGTGTTTCATGTCCATCCAGAAAAACTCACTTCAGTTCATCAGTCTTAGGGAGAGGCTACAATTGAGAAAGGGTTTTTCTCTTTCCCAGTAAGCCCTACCAAATTACAATCACCTTTACAGAAAGATGCTGCAGAAATAGCATCAGCAGCAAAGGAGGTGAGTTCATAGGCCATTCCATATTGCTCAGAGGTTCCAAGACTCTCTCGAATAATGTCATGTGCTCTCTGTTTCTGGATTTGTGAATAACTCAAATTGGTGGATTCTGTTTTTCCACCCTGTCTTTGTATGTTTCTATGTGTGTTTGTCATTCTGCCTCTCTGTCTCTCTCTGTGTCTCTCTATTTCTCAGTCTGTCTCTCTGTTCTCAGTCTATTTTTCTCTCTCAGGCTGTCTCTCTGACACACACACACACATACACACATACCCCCCCTCTCACACACACACATCCTCCTGCTGTCCCCCAACCCTACAGTCATTAGACTTTATATCTTCTTGAAGCAGAACTTTAACTGGACATATTTTTGGTGTATCCACGAGGACACATCACTCTGCAGTCTTCCCTCAGTGAAGGACAAGTATGAAACTTTGAGTGGAATTAACATTGTTAAACTGAGTTTGAAATTGCAAGGGTAAGTGCCCTGGGATTTACCAAAATAGTCTGGGAGTTAAAAAAAAAAAATTACAATCCAGGTGCCTGGCTTTTTCAGGTTACTCCCCTCCCTCCACTCCCATGCACCGCTGCCTGCAAGCTTATTTACAGAGTCAATTAACAAAAGATAACCTCCCATTGTGTAACCATCAATAAATCAATCCTGTTAATACTATCTTGGAATGTCCCCCACTATTGACGTTCATATTGTTTACATTAGACACTTGAGAAAGCCAGAGCCCTTGAGTCGGCTTGTTCCAAGTTAATGGAGTCTGGAGTAGCCATTACTACATATTACTTTCTTTACAAAATATTTGAAGTTGCTCTGGGGTTCACCTGCCTTATCCGTGCTGGCAGGGCGCCCTCCTCCCATCCAGCAGGATCCAATCTCTGCCACAGAGAGTCTGGTGACTACTTAGGAGGGCAAACATTTATGGGCAGTCATAGAGCAGTCACTTAGGGTACACCTACTTCTTTGTGATGCGAATAATGTATTTCCACCCAGCCCAGCCCCCCACTGTCAGCCACCCTCAACAATCTGGGGAATCAAATTAATCTTCAATTACTGGAAAGAATCTTAGCAGCTAACACAGCAGCTCAAGTTACCGAGTCACTTACAATTGTGAGCCCTTCATACAGAGAGCACCCCAAACACAGGGCTTTTCATAATGTCTCTCCCTCCCCAATAAACTAAGGAAACTCTGTCTAACCCACATGATCATTTCTACACAGGGGAATCTTGGAAATGTTGTTGATTAGCTTTGAAAACGAATGCAAAATAAATCTTGGTGCATAATGCCTATGGTCTGAACTTTGCCACTCCAAGCATAAAGTCGGGTCTAATGTTTTGTTTTCTGTTTAGTACTTCCCCTCTAATGACACCAGAAAGACTCAGAGAACAGGTTTTTCTCTTAGCAGGGACACTCCTATGCTTGGAGGGCCAAGAAAGTTTGCAAAAGCAAGAAATGTGCAGGATTAAAAGGGAAGGAGGGGGAGGGAAACCCCCGGTGGTGCAGCTTCTGAAGTTTCAGGTTTCAGAGCTGGCTGCAGACCTGGGCAAAGTTCACTGCTCCCTTTTGGAGACATGGTACATACTTTTCAAGTTCCCACTTGCTTCTTAGAGAGGGAAAAATGTGGCCTGGGAGTTGAGGTTGCTAAGGCCGAGTGGAGCCAATTTGAGCAAGCATTCCTTTCCGAAAAGACAGGTTGCCTTGCTCCTGTTCTTTCACTGCAAATACCAGAAAGTCTTGATCCTCCCCACTCTAAGCAAATAGTTCAGCTGCAACGTTGAAGCCATCTTTCTTCTTTCTACTGTGGGAAAACAGCTATGCCCCTCCCCGGCTCTTCTCTCCCTATGCCTTGACAAAATGGAATATCATCTTACCATGTTGCACATCTTCTTATCAAACACTGGCTTCATTTTTTTCTCTTGCTAAAGATGGATAGTTATACTACCCCTGACTACTGGGTAATTAAAAAAAAAAAAAAAAAAAAAAAAAAAAAAAAAAAAACTCTCGTTGTTCCTAGTCTTTTCTTTTCTTCTCTTTTCTTTTCTCTTTCTTTGTTCTTTTCTCTTTTTTTCTTTTTTTTCTTTTCTTTTCACCTTCATGTTATATCTGTCTTCTGAAGGGTATTTTAAAGAAGGTGAAGAAAATAGACAGGACTTAGAAAAGAAAAACAGACTTCTAATTACTGTCTCTTTTAGGCCCTGGTATGACCCTAAACTGAAAGATCCAAAGGACATGGGTGACCTTAGAACTTGCACATCAATACATTTATGCCTTCAGCTTGTTTGTACAATAGAGCTGTTGATTCTCCTTCAAAATAAAGAGGATTTTCAGGTTTTTTTTTTTTAAATGAATCAATAGATATTAGTATTTGTGTCTTACACAAGAGAGTGAAATAAGTTTTCAAATTTATAAATATAGTATTTTGTATAAAAAATTGCATTAGTTGAGCATTTAAGTCCATACTGGTGTTATCACTTTATATTATACTCTAAAAAGCATTTTTATATGGAGAGAGTACACTTGTGTTCAGGGCAGTACATACAATATTGGAAATTTAGTGTATTAGAAGACAGTCCTCTTTACTTAGAATGTAATTGTTTCTCTGCAACCTGGTAACACCCATCTTTGGGCCAAACTAGAGAATGTTGAAAAGTCTACACATATACTTTGATCCTTCAAAAAGCACATAGGACCTCTGAAGTGTATGAAGTGATGAGTTGTAAAGTGGACGCCTCTTCCTGGGGTGCTTTGCATGGTTTCCATCTTCACCTTAACTTCCTAGGAACTGCAGTTACGCATGCCCCTCCTTGCTAAGACTTGGTTTTCCTTGCATGTTGTCATTTCACTTTTGCTTTGCTTGTGTTTTGCCCTATGCCACCACTTCTGTATTCCCCATGTGACAAATGCTCACCCACCATCAGCTCATGTCTCCCTCCATGTTGCTTCAGGCCCCTAAAAACTCCTTCTGGAATCATCTGCTCATTGACTCTCCAGGCATTTAAATACCTATGTCAATACTAGAGGAGTTCACCTTCTCACTACTGGGGCTTTTGTATCCAGAAAGTCAGAGACTGACATTGTTTGAGATTCCTATATGAAAACATAAACATGATTTTACAAATAGGCTTCATTTGACCCGCTGATATTTTTTAATGTTCTCTGAGAACATGCATCATCAGAGTAATATTCCAGCTATTGAATAGCTCCAAATGGGAACAGTACTGAAACACTTTATTTTAAGCACTAAGGAGGGATTCATGTCCACCTGGCCTTTGTACCCTCCTTCACAACACTCTCCTCCCCAGTCAGATCTGGTTTAGAGACGAGAACTGAAGGACTGTGGTAATTAGAGCATTAGGCTGGAAGCATGAGTTTTTATGCCATCTGCCCCTTTGCTTCCTCATCTGAAAGATGGAAATGATACCATGAAAAGCTTTGCAGGTCTTTTCTGCTGGTTGGTGACTCCTGTTGTGTTTACTGCTCCTGGACATAGGTATTATGATTCCAGCTAGATAACAGAAAGGAAGGCATGTGGTCAAAAAAATCAAAGTAAAGATATACAGGCTTGGGTAATGAATGAGACCAAACCAGCAGAATAACGTAAGACACCTGCCAGAAAGGGGACGGAGGAGAAATGGGAAGCCCCTAGTGTTGATTTTGCATTGATTGGTCTCTTCCTAAGGCTTGGCATGAATCGGGTTGGTCTTGAAATGATCATCACATTGGTCATAGACATCCAGACACAAGCACAAATCATTCCGCGGCCTAATTGTGGCCTAATAAGTGGCTACAACCTGTAGAGATAGTACTGGCCATGGTTAGTGCACTTAACTGAACACATCTCCCTTTACAAAACAAAGACAACTGGAAACCACACGTTCTCATGAAGAGACAAAAAGTTAAAGGAGAATGACAAGCAGAAAGTGTTTGCATTAAGGCCCTGTGGTTAATAATGTACTCTCGGCAAAGGACCAGAGCCAGAAACTCTCTATTCTCATTACATGAGCCACACTAATGGTGGGGCTAGAAACACGGTGCAGTTTCTTCGCAAGTTTCAAACTAGGTGAGTCTCGGGATTGTAGCACGGGACAGTAACTTAAGGAGATTGATAGGCACTAATAAATGGAAGCATCTCAGTCCATCTGTTATCCCAGCGTGGAAAGAAGGAGTCCTTTCAGTAAAATACACAAACTGTTCTGGTTTTTATGTGAAGTGTCTTTCTGGCCCCTATAGGTCCATATCTTAAAGGCTTGACCCCCCCAGTTTGTAGTGCTACTGGGACGTGTAGTCCCTTTAGTAGGTTTGGCCCAATGGGAGGAAGCCAGGTCATGGAGAGTGTGCCTTTCAATAGGATCCTGGAACTCTCAGCTCACTGCTATGCTTCACCTTTCCCCTCCCCCTCCCCTGCTCTCTAATTACGGTTTCCTGTCCTTCCTGGTCATCAATATATAAGCAGCTTTCTCCAGCACATAGCCCTACCATAATATACCACTCACTACGGAGTATGTGCTGAGCCCTCTGAGCCAAGATAAATTTTCCTTATAGGTTGCCATCCTCAGGTATTTTGTGATAACAATAAACAATTGAGCAATGCACATGTCTATATAACCTCTGGGGGACAAGACTAACCATAATGATGATGACAGTAACAAAGATTCCATCCGCTGTTCTCAGGGCCTTATATACACTCACTAACTGAATCTTGAGGATACCTCTAGATATCTGGTTCTATTATTACTCTTATTTTTGGATGAATTCCTGGACACAGAATGGTGCTAACTAATCTGCCCAAGTTCATAGGATAGACAGAGCATAGCAGGGGAGGTAAGTTACACAGAGCAGGTGTGGATACTGTCACTTATCCTTGTGATACCAAGAGGGGAAAAGGAAGGCAACTAGGAACTCCATTTGAATTACTCTGATTGCTAGAGTATTTCAGCTTCAGTATTTTAGTAAAAGCTGCTTCCTTGACTCTTCATATATTGCACACTAGCCTTAAAGGGAATAATAATTTTTACCTTTGTGTAGGATAATAAAATTACTCAGACTTGAAGGTACTTGGCTCCAAGGCTTATGACCTGAGTTCAATCCCCAGGAGAGAATCAGCTCCAGCAAGATGTTCTCCAACTGTCACAGGCTTGCGGTAGTATGAGTGTACTCTCTATTACAGATAGATAGATAGATAGATAGATAGATAGATAGATAGATAGATAGATAGATAGATATGGGTGATAGATAGGTATCAATGTAATATAAATAATAATGATCATCATCTTCTGTTTACATTATATGCTCATAATGCATAAAAGATTAGTAAATATAGCTTATCCCTAAATGTGAGTGGTTGGATTAAAATGAATTTCAAACTCCCAAATGGCTAGGAAAAAAAAAATCAAAATCAATATTATATAATACTTGAAATTAGGAAACTCAAATATGAGTATACATGAAGATGAATAAAGTTTTGTTGAAATAGAGTCAGACTTCGTCTACATGTTACTTATGGCTTGAGTTCACTTAACTTCCAGGTGAAATTAAGTAATTACAACACAGATGTCTATGACCAGTGAAAGCTAGAATATTTACTCTCTGCTGAGTTGTACTCAATGCATGCTGCTTTAAACAGTTGTAGGTTGTTTGCATTGTCTTTCCTAAAATGCTTTATATTTGTGTGTGTGTGTGTGTGTGTGTGTGTGTGTGTGTGTGTGTGTGTAAGGGTACGTGGTTGTATGTCTGGTAGTTGTGTGCACATGTCTGTATAAGTGTATAGAGACCAGAGTTCATGTCTAGTGTTGCCCTCAGTTGCCGTCCACCTTGTTGTCCTGAATCAGGGTCTCTCTCTTGGCCTGAAGCTCACCAGCTTGGCCAGACTCGCTGTTAGTAAATTTCAGCAATCTCCATGCTTCTACCTCCCCAGTGCTGAGATTATAAATATGCACCACCCACTGCCCGCCCAGACTTTTTATAACAGAGGACTCAGGTCCCCTTACTTTCATCATAAGCATTTTACCAACTGGGCCATCTCTCTACCCCTCCCTCAAAGCTCCTCTCATGGTAACATTTCTCAAGTTCTTCAGCATCTTGGAACTCTGTTCTTGAGTCTCCTAGTGTTTCTGTTGTAGCACACATACTCCATGCCTCTTAAAATGGTGGTCGGTGGTGTACATACACACAATTCATTCTCAGAATGTGAAGGAGAAAACCTTGTACCAATTTTCTTATGGGGTATTTTTAGGATTCTGAAATTTCAAAACACACAAAATAAATCTAGGACAAAAAAAAATATAGTCATTTAGGAAAAAAGAAAAACAGAACAAGGATTGTTTGTGATGGACCTTAAGGGATTCCCTGGATTAATAGAAACATTTTAGATCTTGATAGCTGTTTGAGTTCCTTGGCTGTAAGTATTTGGCAAAAAATCAGTCAAAATGTACATCTCTGACCATCAAGATGACTCAGTGGATAAAGGCATTTGCTGCCAAGCCAGACAACAATCTGAGTTTGATCTTCAACAAGTACATAGTTAAAGGAGAACATCTATCCCTACAAAGTTGTCAGTGAACCTTCACATTTGTGAAATTGGGTACACACACGTGTGCACATGAACACATATATACAAACACTAAGTAAATACATATAGTGAAAACATTAATAACAGAACCCAAAATGTACACTTACAACTTATACATTGTACAGTTTACTTCCAAAGAAAAAAATCTTGTAACTAAACACTCTACCCTAATCAGTGATCAGCATATGTATCACTTTTGGGCTGTCATTTCTCAGAGCCTATTTTGAAACACATAAGGAAATCTAGATCATCGGAAGGTTAGATATAGAGGTAGATGGTAAGACACAAGATCAAGTAAGAAGAGAAATGTTCATTGTAATAAGGAAGTAGAAGTAGTGAACATGACTATTTACCTTCTAAATTCTTTCAACTCCTGTGCTTTAATTGTGTAATACTAAAATGTGCTTTGAAAAATAAAATAAAACTTTGTGCTTATGCTAATGACATCATAGTTTGAGGTCTATGTCAAGAGTTACTAAATCATAGACATTAAATATACACAGTTTATTGCATGCCAATCATGCTTCAATAAAAGCATGTTTTAAATGACCCTCAGTGACCAAGGGATGGCTCAACAGGTAAGAGCAATGACTGCTCTTCCAGAGAACCCAAGTTCACTTCCTGGCACCCACATGGTGGCTCACAATTGTCTATAGCTCCAGTAGCAGGGGATCCAACACCCTCTTTCAAACTTCTTGGATACTGCATATGCATGATACATAGACATACATATGGGCAAAATAAAGTAAATAAAAATTTATAAAATAAAATAAAAATGTGAATTCATAACATATTTTACCATTGCTTTAGAAATTATGAATAGTGGTTCTTCCAAAAGGAATGTACAACCAAGTAGGGGAGAGGCATTTAACAAAACTCCCAAAAAATGCAGCACAAAATGACCACTGTCCCTTTCCTTGGCCTTACTTATGTTTGAGAAGTATGATTTTGTTTGAGACAGAGGAATATTCTTGTAGCCCAGGCTGGCCTGGAACTCTCAACGTTTTTGCCTTAACCTCTATAGTACTTAGTTGAGTTAGCTTTTATTTTCCTTAAATGGAACTCCAGTATATCCACCTTGAGATTAACCCTGATGTACATTGGCTGTGATAGGAGTATATTTTCCAGTAGAATCTAAATCTATGATGAGACCAGGTTTTGTTTCTCTGTTTAAGTTTTCTATAAACAGATACTCAAATGGAAGCCACAGAAGCATCCTCCAAAAGCTGACTGCACCAAACACACTTGTAGGACATAGGGTAAATGCTACAGCTAAGTTCCTGTCTTAGGAACCTCTTCAAATAGAAGCAGTATATTTGGTAGTGGCTGTCGCGCCCCACTCTTCCAGCAAGGAAGACGCGAACAACTGGATCCTTCTCAACAGGCTTTATTGCAGAAGTGCTCTTTTAGTTTTCAGGAGGAGACCCCAAATGCCCAGGGCGAGCTGCTTATATACCCTCAGCTCTGGGGGGCGGGGGGGGGGAAGCGTGTGGAGGTGCACGATTGGTCAGAACTGCAGTGCCTCATTAGCATACCACATTAGCATACCCTGCCCAGGAGGGGGTGATTGGTCAGGATCATGGTACCCCATTAGCATACCCTGCTCGATTGTGGTACCTCATTAGCATACCCTGTTCGGGAGGGGTTGGCGCCAAACTGAGTTGATGCATGCGCAGTGCACTATTTACTAGTAGCCGATTCCAGAGGCTGAGGCTGGCGCCATCTTGACTGGCCGAGTAGGGTCGGTGGCCTACAAGTGGCTGAGTTCCTGGCCTTTTAAACCTCACCTACAGTTGCTCTGTATTCCTAAGACTATCGTTTTCACACAGAATACTTACCATTGTGATAAACATCACAGGACTGTGTATGCATGACAAAAATTCAAAAACACTCCTTGAAATGCACAGTATAATCTCCTTATGAGCTGTCTCTTTAGAGGGACTTTACAGTGTACAATCTGCAGACTGACCCTTGCTTTCATGAAATGCCAATGTTAGCAGGCATAACAGAAGCATGCTTCAACAATTTGGAGGTCATGTATCTGGAAAGCTCTACCTTTAGACTGGAGGCTGAAAATCAAGAAAGTAAGTAGAAAAATCCTGAGATTGGTCAAAAGAACTGTGAAAAACAGCAGGGTTCCAAGCTTAGCCACTTACTTTTCGCCAAAACCAACATGTAAAATCCTATGACACTTAATTAGTTTAAATCCCAATGAGCCAGGATTTGCAGGACATATACTAAGGAAGGGGGCATCTCTGTAGACAGAGGGAGCACAGCAACAGTCAGAGGAATTAGTAGCCATGACTCCAATCCCTCAAAGCTACACAATTTGGGTAAATGAAATGTAAGATCAAAAATATATTTAGTCTTCCTATATCTGAATACCATAGTCGTGATTTCAGTCTTATGTGTTTCCCCAAAACCAGAGATGTTTTATGGCAAGCCTGGAGCCACAGAAAGGGGATGGAATCTTTAGAAGTTGGTATCCACTGGAGGGAATCAAGGCTTTCTCTTAAGGGAGATTTTTAGACTGGACCCTTTCACTATAACAACCCTCATTTCCTGGCCTCTGTGATGTGAACAGTCTCCCTCAACCACACACAGTTAGGTACACAGGGTGTAGAGACTATGAACTGGAAACTGAAAAACCACGTGGCCATTCCATCCAAAAGGACCATTCTTCCTATCTGGAAAATTCTTGGCACAAACAGAAAGCTGACTTACCCAGGGACTGAGATGCCATTCTACAAACCATGGCGCTGAAACTATAGCTTCAAGAGATACCATATGACGGTTCATAAAGCTGTAGGAGGACTTACCATCAGATATATCTAGAAGAAGATATCTCCTTAGATCTAATATGTCAACATTTACATTGTGACTTTAGCAAGTCCTAAAAAGAATAACAGCTTTCTTTCTTCCTGCTCTAAGTTTTGATTTGTTTTGCTTCACACTTTGACCACACATATGAAGAAAGTTTTCTCTTCCCATCATAATGCAGTTCTTCAATCTGCCTGAATCCTCTGGTCTGGGGAGTGGCTCTAATTTCTCCCACACCTTTCTCTTCACAGATGTTTCCTGCCCTGAGTTTTATATTCATTTTGTTTTGTACAAATTCTCCAGACAACTTCCTAGCCATCCACACGCCCAGCCTTCCTCAGCACTCATGTCCTTTCTTTCCCCATGCCTTTCCCATTCTGTGGTTAACTGACTCACTTGCCTGAACCCTGCTTTGAAATGCTTCCGTCTTTCACTTCTGATGCTACTGCCCTGTTAACTTTTATGGTTCTCCTCTCTCCCAGCCTTCTTTTCTTCATGTCTCTAGCATCAGAGACCTCCCTTCTGTCAGATCTCATGCTCAGCTGAAGACAATCGAATGTGCCCATTTTCTCTGTGTCTCTACAATCTTCGCCACACTGTCTACGCTATGCATCAGCCCTGGGAAACCCCACCAGCCTGCATGAGGAAAGGGACACCACTTATTGGCCAAATTCTGAGTGTGGGGCTGTGGTAGTGTGGTACCACCTCATTCTTGGCTTCCAAGACAGTGTAGCAGTCTTCAGTCTTTAGCTCATTCTTTATCCACTCAGCTTGAGCACACTTTTCTCTGGACTTCAGTTCCTTAACCTTAAAATGACCCTACTACTCTCGGTCTGACATATAAGGTCGAGTTGACCACTGCCTCCATGTTTTGGTAAGCTCTTCATTGTGTTTACAATCTGGCAGCTTTATGTGTTCACTTTCAAACTTGGAAACTATTGAACTCATAGGAGCCGAGCTACAATTTCTTTGATTGTCTCAATTTCTCCAGGTTCTAACCGGCCCTTGCTTGGGCTCCACGCACCTCCAATAAGATTGCTGCTTCGATCAGAACATGGCTGTTCAATAGGGAGACTGCTGTTAAAGTGCTTCAGATAAATGAACTCTAACTGGAGCAACTGCCTCCAAGCCAGACTCTGTCATTCCCTAGGTTAAGAAGTTGGGAAGATGCCATCATCTGTCTCCTGCTGTCACTGATGTGGCATTGGGGCCCTATGCCCCTTGAACCCCTAGCAAAATCTCAGGGGAAAAGTTCAGTCTTTGAAGCCTCCCAAGGGCCTGCCCTGCCCTGCTGCTGTCTGTCTGGGCTGCTCCTCCCACCTCCTCCAGATTCCTCCCTGGCATGTTCTCCCTGTTTTCACTGTCTTCCTGATTACAGAGTATGTCAGTGTGGCAGGATAATTTACTGATATATTAATTTGGTTTTTTTTTTTTTTTTATCTCAGTGCTTGCTGGCTCTGCGCTACAAAGGAAGCCAGGCCTCTCTGTGCCCTGCCTCAGGGGAGGTTTGTTTTAAGAGCCCAAAGCCAAGACACCTGGCTTTTGTTTCCCCTAAAGCTCAGACTCCCATAGGAGTTCACGCCAGCAGCTGGAAAGAAATCACTGCTAGGAGGCCTTGAGAGCAGGAAGACAGGGAAGAAAGTGGAGAGACAGGCTTCCAGTGAAGGGGGAGAGGGTGGTAAGGGTAGCTAGGGATCAGGCCACCAGCAGGGACAGACTTCTGCAAAAGTGACTGTGTCTCAAAAAGGATGGCCTTTGTCCAAACCAAACCACCAGGCCCCAGGCCCAGGCCTCCAGACTCAGCTCCCCTTATAGGCAGCAGAACTACAACATACAGAATGCAGAATGTGCACACAGAGAAACAGTAGAAAGTAGAGGACACGGACTTGGAGTCACACTGTGAAGCCTAATATTGGTATCTGCTCATCACCAAGGACGGTTCGGTTCCAGGATCCACAGGAAAGAAAGAGGCACTTCTCAAGACAATGCTCGATTCCCGGGGACACTAGAAAGGAAACTGAGACATGGGAAAGTGATTCGCCTGAGATCACACAGCGTGGACAAGGAGGTCAGACAGGACTATTGAATAAAGCCATCAGCATATTGTAAGATGTCCAGAATGGCATACAATGCCCTCCACAAAACTAACAGTGCCTACTCTTGATGAGGTTACTTCAAAAACTACAGCCAGGGGTCTCATAGATTTCACCAGCCCTGTACCTGCTGCTCCAGTGAGTTGAAGATGGTGATAGCCTTCCTCCAAGGAAGCAGCAGTGTACAGATGCAGAGCAAACCAGCTAGCAGAGATGGCTTGGGACTCCAGAATCTTCTGCAATGCTATCACTTCCATTTCCTACCCTGTTAACATTGCCTGCCCTTCCTTGTTCAGCCTTACTTTTTTCCATCTGTAAAATGGACATCCATTAAGCACCTAGCACAACAGTCTAGTCATTGGATGATGTTAGGAGCTGTGGTTATAGCTGCAGGGTGTCTGACACTGTTGAAGAACGCTCAACTTCTCTGCAAGGTGGCCACAGACTCATTGGTGGGAGAGTGACCAACAGGCTTTCACCACAGAAAAGCATTATCTATCATCCCATGTTGTGGGACATACAGAGAAAGTGAGGGGAGGTTCATGCAGAAGTTAATGGCCTGAATCTTTGCACACGATAATGATCTCTACCTCATTTGGGGGTGAAAGCATGAGCCACTGCTACTCTCTTTCCCCCAATGACTTCTGGGTCCAAGCATACTCTGATCATGGCCCCAGTAGTGAATCTGTGAGCTTAGAGCCATGAATAACTTGCGTAGCTGGGAGCCCCACACCAACCCTATTGAAAAGCCAAGAGAGGTCTGGGCAGCCAGTGCATTCCACGAGCCCAAGTTTCCGGCCTTTCCTGGAGTGAAATGTGCAAAGGGAATTTTCCATGTGTCAGTTAAGTTCTTTGGCCAGGTGACATAGAGAGGAAATGTAAATGTAGGATTCTGATTGGCCAAGTTCAAAAGCCTCCAGTTGTGATTCCCCGATACAGATCTGTAAGCTATCAAAATCATGGACTCAATTTCCAAAGGACAAATGTTGTGAAGAAATGTTCCGCTGGCATGTCAGAGATCAGAATACACAGCCACAGGAAAAAGATCCTCACATCCCAACACCAGACCTATCTGTTCAACGAAAGAGAGAGTCTTCCCTGGCTCCAAATTCCCTCAAGACATGTTTGGATTTAAAGCAAAATGATGTGCCATTTGGCTGTTTCCCGCCTAAGTGTAGGAGCTTCAACATGAACTGGCAACACCAGCCTTCACTTTGAATCACTTCAGTTCATATGAAACTAAACCTAGCATAGATCCCCAACATCTGAGTCTCCTTGAAAGACATAACTTGTTACCAGCATAACGATTGAGTCTACTTGTCTATTCTAAGACACAAGAGGATGGAGGACCAACCAAGCTCCATCACAACAACCTGTCTGTGTTTATTTATTATGTTTCTCTAAGAGAACCTGAGAGGCATTTGTGTTCATGAAGCACAGGCACTGGACAGGCCTAGAGAACATGCTTCATACATGCTGCCAAGGAAATCCCCACACTGCAGCAACTACCTAAGCTGAATGAATGGGCCTGACAACAGGAACTTTCTACAAAGCTCATCTCCTCTCCATCCCCCCTCCCATGCCAACCCTCTAAGATTACACATATAATCATTTGTGACAGATTGCTCCCCAGTCTTCCACCTTAAATTCTATATGATAAATTCAACACGAAGTGACAGTCACAGCGAGTGTTCCCAGCTCTATCTAAAAAAACTAATTTTACTGAAGTTAGGACTCAATGAACGAGAAAATATGAATGCACACCTAGGGCATATCTCTAAACTTTAATCTCCATGAAAGCCATAATGGTTATTTATGGTTGGGATGATATTAATATTTTAAAGGATTTCACTAAGAAGCACTCTGAAACTTTAAAATGGTATTGTTATACAAAGATAATAATAATTCAGTGAATCCTTCTCTGAGCTGCTATGTTAACGGTGTAAAAAGAAGGAAACCCACCACTTTGGTTACTCCACAAGTAGCCAGAGGAGACTATGATAATCAGGAAGAAAGAAAGAAAGAAAGAAAGAAAGAAAGAAAGAAAGAAAGAAAGAAAGAAAGAAAGAAAAGAGAAAAAGAGAAGATAAAAGAGATAAAAGATAAGAAAGGAAAAGAAAAAAAGAAATATCATGGGTTGCTACTATCTGTTTAAACTAGGCAAATGCTATTAAGAAATCATATATATACAGGCTCCAGAGATGGGTAAAGTTAAGGTTGCCAATTACAGCGTTCATCCAGCTCCTTGGCTCACTCTGAGCTTTAGGGGTTTAGTCACTCCAACTGCATGGAATGGAAAGGGCTGGCTGGTGTCCTTGTTAATGTTGACTGATTGGATAGCTGGAGAAAAACCTTGCAGGCTTCCATGACTGGGTGTTTAACAGAGACGTTTTGAGAAAGTAAAATTGAGTTCTATTGTGAAGACAGGATCGGGGTTCCTTCCTTGGTTTTCACTCATGGAAGTCCATGAATTAAAAGAAGGGTTTTTTTTTTTTTTTCTTGCCAGAGTAGCTGTCATTGCTCTACCTCCCCCACTCCCCATGCCATCTCTCAGAATTCTTGAGCAATGGCTCACACCTGTAATCCCAGCACTTAGGAGGTGGAGTCAGAGGGTGAAGGAATTAGAGGCTAGCCTTGACTACATTAGATCTTGTCTCAAAAAACAAAAAAAAAGAAAAAGAAAAAGGAAAGAAAGAGAAGAAGAAAGAAAGAAAAAATAAAAAGAGAAAGAGAGAAGAAAAAATAAAAGAAAAGAAGAAAAAAGAGAGGAAAACCCATGTGTCTATTTCTTGTTCCTTCCCAGCAGGATCGTACCATTAATGAGTCCTCTGAAAACGAGTATGATTATCCTCCCCCGCTTCACATACAGAAAGGTTATATTTGTGTGGTTTGATACCATTTTACTTTCTTAAGGTGTTGTTCCAGGTACTCAATAGATAGGAAGAAAGCGTTTAACATATGACAAAAGGGGAGGGGAGGTGACATTTACAGCCAGGAGCTTGGTAGGCGATTGCAAAGGTCATCAATGAGTAAACAGATATTAATGGTTAGCCGATAACTGGCTCATAAGCAGCTCACATTAATAATTAACAGCAGGAAAAGCAGCAAATTCAACAATACTTGGGCAACTGCGAGCCCACAGAAGCAAACCCAGAGAAGCTCAGACGGTGACATGCTTCCTGCTTCCTAGAGGCTGGAAAACTCTCTTTGAATTTCTCATATTAATGCCAAAACCCATTTTAAAGAAGGTAAGGTTAAAAAGAAAAGTGGGTTGGTAGAGAAGACAATGAACAGATGTTCAGTGAACAGTGTTTAGTCCAATACTCAAGCCCCCCCCCCCCATTTTCCTTTCATTGTGAGGTATAAAAATCACTCAGTTCTTTATCATTACCCGTACAAACTCTGACATTCTAGAAACATAAGCTTTCTCATGGTATTACTATAACATATGTCTCATATATAAACTTCTAAGTTAAGTGTAACTTCTAAGACTAACATCTCTAGTCCCCTGATCTCATATAACACAAGCTGGCCTTGAACTTGTAGGCAATGATGACCTTCAGCTCCTGGCCCTACAGCCTGTGCCTCTCTGGTACTGAGATTCGTGCATATACCACCATTTCTGGCTCACTCCAGGTTTTTGAGGAAGGAAAGTAAGTCCAGAACTGTCAACAAGAAAGCAAAGCCTGAGATGGCAAGAAATCAGGTGGCAGGGACATGTCTTCTATGGGTGCACAGGAACCTGGAAACAGAGGTACCTGAATCCCCACAGACTCACTGTGAGTAAAGACCTGAGACCTGCAGAAGTGCTTAGGGAAACCCATAGTCTGTGAAATCTCTGGACTTTAAACGTTCTGATGTCATGAAAACCCCACTAAAGCTAAACACTAGACAGCATCTACAGGACATATGAGGCCAATTAAAATCTGTTCATATATTTTTAAAAAAAAAAATGAATGAATACACAAATAAATATATGAAGTGAAGTTCTCAAAATTTGGCCAAGAAAAAGCAGGGGGTTGGGAATCTTTAAAAATTATTCTAGAGTTTTCTTTCTTCCTCCCCTCTACTCCCTTCCCTTTCTCCTTCCTCCCCTCCTCCCTCCTTCTCCTTCTCACCCCATCCCTGCCCTGCTTCCATTTTCTGAGACACAGTCCCCCTATATAGCCCAGGCTGACCTGAAACTCAAGTCTATCTTCTCTCTTAATCTCTCGTGCTGGAGTTACAGACATAAGCCTCTCAGTCCAGGTTTCTCATCTTTTCTATTTTTATTTTTAATGTATGATATATGACTATAGTAGTTTATAAGACAACAGACATAAGACTTATAATATATATACAGCTATATGTGTATAAGTCAATACATACAATAAGGAAACAGTATCAGCAAAGATCTAAAACCACTCAGAACCATGAAAGTAAAATTTCCACTCTGATAGTTTTAGTGTGTGGCTTACAGATGAATGACCAGCACTGCTTTCACATAAAATGTGAAGAAACCATCTTTTCCCCCCATAAATGTATAGTTTGACTATCAAGTCCACAGGAGAAATTGTTAAGTACCCAACCTGAAAATCAAATTACTTAAGGTTGGTTATACTAATGACAGCCACTAACCTTCTGCTAAGGTGGACTATTAAACCAAGGAAGTCAAAGGCAGCACAAATGAGATGTGCTTGAGAGGAAGGAGCATGAAGTAAGACACAAACTTACCTCCTGGTGGCAAGTGGAATAAAACTAGGGTGGTTGAGTAATGGAGAGGTTACAGGCAATGCTTCTGAGCCTGCCATTGAAGGGCCTGCAACGGGTTAATAGCTTTATAATCTGGTCCCTCTCTACTTTACCCATAGCCTACATTGTGAATTCTTCTCATCATGAACCATAGGACCAATAAGATGGGTTATCTCATCTGGCCTCATAGAGTCTTCTCTACAGCACCCTTGTTTTTGGCATGGGTATCTATAAAGTTCAGCTGTCTCTGCATGTCTCTTCTTCCAAATGACCTCGGCTGAGCCTCCTCCACTGGGTTAAGAGAACACACTTTTAAGATTCCCCAGGTGGCTTGCTTCCTTTGTGAAGGCAGGAGGTAGTAGTTGCGTCATTGAACCATGTGCATTAGCCCATTTCCTGTTGTTGTAACAGAATCCATGAGTCTGACTAATTTATAAAGAGCATAGATATATTTGGGGACGAAGTTTTGGAAGCCTGAAAAGCTCAAGGTCAGGAGGCCATGTCTGGTAAAGATCCAGGGTACTTCACTGTGTGGTTGAAAACAGAACATCAAGTGGACATGGAAAGAAGAAAGGCAACAGAGCTGAACTCCCATTACAGCCAACACAGTACTGTAAGAAATGTCCCAATCTATTCATTGAGATCAATCCCATGACTTAGTGTCCTCCCACTGGTCCCCACAGTCATACGACTACATCTCAGCATGAGCTTTGGTGGGGCAGCACTAGATTCTCTCCTGAGCACCATTCTTAGAAAACAGCCTTTAATGTTGAATGCCAACAAAAAGGAACAGAATGATGCTTAATCTGGACTTGACACCTCTGGGCATGTCTGTGAGGGTGTATCCCCCAGAGGTTTAATAAGGGGGAAAACTAATTAATGTTCAATGTAGGCAGTAGCATCCCATGGGCTGGGACCCTCCACTGAAAAAACAAAAAAAAAGGAAAGTTGAGCACTAGTGTTCATCTCTCTTTACTTCCTGACTGTGGATGCTGCATGACCAACTACCCCACGTTCTTGCTACCATGGTAGCAGTCACTCTCACTGCCACGCCTTCTTCATTGTGACAAACAATACATTGAACCATGGATCAAATGCTGTTCTTCTTCCCATGTATTGTTTCTCTCAGGTACTTGGGTACAGCAAGAAGAAATGAAATTAATACAGCTTCCAAGAAATCTTGTTTAGAAAAGGGACACTAATAAATAATAATGCACAAAATTCTTTGCTGCTTTTTTTTATTGAAACTTGTGCACATATTCTCTGCAACTAAGCAGGTGACAGTGTTTTCTTTGGAAAGGATCCGGTGAACCATAGCAGTAAAGTCATAATAATTCAGGTCTTCAGCTTTCTCACTTCCGCATAGATGATGACCTCATGCCCTCTGTTTTGACAGGCTCAGTTGTGGTCAAGGAGGGTGTCTAAATAGATTATGTTATCCATCATGTTTGAAAAGAGTCACTCTATAAAGGGTAACATCCAGCCCACTTTGTGTAGTTAGTGGTCAAGTCTGTGTCCCTTACAACAAAATTGCCTTCTCTGCTCATCTCTGTCTAATTCTATCAGCTCTTTGTCTACAATCTTTGACTTAGTTGGTACAGAGGCAGCACTCTGCCTCTAGTCTCAAGATAATAATTCAGGCCAAACTTCTAACATTATTCACTGCAGAGCAAACATTCACTGAATGTTTGTGACAATAGCCTGGAAAGCATCATAGTGACCTCACGCACTCAAACACTAGACACATTAAGCAGGACAGACTGGGAGTAGTGGTAAATCCCTTTAGTCCCTCCATTCAGGAGGCCGAAGTGGACAGATCTCTTTGAGTTTGAGGCTAGCTTAGTCTACAAGGAGAGTTCTAGGTAAAACAGGGCTACATATTTAGACCCTTTCTCAAATAAAACAAAAACAGGACAGGAAAGGAAGAAAAAAAATGGGCCTACTAACAGGCTGGTTTTGCTCTGCTTTCTAAATAACTAATTTTATTTATTTTATGACAAGATATCCTATAAGCCTATGAAGTAACTCATATTGTTCTTATCCTCCATGGAAGAAATCCAGTATCACTGAACTGATTATTATACGAAGGATACGTAGTTCAACATGGGAAGAGTCAGCATTCTTACCCAGAATTCTATGTCAAGACCTACACTCCAGGAGCAGAGTGTCTCCAGCATCTCTGACAACACAGAATCACAGGAGGAAGAAACAGCTTCTGGCCTTCTGTAGCTCAGTGGGATAATGGCTTTAGTTGGCTTCCATCAGTAGAATGAGATGCCCTAGATAACTGACTTCTAAACAAGGGTAGGGTCTTTTGAATGTTTAGATGATATTTTTGGAAGCCCTACCCCATGAATAAGCAAAACCACTATTTTAAGGTGTACACTAGGAAGGCCAGATGGCCACAGCAAGGAGAGCATGGCAGGCAAATCTCATGGCTAGGAGGCTAAAGAATAAGAAGTGGCCATAGTCCTACAGACCCTTCAATGGCAGGCCCCAAAGGCCTAAGAAGCTCCCATCCCTACCACCTAACAAACAGCACCACCCTGGGGACCAAACCTTTAACACATGGATTTTAGAGTGGAGGTGGGGGAGACAATGAACACCCAAGCTTTAGCACTGTGGGGGATACCAATTCATTGTGAAATTGAGAATAACTCACAGAGAGGATTATAAGTGCTCCTACACAAAGAAATGGCAAGTGCCCGGGGTGTTGATGCAGTGACCTAATGATTAGAGAACAATGGCCAGACAGACTGAAACACTACATTGTAACCCTGGAGTGTGCACGATTATTAACTCTCTGAAATTATTTTTTTAAAGTTTAAGCAGCTCTTATCTACTTCTCAAGTTAGTTATACCCCATTTACAAATCATCTTCATTCTATTCTCAAATATCTTATGGTTCACAAATATGTGAACCTGTATGTGTTTGTATATGTGCATGCAATGTGTATAGAGGCTAGAAGTTGAAATCATGTGTCTTCCTCAATCACTTTATAGCTAATTGAGAGAGACAACTCTTTCACACAGTCTAGAGCACACCAATTTAGCTAAAGCCAGATGGGCCAGCAAGCCCAAGGGATCAAGTCTTTCTTCCCAGTGTTTTGATTACAGCCACGCACCATAGCACCCATCTTTTATACTTGGGGATTCTAGGGGATCCAACTGGGTCCTCATGCTTGCATGCCAAGCACCCTACCCGCAGAGCCATCTCCAGGGCCACAGAATTTGTTTTGGTCATTTTCCTCCGTTTCATCTGAACCTTTGTAAAACATGCATGCATTTTCATTGCATGTGGGATTACATCTTACATAACTAAGCAAAGTTTCCCTTTTTTTTACAAAACACCCATGACCTTTCTCTTAGGTAAGAGACCAAGAGTATGGACTGAAACCCTGGCAGGAAAAGCAGAGGGTTAGACAAAGAAAATCCCCATAAACAATAATTAGAATAATAATTAAATGCCAGAAAAGGGCAAAGGCATGTGCTCTCTTAAAAAACCTTAGAAGAAAATAAACAAGGATAAACCCGCTGTGAAAAACCTCTTGGGCTATCTTTAAAAGCTTTCCCAAATTTTCCAATGGCTGTTATTAGCGATTCTTAATGCATGAGGTCGTCATTTCAGAATAAATCTTTCAGTAATTCAAAACAAGGACTCTTCAGTAAATAGTTGAAATTAAGGGGAGAGTCCAAGTCATCTGGTTTCCATTAGGATGATAAAATAGTTCACTTGAAACCTTTTACAATACACTTTGTTACAGGGAGGTGTCTGCACGGCTCACTCCATCACCGGCCATTTGACACAACATAAAAAGCTTCAAAAGCCATGTTAGGCCTCTTAATCAAAAACTAATTGTAATAGATATTGGGGAGTGTTAGCACAGTGACCGAGAGGTTGTAGCGGTGGTGTGGAAGCGGCAGCGAACATTAAACACAACCCCGGGTGGATAGGGCTTATCTCAATTTCAGAGCTCAGCGCTAAGTACCACGGGCCACTATCTCTCTGGCTCTTGCTTTGCGCCACTTTTGGAGTTAATTGCCCCAGAAGGCTCCATCTTTTTAATGAAATTTATAACACTGTCAAAGATCTTGGAAGACACGGCTAATGTTAAGGAGATTTTACAGAAAACAGAGATATAAACACAGGGGAAAAGAAAATACATACTAGGAACCTAATGCATACCAGGCTGGACAGAGCTGGTGCAGGGCTCCCAGGCCTGGAGGGGGGAGGGAGGAAAGCATCCTCACCACATTAACTCTTTCAAGCCTGTGATAGCATCCTCACTAGGAAGTTCTAATAGAAGGTAGAAGCTGGCATTAGCTAGGGATAATGTAAGGGTTCAGTGATGAGACTTATGACACTGGAACTGCCAGCAAGCCAGAGTTGAACGGAGACTTGTCACATTTCAGTGCGGGATACTGTGCCAACAGTATGGCCGGTGCTCAGGAGGTTTTTTTCAGGACTGATGATTACATAAATAATCTTCTTAACATAGGGCGCATTTTTTTCATGATTTTCAGGGTCCTTTAAGGTTAGTTCCCTACAATCAGCTCCTTGACAAACCTAGGGTTTCATTAATCACCCACCTGGCCACAGATGGCCACTCCATACATCTCATCCCATCCTTCCTCATGTTTGCCAACCCTGTCAAAGAAGGATATTAAACGTTAAAGACTACAGGCAATTCTTGATGATGAACTAAATCTTAAAACAGCAAAGGGAAGATATAAAGTAGAAGGGGGAGGAGAAGACAAAAAAAGGAGAAGAAAGAGGACACTGGACCTTAAGTAATAGTACTGTTCTTAGTTGTATTTATTTTCTCAGTACCATGATAACATACAAGGCTAACTTTGAGGCAAGCTGGAAGGAAATCGAAATTTTCAGTGGCATTTTGCATTTTTCTATAATTCTAATATCATCCTAAAACTTAAAAAAAAAAAAAAAAGCTTTTAAAAATAACAAATTTGCTACAAGAAAGATAAGTGTGTCTTTGTGCCAAACTGGCATTCATAATTCTAAGTAAATATTACCAGAAGAAAAGCACACCATTCAACTAAACGATTATCAACTAGCCAGGAAAAAAAAAAAAAAAAAAAAACCATTTGCAGCAGGTAAAGATGACTTAACTTCCCTTTCTAGTTTGTCCATTCTTATGTTTGATTCTGGGTCCTGACTTCCTTTTGTGCTGCTCCGGGCTATGCTGTTTTCTTGAAGGTGGAAGAAATGAAGTCAGAAGTTAGCAGGATTCTTGGGTGGGTAAATTGTTTGCTTTAAGGGCATGGGGATCTAAGCTGACTCCTCAATGCCCTTGTAAAAACCAGAGTACAGTGGCTGCAACCTCAGCACTAGGGAGGCAGAGATGGGAAAAAGCCGTGAGTCTCACTGGTGAGTCAGTACTGCCTAACCAGTAAGCCACAGTGACAGACACTGTCTCAAAAAGCTGGGTGGACATCCCCTGGAGAACAAAACCGCATCTGCATACATGTGTACCTACATACACATGAACACACATATGCCTGCACAAACACATACATACAAAAGAAGTGAAATCATTACCACTGGTTTTCTTATTTATAGAAATACTAACATTAAAAGTAATTTCAAACTGTTTGATTTTTAAAAAACTGAATGATTATTTAAAAAGAGAAAGAGCTGAAATGCACATGGAGAGTTGGTGTACGGAGCTAATTATGACTGTAGAACAGACCAGTACTTCAGTTGTCATCTCTTCCACGATTTCCAAATGCAGGCTTCTAGCTTGGACATCTTCCCTGTGCTTCAACCCAAACCCCTGCATCCCACTTAGGCTGCTGGCTACTGTACTTCTCCCTCCTGCCTGCCTGACCCTGGCCCTACTGTGGTTCTTCTTTGTGAGCTGTATATCAAAAAAACCACCACTTCCATTAGGCTCGTCTGCTTGTACTCTCTGACATTCACATGTACCTCCACACACACACACACCACACAAATCTCCGTTCTTATTCTTTACTGCCATTTTCTGCTATTTACGCACATAACGAACATCTCCACCATACTTTCAAGTCCTAGAAGGAAAGGACTGTGCTTAGTTACTCATCTGAGACAATCTGAGCACAGATCCAAAGAAAGAAAGAAACTGCATATATTTTTAATGACCGCAACACCAAAGATGGCATTCTCTAAATTAGATTGGTTAGACTACTTTAAAGTGCCAACGACTGACAGATCTTAGAGAGTTTGTTTTTCCCTGGCATTAGAGAGACTAGGAAGGCTCTGCCTTCAGCTGGGCACTTCAGCGAGCCCCTGGTCTGTTGTTCTTGACAGCCAGGTCAGAGGTAGCTCAGTACTCCATGTGGGTGCTTCAGCCAATCCAAACTGGGAGGAAGAAGTAAAGAGCCAGCAAGTTCTTTTTAAGTTATTATATACTGAAGACATACAGCTACACCTACCTACAAGGAATGCTGGGAAATACATTCCAGTGACAAAGTTTTCTAGCCATCAAAAAAGACAGGAGGAAATGGGGTATTAGTGGGCAATTATGAACTGAGCCAATTATCATATCTTAGAGAAAGTAACCACTTAGAACAGGGTGCTGTGCCTCTAATCCCAGAATTTATGTCAACTAGTAGTCACTGTATTCTCTTCTCTGATTCACAACTAGTAAACTACTTTCTATCTGTGGGATTTGCCCGTTCTTCCCACTTCATATACATAGAGATGTATACTTAGGATGTCATCTTAAGTGTCTAGCTTCTCCCGCTAAGTGGATAATGTTTTCAAGGTTTATCCATATATCATATGAGTACCTCATTTCTCTTTGTGACCCAGTATGATCTAGTGCATAGCTGTCTCATGTTTTATCTGATCACCAGTTGGTCATAGTTGGAGTGGCTTCCACTTTTGGCACCTTAAATAATGTAGATAACAAGATTCTTGACCTCTTATTGTGTACATAGATTTTCAGTTCTCCAGGGTACATACCTAAGTGTGAAATCACCACACCCTATGAAAACTCTGTGGTTTACATTTCGAGAAACTGACACACTGTCTCCCAAGGGGGCTATTTCTTACTCCCATCCGCAGTCACTTTCTCTCCTCATTAAATCTTGTTATCAAATGTCTTCTTCTTTCACCATCTTAGTGAATATGTACAATGGAATGTCATTGTGGTTTTTACTTACATTTTCTTAAGAACTACAGATACTGGACATTTTTTATGTACTTCTTGGTAATTTGTACACTTTCTTCAGGGAAAGGATCTACTCAAATCCTAGTACACAAAGCCCCTGTGTGGGTAATGGGGTGGGGTGCATATGTGTGTAAGTGCAAATGCCCATATGTCAACCTCAGGTTCTTGCCATATGTTACCCAGGCACAGTCTACCTTGGTTGTTTTTTTTTTTTTTTTTTTTTCTTCTTCTTTTTCTTTGCTGTTGTTTTGGGTTTTGGGGTTTGGGGGTTTTGTTTTGTTTTGATTTGTTTGTTTTATTGATGCAGGGTCTCTCAGGGGTTGAGAGCTTATCAATTAGGCTAGATTGGCTGTTCAGTGACTCGAGAGCTCTGCCTATTTGAGCACCCCAAGCACTGAGTACCTGCTACCACACCTAACCTTTTACATGGGTTCTAGAGATCAGCCCATTTTTCATAAAATATTTGTCTTCCTGTTGCTCAATTTAGGCATTTTATACTTTGCCTGCAAGTTCCTCATCATATATACGACTTGAAAAGACTTTTTTGTCTTGTGAATCTTGTTTTCACTTTCTTGATGGTGTTTTGAAGCATAAATGTTTCTTATTAACTTTAATAAAGTCAGATTTACATTATGTTTTCTCATTGCCTTTGGTTTGGGTATCATATTTAGAAAACTATTGCTTAATTCTGTTTTAGCGCCTATATTTAATTCCATGATCCATCTCGAGGCTAATTTTGAACATGATGTGGGACACATGGTCTAATTTTATTCTTATACAAATAAACACTCAGTCGCCCAGTATCATGTTTTGAGAGGATTATTTGTTTTTTGTTTATTTTATTTTATTTTATTTTATTTATTTTATTTTCATTAACTTGTTTTGGCACGCTTGTCCAAAATCAGTTGACTGGAAAAGGGTTTATTTCTGGATGCTCAGTTCAATTCCATTGATCTAAATATTGACCTTTGTACTGAAACCATTCCTTCTTGACTGCTCTAACTTTATAGTTAATTTCAAATTTCTCTTGTTTTCAGGATTGTTTTCTTTTACCTACACTGGGTCCATTAGATCACCATTACATTTTTAGGATCAGCCTATTACTGCAAGAAAAAGTCAGCAGGAATGTGGAAAAGATTTACATTGACTCTGCAGATAAATGCTGAGTCTTCCAGTTCATGAACTCAGGATGTCTTTGCAGCTATCTAGACCTTCAACTTGTTTCTATGAGTTTGGTGGTATTCGGTGTGCTTTCTTGAACTTGTTCTAAAGTGTTTTTACTATTTTTGATGTCAGTAAATTGAATTGTCTTCTTAATTGTATTTCCCAACAGCTCATTACTAATGTGTCAAAATAAAAATAATTTTGTATATTGATCTTGTAGTCTGCAACCTTGGTACCTCATCTATTTTCTCCAAGACAATTTGATTGATTCCTCAAGATTTTCTATGAAAGAGATAGTATCATCTTTAAATGGAGATAATATTATTTCTCCTTTCCAGCCTTGATGCATATACATTTATAATTACAATGTCTTCCTGGTTGACTTTTTTCATCATTATAAAGCTTCTATCCTCTTCTTCAGTAACTTTGTGTGTGTGTGTGAAGTCTATATTTTCTGAATTAATAGAGTCACTCTCACTGGCTTTCAGTTACTATTTACCTGGTAAATTTTTCAATGTTTCTAATGTTTCCGCGAATGTAAAATTTGTCTATTACAGAAAAACAAAGGTAAAGCATTTATTTTTATTTCCTAAAACTGGGGAGTAAACCCAGAACATTATACTTGTTAGACAAGTGTTCTACCATGAAGCTAGATCACCAGCCCCACAACTTTTTTTTTTCTTTTTGGATTTTTTTTTTTTTTTTTTTTAGTTTATTTTCAAATTTTTGACATTTTAACTTTTAAATTTACTTACATCCCAATCACAGCTCCCCCGCCCCACACCTTTTTCTTTGAGTTAACTTTTTTATGTTTTTGTGCGTACAGTGAACTTTATTGATGGTACTCAAGAGAGTTGGATTTCCTAGGCCCTTCCCATGATCCTGGAGGTCTGGGATGGAGGCTGTGAAGAAAATGCTTAGTGTCAGGGGCTTAATTTGGACCCAGACCCTTCGGCAGCCGAGGGGCCTCTTTCTTCCTCTTGAGTCCTTGCTGTGGTGGGTGCTCCTGGGCTTCTTACTCATAGGAGATCATGTAGGCCATGAGGTCCACCACCCTGTTGCTGTAGCTGTATTCATTGTCATACCAGGAAATGAGCTTTACAAAGTTGTCATTGAGAGCAATACCAGCCCCTGCATCAAAAGTGGAGAAATGAGTATCACTGTTAAAGTCACAGGAGATAATCTTATCCTCAGTGTAGCCCAGGATGCCCTCTGATGCCTGCTTCACCACCAGCTTGATGTTATCATACTTGGCAGCTTTCTCCAGGCAGCATGTCAGATCCACAGTAGACATATTGGGAGTGGAAACATGGAAGGCCATTCCAGTAAGCTTCCTGTTCAGCTCTGGCATGACCTTGCCCGCAGCCTTGGTAGCAAGAGCAGATGTAGGGATGCTGTTCTGGACAGCCCCATGGCCATAACACTACAACTTTCCATAGGGACCATCCACAGGATTCTGGGTAGAGTGATAGCATAGACTGTGGTCATGAGTCCTTCCACAAAGCCAAAGTTGTCATGGATGACTGTGGCCATGGAGGCTAAGCAGTTAGTGGTGCAGGAAGCACCAATCTCGAGTGAGTAGTCATACTTCTCATGGTTCATTCCCATCACAAACACTGGGGAATTGGAAGAAGGGGCAGAAATGATGACTTTGTTGGCCTCTCCCTTCAAGTGGTCCCCAACCTTCTCCATGGTGAAGACGCCAATAGACTCCACAGCATCTTCAGCACCAGCATTTCCCCAAATGCTATTAGCAGGTTCTTGCTCCTGGAAGATGGAGATGGCCTTCCCATTGATGATAAACTTGTCATTCGCAGCCTTGCTTGTGCTGTTGAACTTGCCATAAATAGAGTCATACTGGAACATGTAGACCATATAGTTGAGGTCAGTGAAGAGGTTAGTGATGGCAAGGATATCTACATTGCCAGATGAGCAGGTAGCCCTGGTAACCAGGTGCCCAATAGAACCAAATCTGTTCACTCCAGGTTTAGCGTTGTGTTTAAGGGATGAGGCTGGCACTGCCTGAGAAGATGTGACTGTCTCTGAAATATGGAGGAGCAGAGAGCCTGAAACTGTCTGTTTAAAATATTTGATGATCTCTGCATCTTACTTAACTGGTATGGTTATCACATGTATATTGACGTACATGAGAGATACTTTACAGTATGACATTTTAATAATCTCATTCATCGGCTTTAGTTATTTTCCTAGTGACCCTGAGTATTATAAACAATAACTTACAATAATGTAGCTTATGCTAATACCAACTTGATTGTAATCATATATAATAACATTACTACAATGTGGCTTCATCTCTTCCACTGTCTTTGTGCAACTATAGTCATAACCTATATATTTATACACATATTCCAGTCGAATACTTCTTGCGTATGAAGTTGGCTTATAAATAAAAGATTTGTAGAGTCACTAATCCTCATTTTCATACTTACCTGTCTACCTTCATTTACCCATTACTAAGTTACTTCCTATTGTCCTTTTATCTCTACATGAAGGACTTACTTCTTTCAGAGAAAGTCTATTTCCATAATGATTCTTTTTCTTTTCTTCTCTCCTCCCTCCTTCTTCATTGGCTTTGACTTTATTTCTTGTCTAATTTTTCAGGATAATGTTAGCCTGGGTTGGAATTCTGTATACATTGTCTTTCTGTCTTTCTGTCCACTGTGCTAAGAGTTACCCTTCCGGTCTCTGTGCTTCTGGTAGGAAGGCAGCTGTTGATCCTACTGAGGAATGTGTGGTTCCTTTGCTGCTTCCAACATTCCTTGTTTTCCTTTGTCTTTGAGTAGTTTGACTATGATTGAGTGACTCTTCCTTTCAAAAGTTATTTAAGTTAACTCCTTCTGGCAGTGTAGTTGAACTCACATAGACATGAATCTGATGTGCAAAATAGAAATACTAATGCTTACCACTTCTGCCTGGTAGAAAACATCTCATATGTTTTTTCTTAAAGCCTAGACCTTTTGGGGGGAACATATTGGAAGAGGACACTGTTTGCCTTGCTATTTCTGTGGTTCTGTGCAGGCAGAGCCTCTACGTGCTCTCACCTCATCTCAAACATGACACCCCCAACGAACCCCCCAACTAGTCATCCTCTTTCTCATTGCAGATTATCACTGGACCACATGCCTGGAACCAGTAATGTTTCAGATTCATGGATTGTTTCAGTTTTGTAAATAATGGCATATATAGGATGAGTTAGCTTCGGGTGGGACCTAGTTGTAAACATAGAATTTATTTATGTTTCAGATATACTTTTTCCACACAAATTAAAGACAATTCTATATAATACTTATAGTGCAAATCAATTTTGCCTCTACCCCATTACGTGAGGTCAGAATAGAAGCTTCTGTTGGTGGTGCCATGATGGTGCTCCAAAGGTTTCGAATTCTGCAGCATTTTGGATATTTGATTATCCAGTTAAAGATGTACTTAAATGGTCCACACAGGTACAAGTTTATCTAGGACTGGGGATTTGTAAGAGGTCATGTTTTCTATCTAAACCCAGAACAGTCTGGGAAACACAGGGAGTTTTCATTCATCGTCTTGTTTCCCCTCAACCAAAGTCTTTACTATCTGATAACATTCAGTTTTTGTGTTTATTGATCAGTTCCTTTGGTCTAGAATAAAATCCCTATGAGTATCCAGAGAAGACTTGGTATTATATGATTGTGGTGCTAAGTTGTAAGCACTAAGTAACTGTTGAAAATCAAGTGAATTTTTGTATTAGTTGACTGAGTCCTTTTTATTGGTTTACAGGTGTATACAAATGTGTATATATGGGGAGGGCATACATGGTGTGTGTGTGTGTATGTGTGTGTGTACACTTGTGCACGTGTGTGTGTGTGTGTGTGTGTGTAGGCCTAAAGTTGAAGTAGACCTGGTAAATTGATTGCTCTCCACCTTATTTATTGAGTCAGGGTCTCTCACTGAACCCGGAGCTCACTGATTCCAGCTGCTCTAGCTAGCCAGCCTGTTCTGGATAATCCCTTGCCTCTGTCTCCCAGGGGCTGAGATTACAGATGGCTGCCACACCTACCCCACATTTGTGTAGGTGGTGAGGATTCACCATTGAGACATTTCCCAAGGCCTGATGCCTTAAAAAAAAATATGTCTAGTTTTTCAGTTTCCAAATTTAACAACATAATAAAAAACACAAAATTCTGTAGGATAGCAGCATTAATGAAAGAGCATTTTTTTTTTGTAGTGAAAATACTAATTGACTTTTAAACTATTGGGCCTATGAGGTTGTAAAGAATTCAAATAGCTACATTCTTTCTGATCCCCAACTCTGTAATGAAAGAGATATAGACATTTCTACCATTTACTCTGGAATGTTGGCTGTAGCCTGTATCACCCAATGTGTTAAATACAAGATTAGTGTCTGCAGAGGCAAAGCTCCCTTTCTGTAAAATGCATTCAAGAGGAAATCGCCACCTTTTCTTCCTCTTATTATTGCAAGAACGTTACTAGTAAGACCCATAATTACTTTAAATATTCCAAAATGAACACAAGAGCTACAAATCTTACAGCACCATCGGAGGCACCCCCCGAACTTTGGACTCTAAAAGGAGCCAGATAAAGATGCTGCCCTTTCCCCTCTATCAGTTTACTATATAAATGAGAAGACATAAAGTAGTTTTAGATTTAATTAAAGTAATTGACTGAATTGCATTTTGTGTGGTGATCGTCATTAACACTCCTGACCTTTCTGTCACATACATATGCCAGAGGATTTTTCCGATGGATATTTATTATGAATATTATCATCAATAAGCACCATCAACATATTAAAATTAATTTTAACTTCTTTATGGAAGACTGAAAGCGCAACCAGCTGTTGGAAACCGTCCGGTCTAAATCATTTTTTTATCGATTCAACATGGATAAACCTCAAGTAGAACTAACAGGAAATTTTATGGGTGTGCGTGTGTAGGCAAGTTTCTATACATATAAAAGATTTCATTTTATTTCATATCTAACTCTGGTTACGTTAACAGCATAACCTTATTTTCCAAAGCCCAAGGATCTGATGGCTATTTTAAGTACTAACTGTGTAACCCCCATGAGGGCTGATTTCTTGCCCATGTGGATATGAGGTGGGGGGCGGTGGGCATATGGACATTTGGTCTTATTTTGACTGCTTGCAAAGAGCTTAATAAAAGACAGGCTTTGGTGCATCAAAAGAACTTAGTCCACAGGTGTTCTGAGAGGGAGCTAACTTGTGTGGAGAGCAAACAATTAAGCTGTGGAATTTGAGACCCTAAATTGTATCAGTTGAGCACCTGTCCTGGAGGAGGAGGAGGAAAACACCTTTCATTACATTACCCAGGGGCATGGCGGGCTTTGGGCTGTGTAGAGTTACAGCCGATCCTATTCAGGCTTGCTAGCTGAGATGTGGCTCCCTCTGCTCACACCCGTCACAGGCTCCAAGTTAAATGCTTGCCTTAATGACTGTCCCCAGCTCGATTAGCCCCCGTAGCCCTGTGTCTCTCCACATCTCTTCCTGCAGTTACCATTTTACCCAGAACTCACCCAGTCCGTACTGTGCTAAAGATTTTGAGCACAGAATTCATGTAATCCTTCCAACAATACAAAATATTTATTTAGAAAGGCTAACGTGGAACTGAGGAGACAACCCAGTCAGTAAAATGCTCGCTTTGTAAAGAGGAGGACCTGAGTTGAGTCCTTAGAACCTATGTAAAGAATGCTGGGCATGGTGTCCATGAGTGTAGTTCCAGATCTGGGGTGGGGGAGTGGGAGCAAAGAAAGATAAGCAGAACCTTGGAGCTCACTGGCTAACCACTCTAGCTTACTGACAATAAGACCAGTGAGGCCAGTGAGAGACCCTGTCTCAAAAAGTAAATAAACACACAAGCAAATAAATGAATAAAAATACACAGTGGGTAGCACCCAATGACACTTAGAGTTGTCCTCTGGCTCTCCCACACAAGCACACACATGTGGGGACACACCCCATAACGGTGCTCTGCACACACATACATCAAAAAGAGAGAAAGAAAGTCTAAATCATATGTATAATGCAATGTAAGTGTGAGGGAATCAAAATTATACACCTAGTGCCACAGATTGCCAAGCTCTGCATCTTCATCACTGTGCTGTCTCATCTGTAGGTCCTTTGGTGGGACTTCTCACCTTCTTGGGGGAGGAGCTCTTCCTTTAGGCTTTAGTGTTTTAGATTTGTTACAGTTGTAGTATATCAGCTCTCTTCTCTCCCTTCTTAACCAATCCTACCACCCTTCTCCAGGATGACCCCAGTCATGCATGGGCCATCAAGTGTCTGTCAAAGCAGTTCTCCTTTCCTGTACTCCAGAATTGGAAATTCAATTCTTGCTCCAATTTGTACTGCAGAGATCTCATGAGCTGCCCCCATGAGCATACGCTAACCAGGCATCTTTCTCAACAAGCCTGTCCTTCCTCCAGCACCACCCAAAGATAGTCCTGTTGGAAACACAGACTCTCATCTGGCCTCTCCCTTCTTCCTCGTCAGACTGATTACAGTGCTTCTCACTGACTCTCTGTCCTAAGTGTTCAAGTCTGTCCTCCAACCCTCTACCAATAACACAACAGTTCAACAATTGTTCTAGAGTTCTCACAACTCAAGCAGGGACTGGAGGGGAAATCTTGGCATCTAGTTGGTAGACACTGGGGATGCTGATAAATAAATACCTTAGAGAAGAGATTCTCAACCTTCCTAATACTGCAACCCTTTAATATACTTTCCACATGTTGTGGTGACTCCCCCAACCATATTTTCATTGCTACTTCAAACTGTAATTTTACTACTATTATGAATCCTAATGTAAATATCTGATAAGCAAGATATCTGGCATGTGACCCCTGTGAAAGGATTATTTGATACCTCCCCCAAAGGGGTCATGACCACAGGTTGGCTCCTATGAGAAATCCTTGCCATTAAGAATTGTGCAGCATCAAATCTTGCAGTGCTAAGACATCCTGTTCTGATCCAAGCTACTAGCATCTTACATCTCCTATGACTTCATCCATGTCCTTCTACTGACAGCCCCCTCTCTTGGGATGTTCAACACGTTCTCCATCCCACACACCCACAATGATCCTTTGCAAACACTAATGCAGTCCTCTTAGAATCCATTCTGGTCTGATGCCTTTACAGATAAAATACTTGGCATGTTTCTTTACCTTGCTTCAAGCCACTTTCTTCTTTCTTCTCTTGCTTATGAGGTGACTCTTAGCCCATATAGCTCTCACATTCCCTTTACACTCTTTCTCAAATGTTATCCTAACAGGAGAGTCTTCCCTGACCCTCCCGCCCCTTCTCTCCCATGCCCAGCTTTAACTGTCTATTAGCATTTAATTCTTTCATAAATACTACTGCTATTATCTGCTGATTTGTCTCCCTGTTTCCTCTCTCCTCCATCACAATTGCACTCGGTCTGTCTTTTACTGTTAGACAGCTGTCAGTAACTGTCCAGCAGATAATAAACACTCAGTAAATGCTTAGTGAATTGACACTCATTTTTTCTTAATGAATATGCATATTATATAAACTACAAGGAGAATTAAAGATTCTTTTTCTAGACTCCTTTGCTAACCATAGACAACCATGTGGATTGAAGACTGAGCTGACCTACTGGACAGCTGAGTCTTCCCAGACTCTTGAGCTATAAATGCATGTTTGAGACATCTAGGCTCTGCACACCAGGTGCACATGCCAGCCACAGTAGGAACCAGGAACCTCTTCCAGTATAACCCAACAGTCTCTCTGAACAGGGAAGTCATGTTGCTTCGGACTAATTCTTTGTTTGTTGGCTAGTTTTACGATTACAGTCTGGATGGGTGGATCCATTTGACATGCCTCCTACCTTCTTAAAGACAAGGGCAGTCTCTCTGAAAGCCAAAAGCACTTGATGGATGGAGCCATCTCCCAAGCCCTTTCACAATTCTGTGCTGTGGTTCGGATATGAAATATCCCCCAGAAGTTGGAACACTTGGTCCCGGCTAGTGGTCCTGGCTTAGAGGGTTGCAGGTCTTTCAGACATGGAATCTCATTGAAATAAGTGAGTCATTGAAGGAAAGCTTTGAGATTTTATTGCCTAACCCCATTCCCTGACTGAGGATACAGTGTAACCAACACCCAACAGTCTTGTCACCGTGTTCTCCTACCATGATTAATGACACCCCTTCCTCTGGCTGAGTTTCACTAAGGGCTCCAGGAACTCCTGCAAAGTTATTTGCTTAACCTAACATTTGTCAGAATGGATCTGGAAGCTGTAAACTCTAAGCCATATGAAGCCTACCTGTGGTAAGTTGTTTCAGGCCAGCTATTTGATCACAACAGTGAGAAAAGAAATGAATATACCCTGCCTTTTGACATGAAAGTCCCTTCAGAAGGTTTATACGCTAATACAATGGCCCTAGAGGTGGAAAGAGTAACACTACAAGCACAAATGGTGAAAAGAAAGCAAAATAGTACAAAAATAAGCATTGAGTGATAATTAAATAAACTCTGAGTGACCTTTGAAGTCTGGAGAATAGCAATGCGAGACTGATCTGGGGTGGTTGGCATGGGCTTCATAAAGGAGGTGGCATCAGAGTTGGGTAAGAAGTTGGAAAGATAGTAAAAGTAATTATGATGTGTCCACAAGGGAGGGTAGGCATCGGTGACAATGATAGGTGGAGTTCAAAAGGTGTGTTCTGGTAAAAGAGACCAGTGTGGCAGAGGCTTTGGACTTTGTTCAAATGGTGTTTCCCAAACTGTTCAACAAGATGACCAACCAGCCTGTTACCTGCACAAAGGAGTTTGACCTTAACCCTACTTGGGAAGTGATAGGTTAAGCAAATGATTTTTTCAGGATTTCCTGGAGTCTTCAGTCAATGGGGGTGTGGGGGGTGTGGGAGGGAATGTAGTATGCATTGGGTGAACCGTGGATTCATGAAGAGACACAAACAAAACCCACAGTGCCCACCTGGCAGGTTCTTCCAGGAAGACATTGTCCTCTTAATAATAAATAAATAAATAAATAAATAAATAAATAAATAAATAAATACTCAAGAGGCTGTGCCCCTTTGGTCACATCCCCAGGTATTTGGCAGCAAGAGTGTCATTCCTGGGACACTTGGTTTGACTGTAATCTTTGTAGGGTCTGGAGCGTATCTGGCTTTGTGATTCTAGCAAATGGTGAACAGTAAGAAGAGTACTATATATTGCTGTGAGAAAATAGATAGATGACTAATTCCCTACTGAGATAAGAGGATGTATTTGAGGATGCTTTCTAGTTGCTTCTATGAACAGCCCATCCAATTCTCCAATATGAACATTAACACATTACAAAATAAAGCCTTTCTCTTTGACTTTATGCCCTACACATATTCCTATGTCTGTGAGTCAGAACCATGAGCTGCCTAGCTCCTACTTGTTACTGCATCAGGGAACGCCTAATGTGGTCTTCTCCTGGTTAGGCCACCCAAGGGAGGCTCCTCTATGCCTTCTCCTACTCATTTTGCATCTCAGTTGACCTTCCTGACTCCCAGTGCCTGTGGGATTATGAAACAGAGTTAGTCAATTTCCACTCTGGGGTCCTGGCTTTACTCAGTCAAAACTGCAGATGGAATTAGATCTGGAAGGTCAGATCAAATCTTTTTTCTTGCCTTGTTACCTGGATGAATTGTCGTCTTGCTAGGGAATCATCTACGTAAGTGAAAAATATAAGTAAAAATATGTTGTCACATCTCCTCATGTCAAAGGAGTAGGCAACACATTCAAAGCTCTGTTTTATATCTACCCTTCTTTTCTTAAGCCTCACAATACCTCTCAGTAAATATATAATAGTCCTAATAACTTTCTCTATTCAATGTCTCTTATTATTTTATATCTATTATTGTTCCCCACTACACAAATTTTTTTGCTATGCTGAAGGAGAATGGCTTGGGTTGGGCGCTATCTGTTTCCTCCCCCCCGCCCCCCCCCTCAGGCTCATCAAGCCCATGACGCAAACTGAGTAGACCTTTGGCACCAATGTATGTTTTAAGGCTGAATCAGATCATCTTCTGTCTTTAAGCCAATGTTTTTAGGGCCTGCTTTTTAAAACTATACTTTCAGAGGAGACCCCAGGACCCTTTGGGTGTCCTTCAGTAAGGTACTTTTACATCATTATGCCAGAGAAGCCCAAGAACAAAGGTTTTTAAGGACACAACTGACCCCTGAATTTGGCCTGGAAATATCTCTGCCTCACTTCCAGAGGGCCATCTTGCTTGATGACTTGGCCCCAGGCACACCCTGCAATGGCAGTTAGAACTCAGGCCAGGTGCAGGAAGAGAGCGTCACAAAACACCTCCAGCCATCTGAGCTGTCCTCAAACTTGCCTCATGGGCTTGTCTTGAAGACCGTCAAAAAGGGAAGGACCTTTCTGGACACCCTCTGCTTTCCTTCTGTCCCTCAGAAACACATGGAAGGTTCTCTGAGGCTCTGATAACTGCAAAGTGTTCTCAGTGTGCCACCCACCAGCACTCAGTCAATATCAGTGCATACCTTCAGACATTGCCCAGATAAGTTCTGTTTGATCGGGTGACCTAAAGGTGAACTGTAGGTCAGACTTCATTACGTGTTAGCCAAGCTCAAGTCAGTACCAAACTTTCCCACTCTGTTCTGAAATATCATGAAGCCCCTTCAGGGAGTCCACTGATTATACTGTAGAGGTTTGTGTGAACCAACCAGGGTAAATAATTAGACTGTTCTTTTAATTAAGATTGCAGTGCCTTCTAGCACAGTGATATTTAAGATTGTGACGGGCGTGAGGGTAAGTACAGAAACAGTCTTCACTGGTGATAAAAAGCAAAAGGAACAAAGAACGTGGTGTCCAATATGTGAAAATACCCTGCAATTTTGGAAATCTGCTGTCTGAAGTCTCCAGGGCACTGGGAGGAAATTTTCAATTTAGCACACATTCTGTTTGCCAAGGTAGAGACTGGTCTTCAGTACCAAAAATAAGTCTGGGGAAAGGGGGCTGGGTGGGAGGTAATGAAAGGCAGGTACTATGCATTTCTGGTTGGCATAATTGCAAACTTTTCTTAATCATCTGAACTTTATGGGGATAATAACAATTAACACAGATTCCATAATGGGCACTGTTTCAAATCTGTTTCACAGAGCTTTATAAAAATATAAGCTCATGAAGAAAACCAGTTCAGTTCAACATGAACTTTCCATTACTTTTAACACATTTTACTTACTTTTAATTGATGGACGTGTTACGTATTTTCTCTACCCAAGAGTTTTTCACACCTCCTTAATTCAAACCAGCTTGATTTTTGCCATTCAAATAGATAGATTTTATATGCCATTAACTGGAAACCAAATAAACGAATACTAGAATTTATTAATGGATTACAATGCGTACATTATTTCTTAAAGAAATTTCTTTCGTATATTCAAAATATGGTAGCTTTTAACCCTACCTAATCCTTTCAACACCCTAATGATGAAGATACTAATATTGCACAAAGTATCTGCTCAAGTTAGTTTTAGAAGTGGGAAAGAGGAGCGGTCAAAAGTCCTACTGCTTGTTTTAAATCACACAGCAGAGAAAAAGGCCAGCATCAGTAGCTACTCTGTCCATGAGTAAGGTCTTCAGGGAGCTTAAGATAAGCAAATTGAGCCAGGCGTGGTGATGCACAACTGGAAACCTAGCACTAGGGCAGTATAGAAGAGTGATGAGTTTTAGGTCTCCCTGGGTTACATAGTAAGTTCCAGGCTACCTTGTGGTACACAGAGAAATCCTGCATCAAAAACCCGAAAAGATGCTGTGCAGGATGGCTCAGAAGGTAAAAAATGCTTGCTGCCAAGCCTGACAACCAGAGTTTGGAAGAAGAGAACAGACTCCCTCAAGTTGTCTTCTGACCTCGACATGCACGCTTTGGCAAGTATACACACACACGCACACACACACGCACACGCACACGCACACACACACACACAATATTTTAATTGAAAAGAATTAAAAAGTATAACAAGCAAATTGATGGAGAGTTGTTTGTTCTTTTAGCTGCTTCTTTCAACGGTTGGTAATGTTGGATGCTGTGCTGGGCACATTTTCTCAGTGTACCTGCCAATAACTGTTTTGTATCTTGCTTTCATTTAAACACAGCTCTCTGTAATCTTCAATTTTATGCACTTGTGGTCAAGCCACATTTGATATTAGTTGAGATGAAACCTCAGATATTGCAAGGTAATACGGACCCACTTGACACATCAGATTGAAATAAAATTAAGAGCATGTATGTCTGACTACAGGGATTTTTAGTTGTTGGCTGCTTGTTAACCAGCTCTGATGGTTCGTCTTACAGCTTACACATCGTTGTAATATGTAAAATATGGAACAACCTAAGTATCCAGCATCAGAGGAAGTAGAAGAGAAACTGCCTAAGGGAACAAAGCCAGCTGAGGATGGAGCAGGAAAAGACACACTCAACATAAAAAAAAAAAAAAAAAAACAAACAAACAAACAAACAAAAAAACCCAAAAACCATATGTGTGAAATTCACATAGCTAAATTATAACATGCTTCAAGCCTAATTAAATTCTTCACATTCCGAACATTTCACTGCCCTCATCTCATCTCATCTAAAATCACAGGGCCCCCTTTAAATCTTTTTCTTCTCTCAAGCTCCTTTACAGTCTGGGGTAACCACCACAGTTCCTAATCCTCCCCACCCTTCCTGCTTTCCTGTTTCACTGCCTGAATTATGACCCTTACTCTCCTTTACCTAGAAGACTGGAAATGCCGAGTTATAGGTTGCCTTGGGCTTCATCTCTCAACAGTGGTTTCTTCCTTCAGGGCTCGTAGTTACTCGTCTGAAACAGAACACATCCAAAGTTCTGAAGCCTGCTGCCATATGTCTCAACCCTAAAGAAGCATTTTTCATCACAGGATCATTCATGCTGCTGAGGACCACATTAAAAGGCTCTGAGAAGATCTATAGGGAACAACACATGCACTGGGGCTTCTACTGTTTCTCACATCTTATTTGGTCTTAAAGCTTCCTTCTCCACCGAGCACCGTCTTCTTCAGTCAGTGATATCTGGTTGTTACTTTTCCCCGAGTAATAACACTTTCTGGTCAAATCTTTCGAATAGTGTGGCTCCCTGACTCTTCATTTTGAACAGCTCCTATGAAAAGCTGTAAGCCTTGGTTTCAGTGACTGCTGCCCATCTAAAGCTCTTCTTGAGTCACTCCTTTGTGCTTGCTCTGCTGCAGATTTTTAGATCTCACACACTTTTGTTCCAGAGTGCTTCTTACCTACAGGACTGTGTGTACCCTTGGCTTTGTGACTCTGCAGCACAGATCATACTACCTAGCATGCACTGGGGACCCCACATGTATTGATAGGTCATATGTTGCACTACAACCAAGTTCAATACATTACAGATTGTAGGTGTCGGTGCAAATTCATATAAAATTTCTCAAGAGTTAGAAGTACGTAACCTTAAAAATATGTAACCCCTTCCATCACGGTAGCTGAGCCATTTCCAAAGAGAGGTTGAATGAGTCTTGTTTTCATAGTGAGGAAGTACTTTATAAAGAAAATAAGTTTACTTCCTCTTACAAATTTGCATATATAGGGTCTGGGGGCCTTATCTGGTGACGTCAGCCTTATTGTAGACAGAGATCCAAAGCAACACTGAACATCACAGGGAGAAGGGCATAGAACATACCTGGAGGGGGTGTCTCCCTCTTCTTATAAAGCTGCAGGCATAGAATCGTGAGATATCCACTGTAATCACTTTATGTGATCCTAATTGCTTTCCCAAGCACCCACTGAACACCATAGATACAAGCTGAAGATACACTCACGTGTACCAGGTTTGGTACTGGGCACCACTGAAGGCTAGTTCTTCCCCAGGAACCTGATACATCCCCAAAAGGAAAAGTAACTCCCTGGCTCCAGGCTAGCAAAACAAGGTTCATTGAGAAGCTGCATGTAGCTCCCAAGAAGTTAGTTTTCAAAGAGTTGCATAAAGCAATTTTTTTTTTTTAGCAGAGGCAGATCTGTGAATGACTTTGCCACTTTCCAGCTGGGTGAGAAGCTTCACCTCTTCACACCTCCTTTTGCTTGTCTGTAAGATCAGGATAAATGAGGCAGCATTGGAAAACATTTAACACCTTTCTTGGCACATAGCAGGCCATCAATAAAAGGCAGTGCATGGGACTCTGCTTCCTCTTGAGTTTCACAGTTTATAAAAAAATTTTTAAAAAGGAACCACTCAAATAAAATTAATAACTGACTCAAAAAATCTGTTACCAAATGTATTTTGGATGAATCTATTTATCTTTGCCACTCTGTGTGCTAAATTTAAATTAAAATGTGGGCTTCAAAGGAGCCCTTCCAGCTCAGCAAAACAGTACTTAGAATTACACACTTGAGCCACACATTTTAGTGCTGACTGACCCCAGATAGTGCCCAAAGCTTGGCAGTGTGAGCCTTGATGTCATGAAGAAACAGTTGGAAAAGACCCATATATCAGAGAGTTCCAGTGCTAAGGTGAGGACCTTTCACATTCTTCTATTATTCTGCAAGGGAGCAAAATATAGAAGACAATTTAAACAGGCTGGGCAGGAAACAATGCCCATCTCCCATGGAGGACTGAATCAAGTCACGCACAAAGAGGTCTTGACCACCATGGAGTAAGGGCATCAACTCTGACAGTCAAACACCAGTCCCCTCCCATCCCAGTTAAGGAGGCCACTGGTTCCCTTTTTTTCTTCCCAGAGATTATCATGATCAATTTGTGTGATGATTATGGAAAAAAATTAAAACAGCATTTCCAAGGATCAAGTTAATAGAAGTCTCCAAGACTAGAGCTTCCTGGAGGAGGAGGGTAAGTTTTCTTGGAGAAGAAGAAGGAGAAGGAGAAGGAGGAGAAGGAGGAGGAGGAGGAGGAGGAGGAGGAGGAGGAGGAGGAGGAGGAGGAGGAGGAGGAGGAGGAGGAGAAGAAGAAGGAGAAGAAGAAGAAGAAGAAGAAGAAGAAGAAGAAGAAGAAGAAGAAGAAGAAGAAGAAGAAGAAGACACTTAAACTCCTGAGAGATGGTTATAGTCCCACAAGTAATGGAGAGCCTCTCCCCCTTCCCCACTTTCTCCACCTTTTTATTGGTGGTGTCTTATGTCTCAATTAAACTCTGGAGAACCTCTCTCCCTTAAGAGCAGATAATGAATTTAATGCAAATTCCAAGGGGAAATAACTGAACAAGGGGGCATAATGGAGTCAGAATGAAGGAGAGAGAATGGGAATTTGCACACCACACATGGGACTACAAAGCTGCGTTCTCCTCTGCATGTCTAGAGACAAGAGCCTACATTTCCTAAATGCACACGAAAAATCTTTCCTTTTCCTGTACTTCCACCCAGCCTGGGAGAAAAAGGTCTCCAGGGAACCACTGCCTTCTACAGGATGGACAGATAGATCTACATAGGATCCTATGGAATCAACTGCAGTGCCTCCTCGGAGTCCCAGCTTCCTTCTCATTCCCTTTGCTTCCCACATAAAAGTCAAGGAGCTTTGCAGTCCCGCTCCCTGCAGAAAACATCTGGCAACTGGACTGAATGAAATCTGTGGAATCAGCTTATACCCCATCATTTTTCTTCATGGGCCATGCTGCACACAGAGCCAGAATCTCCCCTATACAAATTTGGCTTCATAATTCCACCAAGAAGATCCAAAGCAACAGGCTGCTCAGCTCGCCCATTTACACATGAGTTTTCTTTTAAACAAGCAAAGGACGTTTCTATGGTAGTTGGTTTTCACGTAGGCTTGTCAAATACACTTTAGTCTTAGTTGACCATAACCCCCTCCTCTACTCTACCTTCCCATAGCATTAGTTCTTTGGTTTCAGTTTCATCTCACTCAATTTCGTTGAACCTCATTAAGTATAAAGCCTTGAGAGGCTGGGGAGATGGCTCAGTGAAAAGGTGCTTGGGAACTAAGTGTGAGGATCCAAGTTGGCATCCTCAAAACCCATATAAAGACAGATGTGTTAGGTCAGGTCTGTAATCCCAACACTCCTTTGGTGAGATGGGAGAGAGAGAGACAGGAGAATCTCTCAAAGGTCATGGGACAACTAGGCGGGCTTGTATTGCTGCAGTAACAAAAAGACACTGCCTCAAAAAGATGTAAGGAGAAGACAGACACTAATGGCTGTCCTCTGATACACACACACAAATGAACACACATAAATAACACTTGGATTAAAACTGTCTAGAATGTTCTTAGTTGTGCTGCCTCAGTTTTACTGCAATTTTCTTCTGTTTAAAGGTATGTGAATACATACATACATGAGAGAGAGAGAGAGAGAGAGAGAGAGAGAGAGAGAGAGAGAGAGAGAGAAAGGGAGGAAAATAAAGAAGGAGAAAGGAATGGAGGGAGGGAGAGATGGGATGGGAAGGAAGAGATATAGAAAGAAGTCAATGGTTTATATATCTGGCCCACCCAGAAAGAATAATCTGTTCTGTTCCCTTCTGTGATCATCTATCTCACAAGGAGGAATGTTTTTTAAAAGAATAAAAAGTCCAGTTATGTTGACTTTCTCACATTTCATCTACAATGTATCCCTTATGCCTTTCCAGTGACTTAAGCAATCTCTTCAAAAATATAATGCCATCATTGAATGCAGAGTAGCAACTGGGATAAATCTGGAAACATCTATTGAGCATGTACATCAGGCCAAGCACTGCATCACAGCACAGAGAGGCCAGTACAAACTGTCAAGTAGGGCCTCGGTGATGGCCAGGTGCCTGATTGAAGGGACAACTGAGCACCATTCTGTCCTGTCCCACTGGGTACAGCAAACTGCTGCTAATGACACCTTCCCACAAGAAGGTTCATTTGCCATAATCTCCTTGTTCTTCCATCCCACTGAGGGACACAGAGAGGTCAGGGTGGACCACAAGATTGTTTTGGCAAAAGGTCATATGAGCAAGCTGGATCTCAGCATCCTTAGGCAGACAGTGGGTGGTCATTGTTTTCCATTTTATCATGTGTCTACCCACTTAACTTGTGGGTGGCCTTTTTCTAAACATAAAAGCTCCATTCTCCACCATCCATACTTCTGCCTTCTCCATTCCAATAGACTCATAAGAACTGGATGTCACATGACAGTGGACAGATGATGTCAAACTACACTGTTACATGGCTTTGTGGATGGGTAAACATGATGGTGCACATTTAGATACCAGACATGTGCAGGTCACTTAAGAGATGCAGTCAAGGGGGTGACAAACAGATCCTGAAGGGTGCCAGCACGGATGACAGCATCTTCTACAGTCAATTATTCTTTTCCAAATAGGAGGGGACCTGAGAGGAGATAAGGGCAGGAAACTATGATCAGAATATATTGTATGAAAAAATATTTTCATTTAAAAATGAATAAATTGAAGGCATATTCTCTAAAATAAAAAAATATATACTATAAACCAAGTTTTGTGGTATCCATCTATATATAGTCTTCATCCTTGAGAAGCAGAAGGAGGGAGACTGCAAGTTTGAGGCCAACCTGGATGTTCTAGTTTGCTTTCTTGCCATCTGATGGGTACCACAGCCAAAAGATACTTTGAGGGGGAAAAAAAGGTTGATTTCAACTTACAGTCCATCATGAAGGAAACTGGGGACAGGAACTCATGGTAGGAACTGAAACAGTGGCCATGGAGGAACCTCCAGACTTTCTGTCCATGCTCACAATCAGCTATCTTTCTTATTCCGCCCAGGTGCATCTGCCCAGGATGGCACATCCCTCAATGAGCTGCTTCTTCCTAGGTCAATCGTTAACTGAGAGAATTTTCCCACAGGCTTCTTGAAAGGCCAATCTAATGGAGACATTTTGTCAATCGGGATTTCCTCTTTCCAGAAGGCTTTAGTCTGTGTCAAATTGATGAAAAACAACAAACAAATAAACAAACAAACAACTTATCAGTACACCACAATGCAAAGGGAGACTGGGTCTTACATATACATGCATATACATACATATCATATAGATACATACATATATGTCATATACATACATATATATCATATACATATATATCCTATAGTATATAAACATAGTTTATATATATATGTGTGTGTGTGTGCGCGTGTGCGTGTGCGTGTGTGTGTGTGTGTGCGTGTGTGTGTGTGTGTACACTGTGTGTTATGCATAACTGCTTATGCTATAGTTTTATTAGACTGGCAATACAGTGGGCTAGTTCAGACCAACATCCCCACATAGGCATAGTGGCTACACTCTGATCTTACTGTGACTACAATACTGTCAGGCCAGAGGAATTTTTTCACTCCATCATAAAGCCATATAGATGGCCATTGTCACATATGTGATTCATCATTGACATAATGTCATTATATCGTTTGTGACAGCTTGCTTCTCACTGTTGCGGGCATCAGCATTCAGGAGCCTTGGGAAGTGCTGAGGGAGCAGCACACTGAGTGCGGATGGCTTCCGGTCTCTCCCTTCTCATGCCTAATATGCACAAAACACAGAAATGGCACCGTGTCCAACCCTCACAACTGTGTAAGCATGAGTCCTGAGCCTGTTTTCTCAGTTAAGAAAAACGAGGAGCAGGAAGGTGACCCCAAGACTTCAAGTGACCCAGAATTTGCAGACCCAAGAAGTAGAATGCAGGCTGGAGCACCATCATTGATGCTCAGGACTCATGCCCAGTGCCTGGCATGTACCTTTTGCATGGTAGGCTCTCAAGAAATATGTGTAGAGCTGAATTACAAAAGGAAGGCTGGAGAAAACAATTCCTGAGCAGGTCCCAGGGACACCCCCCCCCCAGGGTGAACACATAAATCGGTACCCTTTGTAGTGGGGGAACTCCTGATCGCTATAGTGCTCTTCTCTTCAAGTCACACCACACACTCCTCCCCTACACTCTCTCACCAGCCCTCTGGGACATGGAAACATTATTAGTATTCAGGTCCCATGATAGAGGACTGTCTCCAGGGTGTCCACTCTCATCTGCTCCTTGGTCTTTATTCAGGGTCACTGCCAAATCTGCCCAGACATGAGGAAGCCCCCGAGGGAAGTTTCCCATTTGTCTTCTTGGTGGGCTTTCATTTCTTTGTCAATAAGGTGATCTGCTTCACAACACATGTCGATGTATTTGACATCTGTCATAAAACCCAGGTCAGGCAGTTCTGTCTTCTGTTAAAACAAGGCATTCGACAGAGACTTCCTCTGTTGTTTGAGCTCCAGCAGAAATAATTATTGACATGTCTGCACATCTAGCCAACCCTCTTAATGGGAGCCATAAATTACTAGCCCTGGTCACTCGGACAAGGTGATACTTAGAGGACCAGGAGGAGACGCTATGGTATTAGACCTGAAGAGGAACTATTTCGGATACATATCCGTCTTTAACTTCTTTCTAAAGCTAGAGACTGTGGTGGGCCACTGCTGTTCTTATAACGTTCTGAGGTAAATCTTAGAATCACAACATGGAGGGAAATTAATAGTCATTTTGGCAAGTCAGTAGCCCCTCCCAAGACTTTCAGTAGAATTGGCCCTCTTGGAAGATCCCACATCAGGGAGAATTGTGGACACGAATTCCCTCAGTATAGGCCACAAATACAAGCGAGAAGCACAGATCACTTCTCATTATTGACACCCTCAGAAGTACCCATGGGAGACAGACTTCAATTCCCCCAAAGACTTGCCAATTGGGAGATTTATCACAAGATGAATAAACCCACCATCACGTTTGAAGGTGTACAGCTCCCTTGGGCCTCTTTGCATCAAATATAGATTACAAAGTACACGTGGAAAAAATTAGAGACTGCCTCTCCCCTGAGCACAGAATATGGGCACTGTCGCTTTTCCTTCTGGTTAGAAGAAGTGGGGTGACTTTCATGGGGTTAGTGGAATAAGTGATAAGGATTACTTTAGTTATTGTTAATTGAAAATACGGTTTCCTATATAAATTCTGATCATGGGTTCCCCACCCTATCTCCTCCCAGGTACTTCTCATCTCCCTCTCCATCTAACTCCAAGCCTTCTTTCTCTGTTGTTAAAAAATCAAACAGGCAAATTAAATAAACAAACAAACAAACAAACAAATAATAACCCAGAGTAAAAATAAAAGGAAGAGCACAAGTAACACACACAAGCACACACACACAAACACACACACGCATACTTGGGGGCATGTACAGGCACACACAGACATACAAGGCAAAACCCACAAAAAGACAAAATTGGAAACCATAATATGTGTGTGTGTGTAAGATTTTTTTTTAAATTCCCAAAGTAATATGAGACAGAAATCTACAAAAATATCATTGAGATCCTCCACTGCTGGGCACAGGACCTGCCTCTAAGTGTGGTCACCCAGTGTGGTTCCATTGGCAGAAAAACTAATTTTTCCTATGCAAATGCTTGTGAACTGGAGATAGTTTTTTGCTTGGGGTTGGGAGTTCGTTTCCACTTCTCCCCCTCAGCTCTGGAACTCTGTCTGGTTTGAACATGCAGGCCCCATGCATGTTGTCAAGCATTCTGTGAATTCATATGTGCGTCAGTCCTGTGTGTCTGGACGACAGTGCTTCCTTGCAGTCATCCATCCCCTCTGGCTCTCACAATCTTTTCACCTCCTCTTCCGCATAGCTGCCTGAGCCCTGAAGGAAGGGGTTTAACGGAGACATCCTATTTAGGTCTGAGTGTTCTAAAGTTTCTTAGTCTCTATACAGTGTCCAGCTGTGGGTCTCTGTGTTAGTTTTCATTCACTGAATGAGGAGGCTTCGTTGGTGATAGCTGAAGGTATGGGTAAGTATTTGCACAGTTAAAATGGACCTAGGATTGGAATTGTAGATCCATGGAACAGAACTTATCCAGGAAGTGGTAGCACCTGGTTTCAATCTCCAGACTTACACACACATTTTGTATGTGGGTGTGCATGCCTGAGCACCTACACACACAGTTCTATGTACACACACACACATACACACACAGACTGTCCCATGTGTAAACACATACCATGTACATACACACACTGTTCCATGTACACACACATACATTTTTCATGTATATACACAACTGTCTCATTTTTACACAATGTATATACTGTCCCATGTATATACACATGGTCCCATGTACACGCGCACACACACACACACACACACACACACACACACACACACACACTGTCCCATCTCTGCAGTGTACCCATAGAGATCATCTGGGGTTGGTTCTCTCCTTCCACTGTGGGATTTGGGGATGAGACTCACATTGACAGGTTTTCCAGAAAGGGTTTTCACACACTTCACCCTTTACTATCCCATCTTGAAGAAAGCATACTGGCTGAAACAGGTCTCTCACTCTGGCAAAAACAAAAGGAGTCAGAAGAGTGGTTAGGGACACTTTTCTAGGTTTGAAACCAACTTGACTTCACAATAGTCCTGTCAGCTATTTGGTGGAATGAGGGTTGTAAATGCACAAGAAATTGAAGTGAGCCTTCTTGGGGTGACCAGAGTCAACCAAGAATTTCCAAAGATTACTGTTAGCAAAGCCAGTTCTCTTCTTAAACAGAATCTTCAAGGACAGAGGTCTGTACAGACAAGGAATAATCTCCAAATACAGACAGATAAACACTATAAAATAATATATCTACTATAACATCCTTTTCAGGACTCTCTCTTTTTTTTTAACTGAATAATTGAGTAGAAATCAGATGTTTTTGTTTTGCAAATCTATAAACTACTGGTTCTGTGTCTTGGTGAGAAATGGACTGTCTTGTTCAAACTGGAATAAATTGTTGCAAGAAATACAAGTGCTTAAGTGTTTGCTTCAGGATGTAGAAATCATCTATCATTTGGACTTTGAACTGGAACATTCTAAAGAACTTAGCTCTTACTGTCGCACTGCTAACCTGGGAGCTGCTGTTGAAGGAGATATGTAAGCACTGTCTAGTTGAGAGATTAACTCTACCAGAAGCAGAGAAAATCACTGACTTCCCCCTGTCCAACCCACTCAACTCAAACCACCCAAACCTGTCACTAGCTTTGAAGGGGAAGGAAGCAGCTAAGTTTATGTGCAATAACGACACTGAGAGTTAAAGATGTTGAGATAAGGGTAATTTAACTCACATTTCTAACTGTGAGCAGGTCAGGGACCAGCAATGGCAGCTGACTCAGAACACTCAATCTTGGGTGCTCCACAACACCCATTTTCAAGCCAAGAGTGGACGTTTCATCTCAAGTGTGCAACCATTTCACATGAAATTGCACTTCTTTTGTAGAATCTGAGCTAGCCAGACAGGTTTATGCTGTGCAAGTTTTTCAGCCTCCTACGAGATAAAGGCCCAAGTTTTACAGAACGTAGTTTAAGGGTTGTGGTCTATTCAGCAGTTTACTGGGGATGCATGATAGTATCCCCTATAAATGACTCCAAATCTCCAAATGGAGGCTACCAGCAGGCAACCTGGGGTGTGAAGCTCTTGTTCCCTTTCATGCATACGATTTCAACAGGGTGACTGCTGGGAATTCCAGGAAGATTGCTCATTCCACTTCGGTGACCTTTGGATGACTGACATGACGTAGGACACATCCAGCCTTTGCCTTGCTGCTGACTTTAAGGATAGGTTGTATCTATTCCATTCATTGTCCTGGACACACAGAGGATGTACTGAGGAGGAATTAGCCCACTTCCTTGGCAGATTCTAACCTGTGTTTGGGGAATTGGAGAGTCTTTTGCTGTGACTGAATATAAGGCCACATTGTGTTTCTCTTCAAAAAAAAAAAATGAAGAAGAAACTCACGTCTGTCACAAGAGCTCTGTTTTGATCCTAGGGATCGCTCTGGTATTTGCTGCCCACATGCAAAGAACAAAACAATCTCCACTCACAAATTTCAGTGGAATTACTTCTCCATGATTTCTGTGTAAACCTTGGCATGCCTCTTGGGCATATTCAATTTGGCTACTGTCATTTGTCTTCATATTATTCGACATAAAAGGCCAACGACACATGTTGAGGTTTTACACTAAGGAAGCCTTTCCCCTTGACTTGCTGATACTTAAACACTTAAGACCACACACTTCCTCAGGATTGTCTTCATCTGCTTAAGCCTAAATTCTGTGCCTGTAGGTGGGGAATGACTGGATACTGTTACGCCGATAGCTGGTGATAATATTTCGACAGCCATTGTTAAGCTTCTTAAGTTTCTTCTTCACTTCAGTAGCATTTAGCATCTCGTTCTCTGAAAACCTTACCAATGTGCCGGAGGGAAAGTCAGATGCGATACTGTGTTGGGGGAGATTATCTAGGACTAAGCTGCTGAGGGAATGTGTCGGCCTCGCTCAGCCAGCCTTTCCATAAATGCACCTCTATAAACCTCTCAGGGGTAAACTGGGTCACTTGATATTGTTTCAGAACATCTGGAAAAGAGTAACTGGGGTGGGGAGGGCTGGGAAGTCTCTTTGTCCAGAGACTCTGTGCGTAGAAGGAAAACATGGCTAATGACACATGTTTGATGGTTTAAATGACTCCAAACCATCTTCTTGTTTACAAATGCCCATGTTACTGATTAGCGGCTTTGACTCCTAATGTGCGGGGTCTGGTAAGTTCATTGAGTTCAGAGAAGCAGGGGTGTTAGGTTCAGGAAGGCTTTCTATCACGCTTGTTATTAACAGTGTTTGGCAACTGGGAAACTACATGTAGAGTGAATGTCTCACCAAGATCAGCTCTGAAAGACTGTTATATAGCCGCAGAGAAACAGATAGGACATAGTGGCTACCAGAGGCTGGAGGGAAGGGGAAACTTCAACTATCAGTATGTTTTGAAGACCTGAAGCCTCCCGTGACAACTGTAGTTAGTAACAGTGTATTTGTCTGGGCATACAGTTCAGTGATAGAGCACTTGCCTAGCATGTGTACCCCAGTGATTCCATCTCCAGCGTATCATAACCCAAAATAATCAACAGTAATGCTGTGTTACATGCTTGAAATTTTCTTAAGAAATAGGATCTCCTTTTAATCAAACAATGCATTATTATTATTATTATTATTATTATTATTATTATTATTATTGTGTGCATATTATATGTACATGTGGGCATATGCTATATAATTGTGTGCATATACGTACATGTAAGCATGAGAGCACCATTGCATGTATGTGAAGTTCAGAAGATCCACTGTGCTTTGTGAAGTCAGTTCTCTCCTTCCACCTTTATGGAGGGTCCAGGAATCTCACTTAGGTCCTCAAACTTACGTGGCAAGATTTTTACTCAACTGAGCTATCTCATTGAACCAATATCATCGATCCTAAACATTTTCTTCTCACAGAGAAGATGAGGTAATTAAATAATATAATAGAAAAACTTCACTCTGTGCAATACATATAAAAATGGGCTGGGAATGGACTCAATGGGTTAGAATACTGAGTTCTTGAAAGAACACTTACACACTGCACAGGACCAGGAAGTACCTACACAGGGAGTGCCGTGGTGTCTGTTAGTAGCTACTCCTGCAACAACTGGTCAACACTGCCCTTCAAAAGCAGCCAGCAGGCTCATTGCCATCCCGGAGTCTCTTCACAAATTGGCTCCAAGCCCTTTGGTAAGCTTAGATTCAGACTTTGCAGATAAGAAAAGTCCTTCCTAAAGTAACCTAAGTTCCAGGTGGAGGTTTGTCCAAAGTGCTGCAGTTGTGTGTCCCGTGGTTCTCTCTTTCCTTACAATATTAACTAAGCTCTCCATTGAGTGAGAGCATTGTGTCTTAATGAAGGGGCACACTGGCAAGATGAACTAGCTGGTCCTCTGTTCCAGCTTTCTTCGTGATTCGCATAGCAGTTCCTTCAAATTAAGCCAATATGCTTCCTGTGTTGAGGTATCTTGGCCGTCTATCTTCCTTTCATAATATGCTTCCCATAAAGCCGAAATGAAGCCATTTCTTCTGCCTAGGGTCGAGTAAACGCACTTTCTTCTAAAAAACTCTAGTGATTCTCCACAGTGCACGTGTCAGCCAGCACATGCAGGCCCTGGCATCTCTGATTCCATCATAGATTGCAGCATCTGTTTCAGAGAGGTGGTAGTGTTTTATGATCCAGAATGTCTCTCTAGACTGACTGGACACAGCTTACTTGATAAGGAAGGTTGCTGCGCCACAGAGAACGGATGGTTCCTAAGGATATTTGGTCCTCTTCAGGAGTAGACAAGGCATACGTTGGATAAAGTTCTATTGCTTTGGGAAAAGATTTTATGGCCCATGTTATAGAGTGTTCTTCCTATATATGCAGGTCAGAAAATGTAAGAGGGGAATCTTTGAAGTAAGATTTTTTTGTTGTTGTTGTTGTTCAATAATTCATTTTGTCCTGGTTAGTTGTTTTCTGTTCTCTTTGGATTTTTTTTCTTTGTTTTTTTTTTTGTTTGTTTGTTTGTTTTGGTTTTGTTTTGTTTTGTTTTTTGACAATTTGACACAAGGTAGAGTCACCTGAGAAGAGGAACCTCAATTGAGAAAACCCTTCCTATAGGCAAGTTTGTACTGGCTGATGATTGACATGGGAGGAGCCAGCCCACTGTGAGCCATACTATCTATCCCTGGACAGGTAGTAGTGCAAGGTATAAGAAAGCAAGCTGAGCAATCCATGAAATGCAAGCCAGTAATCAGCACTTGTCCACAATCTCTGCTTCTGTTCTTACTTCTAGGTTCCTGCCTTGACTTTTGGCCCTGACTTTCTCTCATGATGGACTACATAGCCTAGAAAGGAAATAAGCCCTTTCCTCCCTAGGTTGCTTTTGGTCGTGGTGTTTATTGCAGCAACAGAAAAGATTCTAGGAAGTATTTCTTCATTCTGTATCTATCGAGTACAAGCTGATACCCTACACCAGGAACTGAGCATAGGATGTAGCTATGTGGCACACATATGTGATGAAGGCAGATGCTCAGTGATGCTTGGAGGGTATTAGCAGGCCTAGGAGGAGTCTCTCAAGTGGGAAAGCACTAGACAGAAGAAAGGCTAATATTTGGGGCTATTCAGAGATAATGACCTATAAGAAGGGACATTTAAGTTGAGGCCTCGAGGACAAGAGAGTAGAGGATAAAAGAGTTCTTTGGTTTTGGGTTGGGTTGGGTTGTTTTTTAGCCATAGAGAAAGGTTCAAAGGCCCTGAGGTAGAAGAATGCTACTTGGCCCACAGGAGGAATGAGATGAAGTCACACAGAGGGAGATCGGCTAATCTGGAACTTGTGACACCTGCATGAAGGCCCAGCCTCTGGGCGACACTTGTATCCAACAGCTGCAGGAAGGCAGGGTGTTGATTTCTAGTATAAGAGGAAAGGATTGACTACTGCTGAAGAGATTTCCTGCCACTCACTAGATGGCAGCCATTTGGTACTCAACTTGCACTGAATGGACATGTATGATTTATGCTCTACAGTCTTTCTAATATCACTTCAACGTAGTAATTTACATTTGTGTATGCATGTTGTGCTGGCCAATCTTATGTCAACTTGACACATAAACTGGAATTATCTGAAAGGAGGAAACCTTAACTGAAATACTATATACCTCCTAAGATCTGTAAGGCATTTTTTTTTTTTCAATTAGTGATTGATGGGGGAGAACTCAGTCCACTGTGGGTGGTGTAGTCCCTAAGCTGGTGGCTCTAAATTCTATAAGAAAGCAGACTGATCAAACCGTGGGAAGCAAGCCAATAAGCAACACTTCCCCATGGCCTCTGCATCATCTCCTGCCTCCAGGTTCCTGTCCTGCTTGAGCCCCTGTCCTGACTTCCTTCAATGACCACCAACAATATGAAAGCATAAACCAAATAAACCATTACCTCTGCAACTTGCTCTTCAGTCACACGGCAATAGAAGCCTTAAGACACATGCACAAAGTGAACTACTGTATGTGAGGATGAGGAGAGACAGAGAGAGAAACAGAGAACAGGTGTATGTCAGGCCTGAAGCTTCTATGGATTCTCCTGTGTCTACCTCTGATCTCCCATAGGAGTGTTGGTATTCGATACAATCACACCATGAATGCAGTTTCACATGGGTATGGTGATTCAAACGTAGGTCCTCACGCTTAAGCTTCAAGGGCTTTGACCCACTGAGCCACCTCTCCAACACCCGTATTAAAGCCAGGCATGGTGGCATGCATCCATAATCCTGGGTTTGGGCTGAAGCAGAGAGGAGCATGGACAAGCAGATCTGTGGAGAGGTAATGGGCCATCCAGTGTATCTAACATGGTGAGTTTAAGGTTCAGGGACAAACCCTAAAAATAAGGTAAAGAACCATAGAGGAAGACCCTTGAACATTAATGTCTAGCCTTCACATACATGTGCAAGGGAAAGTGCACCTGCCCCTCAACACACAGGTGCACACACACACACACGCACACACACATGCACACACACACACACACACACACACACACACACACACACACACACACACACGAGAAGGGGTGGGGCGAATTAAGGAAAGTTTGTCAAGATTCTACCCTAGTACCAGCCAAACACATGCTCAAGGCTTTTTGTCTTCAAATTAACACAGTAAATCCACAGTCATAATTTTTTAAATGAAATGGAGAGTCCTCTGTCCATTGCTTGGCACATAGTCAGTCGCTGATCAAGATTAGCTGTTGGAATAATATGATAACACTTTCATTTAGGATAATCATCTGGCTAAAGTCCTATATTTCATAGTTGATGGTCCCATGAGATCACAGACTTTCACAATATTTCAGAACTACTCAGATTTACTTATGAAGGTAGGATGAAGCTCAAGTAATCTGACATAACCAAAATAACCCGGATGTTTAAGCTACATCTGGTCTTTCATCATCTAAATATCTAACTGGCATTTCATCCTGCTTGCCTAACCCCATCAGAGTGCCGTTCTTATTCCCCACCTAGTACCCAGCCTAAGTCCAACCACTAAGCACATACCATGTGCTCAATAAAACAAGCATGGAATCTCTGAATTGCATGGAAATTAAGCAGCTCACACAATGCCAAGAGATGAATAGTACTGCTATAATATCCAGCCCAGGATTATGAGTAGGGCTTGAGATAAATGGTAAGGCTCTCACTATGACTTTTAAAGATACAGTTCTGTTACATAATAACATTATACCCAAAGACACAAGGTAGTGCTTTTCCAGGTAGTCAGACTTGCTGGAGGTAGCCCTGTCTTGAAGCAGTGTCCCACTAGACAGAGAGAACTTAGTCTGTCATGTGTCAGGTAGGAAGCACTCAGGGAAAATGGTCCAGCAGTTCAAGGAGTAATCCAGGATGTGAAGTTGAGGCTGTCATAACTCAGTGACCACCTTTGAGAATAAGATGCATTTTCACCATGTACAGTTCCCAGTCCTGCTGCTGGTTACTCACCATTGTTGTAGGTGTTATCTGATATACCTCTGATGCCAAAGGGAGGTGCAAGCAGTGAAGTGATAAACATTGCTCTCATCTCCATAAAGAGACTTTCATCAGCTGGCACTGGCCTGACCCACACACTTACATGCATCATCTGCTGGAAGCCTTATTCTTGCCTGGTTTGTAGAGGGTCACCCTTTCTGAGCATGATCTGCCCCAACCCCAATTCTAGTATGAAGGAAATTGATGGGATAAAAGGCGCAGAGGAAACGGTCAATGGCTCACGTTATCTGAGGCGAAAATTCAGCATCCATCAGAAGATTACTATAAGAACTTCTCAGTTTACCTCAGCATATGGTCACTAACAAGATGTCTGGAATATAAATATGTATCATTGTGAACAGATGTTTATTTCTTGAGAGCCTGAGCCCTATCTGTCAGAGAACTTATAAATCTAATCCACATGTTGAAACATAGTGAATCAAAACCACAGATAGATGGTAGATCAATTGGTAGACAGATGTATAATATACACATACATACATATATACATATATAACATATACATAGATATATACGTTAGATATATACATATACAGCATAGATATTTCCTCTGTGATTAAACATGCCTAGAAGAGTGCTGAGTATAGCTCCCTTTAAGCTACTTAATATAGAGTTTGAGGGATTGATTTTGAATACCTTCAGACCATTTTGCCAAGATCATCATATAAAATGTTGTCTCTTTAAAAGAGAGAAGTACTGTCTTTATAAGCAGAATTCTTTTTAGGTAACATTCTATCCATGCAGGATCACACAAGAACATGGGTCAGAACAATATGCCAATTCCATATTTTGCTCCCACTTCCTGCACAGGACCTGTATTCAGTAGGCCCCGAAGATCAAAAGCTGCACTAATACACAGCTTATATGTATAACTCACAGAAAGGATGTGGGTTTGTGAAATGTTATGGTATTTCTCCCTCTCAAAAACCAGGCAAATATTTGATATTTTGCCAAGGCTGCTTAAAGCAGGTTAGATCTACATTTGACTTTGCTGTAAGTCTAAAGTGGGGGGGGGGGGGGAGAGGGGGGAATCTCTGAAATGTATAACCAAAAGTTTCTTTCTTACTGCAGAGTTTGAGGCATAGAACAAGTTTTTTTTCTGACTTTCAGACATACTACAGCTTGAATGTTATGGGAACATCAAATATGGTTATTGTCGCTGAAGCTCAACATTTCACTCTATTCCACTTGAACACTGATTTGGAGTTCATAAAAATAGCAACAGTAAGATCGCCAAAGACATCCTATAACCTTAACACAAAGTAAATATGAACACAGAACAGAAATGTAACCTTTTCAAAGTTCCCTGCATGCAAATACCATGCAGAAGCCACTGACTACTGAGTGCTCCTACGCTTCTTCAATATCTGATCCACCCTCCAGAGAACAGCCTGGAAACTTGGTTTGAACCCTTCACAGATCTTTGAGCCCTCTCCTTCAGGGATGGTTTCTGGATGTCCAGCCATCATTTCTAGGTAGTCAGTTTCTCAAGAATGCCACCAACTTATAACCACAAAATTTACAAAAGACACTTCTTAGGAAACTTAAGGATCTGTTCTCTTGCAATTCACCATCACTAGCTTAAGCTGTACTGGCCCAGGGTTGGCATTCAATAGGGAGGCATTTGCCTAGCATTCTTGAGGTCCTAGGTTCAATCCTTGGTATGACAAAAATTAAAAATGAAATACAGTTTCAAATGTAGTTGTGAGACAATGTGCTAAGATAGCATCTCCCCATCCTTCTATCCTAAAGGCATTTATTTGTATAATGAATTTATGTAATCCTTCTGGAGTTTGGAACTGAAAGTTTATGGACAAGCACAAGTACATAGCAGAGAGCTAGAAGAGAGAATGATGTAGATTTATTGTGATGCTCTAGAAAGAGAGAAACCTCAGGATGAGGTTGATAGATTGGGCAGGTATCGCAATGAACATCATTAAAATTAGAATCTGGACTATGCTTGTACAGACTGGAATGCTGAAAGCTTCATAGAGACCTGCCTGCTAGATCCCACTATGGAATTCACAGCAACTCAGCCTCACCCATAAAAACAACAGAAAACAAAGGACCATGCCCAGCAGAGGCCAGGAGGATGATAGAAGTCACAAGTGTTCTCGGAGTGAGAGGTGGGGGCTGTAGCTCAGTCAGTGGAAGGTTTCCCCAGTGTACACAAGGCCCTAGATTAGATCCCCGGCACCACAGAAAAACAAGACATGGTGATGCAGGCCTATAATCCCAGCGCTCTAAGGGTAGAAGCCAAAAGATCAAAGTCATCTGTGGTTATAACTGTGACTTCGAGGCCAGCTTATGATACAAGAGACCCTATCTTCAAACCAAAAAAAAAAAAAAAAAAAAAAAAAAAAAAACTAAGAAGCTCAAGAAGATAGCCTTCCCCAAGGCTGCTTTCTCTAGAACTGGCTGGTTACCAACACTTCCACATGTCAACAAATGAAGAGTATTCTAATACACCTTCTAGTGGTACCTAAGTCACACAGGACACTTCCTAGACATTAGTAAAAGTTAACTCCTTATCTTTTGTTTACTTAAAAATTGTGGGACATTTATTTCGAGGAGGCAGGGCATGTATGTCATGTTGCACATGGAGAGGTCAGGGAACAACTTGCAGGACCTGATTTTCTTATTCCACCACATAAATCCCAGGGAATCTCATGTAGATCAAGTGGTCAGGCTTGGTATCAAGTACCTTTATCCAATATGCCATTCCACCAGCAACACACATTTCCATCTTTTAAAATATATTTCATGTTTACAAACCTAAAACCTGTAATTCATCTTTCTATAATGCCCAGGATCTATAGTTATGGTTGTTAAACTGTCAACTGAAGCTTTAGCAATTGTGTTAAGGTCCAGTGAACAACATAGAAATAAATATTCTCCATACATCAATAGTGGGGAATAGATCTGTCAATCAATGATGTAAAATGAAGAACTTTGTGTGTTTAATGCTAAAACATCAGAAGTCAGGGATGGAGTCTTAAAGAGAAGAGAAAAAGGCAGACTGAGACTCTTCCAGATTCTGGACAACAAATCTGAGTATTAAGAAAAGAAGCCTGGTTTCCTACACTTTGCCTTTGTTTTTGTTTTGCTATGAAAAATATGTTTAAAAGTTTTACCTGTAAAATTAAAGAAATCTGTCCTCCAACGTCATCTCCATACCTGAACTCTTGATAAAGGCATGTTTTCCCAGAATTGGATAAAGCAACACATATATCTAATGTTTAAAGATGCACTGGCAGCAAACCTTGAGAAATTAGCAAATCAAGTCCTTTTTTGATCCAACACAAGGTTGTAGAGAGTCACATGTTACTTAATTATTAAGGACTGCATATTTGTCAATCCAAAAGAATTCTCCTATGCAAGGGAAGATCTTCCTATAGATATTTTTAGCATTTCAAAAGCATGACTTCAAGAAAAAAATGATAAACAAAAAAAAATTCTGGATGTTTCAGAGTCAACATTCTATGTATGTCAGCAACATGGAACCCATTGTCTTTCATTAAAAAAAAAAATATTTTAAATGACCAGAGACATAGGAAACTGGGTTTGCTTCAGACTTTTTCTTTTTTTTTTTTTTTTTTGGAGTTTGAGGGATATTTGAAGTTAAAGAGAGAGAAACTTGTCAAAAAGCCATTCCATCTCCTGTAATTAGGTCTGCTCACAAGGATAACAGCTGTAACCAAAGTTTTAAATTGTGATGCTTCCCATCTTCATTAAAGGCATTCAAGAAGACCAGACCGCATTTATGTTGTTTTTTTTTAAATGTTTTTTAACTCTTCGGCAGAAACAAATGTGTTTCCCAGGCACTCATATGTGCTACTAGATTCAGAGGCTGTTGTTGAAAACACATCTTTGAAGGGGGGGGGGGAAACATTCTCCACTCTCATTGGCCTGCAAGCAGGGAGAATACTAATTGAATATTTGAGAATGTAACTGTGTGCACTGTTAGCTTAATTTTCCACATGTGCAAGTGGAGCACTGTGTGCATGCAAGGGTACCACGCTATTGGTCCACTCTGACAGTGAAAGAGGTTCCCCCAGCCATGGGGCAAATGTAGTCACAAATAAAAATATTGGCAGAGAATAGAATATTATTCATAAATCTTTCATTAGAAAGTGATAAAAAAAGTCAACTCAAACCAACTAAAACCAAAAGGAGTAACTAGTTTCTATAAGAGAGGAGTCTGAAGCATTCTAGCATTAGGCATGGCTGAATCCAAGGATTCAGTGATGTCAGCTGGTGAGACAGCTCACCATTTTTCTGCTCCATGCCCTTCTGTTTCCTCTATTCATGAACTGCCTTCTGGATCGGGATCTTGTTATCATCAATTATGGACTCTGTGTGACTATTCTAGAACTAAGAATTCTTCTTTCCTCATAACATTAAACAGCAAGCCAAGGAAGTACTGCATTAGTGTGGCCAGCATCTTCCCTCATCCCAGAACCAACCACTCAGATGAGGCATCGCCATTTTACCAATAAAAACTGAAAAACACAGAGAGGCTAAGAAAATTGCCTAAGGTCAGGGATATCAGCCTATGGCAGTGAAAGAAGTTCCTCCAGCCATGGGGCAAACAAATAAAAATATTGGCAGCGAATTCATGAGTTACTTCTGTCTGGTGGTTGTATGGGATACATGTGACCTAACACAAAGCCATGTTAGTTTTTGTCATTGAAACAAAAGCATATCCCCTATATCAGTAAATATAATTTACTGCCTAATCATATGTACACACAAACATAAATATGAATATACACATACAAACTCAGCTATCCAATATGGCAAATATAGTAATTGATCAGCCAAGGAGGAGAAAAAGGAAGAAGAAAGGAAAAAATAATGTGTGTGTGTTTGTTATACACACATATTATGTTATACACACACACACACACACACACACACACACACACACAGAAGGAGGTATTTATGTAAACAGAAGAGTAACCATATTTAGCCTCTTAGCCCAGAAATTTCCAACAGATTCTCACCTTCAATGTTGTCCCAAGGTTTAGTTTTTAAACTGAGAAGTGAGTAGATCACTCTTTCCTCTTCCTCCAGCTATGATCTTTGTTTTTGTCTGCATATTTTATTATTTTTTTTTCCTCAACAAGACAAAGCCTTTGTGGATGACATCATTTGGTGGAAACTTTCTTCTTCATTGTATTTGGTGATAATTATCAACGCCATGGTGACAAAAGCCATCATTCCAGTAAATCTACACCCATAGTTAAAACCATGAATCAGCAAATGGATACTACAAAAGTTTGTCCCACTGCACGCTGATAATTTCTCGAAGACTCAGACATCTTAGGAGTCCTCTGTGCTCCTTTCTTACCCTGCAGTGTATCCCTGACCCCCTACATACATAGTTCCCATTGGTTGCAAGCATGGCTATACTTTATTGCAAGGCCAAACATCTGGGAACCCAGAAACTTCTCAACTGATTGAACAAAAAGGGGCATCATACCCTCTGAGAGATCCATGGGGATCAATTCCCAAATAAATAAAGTTATAAATATTTTTTAAACTGTGTGTTATAAGAAATGAGAAAAAACTGGGGAAATGTCCTCAGGCAACCAAAGTCTGAAAAATTAAGAGTTCAGGAATAGAGACACCTAGCTGGTCTGCTCCTGGGAAGACACCATATCCTGAGCCATCCTAGAGGAACAACTACACTCAGAGCAGTGGGTAAGAACTCACCCCCTCTACCCTAGGCCCCAGAGCTAAAACTGGGAGCCTGGGGCACCCAGGACCCATCAGCCACCCAAACCCCACCCCTCTGGAATACCACTCCTTTTCCACCAACTGCTTGGTCCTTTTGGCTGGGGCAGACACCTATCTGGTCAGCTCCCATGAAGACACCATATCCTGAGCCATCCTAGAGGAACCAGTACACTCAGAGCAGAGAAGGAACCACTGCACTCAGAGAAGCAGAATTTCAGGATTCCAGAGGCAGCCTGAGTCCCAGCAGTTTTTCCACCCAGGAGCTCAGGATCACAGGATCACAGAGACATCTGGACTCTGAGGAGTTCTGACACAAGCAAGATAACTAGAAAGACAGGCTCCAGTAAGAGACAGTGAGTTCAGGTAGCACTAGAGTTAACCAGATGGTGAAAGGCAAGCACAAGAACATAAGCAACAGAAATGAAAGTTATTGGCATCATCAGAACCCAGTTCTCCCACTATAGCAAGCCCTGGACATCCCATCACACCAGAAAATCAAGATTCAGAATTAAAATCACTTCTCATGATGATGATAAAGGGCTTTAAGAGGGACATAAATCATTTCCTTAAAGTACAGGAGAACACAGGTAAACAGTTAGAAGCCCTTAAAGAGGAAACACAAAAATCCCCTAAAGAACTGCAAGAAAAAACAACCAAACAGATAAAGGAATAAAACAAAACCATCCAGGATCTAAAAATGGAAGTAGAAACAATAAAGAAATCTCAAAGGGAGACTACCCTAGAGATAGAAAACCTAGGAAAGAAATCAGGCCGTAGGCTCAAGCATTACCAACAGAATACTAGAAATAAAAAAGAGTGTCTCATGTGCAGAAGATACCATGGAAAACATTGACACAACTGTCAAAGAAAATACAAAATGCAAAAAAAAAAAAAAAAAAAAAAAAAAAAAAAACCTCCTAACCCAAAACATCCAGGAAATTCAGGACACAATGAGAAGACCAAACCTAAGGATAATAGGTATAGATGAAAGTGAAGATTCCCAATTTAAAGGGCCAATAAACATCTTCAACAAAATTATAGAGGAAAACTTCCCTAACCTAAAGAAAGAAATGTCCATGAACATACAAGAAGCCTACAGAACCCCAAATAGACTAGACCAAAAAAGAAATTCCTCCCTTCACATAATAATCAAAACATAAAATGCACAAAACAAAGAAAAAATACTAAAACCAGTAAGAGAAAAAGGTAAAGTAACATATAAAGGCAGACCTATAAGAATTACACCAGACTTCTCGCCAGAGACTATATGAGCCAGAAGATCCCGGACTGATATCATACAGACACATAGAGAACACAAATGCCAGCCCAGACTACTATACCCAGCAAAACTCTCAATCACTATAGATGGAGAAACCAAGATATTCCATGACAAAACCAAATTTAAACAATATCTTCCCACAAATCCAGCACCTCAAAGGATAATTGATGGAAAACTCCAACACAAGGACCAGAACTACAACCTAGAAAAAGCAAGAAAGTAATCTTCCAACAATCCCAAAAGAAGATAGCTACACAAATATAATTCCACCTCTAATAACAAAAATAACAGGAAGCAACAATAATTTTCCTTAATATCTCTTAACATCAATGGACTCAACTCCACAATAAGAAGACGTAGACTATCAGACTAGATACATAAACAGGATCCATAATTTTGCTACATACAGGAAACACATCTCAGTGACAAAGACAGATACTACTTCAGAGTAAAAGGATGGAAAACAATTTTCCAAGCAAATGGTCCCAAGAAACAAGTGGGAGTAGCCATTCTAATATCAAATAAAATTGACTTTCAACCAAAAGTAATCAAAAAAGATAAAAAAGGACACTTCATACTTATAAAAGGAAAAATCCTCCAAGATGAATTCTCAATTCAGAACATCTATGCTCCAAATGCAAGGGCACCCACATATATAAAAGAAACTTTACTAGAGCTCAAAGCCCACATTGTACCTCACACAATAACAGTGGGGATTTCAACATCCCACTCTCAGCAAAAAAGGGAGACATAACAACACAAACTGAGGAAATACAAAAAAAAAAACCACCAGATCCTACTACAAAAGCCTATACTCAACAAAACTGGAAAATCTGGATGAAATGGACAACTTTCTAGACAGATACCAGGTACCAAAGTTAAATCAAAAGCAGATAAACCATCTAACCAGTCCCATAACCCCTAAAGAAATCGCAGCAGTTATTAAAAGTCTCCCCACCAAAAACAAAGGCCAAGACCAGATGGTTTTAGTGCAGAATTTTATCAGACCTTCAAGGAAGGCCTAATACCAATTCTCTTCAGACTATTCCACAAAATAGAAACAGAAAGAACACTACCCAATTTGTTCTATGAAACCACAATCACACTCATACCTAAACTTCACAAAGACCCAACAAAGAAAGAAAACTTCAGAACAAACTCCCTTAAGAATATCGATGCAAAAACACTCAATACAATTCTGGCAAACCGAATCCAAGAACACATCAAAACAATCATCCGTCATGATCTAGTAGGTTTATCCCAGGAATGCAGGGATGGTTTAATATTTGGAAATACATCATCGTAATCTACTATATAAACAAACTCAAAGAAAAAAAAAACACATGATCATCTCACTACATGCTGAGAAAGCATTTGACAAAATTCAACATCCCTTCATGGCAAAGTTTTGGAAAAATTCTGAATTCAACGGCCATACCTAAACATAGTAAAAGCAATATACAGCAAGCCAGTAGCCAACATCAAACTAAATGGAGAGAAACTTGAATTATTCCCACTAAAATCAGGTACTAGACGAGACTATCCACTCTCCCCCATCTATTCAATATAGTACTCAGAGTCCTAGCTAGAGCAATTAGACAGCAAAAGGAAGTCGATGGGATACAAATAGAAAAGGAAGAAGTCAAAATTTCACTTTTTGCAGATGATATGATAGTATACTTAAGTGACCCTAAAACTTCCACCAGAGAACTCCTAAACCTGATACACAACTTTATCAAAGTGGCTGGATATAAAATCACTTCAAACAAATCAGTAGCCTTCCTCTACTCGAAGGATAAACAGGCTGAGAAAGAAATTAGAGAAATGACACCCTTCACAATAGTCACAAATAATATCAAATACCTTGGTGTAAATCTAACCAAGCAAGTGAAAGATCTGTATGACAAGAATTTCAAGTCTCTGAAGAAAGAAATTGAAGAAGATCTCAGAAGATGGAAAGATCTCCCATGCTCGTGTATTGGCAGTATTAATATAGTAAAAATGGCCATCTTGCCAAAAGCAACGTACAGATTCAATGCAATTGCCATCAAAATTCCAAATAAATTCTTCATAGAGATAGAAAGAGCAATTTGCAAATTCATTTGGAATAACAAAAAACCCAGGATAGCAAGAACTATTCTCAACAATAAAAGAACTTCTTGGGGAATCACCATCCCTGACCTCAAGCTGTACTACAGAGCAATAGTAATAAAAACTGAATGGTATTGGTACAGAGACAGGCAGGAAGATCAATAGAATAGAATTGAAGACCCAGAAATAAACCCACACACCTATGGTCACTTGATCTTTGACAAAGGAGCTAAAACCATCCAGTGGAAAAAGGACAGCATTTTCAACAAATGCTACTTGTTCAACTGGAGGTCAGCATGTAGACGAATGCAAATTGATCCATTCTCATTTCCTTGTACAAAGCTCAAGTCCAAGTGGATAAAGGACGTTCACATAAAACCAGATACACAGAAACTAATAGAAGAGAAGGTGGGGAAGACCCTCAAAATACCTAGGCACAGGGGAAAGTTCCTGAATAGAACACCAATGGCTTATGTTCTAAGATCAAGAATTGACAAATGGGACCTCATCAAATTGCAAAGCTTCTGTAAGGCAAAGGACACTGTCAATAGGACAAAACAACAAACAACAGATTGGAAAAAGATATTTACCAATCCTACATCTGATAGAGGGCTAATATCCAATATATACAAAGAACTCAAGAAATTAGACTCTAGACAACCAAATAACCCTATTAAAAATGGGGTACAAAGCTAAACAAAGAATTCTCAACTGAGGAAACTCGAATGGTTGAGAAGCACCTTAAGAAATGTTCAACATCCTTTGTCATCAGGGAAATGCAAATCAAAACAACCCTGAGATACCACCTCACACCAGTCAGAATGGCTAAGATCGAAAACTCAGGTGATAGTAGATGTGGAGAAAGAAGAACACTCCTCCATTGTTGGTCTGATTGCAAGCTGGCACAACCACTCTGGAAATCAGTCTGGTGGTTCCTCAGAAAATTGGACATAGCATTACCTGAGGATCCAGCTATACCACTCCTGGGCATATACCCAGAAGATGCTCCAACATATAACAAGGACACATTCTCCACTGGGTTCATAGCAGCCTTATTTATAATAGCCAGAAGCTAGAAAGAACCCAGATGTCCTTCAACAAAGGAATGGATACAGAAAATGTGGCACATTTACAAAATGGTGTACTACTCAGCTATTAAAAACAATGACTTCATGAAATTCTTATGCAAGTGGATAGAACTAGAAAGTATCTTCCTGAGTGAGGTAACTCAATCACAAAAGAACACACATGGTATGTACTCACTGATAATTGGATATTAGCCCAAAAGCTCAAAATATCCAAGATACAACTCACAGACTGCATGAAGCTCATTGAAGAAGGAACACCAAAGTGTGAGTGCTTTGGCCCTTCTTAGAAGGGGGGAAAAAACCCTCATGGGAGCTAATATAAAGACAAAGTGTGGGACAGAAACTGAAGGAGGGGTCGTCTGGAGATTATTCCACGTGGGTATCCATCTCTTGTGCATTCACCAAAGGTAGACACTGATGTGGATGCCAGGAAGTGCATGCTAACAGGAGCCTGATATAGCTGTCTCCTTAGAGGTCTGCCAGAGCCTGACATATACAGAGGCGGAAGCTCACAGCTAACCATTGAGCTGATCAAGGGGTTCCCAATGGAGGAGTGAGAGAGAAGACTGAAGGAGCTGAAAGGGTTTGTGGCCCCATGAGGAGAGCAACAATACCAACCAAGAGAGCTCCCAGGGTCTAAACCATGAGCCTGGGAGCACATAGGAAGGGACCCATGACTCTATCTGTATATGTAGGGGAGGATGACAGTGTCAGGCATAAGTGAGGGAGGAAGTCCTTGGTACAGTGAAGGCTGGACACCCCAGTGTGGGGGAAATCATGGGTGGGAAGGTGAGAGTGAGAGGGTGGTGGGGGCATATCCTCATAGATGCCGGAGGAGGGGGAATGGGATAGGGGGTTCCTGGGTTGGGGGGAAAAGGATTACATCTGAAATGTAAATAAAATATTCAATAAAAAATTTTTTTAAAGAATTCAGGAATAAATTCTCAGCATTCACACAGCAGCTCACACCTGTCTGTAATACCAGTCCCAGAGGACATGACACCCTCACATAGACACACATGTGGGCAAAACACAAATGCACATAATATAAAAATAAATAAAGCCATTTTAAAAAAACAAAACAAGCCAGGAGTGATGGTGCACACCTTAATCTTAGTGCTTGGGAGGTAGAGGCCGGTGGATCTCTGTTAGTTCGAGGCCAGCCTGGTCCACAGAGTGAGTTCCAGGACAGCCAAGGCTTTTACATAGAGAAAACCTGTCTTGAAATGAGAGAGAGAGAGAGAGAGAGAGAGAGAGAGAGAGAGAGAGAGAGAGAGAGTTAGTTCAGAAATGCTAAACTGAGCCTTTTAGGCTGTCTGCTTCATTCTAGTCTCATAGAAGTTCTAAGACTTCTTCCTACCCAGAGCAGAGAGAGAGACAAGACTGGGAGTCATACCTCAGACAACAGGTGCCAGTTGTGGTGCCCTTAGCTTGAAGCCCCACGCCCTTGCACTACTGTAAATTAGAGTCCCCTCTTTGGATTCTACCTCACTAGAATTACTGTTTTTTGTTTGTTTGTTTTGTTTGTTTGTTTGTTTTATCAAGGGACAGCACAGTACAGACTGTATTCGATGATTTCTTGCCGTGGAACACGATCATCAGACAGCCTTTGGTCTATTTGTCCACCCCTTCCATTCTCCCCCCCCCCCTTTGCCTATCTCTCCCAGCCTATCAGCACTAGAGCTACTAAAGAATGATAAACTGTCAATCTGTACGCATCCTTGGAAAACAGGATTTCCTCATCCTGGATGTACATGTAGCACTGATTTTCTTCTGTTTTCTTTTATTTTCCTCTTACCTAACACACGTATCTAGGCTTCTTTTCCTGTTGCTGTGATAACGTACTCGGACGAAAGCAACTTAAGGGAAGAAAAGGCTTATTTCTACTCAGAGATGACTGATCCAGTCTATCATTGTCAGAAGTCACAGTGGCAAGAGCCTGATGTAGTTAGTCATATGATAAAGAACAAAGAAGCATAGAGCCACAGATGAATGCATGCTAGGCTCCCTTTCTCCATGTTAAACAATCTGGGATCCCAGCCCAGGAATAGTGCCACCCATTTAGATGTGCCTTACCCTCCCAATTCATACAATAAGATAATAAACCATGGGTATACCAAGAGGCCCTCTACAATGTTATTTTAGATTCTCGTGGCATAGTTGAACCAGGGGTCCATGAAGTGGTCTTCATTTGGCTACCTTTATTATCAGTAAAGAAGGCATTTCTGTGGCATACCCATCATGATGATATAATCAAAGTAATATTGTGATGCAAATGGGGAAAGGACAGCATCTATTTATGTAGTTACTGTTAACTATTATAAATATCCTAATATGTGCTGTGAGCCTGTCTTCAGTGGGGTGATGCTGGGTTGTGGTGGGCTTTAAAAAGTGGGTCCGATGTCATTGACTCTTTGGCCTGCTTACAGGACCCTATTCCTTTAACTGAGTTAACTCATCCCTCTGTGATGGGATGGGATGTGCCTGGTCTTATTGTGGCTTATGATGTCATATTTGGTTGATATCTCTGCAAGGTCTGCTCTTGTCTGGGGTGAGGTGGGGCAGGGATGGATCTGGGGGAAAGGAAAGGTGGAGAGAGACTGGAGGAAGAAGAGAAATGGGAAACTGCAGTGAGGACATAATGTATGAGAATAGAAATCGAAGAAGTGGAGCCTAGAGAGATATCAAGATAGTCTCCTTTCCTCATTCTGGCCTCTTGTCTGTCACATGATCTCTTCTCAAAAGCACTCCATTGTCCTGGCCCATGAGTGATGCAGACAGGAGCCCTCAACAGAGCTGGTGCTAAGCTCTCTGGATTCCTCTAAGGCTGAGCTTAAGAATAAAAAAATAAAAAATAATTTAAAAAAATCTTTCTTATTTCATTATAGGAAGAGAAAAGGAATTAACACTGTAGTTAACTGGTGGAGTTTGAGTTCAAGGCCACATTTTCCCTAATTCCCAGGCTTACATCCTTGCCCTGTATCATGCTAGCATGAGATCAAGCTAGGGACCTTATTCTCCAATAGCCTGAAGCAGAGGCAGTAAGGACACAGTTAAGGATCCGTTTCATAGGAAGACCAGAAAGCAATTGTTTCCTTTCGATAGGCATCCATTCTCCCCAGAACCTTTAAGCAGGCAGTGGAGAGCAGATCCCAGCCCCAAGACTGTTGTATAATCAGAGGGGAGAGCGAGCCCCATTGGCTGGGGGCCAGGCAAGCTTAGCCCCCCCATGCCTGCAGCAAGCAGATTAGCACCTGCCATCTGGCAACCAGAGGCTCCCCATGCAAGTTGCAGCCCCCACCCCAGGAATCACTCACTGGTCTGTCCTGCACTTTGATGGCTCTATTAATGAAGATGAAAACTCAAGATATGCCAAACGGAGATTAAATGGCATCTTGGTAACATGATTATCTCTGAATTACTAGCTGCATAGTGAACCAGCCAAGTACCTAATCCTGGGGTAGACCGGGTGCTTTAGAGAACGGTAGATGTTGCTCTATCAGTAGGATTTTACTAAACTCAACAGCCTGGAGTGGAGCAGCCTGGACAGAGCCTTCCTCTGTCTTAGAAGTCACTCTTCTTCACAGACTTAATTTTTAAATCTGGGCTTAAATGTGCTAGAGACTTCTCTAAGGTCAAATATTTAGTAAAGGCCAAGCTAAGGATGAGCCCAGGTCTGTTGCTTTTCCGGGTTGGTGAAGGGTGAAGGAAACATCATGTTTTAAATTAAGTTGAAAGCAGCTACAGAGAACTTTGAGAAAGTTCTGAGAATTGATTTCTAAGTTGAACAATGGCCCCCAAAAGGAAAATTAGAACAATTTCCTCTTTTTAAGATAGAAAATGGGGTTTACTTAATGATGCTGGAGTTGGGGTTGTTAGTGACTATCTGTAAAATATTAATAATCAGATGGATAAATTGTCAATAGTGTAACTGAAGCTGTGGAAAAAAAAACTTTGCTTGGCAACTGTAAAATGGAACGTGAAAACACTGGGATCACAATTAGCCCCAGAATTACATAATTTAATCTTTATAAATTGTAAATCTTTATAAATTATGCTTTACATAATTTAAGCACATGATGCCAAGAACTTGGTAGCATGGCACACATAGTAAAGTTGTATAATATGTAAAATAAAAAAATATCTAAGTCAATATTTCTCAACCTGTACATCAAGACCCCATGGTGGTTGAATGAGTGTCTCAGAGGGGTCCCCTATCAGATACTCTGCATATCAATGCTTACATTATGATTCATTACAATAGCAAAATTATAGCTACAGAGTAGCAACAAAAAATAATTTTATGGTTGGGGGTGTCACCCCAGCATGAGAGACTGTATTAATAGGTGACAATATTAGGAAGATTGAGAATCCCTGATATAAGTATTTGATGAGGGCTTCTGCACGCCCTTCTTTCTCGTGAAGTGCATTTCTGTACCTATGAGACAAATGAGCAAATTGTTGGTGTTGAGGCTTCTGCTGTGAGGTATCCACCTGCTCCAGTCAGAGGCATCTCTGAGATAGGACAAGTGACACCAAAGGTAGCTTTTGTCATTAGTAAGGTTTTTGAAATCCACTGTCTGGAGACGCAAAGGACATGAGTCTCCCACTCTCCTAGTTAGCAGTATCATTGTCACCCCAAGACTTGCAAACCATCAGCTGAACCCTACTGTCACTCAGAATCCCTGCAGTCCCTTTGTGAACCTCTCCTGAGTTCCTCAGTCTTCTGCCTTCTCAACAAGGAAACTTTACAGAAATGCCTGTAAACAACAGGTAATTGTAAGTAGCTTTTTTAAAAGCCATATAGAAAGACGAATAATCTTTCTTTTCGTTTTCCTCTTTCCAGAATAATCTTGCACTTTGGTTTCTCAAAACCTTTTGCACCTGGCTTTGGTACAAATTGTTGTTGGCAATTTGTTCATTTGAAATGTCCTACAAAATGAATTGCTTCTTTTGTAAGTGAGAGATGAGGAAGAAAGGAAGGGAGGGAGGGAGGGAGGGAGGGAGGGAGGGAGGGAGGGAGGATAGAAGGAAGAAGGAAAAAAACCTTGGTAAGTTTGCAAAATAATGCTTTAAAACCCTGCTCTGGGTTACAGCTCTGGTTAGTGCTCTGGGAGCACTCTGCACCGGGCAGGGTAGGGCTAGTTTCCTGTCTGAGCAGTTTGTTTAAATCATCCTCCAAGTTGTATTTTGTGTCTCCTCTTCACGTTGTCTTGCAGCCACGGTTTAGAGAATCACAGCATTCTTTCAGGAAAGAATCACATACTCCCTGGGTCTGAAAGACTTTTCATTTGGGGCTAAAATTTCAAACTCTACCAGTCAGGCAGAAATTGAGACAAATATTTAGTTACTGAGTTCATGTCAGGGGCTAAAGAAGGCATCGTATTATCTAAAAGAACGAGTCCCACCCATTTTGCAGACCTCTCTTACTTTTACCTTAACCTCTTCATCTATTTCTCTTAAAATTTAAATGTCAGCATCTCCTAAACAAACAAACAACAACAACAACAAAAACTCTTCTGGCAAGGCACCTACTGATCAGCCGTGCTGTTACTCTGTACTTCTCAGAAGGACCTTGTCTAGATGGAGCATGAGAACAAGTACTGAGTCCTTACGTTTAACTTCCAGCCAAAGTGGTTGGTAGAGCCTCAATAATTTCTTACAGGATAATTGGCTGACAAGACATGATTAGGTGTGTGTGTGTGTGTGTGTGTGTGTGAGAGAGAGAGAGAGAGAGAGAGAGAGAGAGAGAGAGATTCAGACAGACAGAGAGAGACAGAGAGAGAGACAGAGAGACAGAGAGAAAGAGAGACAGAGACAGACAGACAGACAGACAGACAGACAGACAGACATTTTGTTTGTGTTTTACAGACTTAGAAATTACAATGTCAGCACACTGTGGTTAGATTTCTAAACTTCCCATCTTAAAAGGGAAATTGTTTTCTGGGGTTTTTTTGTTTTGTTTTTTGGTTTTTTTTTTTTCCAATGAAACCAATTATAACTGTTTCCACACAATAAGTCACTATATATGCATTATTTTTTCTATAACATGTTTCTTTCTAATATATAGTTCTTCAATCACATATCTTAATATAATATAAAAGTTATGGGAATAAAATGCAAAAAACATGGGGCTTGTTAAATGATGAGGTGTTTCAGAAAGGCTTCGGATGGCTGCTCCACACCTCTATTCATGATACAGATTCTGTTTGGTTTTAATTTTTTTAAATTTTGCCTTTAAAATTAGCGGGCACATGATGTGTGCCAAGATCCTAAGGCGGAGATTTTTTAGTAGATGCAAACATGAAGCATCTAAAATGGGAATATGCAATCAATCTATAGTTCATAGAAAAGAAGACTCCAGTATATCTAAAGTTACCATTTAAGCCCAACTCACAAATCGCCTAAAATAATGGAAACCAAACTAATCAATGAGAGAGATAAAAAGCGCCAAGCTTGTTCTTTTTGAGTGTCCCACAGACTCTTGAATATCATCTTAATGCCATCAGCTTAAATGTCCCTCTACATTCTGAAGACAAAGGTCTTAGCTCTCCTCAGATGTGTTGAAAACTATAATAAGAGCCACTCTGAGTTGCTAAGAGAAATAATGAAAATGTTCTGCACCATACTTCTTCAAATCACAGCCGGGGACTGAATTTAATTAACATGGAGAGGAACTGGATGAACAAAAGGCATGGTGACACTTCAGGATCTCATGTCACATTTTTACAATGTTCTCCTGAAAGCCCTGTTATATCATGGGAAAATATTCATTGTCGACGACCATTACACATTACTACAAACTCTCAGACTCATAAATAAGCTGGAAATAGTTGGGGATTGTGGCTTTTAATAATTTTGTTTATTTGACAGTAGTTGTTTTGCTTTGATTTAGAGAAGGTCTCCTCTATCCCAGGCCCTGACTCAATGATTAGTTGAGGATGATCTTAAACTTCTAGTCTCCTGCTCCCACTTCATGAGTATTACAACTGTAGGCATGTACAAGTAAACTGGTTTTATGTGATTCTGGGGATTGAACTAGGAATCCACGCATGCTTGGCTAGCACTTGGCCAGCTGAGCCACATCCCCAGCCCAAGAGCCCAGTTTCAGTAGAAATTTTAATTAAACCAACATCTGTTAATGGCACTGTAAACAAACATAATATCTTAAAGAATATTAATATTACACTTAGCTTTTATTACTACCTCTGTGTGTATGTATGACACAAATTTCCAGACATGTGTGCTAGTACAATTTTTGTCTACAAGTAATCCAGTGCACAGAACTCTTCCTTTAGAAGCTACCGTGTTTTGTTTTCACATGAGGTACTATACACATTTCTATAGTTGTGAACAACTATGTTTGATTAAATCTGTCAGATTTATCTTTTCAGCATGAGAGAAGAAATGTGTGTTTCTCTAGAAAGGAAATCAATATGTCTCTGTGATAGATGTAGACTAGAAGGCTGGATACTGTCTCTTTAAATAATAAAACAGAAATGGCAGGGCAGCTCCCACCATTGGCTGCTGACATCACTGTTGTCTGAGGCAAAGCCCCTGTTTAAATCTTATAATCTGTGTTTATAGGATAGACTTACAGTCACTGACCTAATAGCCATCATTCCGACTTAAGTGACAGAGTGCCTGTGTCTGAGGTGTCCATGATTTGCTTTGTTTAAATTTCCTTAGTAGCATCTTTCAGACAGAGCTCTATAGTGTTGCTCTCCTGTAGTCAAAGATGACTTTCCTGATTAGAGGAAAGGTGTCAGGTTTTCAAGGCTCCAGAAGTGGACTAAAGAATCCACTTTCTCAAGGTAAACCAAAGGGAAATCCTTTAAACTAACTCTTGGGCTATGCCAGGCACAGATGAAGCAGAAAGCCTCAGAACAGGATCAAAGGCTTCCTGTCACACACACACACACACACACACACACACACACACACACACACACACACACACACAAAACTAACCATAAAGCTCCTCTCTGCTCTGACACCATTGGGGTCCTGTAAGATTCCCAGGGACTCAGATAGATCAGTGCTGACTAGAAAAGAAAATGCCTCCCCTTGGTGAGGTTAGAATTTTCACCCAGAGATGGTGTACACTGCAGATAAGTGTCCAGCTAAGACAGCTGAGAAAATCAGGGGTCACAGATATCTTCCCAGAATTTGTATGTGTGCCTCTGGGATTACCACCAGCAAAACCATTCTAATGATCTACAAAATGATATATACAGGCTCGTGAGGGAGCCTAAAATTGTAGGAGGTCTTGTTCCGTGGGTGAAATCCATCAGCATTTGAAGCGGCTATTTGCAACCAATTTAGACAATAATATTCTCTAACTAAGGTTTCAAAGTTCCTTTTAAATATATTGTTTTCTGCTCTTTGACCAAGGGTGGAATAAATGGCATTCTACTGATAAAGTACAAATGTGTATCTCTATATTAACACCATGCTGATTAAAATTCTAAGTTGCACTGTCTTCATGGCACCTAATGAAGTTCCTGTCAGTGCTTCTTATTTACCACTCCTCTCTTGAGCTGCATCCCACAAAGTAAAAAAGTATCACGATGAACATTTTAAAAAGAATACTCCTCAAGTATTAGTTAGCATGTGCAAGGCCTGTAAAATCTCAAGCCAGGAAAAAAAAAATCTCAGCATGAGTAGGGAAGTTGGACATACTGTCTCACCTCTAGCTGAAGAACTGTGTGGAACTGATAGCTCCCTGCAGAGGGAGAGTGTTTTTTCTTTAAGGATACAGTTACTGGTAGATTGAAAATATTCTAATGGATGGGCATTCCATGGAAGAATACATGGACAGCAGATATTGAACTCTCTCTCTCTCTCTCTCTCTCTGTGTGTGTGTGTGTGTGTGTGTGTGTCTGTGTGTGTGTGTTTTCAATGAGAGTATGGAGGCAAGAATGGATCTTAACGGAATCAAAGGATGAATATTTTAAAAATACATAATATTAATTCCTCAAATCATTTTCAAAACAGAAACATTCTTTAAAACAAGGAAATAAATCAATAAGCACAGAGACCTACAGTGTTGGCCTAATGTTAGATTATTCCATTGTTACCCCCATATCTACCCTTGATTCCTTCCAACCACCAAAATCTCCAAGCTGCCAGAAACCTGAGTTTTAATACCCACTAACCACCATCACCTAAATTACAAGCAATAGAAGATTTGCCCATTATTTATACAGATTATGACTAGCTAATTTGTATACATACAGCAATAATGGTTAGAACACACTCTTATATACTAGTAATAAACTTTATCTAGTGGTCCTATAACATGCTTACATTATACATATACTAATTAGTTTGCTAATATGGTCATTTATTGCTTAATCATAAAACATTACCTTAAAAATGTTTTCTTGGCAGATAAGTTGAGTGTGTACCTAACTAAAAGTTTCATCCCTACTGACTAGCGTTCATGGTATTGATAGGTATGCTACATGCTCCCAGAAGAGAAAGATAAATGGTCTGTATCTCCCAGGTATAACAACCTGCAACCTGCAACCTGCAACCTGCAACCTGCAACCTGCAACCTGCAACCTGCAACCTGCAACCTGCAACCTGCAACCTGCAACCTGCAACCTGCAACCTGCAACCTGCAACCTGCAACCTGCAACCTGCAACCTGCAACCTACAACAGTGACCTGCCTACAAGACAAACATAGTGCAGTAGTGGCACAAACATTATGGAAGTAACCAATGAATTTATGATTGGATTTAAGGCACTCTCCATGATATGGAACCCATATCTGATACTGAGAAGGAGGCCAAGAACTTGAGGCTAGGTAGGTCATAGGTCTAGAGGAAAACCTAATCCTGTTATTCTATTAAAGAATACAGTAATTAAATGGCTCTTAATGACATTTTGTTATACCAGTAGATCAATGCCTTACTCAGCCCACATCAGAGAAGGTCCTTCTTGCCAAAGCTTTTTGAGAACAAACACAGAGACCCACGAGTAGAAAAAATGTAGAGAGTGAGAAACTTCAGAGCACTGAGTTCTAAATGGGATGCCTTTGTCAAAGCCTTCTCCTTAAGGATTAGCGATCTATAAGGAAGAGGCAGTGGATAGATTCTAAGAGCCAGAAGTGGTAGGTGGCTCCAAAAAACCAGTATTCTTTTTAGATACAGCAGGATTGATGCACATATAAACTCACAGAGACTGTGGCAATACACACAAGACGTTCACGGTAGATGGGGTACCAGCACTGAGCAGGAAAATGGCCATGGGCTCCAACATTTAACCAAGGAACTATCTGCAACTGATAGTCAGTGCTAAAGGAAAAAAAAACAGTTTTCTCCAACAGAGTCTTACTAGGTATATTAACCACACCTTCAGAGAGGCACCGTGTCTAAGAGTAGTTGTCTTACACAAAATGGACCCTTGTGTTGTTTTGTTGTTGTTGTTTGTGGGGGAAGTTGTTATCGCCTTTTTATTTGTTTGGGCACCTTTTTGTCTTATCGGTCTTTTGCTTGTTTCTTTTGATTTTCCCTTTTCTGTTTTTGTTGGGGTTGGATGTATTTCTTGAATTTTGTTGTTTTGTTTTTGTCTCTTTTTTTAAAGCAAGAAAACACAAAGCTGGGTGAGTAGGGAAGATGGGAAGCTTTAGAATTAATTAGAGGAAAAGAAAAACATAATCAAGTATATTGTATAAAAAATTTTCAATTAAATACAAATGAGTTGTTAGGTGATAATGGCTCTTAGAAGTCACTGTAATTTTTGGTAAGGAGTATCCTTAAACATAATAACAAGATATATAGGCTAGTAAAAACATAAACCAGTAGCATAGTTGTTTGGTGTCCATATCCAAACATTATGCCCAGTTCATAATTGTACTGTTATACTTCTCACAACTGGTAACACAGGTTCATTTACAATGTCTCAGCAAACCCTGAAGTCATGCTTTGCATTATAATGTGAGGACAGCTATGAGGTCACTACACCATGGGAACTTTTCAGCTCCATTTGAATCTTATGGGACCATGGTCACCTACCTGGTCTGACATTGTTATGGGATATGGCTGTCCTCTGCTTATAGCTCCTTGCTGAAATTAGTCACCAGGTTTTATACTACCTTTAGGAGCTACATTCACAAGTATTTTTAATGCCTTTCTTTTTTTTTTTTTCTGGTGAAACAGAGTTTATATGACACTGAAACTGAATTCTTAAAAGACTACAGCATCATCTGTGGAGTATTGTGGCCTGACGCCTTTTCACTGAGAGACCTTTGAACTTCCAACTGCTCTGCAATAGTGGATCTGTTCATGCTTCCCCCTTTACTTTTTTAAAATAATTTTAAGCATTTGTGTTTCCACTGAAAATTCATCCATTGCTTCTTTATTTTTACAATTATGTCTAGAGGGTTGCATATCCACCATAAATGTTCTTATTTTCTCTTTACCTGGGATTATATTTTCCATATTAATGTTATATTTGTTTTAGTTTCTTTTTCTTTCTCCTTAAGCTTGACAGTGTTTATATGTACTTCATTAACACTTTCAGAAAATCTAATTTTAATTTTGCTTTTTTTTACATTTGCTTTCTAGTTTTAACTTTTGTCTTTATTAATTTCATCCTCCACATTCCTGCTTTAATTGCCATTTAATTTACATTGAACATTTAAAAATATTATTTTATTTTTAAATTAATTGCATGTATATATTTATGTCTGGGGTTGGGGTGTGCATTTCCCCAGGCCCTGAAGAGCCAAAGTCATCAGATTTTCTGGAACTGGAGCTACTGAGGGCTGCTGGCTACCAAGGGTGCTGGGAACCAAACCCAGGTCTTCTGCAAGAAAGAGCATCCAGTGCTCTTAACCTCTAAGCTAGTTCCCCAGGCACTAATCTATAACTTTGAATTTCTTCTTTGATCCAAGGATTGTTTAAAAGCATACTTTTTAACTTTATGAAATATTTGTCAGATTTTTATATCCATCTCTAGTTTTACTGAAGCATGATCAGAAAAGCAGCCTATAAAAACTCTACTCTTAAATTTTTACTTAGGTTTTTATGCATGTCAAAATACCTATTAACTTCTACAAATGCCTCATGAACACAAGGTAAGAACGTTAATTCTTTGTGTAGTGATGTGTACACATGTCTGCATGTATTTTTGTCTTGTGTGCAGTCCAGACAATTGACCATTGTGCTCAAATTCAGTATGTCCACATTCACCAAAGTTTGCTTGGTCTATCCAATTCAGAAAAGAGTTGATGAAATAGTCCCAACAGAACTCCAACTTATAATCTCATTGCTACTCCTTTTATATTTTTCTATTGTTGCTTTTTATTGATTTGTTGGTTATTGTCCTTTATTCTGTCTGGCAATCTGATAAAACAATCATTTTTGGATTGTTCTCCCTCCATTTACTATTAAAGTTAACTTCCACCCCCCTTACAGATAATAATTAACACATGACTTTACTTCACAACACCTGATTCCATATCCCCCTACGTCCTCTACATGTCTCATATCCTTTAATTTCAACAAAGCATTCTTGTGTCCAGTAACCTACCCTTGCTCTAGAACTCTGACTTCTCATTATAGTTCATGGTTTCCACTCCTGTTGATCTTCATTTATTTAGGTCTTATGAAGATGTCTTGTGGCATTTCTGTCAGAATGACAGTACAAGTAGCAGCAGACCCTATTGGTTCTCACCTATTCCAAATCATTTTCCTTTGAACTGAATAAAAATTTTAGTATTTGCGTTTCTTTGTAGTCAAAACTTTTCTCACGGGACTTTTAATTTTTACTACCTTTAGCTTTCATTGCGTGCAGTTTTAGTGCCTTTCAGATTACAAAGTTACACCCAAGCATAATGCCTGTTTAACATCCCTTCCCTACTCACTAATCCTGTATCTCCATCAGAAAACACCACTGGTTTAGGGGTATAGGGGTTTAGGGAGAAGTTCTGGGGCTTTGGTTTTGTTTGGGGGATTTCAGAAACTTTGCATTTAGAATTGTAAGCCATGTTTCCTTGTTATCCTGTGATGGGAATTTGCCTGCAGGAGTTGCACTGAGTGGTGCTCTTGGGATTGGTGCCTGTAAGGGATGAGCAAGCAAGACCATGCAGAGGGAAGTGCAGGGCTGAGGTGCAGCATTCCCAGATACCACAGTTGGTCTTATGGCAGCTGGGTTGGAAATAGTAGGACAAAAATGTCATGTCCTTGGCACCCCCACATCAGTGAGTATCATTGAATATGGATGATGGTAGCTAGGGAGATGGTGTAGCAATTGAAAGAGGAGACCCTGTGGGAAATCCAGTATCATCTTTGCTGAATGTCCAGGAACTTCCTGAGCATGTCTGGCAGTGCGTTTTATTGAGTTTTGTTAGATTTCTAGCCTTAATCCTGTCTCAGGCTCAACTCTTCTTACTAGAAAACTATCATCCCCACAGTTCAGAGATCTCTACTTTTACTTAGGTTTTGGTGGTTGCTCCTGCTGATTCTCCTTTTTCTCTGAGCCTGTAAGGACATGTTAAACTTCCCGAATCTGTCCTCCTAAGCACTTAACTTACCCTCCCGGGTCTTGATGGTTGTGGTACATTGTGCTTCCATCTATTTCCTCTTCCGGGTATCTAGATCATTGCCAGTATGAGTTATATCTTTTCTTCTGATTTTCCTGGTGAATATAGGAATTCAGACATTAGTATTTTGAGATTCAAAGATTTTCACTGTGTTTTAATGACACAACATTGAGAATGCCTGTTGGTGTCTCACTCACCTCTCTCTCTCTCTCTCTCTCTCTCTCTCTCTCTCTCTCTCTCTCTCTCTCTCCCCTGTGACTACTCCCTCAGTGTCATAGCCTTTGGTGCTCCAGTCACATTAAAGGAGTTGTAGTATCTCCTGAAGTCTCCCTTGAGAGTCAACTGTTCCATTTGAGGGATGGGAAGACATCAAACTGTTCGAAGGTACAGAAGGGTGTGCCCCATCACTATATGCTGAAGCAGTGGAATGGCAGACAAGAAACTTCACCTACCAGAGACACAAGATCATCTGGTTTCTAGCTGCCTTTTCCAGGGCAACTGTAGTTAGAAGAAGCAGATGGTCCTTACAGGACCACATTATGGTAAAAACACGTGAAAGCTCTTCCTACGGGGTCACAAAATGTAATGCCTTCTCCACGGCCTTGAGATGAGATTCATTTTCTCTGTCCTTGGTCCTTCAGCTCTCCTTTAACATCCAGGATCTACCTCATCATCAAATTCACTCTTCTATTAGCAATTATGATAATCCAGGCTTGAAATGGTCTTAGAGACAAGAAGGGACAGGGGTATTCAGTCACCTGAATTTGCATAAGTTCCATTTATGAGTAAGTAGTACTAGCTTGATTCTCAGAAGTGAGTTTCTTGCCATCAGCAATCATGTCTTCTACAATTCCACCTTTTTCTTTGTGGCTATCCCATATGGTCCAGCACATTGTAGCTATTCATTTACTAGGTATGAGCCTTGGCAACAACAAATCTGTGATCTTAATTTACACATACCATCATCTCTATGGATAAAAAAATCACATTACAAATGGCTGGAATTCTTTTTGCAACTCTCCTCCAAGTATCTAATTCAGCGAAATGCATGTACAACCCATTTAGCTTTCAAGAATTAGAGGAATTAATGTTCACGGAATAGAGACAGAGATAAGAAGCCAAAAGGTAACACTGAATTTAATCAAGATAGGTCTGAAACCTAACTCCAGTTTTCCCACTCACTAATTAAATGATTCTTTTTCTTCAACTCTCCATTTTTTATTGATGAGTTATGTTTTAAAACTTTTTATCTTCATAAAATAACCCACAGTCTTAAATTAGATAACACATCAACGTACCTGACACAAAATAAGAGCTCATAACTATGAGCTAACAACATTATTTTTAATTACTTTTTTTCAGTTGCCAAGTTATTTGTATTTATTTTTAGGGCATAGTGTTATAATTCAATAAATTAAAAATGTGTGATGATTAAATCAAGGTAATTACCATTCCCATCTCCTCAAATATTATCACTTTATATGTTGGGCACCTTTAATTATTTTCTTCTAATCACAAGCATTATTGGTATTACAGACATCTAAAGCATATGCAGAGCATCTTATGCAGAACATAAGAAAGGAAATGGGAACAAACCAGGAGAAAGACAAGAAAACAGAACCTCAATCCTGAATCTGAATCCAGTGACCTTGAAAAATCTGGGTATTAAAAATGTTTTAAATCCTTCCACAATAATTCCATTTCTAGAGGCTGGGCTTTTAATTGTTTTTCTTTTGCTAAATACTATTATACCAAAGCTCTTTGGAAATTAATTTTCCCATCTAGTCACAACAGGGAGAGCTAAAGGGGTGCTGTATATGTGTAGGAGAAATCTGGATCAGGCAGTGACACAGCCCCTAGCTGATCTTCTAGTATCCTTTGTTGAAACTCTTCTGCTTTGAAGGTCATTTGTCAACTAACTCCACGACATGCCTTTGCAGGAACAGTCCTGATAGGAGAAACCATAGTCCATCTCTTTCCCTCTTGACAACAGATCTCTCAGAGAGCTTGTGAGTTCTAGATAACCATGTTCTAACCCTACTTGTGTCACCAACAAACTGTGAGGCTTCAGGCAAGCTATTAGTCTCTCTAGGGCATTTATTATTAGTTGGGGTTTGGGTGGGTTTATTGTTGTTATTTTGCTATTAGTAAAAGGGGATGTTTATTAGCAAACATTTATATAATACAATTTTAAGTGTGGCCATAAGAGGTAGGTCAGATAGAATATAATAAAGACTAAATGGTTAATTAATACAGGAAAATGTTTTTAGGTTCTTGCTAATTCTATGCATTGGTGATCTGGTGCTTACCATTATTCTTGTAAATGCTGTGTATCAGGTGCTACTACCACCATCTTCTTGATCAGCATCATCTTCCTCTCTATGTGTTCTCTTGTAATACACAGTTCTGAAGCACTTTTTCTCTTCTTGTTCCATCAAGAAGCCTTCTTCCGTTTCTCAGCAGAGGTTGGTTGGTTGGTTGCTTTTTAGCATGTCTAACATTCTGGTCCCTCCAAATGGCTTTGTTACCCTTCTTCTGTTCTGTGTCACTGTATCTTCCATCATGGGTTCCTATTCTACTTAGGCACACAATGTTTCAAGGACGTTACTGGACATCCCCACATTCACGTCATCTGAGGCCTGGGAGTTCAGGACCAGTCCCAACCAAAAGGCTGGTCCTCAAATATCTATTCACTCAGCTCCAAGGCCAAGATCTATTCTTTATACCAAACCTATTAAAATATGCACCTCATCATCCAAAAATCTTTTATCCATCTTTCATAAGCACTTAACTGACTTGTTTGCAAAAGGCCCATCACCCAACACAAAATATTTATATAGCTTATATATTAATATGTTATTCTCAGTTATAAACACAACTGGATTTAGAATCAAAATATAGTGTGTAAACTGACTTTTAGCATGCAACATGCCTTCTTGACAAACAGTAGTTTGTATTCAAGCACATAAATCTAAATAGGTCTGGTAATATAGATATGCTTAGCTATATGTAAAGTAGAAAATGCTGGTCTGGGCATGTATAACATAGGATGCTATTCTTATATTCTTATAACAAAAGTGTGAGGTACATGGCAAGAATTTGTCATTGCAAAGCCAGGCTCAGCCTGTGCTAACAAAGGATATATATATATATATATATATATATATATATATATATATATATATTTAGAAGTTCATCCTGAGAGGCAATTATGAAAATGTTACAAGAAGAATGTTTTTAAAAAAAATTATATCATCCTAATAGCATTTTAAGGATTAAAACATCATTCTGACAACAGTATGGAGAATATATCTAATAAAGTACAGATGGTAGATGCTGTCTCAATGTACCAGCCTTCGTCTCTCAAATTACTAGGAAAACGGTTATGACCATAGGGATGGAGATGGGAAAGCAGACAGAGGTAAGCAGTTAGCACTACAGGACTTGCAGATGGCTGGGAAGAAGAGGAAAGAGGAAAAGAACCAACATGGGTTACTTTAGGTCCTTGCCTTGATGACTGGATAGACTGTAGTACATTTTCCTAAAACAGAAAATAGAGGTGATAGAGGTAGGGGAGGAGGTTATGTGGGATCCCTATGTAACCATAACAGTTTTATATTTGTAAGGTTTGTGCTATGTATAAGATGTCCTATACATATTCATATCCATATACATGTGTCATGTACATATACACATCTTACTTATTAAATACAAGAGCTAGGCAGACAGAGGCCTTGTTCGCGTTTTGTAACCTAGCCAATGACAAATAGTCAGTACAATCTGGATGAAGGTTGTTTTTTTGATGAGTTTATGTGTCTGAAGTGAGGACTATGTTCTAGACAACTATAGAATGCCCTTTAGGCTTTATTGCCCAGAAAGTCTTGTATATCCTTTAGTATTTTTCAAGGCCATGTTATATCCATAAATATGAATATTGTATTTCATACCAAAATAAGTGCAATTACAAGAATCTCATTAAGACCCAAATGCTGTTACTCTTGTCAATACATATAAGCAAGGTAGATTGACTCACAGAGGATCAAAACCTGCAAGAATGTTTTAAATGTTTGTGTTATATTAAATGTTTAAAGTGGTGGGACTGAGTGAAATGAATCAATTTATCACACTGGAGAGAACTTCTAACATACTGGCATTAGATAGGTGGCTTACAAGATATTTAAATGCTTACGATGTCAGAACTCATCATATAGTCAGACTAAAAATATTGTGTATATGTACATATACACATATATATGTAAATATATACATGTATATACAAATATGTATTAGGGTTCTTTAGAGTCACAGAATTTATGAAACACCTCTATATATTAAGGGAATTTATTGTATTGACTTACAGTCTGTAGTCCAACTACCCAACAATGAGCAGCTGTGATAGAAAGTCCAAAACTCATGTAGTTGCTCAGTCCATGAGGCAAGTTGTTTCACCTGGTCTTCTGGATAAACTGGAATCCTGAAGCAATAGGTTCCAATAGATGTGCTGGCAAGTAGATAGTAAATCTTTCTTCTTCCAGTGTCCTTATGTAGGCCTCCAGCAGGAGGTGTGGCCCAGATTAAAGTTGTGTACCACCACGTCTGCATCTGAAACTTGCTTTGTCCAAGACTAACCTTGAACTCAGAGATCTGCTTCCTTCAGGCTCCTGGGATTAAACATGTGTAATATTTTGCCTGGGCTTAAGGTTTTCATGACCACTATGCCTCAATATCTCTATGTCAACATCCAGGTCAGAAGCTTGTGTCTTCCAGCCTCAAAATCTGGATCATAGGTGGGCCCTCCATTTCTGAATTGTAGTTCATTCCATATGTAGTCAAGTTGACAACCAGGAATAGCCATCACAAAATATATACATGTATAAATATTTACACAGATGCATAGATATATAGATACATAAATACATAGACACATAGATACATGTATGTATACATGAATATATGTATATACAAATATACATATACATACATATACACAAATATAATAAACATACATGTATATATGTTTATATATATATACACACACACATATATATGCCTCTGGAGTCTGATATATATGTATATATAATATATATGTACATGTATATATGTATATTTAAAATAAACTAAAAACATAATAATGAGTATATATTCAGTATATAGTAAACAGTATTATATACACATATATACATAAACAGTATATATCTACATATACACTTATGTATGTGTATATATGTGTATTATATATACATATATGTATGTATATATACATTGTTTATGTATATATGTGTATACACACACTATTTACTATATACTTAGTATATATTTTTTTAAATTTTTTTAGTTTATTTCATATATATATATATATATATATATATATATATATATATATCTCCAAAGGGGATTTGGGCATAAGAATGAGAGGCAGTGAGAAGAATAGAGACTGTACAAAAATATGGATAGATCTTCTTTAAAAAACCTGGTAAATATCTCTGCTAGGTAAAGAAGTTGGAAGAAATCTTACTTGTTTAAAAAAAATAAAGCATTACCTGACTGTCCCTTTAAGGATTCTCATGTACAAATCAAATACAGATGGCCCATTACATTTATGACCTCACTGTCAATTACTCTAGATGAAGCATGCATTAATTATTGAAACGCTTTCATAGTATACAAGGTTTTAGTTGTTACATTGCCATAGATAATTTCAACTTTCTGATTGGAAGCTGGTCTGAGCAATTTTATTTATGAGAATTCATTTCTTGAATGTAATAAAAACTACAAATCCAGTAGTATCTTTTTCTTTTCTGGTTAACAAGGCCAAACTACACAGATCCTGGCCTCTGTCCTTCGAAGACAGACAGTACATTACTTCCTACTGACCTCATTAGCGTGGCACACAACACATAAACTCTGTGAAAACCTATTAGAGGATGGGCAAGGCAACTCAGCTGGTAAGCACATCTGCCAGCAATCTTCAAGACCTGAGTTCAATCCCCAGGTCTCACAGAGTGGAAAGAGAAAACCCAATTTCTCCAAAGTTATCCATTGACCTCAATACTCTCACTGTGATACACACACACACACACACACACACACACACACACACACACACGTGCACAAATGAAAACAATCACAGTGAATTTGGATTATTGGCATTATTTGCTATTTATGGGAGAAAAATAGAGATAATCTTTGGAATTCATCTCTTCAGTGGATATTGTATATTCATAAACTATCTTGTTTTGCAAACAATTTAAAGAAAGACTAAATTTGGCTGAAGCTTCAAGTGGTTGCATCTGCTTCAATTCAAGCTAGTATTTTATATGTAACAATCCACAGACTGGAGATGTTTAAACATGGGACTAGGTTTCTATCGTTGTTAATGGTTGGGCTGTTTTCCTGGCAGGGTCCATTAACTATTAATGCTAAAGAACAGTGGGAACATCCCAATGAAACCATACCTTCCAAGAAACATGCAGAGAAACGGTGCAAAGGCATTAGAGAAAAGCTTGGGCATTTCAGTCATTCTGGAAGGGAGCTACTCTCTCAACAAATACAAAACAAGTACCTACTAAGTGCCAGAAACTGTTTTAGACTTCTGTTGTACATTGGGCATAAAAACAAAGATCTCTTGTTCCAGCCAAGTATAGATTCTGTCAAGCTGACTCCGTAAATCCCCTTAGCAGTGGGGAAGAGAGCTGCTCTCAGGTGAGATAACTAGCCAAGGATTTACCAGAGAAGGCAAGGAAGTTCAGTACAACCTCAGCCCCCTTTCCTCTAGTCCCATGGGCTTAAGTCAGTGTATTTCAATTGGGCTCACCATTTCTAATTCATCTTCTTCTGACTCTGTGTCTATTAATCTGCATCCTTAAGAGTTTATATTTAATTGGCTGGATGATTCAGTGGTTAAGAGCACTTGGTGCTCTGTAAAGTGGGGGACCTACCTCTGCTAGAACCCACATGGTAGATGACAGACATCTATGCTTCCTGTTCTAGGGCACTTAATAGCCTCTTCTAGCCTCTCTAGAGGCATATAAGTAGCACACATACCTACATGCAGGAAAAACACTTATACACATAAAAGAAATATAAATATAAAAAGTTTATATGTAACCACAGGACACTGACCTTTTCCTTTCCTCATTTGTGTATTTAGAGACAGGGTTTCTTGATTTAGTACCTACTAAGTGCCAGGAATTGCTGTGGTACTCCTCCAGGGCGCCAGCAGTAGAGGGGTGTGCCACCATGTCCAAGCAGCTGGACCAGTTTTCCGTAGAGCTAGGTCTTCATCTTTTTAAAAGGCCAACTTTTTAAAAAATAAATAAAGATTAGTTGTATTTCTCCTCCAAGAAATTTACAATAAAAAAAGCAAAACAAAAAAACCCACAAACAAACAAAATGCTCTAACAAAGAAAGGCTCAGATAAGGCAAGCTTCATAGAATAGCTGCTTTTCCAGCCCAAAAGGATGAAGCGGCCTGCAAACAGGAGGCAATATCCATATGCAGTCATAAACTTGTTTCTCTGGCCAAACCAAAACACATATGGGAAATTATTGCCATAGCGAGGCACACACAGAAAGTGCTACACTTCCCAATGTGCTTTGCACAACCCAGAGGTGAAAATTTCCCACAGACCTCAGAGGCAACTAGAGATGGAGAAATGTGCTGAGTCTCCAAACAGAACTGTGCAAAAAGGATGAAAATGCAGCCTATCCTTCAAGAACAAGTGACCTGACAGTGAACAAGGCTTATGCATCACTCCCTCCAGGAGAAACTTATAAGACATTCTACTAATAGGAAAAATCCATGACTAAATAATATTAATTAACTAAATAATACAGAAGTAATTTAGGACATAATTTTTACTGAATTTAAAAGCTTTTTAGTGATATTTATAGAGCTACTCCGTAACAACAAAATGATATATGCTTAGCCTCTTACACTTTTAAAGGTGTTTTAGGGGCCACAAAGATAACCCATTAGGTAACAAGTGATTGCCAACAAGTCTAAACACCTTAATTTGATCCCCAGAACCCATAATTGAAAGAAAGAACAGACACCTACAATGCATCCTCTGACCTCAACATGTGCACCATGGCACATGTACATAGAGGTGTTCTCATGTCCACAGATGAGCTGAGACTCCAAATCTCAGGAATACAGATCAATCAATCCAGGACTCAAGTCCATTCATAAAAGGAATTAGAAACACATTTTGGGGGCTGGAGAGTTGACTCCGTGGTTAAGATCATTTGTCTTTCTGTTCTTGCAAAGGACCCACATTCAATTCCCAGCACCCACATGGAGACTTCCCACTTCCTCAGACACCAAGAATGCTTGGGGTACACAGACATATATGCAGATAAAACACTCATATACACAAGAACAAGAGCGGCGTCAAAGAACCTCTTAGAAATGCTGTGTCCGGATCATGCCCAGAAATACTGAATCAGAACTCTTAACAAGAGCCCCTGAGTCCCTGAGCACCTACAGCTTTAAAAGCCTGGCTTACATTATCTCTCCTTAGCTACTCACTCACCCTAGAAAGCAAGTGAATAGACAAGACACCTTTAAGAACTATGAACAATCTGAATGTTTCTATTTTTACCCACTGTTTTCCCCTCAACCCATGTCCTGTATCTCCATCATCCTCCACTACAGGATGGCAACTCTAAACAGCTCTTAAATGTTGCCAAGGCCCACAATCTAATTAAGTGGGCTATAAGGTATTTCATCTGTTTCCAACATTCATTTTAAAATGTGTAAGTAAAGCAGTATTTGCATAGCCCTTAGTTTCCAGTCGTAAGTCACAGTTCTCTGGGGATGAGTAAGATACTTTGGGCATCTCAGCTGCTAGTTGTCCTCACTCTCTCATGACAAGATCAGTCTGTCCAAGTCAGGTAACAGAGATGTTCCCAGCAGCAGAAACCCCTATGGTGAGCTCTGCTATAGCGCTGAAGCTCCAAGCATTCTCATGTTTGCATCACCCTGCCTATTTAGGGAGAGCAGGGATAATTTATGAGTTTTTCCTCCTGGACTTCCTGCTAGTGAGAGCTGTGTATATTCTTCCTTACTGCAAGTCCTTCCAGCCTCTTTCCATTGCCAATGGAATTCTTCTTCTGTTCAGCTTTCAGCATGCAATCAGAAACATTAGGGACAATGTAAGGCTTGGATTCCACCATCCAGTCAATAGTAGAAGATTAAAAGAAACCTCAAAAAAATTAAATAACTCACAAACTCGTGGTCTATGTACATAGAAGCAGTGTTCAAATACAACTTTGTTTCTTAGCTTTTCTTAAGACCACATTGGATTTTTTTTTTTAGTCTCCACCCCCTTAAGTTAATTAGAATCTGGGAAGAAGGAACTGAAAAAGAATAAAGTTGACAGAGAGAAGGAAGGGGAGTCGTGATGAGTGAATGATATATACACATGTGGAAATATCATGGTGAAACATTAATCTGTACAGTTAATACATGTTAATAGGTGTAATAATTTAAAGAAAAATGTTTCTCAATATGATCATAAGTTTCATGGCATGTTAACATTTATATAATGTTTCAATATTACCAGGTTAAATGTGTGCAATCAATCTACTACTCTTGGACATATAGTTGGCTTCTGATTTTCTTCACTAGAAATAAACTCTAAAAGCTAAATTTGAGAGAGTCTAGAGACTTGCTTCCAATCCTTGACAGCTATCTTCAACAAAGCAATCCCAGTCATGGCAGTATTACATTGTTAACTTTCCTTAAGGCACTTGTAAAAGTATCCTATGAGTCACAAAGAAGAACAGACAAAAAGGGTACAAAGGAAATTGGGAAAAGCAAATTGTTCTTTTTTTTAAATTTTTTCTATTTTATTGGTTTTTTTTTTTTTTGGCTGCATATGTATATATATATGTCTGTGTGAAGGAACTGGAGCTACAGACAGTTATGAGCACCATGTGGGTGCTGGGAATTGAACCAGGGTCCTTTGGAACAACAGCCAATGCTCTTAACCACTGAGCCACCTCTCCAGCCCAGCAAATTGTTCTTATCTGAAAAACTAACTAACAGGGCATGCTCTAATGATGTGCTGCGAGTATCACTGTCAGCACTGAATTCAGACACACCATATTCTAAAGAGATTATGGATGTGCCCATGGTTAATTTCACTACTCCTACAGGTAATGAGTTATACTGCCGGAGTCACACACTTTCTGACCAAGTGACCACACTAGAGAAGAACAAACCCATTAGTTAATATGTGGATGACACCCTCACATTCTGTTTCAGCCTGTAGATGTGAAAACATACCCAGCAGTTAGTATCTGTTTAACCTTTATCTAGACTATACAACTATACATACAACAACCATTTTTATTATAATTAGAGTAACAGCTAACATTCGTATCCTCCACCATGTTCTGACTTGTGCCATCACTAGCCTAGTAAAGATCTCATCAATTTCACAGAGCGTGAGAAAGACCATGGAAACCTCATGGTGTAGACAGACTTGCAAGCTAAGGGCTGGTCTGTATTGACAAAGAATCCTTCAAAGAGACATAAATGTCAAAGCAATGGCACCATTTAATTTCCCGAAAGGAAAATTTAAAAAAATGGGGGATATAAATTGCAAAAGATGAATATGGGAAGAAATCTATAAGAATCTTGAATGGCAAGAGTCAGGCTATGAAGTAGTTATCCTAAACAACAGCAAATATAAATAAGTGTTGGGCCCCATGAAGGCATGGCAGGGTAGGATGATGGAAGAGTTGGCCTGGAGAAGCAAAGTAAATACTTCCAGAGTGCTAGCTATGGTGGGTCTGCAGGAAGAGCCAGATGGGGAGTAAAAGAGGGACAGAACTTGTGCACTAGGTGACTGCTACAAAGAAAGTTGTTTACTTTCTTTCTTTCTTTCTTTCTTTCTTTCTTTCTTTCTTTCTTTCTTTTTGACAGTAGTTCACAAGATGTTCCTCTTCCTAGGTCCCAAATCCTTGCCAAATTGCACTTTATCATCAGACTCTTTATCATCAAAACTGTAAAGAAATTAATACATAGCTCAATGGTAGTATGCATGAGACCCTGGGTTCAGTTCTAGGCGCCCAAAACAAAAAAGAGAAATAGAGAGGGTAGGAGAACGGAAGGGAGAGGAGGGGAGGGGAGGTAAAATGAGGGGGAAGGGAGGGGGAAGAGGGGAGAAGAGAGGAGAGGGCAGGAGAGGGCTAAATGCATATCTAGCACTTGTCAGATCAACATGAGTTTGAGGCCAGCATGACCTACAAAACAAGTCCTATCTAAAAAAGAGAGAAGGGGGTAAATATGAATATATAGGTCTAGGTATAAACTAGATGGAACATCAGTCTTTTAATGCTGGCACCATTATCACGATTGAATGAGAACGAATCAGTGATGTCAACAGTACATACTACAAAGATGAACATATGCCACTTGTTTCTTTTTGATTAAATGTTTTCCCCAATCTCAGAATGTGGTCCAGGACAAGCCAGTTTTAGAGCATCTGGCTGCATCTCTGTGATTAGTCAGGTTCCTGCTCTTAGTCAGCTAGCTTGCTCTTCAAAACCCAATGAGGAAGGCTCTGCCGATGGTCTCCACCTTCTTAGACACACTATTGACAGAAGATGAGAAGCTAAACTGACTTGTGGGTTAAATGGAGCTGAAAATGTATGTGAGACTATGGAAAGACTTGCATCTAAAAAGAGAACTTTTGAGGCATTAGGAACAGGTAGTAAACCATAGTGTGTGTGTATTTAGGACTCACAACTTCACTTAATGCACTCATAATGAATAGGCACTGTGTGTGACACACACTCATGTATGAGAAAACTCAAAGAATGTGCCTATCTAGAGGCTCACAAAAATGCTGTTGTAATAACCCAAAGGTGGGGTAAAGCTAGGGGCGTACAGTAGGAAAACAATTGACCCAGTCAACAATGAAGTTGCATGGAGTGCATCTATTTCTACTAACAAGGTAAGACTACCAAGAATTCAATGAAGAAAGTTTCAACTGCACAGCGATATTATATGATGCTTGTTTTTTAAAGTCCTCTGGAGGGATGGAAGACTGTCAAGATATACATAATATACAATAATATACAAGATATACATAATTGATGGGTCACATCCCTGAAGTGGAAAGGCAACAGGAATGCCAAAGCAATGCCAAAGACCTCAGCTCTATCTTCTACTACCTTCGTGCTAATGAGGTGAATGAAGGTAAGACAAATAGTCCTTAAGATTTTATTTGAGAATTTTAAATCCCTTGGTTCTAAAATGTTGATTATTATCTCTTTACTTCTGGGATCTTATACCATAGAAAACTTTCCTCTAAAATGATTGATTAGGAAAAAATAAGTCAATAAGGTGCTAGTTTAGACCAGAAGTTAAAGGTTAAATGGTATCTACTATCTAACAATAGATAGTAGATAACTGATTAATAGACAGATAAGTGATTAATAGATAACAGATAGATGACAAACAGATTGATGACAATAGATAACAGATACATAAATGAATAGATGCAATTTCCAGTAGGTAAGGAGAGAGATGATAGCTAGCTAGCTAGCTAGCTAGCTAGCTAGATAGATAGATAGATAGACAGACAGACACATAGACAGATAGACTAACAGCAGATTGACCAAGGAGAACTCCAATCTCCTGACCAAAGGCTTTCAGTCTCCATGAAAGGTACCATCTTTACACAGGATTGCCAAGGCAACTCAGTTTGTTATAGTTATGGGACATTTGCAGCTCAAATGGTGTGGAAATATGTATGCATTTATGTGTGCATATGTGTGTGCCTGTGTGTGTATGTGTATATGTGTGTGCATGCATGTCCATGCACACATGCTAATGAACTGACAAGGTGGGAAGATCCTTGCATATGTAAGTTTCCTGGAGTATGAGACATTAGTAGGCTACAGGAGACACAAGAATGGAGTTCTCTTAAAACCAGAGTAAACTCATCTCAATTGGAATTATTCACAGAACTATTTTTGAGGCTCCAGAATTAGTACCAGAAAACCATTTTCTAAATTACAAATGATAGCCATACATGGAAGTGCACACTTTTAATTCCAGAACTTGGGAGGCAGAGTTTGAAACCATCCTGGTTTGCATAGAGAATTACAGGATAGTCAGGGTTAGATCAAGACTCTTGCCTCGAGAAGAAAGGAAGGAAGAAAGGAAGAGAGGGAGGGAAAGAGAGAGGGAGGGAGGGAGGGAGGGAAATGGTGCACCTTTGTACTAGTTCCAATTTTAGAGGACAAGATGGACTTAATGCAATTTTAATAGAGTTTAGAAGATAATGATTATCAGCAAATCACCTTCTGCTCCCTCAAGACATCTTCACTGAAGAACGTGATGATTTGCAGTAAAGCATCATAAGGGAGCTTCTAACACAGCAGCAAGGAAAATACTAACACATGATGTTGCCCTAGAGCAGAATTCATTCTTTAACCAAGTCAGGGGCACCTCCAAAACAGAAACCATGTAAGACAGAAAGTTATGCCAAATACTAAGGAAACCCTAGCATTTGGGTGGGTTTCGGTCACTGAAATAATTGTCCTGACACCATGATTTAGAAATTACCTTGTAATATAAGTATTTTTTTTCTTTTTCATGCATTCGAAAGCAATGGGTTTGTAAAAATAGTTCTTGGAGCCCAAAGCTGAGTCCAATCTGTATGGCTGAGCACGTGAGAGTCACTCTGGTAAAGGGTGTTTAATGAATAACTTTGCAGTAAAAGGCCTTGAAAACTTCTTCCGAACACTAGATCCCAGCTCCCTGTCTAAAATACGTTAACAGCCTCCAGAAGGTTTTGAGACGCTGCTAAGTGCGTCAGGCCAGCTTCAGAAGCCCTGACATTTCCATTCTGCCACAGGAAAAGGTTCCTCCTTGGTCTCCACCCATCCCCCATCCAGGCTGTGTTTGGAGACCGAGTGGGTTAGTGGTTCTGCTGGAGAGAAAGATTGATAAAGCCAAGGCATCAGAGTTGTTTCCTATGCATGAAATTGATTAAATGCTTCGCTAAATGGCTTATAAATTTGCTTCTCATATTTCTATCACCCACTGAAAAGATTACAGAAACTTCGCATATGACCATGTTGTATACAATACCAAATTACAAAAGGTTGTAAAAACTAATGTTTTGTTTAAAGTTTTGAGCAGGACCATATGCCTTCAGTGACCTTGAGTAAGCTATTTTAATTCAAAACATTTCAAAGACTATAAAGGGGAGAAATATTCAATGACATAACAAACCAGCCTAGCTGGGTAGACTTCAGCTCAGGCTGTTCAACGTCTTGTTGTCTGTTCAGGGCACAGGGATACTCCCCATACAAATGCCTGGGCTTCGAAAGCTGGGAAGCACATGTGGTGTCAACAGGGATATATTTACAAAGGAGATGAAACAAAGCCATTGAGACCTCCCAAAAGCTGAGTCTGTTCTCTTATTTTTAGTTCAGAAGGGCGCATCCTAGGGCGTAGGAGTCCTGAACACAGTGGTAGGACCATGTACAGAAGACGCGTATTAGCAGGGGTGGGTGGGACTGTTTTATTTAGGAGGCTTTGTTTTGGTTTAAATCTTTATGCATCTTTCAGATGTCAATAATGTTCTATTCTCTCTTGCACGTGAGAATTCCTTCTAAGGATTATATAACGCTGTGGGGCTGGGGGTTAGCCTAGAAGCAATTTACAGGCAAGCAGGTGACCCGCAGATGTTACTTAGGAAACTAACCTTCTGTAACATGGCCTGAGACATACCTTCACTTCGACAGGAAAAATGATATTCCTTCATAACATTTATAGGACATCATGTCCTAAGCAAGAATTAACATTTGGCATTAATGCATGGTTCTGGCAGGAATTTCAAGAAAAGAAGGTTTACAACCAGGGATAGGAGTAAAACCCCTACTGCTCTCGTGTCTGTGGAATAAGCCCAACATCCACCATACTCAGAAACAATAATGGCAAGGGTAAAGCTGGCCACCCTAGATAGGGCAGGCCAAAGCCCAGTGAGGTGGGAATTATCTGTAGAAAGTTTTCAACACTGGGCCCAGCCACAGGCAAGCCTACCTCCTACACAGTTTCTAGGCACACTCAATGAGCTACCATCTTGTAACCTCACTAGTAAATCCTGTTTATTTCTTTCTTTTAGTTGGCATATGTTCATTGCATGTGGTACTAAATATAAGGATACTTTAAATATATAGCATACTTTTTTTTAGTCTATTCTTCTCTGTATTCCTGCCCTTTCTCTCCTCTTCTCATTAATTCCCTTTACACCCTACAATTGTTTTATTGGATATTTTATTTATATTTCAGATGTTATTGCCTTACCCCATTTCTCCCCCACTCAGGAATCCCCTATCTCATCTACCCTCCTCCTGCTTCTATGAGGATGTGTCCCCCCCACCCCCCCCACCTTCCCACCCTCAAATCCCCCCCACACACACACATGTTTTGGTTCTTCTTTGTATGATATAGGTATGCACATGAGCAGACAAGTTGGGCAGGCTGACTGATCAGCAAGTCCAAGGATCTCCACCTCCTCAGAGTGAGGAATATAAGTATGTACCACCATACATAGCTTTTTTATACAGCTTCCAGGAATTGAACTCATGTCTTCCTACTGTCAAAGCAAGTATGTTACCAAATGAGCTGCTGTCTCAGTGCCCTCACTTAGCTCTCATGTCTTATATGCACACATGACTTTATGCAACTATATACATATATATGTATACATATACACAATCTAGGATCTAAAAACAGGAGGAAACATATCATGCTTTTCTCTTTCTTTTTCTCTTTTTGTTTTCCTTTTTTAAACAAGTACCTATTCTGGGAAAGATGCCAACCATTCAGGAATGATTTAAGCAGACCATCAACAGCTAGACAACTTATTTAACTCTTTGGTGATGGTTACATGACCCTTCTTGTTGGCGTGGAGCCACCACTTAAGTAATCCTGATGTCATATGCAGAGGGTTTAATGATTTATCATACTGCTGTTCTTTCCTGTACAACACATAGGTTGAGCTTCTGCCCATGGGTATTTGCTGTATTTGCTATCTTAAGAATCTGAACCTGAAAGTTGATCCTGGCATATTTTTATTTTTATAGCTCTCTTTCTCTTTCTCTCTCTCTCTCTCTCTCTCTCTCTCAGGCAGAGTTTCTTTTTTCTTTTTAAAAAAGATTTATTTATTTTATGTATTTATTTATTTATTTATATTTTTATGTATTTTATGTACACTGTAGCTGTCTTCAGACATACCAGAAGAAGGCATCAGATCCCATTACAGATGGTTGTGAGCCACCATGTGGTTGCTGGGAATTGAACTCAGGACCTCTGAAAGAGCAGTCAGTGCTCTTAACCGCTGAGCCGTCTCTCCAGCCCCAAGTTAAATATTCTTTTTTTTAAATTTTATTTGATATTTTATTTACATTTCAGATGCCATCCTCTTTCCCCATTTCCCCTCCCTAGAAAACCCCTATCCCATGCCCCCCTCTCCTTTTTGCTTTTATACAATTTTTTTTAAATGTTAATCAAAGGCTTTATAAGTTTGGTAATGCTCAATCAGAAGTGTAACCCAATACCCAACCTAGATATATCAACTATCTTTGACTGGTGGAGACACGTGAACATCTGCCTCCATGCCCCCTCCTCTTTCTCTCTCTTTCTCTCTCTCATCACCTAGCTTCTCCTCTCCTTCTTCTTCTCCTCTCCTTACTCCTTCTCTTCCTCTCGGTACTCCTTCCCCCTTAGCTCCTCCTACATATCACCCTTACTGTTAAAATAAAACTTTTCTCTCTAAATACAATTAGAGCACAATTATGCCTATTTGTATCAGTGAGGTACAAGATAGTCCTAATACCCAGTCCATCATTTTTTTGAGTAACCAGAACCTCTGTCATCTCTCCTAACTAAAACACTTAGTTCTGAACCTGGCTTTTTTCTTGGCTTTAGAATGAATGTCAGCTGAAAACCATCCACTCAGATCTTTTCTCTCAAAGTGAATAGCTAGGATTGGCTATGAGACTATAGGTTTTCAACCCCATCAGAAATCCAGAATGACTGAGTTAAATGAAATTATGGGAGACACAAAGCATAACTTCTAAAACTTATCAGGCAGAGTTTCTGTGTGTAGCTCTAGGTGTCCTAAAACTCACTCTGTAGACCTTGCTGGCCTCAAACTCAGAGATCTGCCTCTGAGTGCTGGTATTAAAGGTGTGTACAACCACCTTTTAAATGGAGATAATCAAATGCAGCTGCAGTCACCTCCCTAGCAGAGAACACACAATAATGTGTTCAAGGCATTCGAAAGCCTTGATACTTTTTAAATTTTTTGTATTAATGCTTGTGACCAAGCAACTCTGCTTTAAAATGTTCTCTGTGCAACATTAACGCCTAGGGCACATAGTCCACCTTTTATAAAAATTAAGCACACTCTCAGCTGACTGTTTAGGAAGATTCTCAATCAAAATATAAGAAGTCAGGAACCCCTCCATAAGTAGGGGATTGTTAACCTTCCCCTCAATAAGGCAGGTTGGGTGTTCGGCAGCTACTGTGACAAAAATAATAGACCAGGTTTCACTACACAAAGGCCTGTACCCTTCAAACACAGCACTGGTGCCAAATGAACATTAAATAGGCATCAAATAAGTACTCCATATCTGTTGATTTTTCTAGCTGATTCCTTTTCATTAAGGGTATTAATGGGGCCAGAGAAATGGTCCAACATGTAAAGGTGCTTGCCACCAAGATTGATGGCATGAGTTCAATTCCTGAAGCCCATGATGTAGAAATCCAGAGCTGAGACCCTCTGACCTCCACAAGCACACCATGGCACACAGCATGCAAACATTCTCTCTCTCTCTCTCTCTCTCTCTCTCTCTCTCTCTCTCTCTCTCTCTCTCTCTCTCTCAATATAATATATATATCTTCTCTGTCTCTCTGTCTGTCTCTGTCTCTCTCTGTTTCTGTCTCTGTCTCTCTTTGTCTCTGTTTCTCTCTCACACACACACATACACACACAAAGAGACACACTAAATAGATTTTTTTAAAAGATGATTTGCAAATCCACTCACTTTCTCTACTTCAAATAATAGACAAAATCTATTCTTCCCTTTCTTAAATTGAAGTCATCCATACCAGGCTCATTCAGGAAAACCTAGCTACTGGGGATATAGCTCAGTTGGTAGAATGGTTGCCTCATAGGCCCAAGGACCTATATCTTATCCCTAGCTCACCGTAAACTGGTTGCACTAGCACACACACATCTGTAAAGCGCAAGAGCTGGAAGAGGAAGGTAGAAAGTCATATGTTCACAGGCATCCCTAGGCCATAGCAGTTTGTTCCAGATCCATGTGGATGTGTAAGCTCCCTTTTAAAAAACTGAATACCTCTAACCATATATTGAGAGTGCCATTAGTGACGTTGAAGATAATCTTAATAATCTTAGGGATTGACCCTCATTTTTTTTAAGTAAATCATCTGCAAACTTTAGCATCCTGTTGAGTGCAAGCAACAAACCCCCCATCTTTGGGGAGCTTCGGGGACAACTGTTGCCGGTGCAGTGAGTAGAGTGCAGACATCCATTCAACAGCCGTGGGTCTCCAGATACCATGTGCACTGCGATGGCTTGTAGTCTCTTTTTGTAGATTTAGAGATGATCCTGAGACTCTGCATTTCTAATTTGCTGTCAAATAACACTCTCATTCCTAGTCAGGGGACAATGCTGAAAAGATACACTGTATAACAATCTATTACCTGTCAGATCAGTATTACCACACCAAACCCCAGAACTGGGGAAACGGCTCAGTTGGTAAACTTCTTGAAAAAAAAAAGGAAAAACAGCAACAACAATAACACATAAGGATCTGAGTTTGAATAACCAGCAACACACACACACACACACACACACACACACACACACAAGATAAACACCTAGCCCAAGCCCCACCTCCCACACACACCCAGATGGAATTTCTAAGGACATGCAATCTTGTGGCTTTTCACTCAACTCCTGGAGTGACTCATCATCCAGGTCTGAACTCCAAGACCTGGACCCCGCCTGTCTCTGAGAACAGGGACTCTCCCTTCTAGGGGCTCCTTCAAAGCAGGAGGAGGCTGAAGACACGTGAGCGCCTCTTCCAATAACTTGTCTGATAATTGGCATATTGATTGCTAGTGTCATCATGCTTTAGTATACATAAACCCCTCGCTCTATTGCACAGCCCTCAACAATCCAAAAAGCCATTGTTTATTCATCAGGACTTCCAAACTAGCCCTTGTCAGCTCCTGCTAGAAAGCCTGCTGATAAAAATCAGCAGATGATTGGACGCACACATTCTTAACATGACTGACCCATGACATCTGGAAGGGCAGCCCCAAAAGCCTGACGCTCAACAATGCTTTCTTTTCTCCCGCTTATCTAGCCCAGATGATTTTGAGATTTTTTTTTTATTAACCCATTAATGACTGAAGATGTCATTAGAATGGATGGGAAGTTTTGGTTTAGGTTTTGGGTTTTGTGGGTTTTTTTTTCTTTTCTAAGTGGGAATAAATGTACCATTTGCTGGAAGGGCGAGAATTGGCTCAATACTGAAATAGTTAAGACAAACCGAGCGAGGAGACTTACTTTATCAAAATCTGTGATCTCACTAATGATTGCTGGGATTGAAAATCTACACACAGAGATAGCAACTGGTTTCAGAAATAAGTTGGGGAAGGATGGAACGATTTGATCAAGGAAATAACTGCCCATAAAATCCAGCATACAACCCTCTCTATTTCGGGCCCAATCATTCCAAACTAACAGCTAAATAAAAAGAGAATTCAGCACAAGGCTCCTAAAACCTTTAGACACTTTTGAACCTACACTGTCATTAAACCAGATCTTGTTTCGAGCACCTTTAATTTTCCCATCTTCAAGATCACTTTCAAAAATCAAATTAGATCTTTTGAAGACCCTTAAATTGCACCCACCATATGTTTTTCCAAATATTCTCAGGCTTCAGCCTTTTCAGTCTGGATTGTGTGGCCAATTAATGGAGTATCTCAAGGAAGCACTAATCATTTTGAGAAATTGAGACTATAAAAAGCAAGCCACCTATTTTCATTATAACTGATTGGATTGAGAATAAAAGCTAGAGAGGTAATGTCCAATAAACATGATAACTTTTTCAGGTGGGCTTGTTCCTGTGCACACTCACACACAGAAAACTACCCGAAGTTACATAGGTACTGTTCATTGACTTGGACTCTTTGAAGTTCAAATTGAGTTGACTCCTCTTCTAGGTTCAGCCTCCGGCATGAAGAAGGCAGCTAAGAGAGCAGGTTTACACTGATTTTTATCAGCCCAGATAATTCACTTGGCAAAGGAGACATCTATTACTAGATGTATTTCATATGTTACTAAGTGTTTATTAAATCTTACTTTTGTCAAAACACATTGTGACTTAACAGAGCCTCGCAAAACACAGAGAAGAATTCCCTAGAAGAAAAAGAAATGGTTGAGCACTTTAAAGATTTTTGCCCACAGAAACTGAAGTCAGCAAACTGTGGTCGAGTTTTAAATACGTTTTAAGCCAAATTCTAGTTGTTTTTGTTGTTGCTGTTGTTGTTAGCCTTTTAAGACAGGGTCCCATTGTGTAGCTCTGCCTGTCCTGGAACTCGCTCTGTAGAACAAGCTTCACAGAGATCTACCTGCCTCTTCTTCCAAGTGCTGGGATCAAGAGTATATGGCATCACACCTGGACAAATTTTAGTCTAAAATTGAGTGACTGTATCTTTCTGTATTTATTTGCCTAAGACAAATAGCACATCATCATGTGATATACTAAGTAGAGTAAGTAGTATTCAGAGATTAATTGAGCTTGGTAGTTTCATCATTAAATGTACTAACATTGATAGTAAGCCTGCTCTTTCATCTTTCAGTTCACAATTCTGCACACTCCAGTGAAGCCCAGTGGGGCGTGGGGAGGGGAAGAGTGGAAATCCAGATGTTTTTCAGATCCAGATGTATGATGTCAAGTAAACAAAGCACCAAACTTTTTCCAAACTATTTTTTCTTTTGTATTCAGATGTTTGGTGTCATGGTCTGTTTTGTCTCAACAGATTTTAAAGAAAATCTCCTTTGTCAATATTTTAATTCTTTCTTCACAAAATTATCTCCAAAAGCTTTACTGAGTTCATTCATGGAGAAAATCCAAGGCTTTCTTTTGTTTTTTCAATCTCTGTCCATGTGAATATTTGTGTGCACGTCTATGTGTGTACATGTGGGTATGTGTGTGATGTGGCATGTGTATAGAGGTTAGAGAACCAGCTCGCTGAAAACAGATTTTCTCTGTGTGCCGGGCTGGTGAGCCTTTGAGCTTCTTCGGATTGCCTATCTCAGCCTCCTGTCTTACAATAGAAGCACTGAAATTACAGGTGCACAATACCATATCTAGCTTTACATGAATTCTGGGGACCAAATTCAAGTCCTCATACTGGCATGGCATGCTCTTTACCCACTAAGCCATCACTTAAAAGAAAGGGGCAGGGCTAATTTCTTTGGAAACAAAAACCACAATATCCAGTAGACTTATAAAGGGACCAACTAGGAGGCCCCAGTGTATATATTGAAAACATTGCATATCTGTATTTTTACATTTTTATTGAATTTATTTTATATGTATGAGTGTTTTGCCTACCTTAATGTATGTGTACTACATGCATACCTAATGCCCAAAGACATCAGAAGAGGGCATCAGATTCCCTGGAAATAAAGTTACAGGTGGTTATGAGCTACCATGTGGTGCTGAGAAACAAACACAGGTCCTCTGCAAGAACAACACTCTCTTAACTGCTGAGCCAGATCTCCATCCCCTATATCTGCCCTTTTTAAAAGGTAAAGATAATATAATTTACATGATTGGAGTGATAACAATATTAATTGGGGTGCCTGAGCTAATTTGTATGCTGATAAGTAGCTTTGGAGAACCAAAAAGCTCTTAAACGTCATTGATGGCTGTCTTTTCAAGGGGTTACTTTCCCTACATACTAATTATTAAATGTCAACATACATTCTCTTGGCCCTTCATATCTACAGGTTCTATATCTGCAGATTCTAGAAACTATGGATACAAAAATATTTTTTAAAAAACTGTGTCTGTATTGAATATGCAATAAATGTTTTTTTCTTGTCATTTGTCCTTAATCAATACACTACAACAACTATTTGTCTAGTATTCACATTGTAAGGAACATAATAAGCCAGCTAATGATCATACAATATATACAGGGGGTTGTGTACAGGTTATATGAAAATATTAGACTTTTCTACAAGAGACCTGGGAATGCACAGATCTTTATATCGGGGATGGGAGATGAAGGGACTGGAAGCAGCCCCCTGTAGATTATGAAGGACCACTTTGGGTACAATAAAGTATCCACCTAAGAATCTATAGACTGAATGATGGACCCAGTGTTTATATTTTCTGTGTGACCCTGATTGGTTCCTTTTATTTCTGAGTCTAGGTGTTTCTCATCTTTGAAATGGAAATAGAGCTGACTGAGGTTAGTAATGAAGTACTTGAACCTAACACACTTGAAACTCTAGGTTTGACCCTCAGCACTCCACCCCAAAGGAGAAGGTAATCATAAGCCTGCTTCAGGCTGACTCAAGAATCTTACACAAGAACTCAGAATGGCCAAGATTCTTCATCAATATAAAATTATTGTGGATATAATGGTTCATTGTCTATCTTATTACATAAATATTATCATTGCATTAAAAAGTACTTGCTGTGAATACAGAATCTAAGGCAGCGCAGGAGAGAAAGTCACACTAAAAAGACCCACACAGCTATTCTCTATACATAAATTCTATAGATCAATGACTACAGCCACAGGCTGGACCTGAGCCTACCTGAGTTTCTCTGTGCTCTGGTTAGCTGACCCTGAGATAGGTCTTGTACCTCTCTCTTCTATGGTGACTACATTGACTAATCACAACACCCATGGTGTCTCTGGTTACAGCAGGGCTCTCTGTCAACCTGGGACCATGTTCTTGGCCAACTGGTGAACTTAAATTTGATAATCTCACTTAGCATCTCCCTGTCAGCAGTTGTGTGGCTTCAGGACAACCCAACCAAAAACTCTTGGTGTTTGCCTTGAGAGATTGCTTCCATGTTTTTATTTTGCTATTAATAAGTTGTTCTCAATGGCCAAGCTTTTGAGCATCCTTTCTTTCTACTCTCCGCTATAGAAAGATGCTTCTTGGTACGAAATAAGCTTAGACACTCGTAAAACACAAAAAGGATGCAACTTAGCGCATTTTAAATTTTAAAAGTCTGTTGTGTGAAACTGTTGCACGAGAAAAGGCTTGGATTTTGTTTTTCAAAAAAGCTCACACGTTGGGAAATTTCTTCCAAAGTGTAGCCCAACTTTCTTCTCTACGCCACAAACACATCGAAGACGTGAGAATAGTCAAGTTTTAGTTCTCCAACTTTGAAGTCACAAATCTCTCATTAGTATGTTACTATATTAGAACACTTGCTTCAAAGTGCCAGAAATCAATACAAAAGGAAACAATAATAATAAGGAACGATTTTGAGTGCTCTAATAGGGAAAGGTGTGTGAGCTGGAGAAAGAACTGTACAGAAGCCCATGACAAGTCATGATAAATGAGTCCTTATAAAATTCATGTTTAGGCAGCACCAGGCCGGGGATAATGCCATTCGTCATGGCAACAGTAGGCCACTAATGAGCCCTCATTGCATATTCATGGACATGGCAGTCCTCCCCCTCCCTCTCTGAACTAGTGCCTGGAAATATCTCTACCTCAAGCAGAAGCTGAGCTTCGGCCTTCTTCTTCTTCTTTTCTTTCTTTGGCTGTTTTTTTTTTTAAAATATTATTATTATTTGTTATGTTGCAGCAATTACACAGTGAAAGTGCTGCCCAAGATTGATTGCTCTGATCTGTAGTTCAATTGTAAATTAGAATACACATCCCCCCAGGGACACACGGCCCCTATTTGTGATTAAGAAAAAAGCCCCATAATAGACTAATAGCCAAAGTTCTCTCTCTTTTACTTTCAGGCAATTAGCTTGATGAAATGGCCTCTTTTTGTATACCCTGGAAGTGTAAACCGATATCATAATGAAGTATATGATGTTTATTCTATTATTTTCACCTTGCCGGGTATGCAAGAATGCATAAGTAATGGCTGCTTTGTCTAGTACGTTTACTGATTCACAAGTAAACTATTTCTTAAAGATACAGTGTGTGCTTTCTGAGCCTGCGTTAAGCAACCTCTGTGGGTGAACCTTCATGCAAAGGATTTTTTTCTAATTTCATTTCTGCTGCAGCGACAAATACATTGACAAAAAGTAGCTTAGCAGTGGAAAGGATTTCTGGGGCTTAAAATTCCAGGTTGCAGTCCATCAGTGAGAGGAAGGAAAGAGTGTAAATCTGTTAGTCGGTCACACAACACCTGCATTCAAAAGCAAAGGACAGGCACCCATGCTGCCTGCTTTCTTTTTTGCTTTCATCAAGATTTTCCCTGTCCTATGTGGTTCAGGACCAGTTCACCTAGGGAATGGTACCACCCACAATAGATTAAGTCTTCTTATATTAATTTATAGTCAAGACAGTTCCTCACAGAAATGTGCAAGGCTAATTTAATTAAGATAATTTCTCAACTGAGCTCTCTCTTTAGGTGATTCCAAATTGTGGCAAGTTGACTTTCCAAAGTAACCATCTTACCATTAAAGTGGAGGAAACTCAACAGGTTCTATGGAAAGCAGGATTCTGACATGGAGGTGGCACCTGGTCATGGGGACTACTATGAATAAATGCAGGCCAGAACAGACATGCCAGTACTCAGCATAGTGAGGACACCAGGCATCAAGAGGTGACTGTGGCAAGCAAGATACAAGTGGACTGTGTTGTGACCTCCATCTTCCCAGTTAGCTGAGGGACCGTCTGTAATCTTGAATGGGTCGAATACTTCCTATACAATACTTTGGTAGTTGTATTGTTTTAGTGGATTATAACCACTCCTCATCTCAAAAATCTTGTCTTTTTCAAAATCCAAGAGTGTTTTCCAAGCTTCTCAGAGCAAGAAAACATTGTTCAGCTTCCTCCATGCATCAGGAGGCACAAGTTCCATCCAAGCAGACCACCAACCAGCTCCTTGCAATAGAGAATGTCCAATACCATTTGGATCTTCTTTGTATGCAATCCTTTCCTGATTCTTTTTCCTTTTGAGGAGATTATAAAGACTTTAAAAAGGAAAAGAACATTCCCTACATTGCCTTGCTGGGTGTGATGGCATACACCTTGGGTCCCAGCTCTAGTGTCAGAAGTAAGTGGATTTCTGTGAGCTCAAGAGCAGCCTGGTCTATATAGTCACTTTCATGCCCAAGATAACCTCTAAAAACATGATTATAAAATAAAATAAATATACCCCAAGGAAAAAGATAGTAAAGAAATTAATAAATGAAAAGGAAAAGGAAAAATTTTGTCTTGGTCTCAGTAATTTATGAGATTTATGGTGGGTCTGTATTTCAAACGTACATTTTAGTGCCCTGTCAGTCAGCACTGACCCAGTTTGGATTACTTGGGAGTGATATTATATGAAAAAAAAAAAAAAACCGAATCCTTGTCTTCACAAAATGATTCCTATTTGAACTTCCAGGAAATTATTTTCACAGTTGAGGAAATGACCTCAACAATTTTAATAGTATTAGATTTGCTATTTTCTGAGAGCAATTGTTCGGGTCTTTTTTTTAAAAAAAAAAAAAATACTTTTAATATGCATTTTTTAGACAGGGCCTGGCTATGTACAGAACCTAGCTGTTTAGGTACTTCCTATTTAGCTCAGAATAGTCTCAGATTTGTGGTAACACTCTTGGTTCACCCTTGTTTGATTTGCTGTTTGTTTGTTTGTTTGTTTGTTTGGCATATCAAGCATTACTGTGCGACTTTAGATCTTCCTGCCTCAGTATCCTGATACACTGTAATTATACATCTGCATTAGCAAGCCTCTAACCATTTTGTTACTATCTAAAAGTAAGAGTAGCAAACTGAAAATGAGAAAGGTGATGTGATTTGTCCAAAGCCACACACTAGTTAATGGAAAGGCAAGCTGTAGCCTCAGATTAGTAGCTTCGAAATCTTGGCCCTCTCAGGTTGTTTTCTGCTGCCTCAATCCTAGCTGGATATTTCCTGGGGTGGGAGGGTACAGCTCTCAGTATGAATGAATCTAATGATCCTAATGTATATGTGGCCAATATTAACAAGTGAGATTAAGATGTGCATAGTATACATGCAAATGCATACACACTTAAACACGCATGTGAATGCACACATGTGCACACACATGCGCACACACATGCACATGTTTCACACTAGTATGCACACATTCAAAGATACTTCAATAAAAATTAGAAAGTTACAAATCCTGTGGCACTGTTACCTTTATACTTATATTTCAGAGAAGTAGTTTATGGTATGTTCTAGACACTTAGAATAGGTACACCTCAGATGCAGAACTGAAAGCTGAAAGCCATTATAAAGACGATTCTTTTTTGAGTGTTATGAGGATGATAATTCTTTCCACAATTAAGAAATTGAATGTTCCAGGTAATGTGAATTTGTATGGGCCGAAACCTGACTAAGTCTTTTCATCAAACATCTCTGCCAGCCTCACTGCAACCTGTGTCCCATATTCCCCTCTAAGTGACTCAGTCCTCATCACTGCCAATGAAGTCAGCTAAAAGATCACTTGGTATCAGAGATGTCTCCTTATCCTTGTCCCAAATACCTCTTTCCTTTTATCATCTCCATCTACAAGCCTTCTTCGTTTCATCAATGGTCTTTCCCTTCCTGAAGTCACGATGACATGACTTAGATCTAGAATCCAACACACATATATTTTTTTCAAGGATATGCTGGACCTGTCTGTTTCAATGACCCTCCCGTGTTCAGGGCTGCCAGTGTGCCAGGTAGCCATGCTTAGAGATCTTAGCAAAGCAGCTGTGCAGTAATCCTGGCAAAGGAATGGCCACAGCTTCAACCAGAGTCAGGCACTGACTCAATAAATGGTTGGCTCCATTTTAGAAAGGTCTTGATATAATAGTGGTATTAAATAATACATCCAAAGTAGAAATGACTGGGATAAGAAAATCAATAAACTGTTATTTCCTAAGAGAAGCTACAGATGCCTAAACAAGTGGGGGAACAAGATCCCAGAGATAAGTCTGTAAAACTGAGGCCAGAATAATATATAAATATTGCCTGAGCTCAGACAGAACCTTACAATACTTACAGTACTGTACCTTACAGTAATAATGAGCCATGTTTCTTTAGATTTCTCATTCATTCGTTCAACAGTGTGTTGTAGATGATCTACTGTGATGGTTACTCTTGGTTGTCAACTCTACTACATATGAAATAAACTAAAACCCAAATGGCTGGGTACACTTGTGAGAGACTTTTCCTTGAGCTGGGAGGATCCATCCTAAATTGGAATGTTTTGAAGTGGGAAGATCCACCTTAAATCCGGGCCACACCTTTTAATGGCAGCCTACATAAGGATATAGAAGAAGAAGACTCTTTCATTGCCTGTTTGTCTTTACTCTCTCTGGCAAGTTCATTCCTTCATGGGCATTACAACCTACTTTTTCAGGAGTCCAACATACACTAAAGACCAGCATAGACAGCCAGGTACTGCTGACTGTACAATTACTGGATTACTAGATTTCCCACTAGTAAAAACCATTGTTGGACTAGCTGGACCATAGCTCGTATCAGACACATTTCTCTGCAGAACCCTGACTAATAATACATCCATCTTAACAAATAATCAAAAGGTGAACACCATGCTTCACTCCTTAGAACTTTCAGTTTAATGGCAGAGACAAACATTCTACGTTCATACCACTGAATGTGAAACAGCGTGCTATAAGTTGCGCACAAAATATAGTAACAGTATAGTGGGACTCATGGCGGAGAATTAATTTAAACAAGTGCTTTTGTGTAGAAAATTTACACAAGTCTGAGGAGTGAGAGGAGAGACGGGGGGGGGGGGTGCTAAAGGGGAAAGTGTATATGAGAGAAGAATGTACCAAGGTCCAGGTAGGTAGGTAACAGCCTGGAAGATTAAAGGAGCATTGGAAGGCCAGGACTAGACCTCCAGGACCTGGTAGTAGAGAGGAATAAGATAAGGTGGAGATGAAGACTGCAATAAAGCAGGACTGTCTTCTGCCAGGGCCTGTGGGAACCTAGCACCAGGATGCTCAGCACAGAATAAAATATGTGATATCAGGTATAAAATCAACGAGCTGTTGAGTCAAGTCCAGGAAACAACAGCTACCTTTGAGACCATAAGTCATCAGAGAAAATGTAAAAGCTCACTTCTGCTATAGAGGATCTTTGGAAATGGACTAGGTCAGTGGTCCTCAGCCTTCTCAACACTGTGGCCCTTTAATACAGTTCCTCACGTTGTGATGACCCCAACCATAAACTCTTTTTTATTACTACTTCATGACTGCAATGTTGCTCCTGTTATGAATCATGATGTAAATGTCTGTGTTTTAGGTGGTCCTAGGTGACCCCTGTGAAAAGGTCTATGATCCCTCTTCCAATGGAGCGCTGACCCACAGGTTGAGAACTGTGGGACTAGATGGAGCCTGAACGCTCATAAGTATCCATTCTCCCCATCCTTATACACTCACCCTGAGTACATGGCATGCCCCTTAGTCACTTTCTTGCAGCCTTTAATCTGACTAGGAGGTACCTACTCAAAATCCCAGCTTCCTATGAGAGTGTGTAATTGACATCGCCTGTTCACAGTCTTAACCCCTACATTCCACTGGGAAAAGAGAAACGAAGAAGAAAGAAAAGTATCTCTCACCTCATTTTCCCATTGCACCCGTAATGCCTGACACAGTGCCATGAACATGGGTGTGATTTGTTGGGTATGTGCTATAGTATGTGACCCTCTGTTTTAACTGAGGCTTCTTCCTATTCTTCCCTGTTAGTTCCTGGAAGGAAATATCCCTATTTTTATCCCTGTATCACTAGTTTGTTAAAGGGGCTGTTCCATGGTTGGTCTTTGATGTAAGTTTGGTCCGTTTATTGAAATAACAAGACATGAAAGATCTTCCTTAATGGGACCAACTCTGACTCATTAGCCCACCACAAGATGCATAAAACCACATCTTTTTGGATGTTGGGAAATCCTACACACTGCTAATATTCACTGATGTGAGATGCTCTACATGTTGTAGTAGGTCTAGGGAGCACCGTGCACAGGGCCCTGCTTCTGATTCACACCACCACTATCAATAAATCAATAAAGAAAATAGTATTATGTATGTGTGATATGTATACTCATATGTATGGTGGGGGGCACATGTGCACATGCAAGGCACATATGTGGAGGTCGGACAATAATCTTAGATATTGGTCCTTGCCTTCTACCTTACTTAAAACAGGGTCTGTTTTTGTTCACCTCAGAGTATACCATTCTAGCTCACCCATGAGCTTCCAAGAATTCTCTAGCTCCCATTTCATCGTTAGAGCCATGGGATTACAGATAAGATACTGTGACCAGATTTATGTGGGTTCCAGACTGGGGTCCTCACATTTGCTCATCATGCATTTCACCCAGTGCGCCATTTTGCCACCCTCAAAAAAGCAATTTTTAGATCCATGTATTCATGTATTAGACTCTATGTGAGAAAGGCAGTGGCCACTATTCTTTACGTTCAGCCAAGTTGGCATTTAAGATATGCTAGAAAATGAAGGAGAAGCACTATTTTTGTCCAATTCAAGCATATCCTTAAAATGGTGTTTCTATTAACTAAGTGCCAATGGAGCTTCTCTCTCTCTCTCTCTCTGTCTCTCTCTGTCTCTCTCTGTCTCTCTCTGTCTCTCTCTGTCTCTCTCTCTCTCTCTCTCTCTCTCTCTCTCTCGCTCTCTCTCTCTCTCTCTCTCTCTCTCTCTTTTTCTCTCTCTCTGAGCTTCTTCTCATTGCCTGCTCTCCTAATCCAGGTCAAGATACAAATGTCTGCTTCTTTCTGTAGATTCAAGGCTTTGGAAGACAAAAAAAAAAAAAAAAAAAAAAAATCGATTAGAACCTACAGGGAATCAGTTAACAAAAAAATTCACATCAAAACAAAACAAACAAACAAAACAAACAAACAAACAAAAACCACATTACAGTAAGTCCGACTGCCTTTAAATTTATCTACCAAGTGCTGCCCTTTACAAAATAGTGTTAATTTTTAAAAAGTAGACCTTTTAAACAAACAAGGTTGATGATTGGGGCTGTAGCTGGTTGCCTAGCATGCCTAAGGCCCTGGGTTTACTGCTCAGGACAACAGTAAGAATAATACATTTAAAATAAAGTTGATATCCACAGCCTAACAGTTTCACTGGGGTTTTTAATCAATTATTCAAAAGCTTGCTGTTGGCTACTTGGATAACTATGTGGGTCATCACTTTAAAATTGGGAAGTCTAGGTTGGAAATTTTTTTCATTATCTGGGAGATCTGAAAAACACCAACCAGAAATCCCTGTGCATGCAGATCAAGGAAATATTTCAGCATAGTTTAACCTAGTTAAACATGGATATTTAGCAAGGATGCCCACAGTGTAAAGTCTACAGTGTCCAGTGGTACACAGTTAATAGAATGTCTGTCTTTAATGGATGAAAGAAAAACAAAACAAAACCTAACCGTCATAAACATAAAATTGCATCCAAAGCTGAATGCATTCCTCTATTTTCATACTTTTTCTGAAAGCTGTAAACTCCTTAAAAGACACAGTTAGAGTGTGTATGTGTGTGTGTCCTCAAATCCTCACTGTTGTGATAACCTATGTATATTAGGCTCAGCTCAAGGTGTAACGGAGTAGTTTCATCTCACAGCCCCGCCATCACGGCTTAAAGACTGTCTTAAGGAAACAGCCTGATGAGAGCATCTCTCTGCTCCCTGGCGAAGCTTGTCAGGGATGGGCATCAAGTCCTGCATTCAGGACTTGAATGCAAAGGAGGATGCATGCAAAGATGCCTCTGCTACTTAGTTTATTGATTGACTGAATCAAAGAAGAAACGATAATTACCTCTGGTTCCATCTGGGCTTAGAGATTCCATCCACACAACCTTTTGTGCAGCAGGAATGAAAGCTTTATTCCAGAGAAAAGCCACTTTAAAATATCTCCAAAGAGATAAACTGCCTTCACACCCTTGCAGCTCTTTAACGCTTGCTATGGGCCAAGTCTTGCAATTAGAATCAGTCACGTTAAGTGCTCCAGTCACATAATGCTAATAGATCACTTTATAATGTGAGCAGTTTTTAAAAGTCGTATTTAATTTTCCATTATTACTGTAGTGAGTGCTGGTTGTATCTGTCTCTCCCATTATGGATACTGAAGCCTAGCGAAGGGTCAGACGCCTGTTGGCTTATATGTCACTTGATGCTGGCTTTAATTCTCATAGGCTTGAATTGGGACCCCCAATATGGTCTATACCGATGTAATTATTTTGATTTCCAGACCAAATAATGAGGGATTCTTTTATTCTTATTTATTTATTTATTTATTTATTTATGTCTTATAAGTGAAGACTGAGGCAAAAAAAAAGTCCACAGGAGCATGCATGTTCCCCTTGTTGCATGTGTATGAGGACATGAGTGTGTGGTTTTCTTTAAGAAAATGAAATGAACCAGAAAATAAGCCCTTAACAGTAACCCAAGAAATAAAACAAAATCATTTACAACACATGGGATTGTTTCAGGATATGTCGAGATTACACGGTTTAAGGGAACTATCCCAAATGTGGAAGCAATTATAAGGAAATTCATGACTCATTAGCAAACATTCCATATTGTGTTTCTCATTTCTGGGTCAATGTTACCAGTAAATATAGACTTAAGATTTAGCTGTTTCCTTGACTTCAGCGAGAGATCATAGATAGTTGGACCATACAAGACAGAGAGCAAGAGGCACCATGCTTTTGGAGTTCTTTATCCTTCATATGTCCAGAATTTGGTCCTGAAAGTAAGTAAGGGGGAAAAGGGAACTTCAAAAATGTAGCGGTGAGCATTGAGTCAGTGACAGAGCAGTCACCTATGAACGTAAAGTAAGAATTACACGGAGCAAATATGTACTGGTGATGTCTGTGGGGATTTTGTGCGCACCCTGCTTAGTATGCAAAATGGCTGGTGAACTCAAGTACCCGATACTGTATGTAATGGGATCCAGATGTCTAACAGAGAGAGAAAAATATTTTATAGCAATAAATGTGACATTGAGTCTTAAAGGCTTTGCCGTTTGGAAACAACTTCCCTGTCTTCCTTTACTTTATATTTCAAGATAGTTTTAAGTAGATTGTTTAAGGAAATTATTTTCATATTTTGAAAGAAAGAGTATTTAACTTGCCACTAACTTCCAAATTACATGCCGAAGGAGGAATGATCTAGAAAACAATAATTTTGAAATTTACTTATTTACCAAAGCATTGGACTCAACAAAGCTATTTATAACACACACACACATACATACACACACACATAAATGTATATATTTAAAACATATATATATACACACACATATGTAACATATGTAAATAAAGCATAATTCCTCCTTCCCCTAAGGAACTTAAAATACACTGGTTACAATACCTTGCACGTAGCTATTTGAGGGTATGGCACAAACAGGCACAAAGTACCCGAGAATTAAAGGAAGGAGAAGAAAACCCTGCAGATAGAGAGTTGCATAGAAAAGGCTCTCACTGGTCCATGAGGCCAGTATTTCCCACTTCAAGACTTTCCTCTAAAAGAGCAGTGAGGCTCCGTTGGGGGAGAACCACCAGCTCTCTTGCATGAAAATGGCAGTTGCCTCTAACCACTTTGCTCTCCCACATCCCTGAAGTGACTCCCACTGATGCTCCAAATGAGCCTCAGGAACTTCTCTGGAGCCCTTTGTAAGCACAGCATCCTAAGGGTGAGGTTGTAAGCGCCATAGTTAGCTTTCTCATGTAGTGGTTGTGGGTCTTCTCCATTCCTCCCACCTTCATCTTCTTGCCTATATCACCTGTGTTGTAGGTTCCAGCTTTCACCAGGTCCTGCACACAGATGTTGTGTAGAACAAGAGTCTTGTGAAGGATTCTTAGCTGTCATCCTCTCCATATATATATGCTAATCCAGTACATTTATATATGCTGTCTTAGTCTCTTTTCTGTTGTTCAAAGGCCCTGCTGTATTAACTTCATACTTTTCAAATTTCTCTACACCCTACATGCCTCCTCTCTGGCAGAACCTACTAAGCCTCCCCTGACACCTTGTAAGAGAACAAGGGCTTCTCCTCTTAGCTCTGTCTGCAACTCACAAACAGGGAGCAGAAATGAATAAGGCCTAAGACAACAGAGGGTAGCATGGTCAATGGTTTAAGACAACAACAATGGAAACACCTTTATTAACTAAAACATCAACCTCTCTTTGCTACTGACACTCCCTCTGCCTACTACCTAGTAGACTGGGTCTCAATATTGCCAAGTTGTCTATGTTTCCAAAGACAAAATTTTTGCCTAAGGATTTTCTGTTCATCATTGTTGGACATTAAATAAAAATAAGCAAACAAACAAAAAGACCAACCTGAATTCTTTCACTTTGACCCAAATAAAAAAATGAAGGGCCTAAATGACTAAATGTGTAGACCTTGTCTCTTGAAATACTTAATTCTGGACTTTCTTAAGGATGTGTGGCTCCATCCTGATAGGGTTCCTCTCCTTTATAGTTGTCTGTATATCTACTTACCCAATACACTCTACCCCTTAAGGACCAGGGTCACATGGGTAGTCTTTTCCATCCCCCGAGTGCACAGCACAATGTGGACTTCAAAAAGTAAGCTGCAAGCCAGGAGTGGTGGGTGGTGCACACCCTTAGTCCCAGCACTGACTGGCAGAGGCAGGCAGATCTCCAAGAGTTCAAGACCAGCATGGAATGTACAGAAAACTCTAGGCTGCATAATGAGATGTTGTCTTTTAAAAATAAACTTACGCAAAGAAAATAAATAGAAGCAGCTCACAAAGTCCCATCCATGTTCTTCCAAGCTGTGAGGCTGTGGTAGGCTCTGCAGGTGACTCCAGGTACAACAAACAATAAAAAGGTTCATTTTCTAAATGATCCTATTTCTCAAAACACTTTATAAGATCTAAAATGTCCATAGATATTGTCAAAATTCAGTCAATATCTGACTTCCTTAGAACCATCTGGATCTTTTCACATGAGGATTGCAAAGCGCCCAATGTGGTTAGCAACCTGGAAATCTAACCCATAGGCCCTGTGTATCTCTGAACCTAATCTATACTTGGCATAGAAGTGACTAGCTGAGTGGTTTTAAACTTCACTTGAAAGAGTCCCACAGGTCAGATGCAACAGTACCTTTTTTTTTTTGTTGGAAGTTGAGTGTCTCGCACGCCACAGACATGGAAGGAAATTCACTGTCTCCAAAGCCACGAAAAAGGGTAGAAATAAGGATGCCAAAGGCTGGGGAAGCAGATGGTCCACAGGCAACAGTGATGCTGGACCACGGTTATGCATTTTTCATGCTCATGACCTCTGGTCCAGTATTTCAGTTTGGGGGCACTCAGCCTAAGGAGTACCACCGCCTAAATGCTCAGCTCTGAAAGTATTCTCACAGTTGTGTTTTAACATGTTGGAAATAACAGGGCTGTTGATAGAGAACCGGTTTGTGATTATAAACAATGGCAACGGGTCAGGTCACCCAGCACATTGGCACCAAGGCAGGAGAATCAGAAGTGTAAGTAAGGTCACCCTCTGCAAGTTTAAGTCTAGGAACTTTAAGATTCCTTGTAATTTACCATTTTACAGATGGAAAATACTGAGATGAGTAGTGTTTGTCATTCGAATCACATAGCAAAAGAGACAAGGAAGGGCCTGTGAACTCAGTGTTATTCCACACCAGAGCTCAAGCTGCTCACGTTAAGTTCAGTGCCCTTCCCCCACAGTACTTGACCTACCACACTGAAAATTATAATCTGGATGACCGTATGATACACAGGAGAATTCTAGCATCGTATTCTTTGCAAAGGGAGTTTACAAAAAGCAACTGTCTTCGGCAGGCATTGTTAGATGGAGGTGTCAGGATCTCATAGACACTGCTCAAGGAGAGTCAAGATCTGGATGCAATGCTACCTGAGAAAAGTCACTGAAAACACTGGGGCCAGAGGTAAGGGGTTCTTGCTTAACTCTGACTTTTCCTCAGTGTCTCACAGTCTCCTTCATTCTCTCCTACAAACCACCTTCTCCAGCAAAGCTTTGAGTTTCCAGGCACAGTGACTAATCCTACCTCAATAAGATATTATAGGTCCAGTCTCAGATACCATCTGATTTAATCTCCAGTAAAGAACAGACACACACCCAACCAGGGCCAGATAGCTAGCCCTACTCCAATTGGGGCCTGGCACTGACGTTCCATAGAACTGGTTCTACCAGCCAGCAAGTAGCACGGAAGAAAGTATTTTCCATCTAAATGCTGCTGGGTTTTGTCTATAAAAATCATCATATCGAGAGGGGCCCACATCAAAGGATAGTAATGGTGCATATAAATATAATTTTGATTTTCTGTGTGTTCTAAATTCTCCACAGTAAGATTTATGTGGCTTTGTACTAAGAGAAAAGAAACCCAACCTCTGTGAGGATTAAAGGTGAATTCCACACTGGTTGGTATTTAGAGACTAAAGGTCCAGATGAAAAGTGCTTTTAGTGGTGACTGGATAGAGGAAATGCTTACCAAAGATAGAACCTCACCTGAAAGTCCTGAGATTGGAGTAGGCCTTCTGAAGGAAGATGTCAAAGCTGACCCTGGAGGAGATGCTGGGCACTGTGCATACTGATGTCTTGTGACTGGCAGGCCATTAGCTGCTAGGTTAAGACAGACCAGAGCAGAGAGGAAAAGTGTGAGGCACGTGGAAAACAAGACGGGATTCTAGAAGACAAGAGACAGGGGCCACTAAGGGGGAAAGCAAACTAAAAATAGATATTGCAAGCACTGAGCTTGAGGAATGAGTCGTAAAAAGGCCGGGAGATGCTCACTGTTCTTCAGTAAGCAGGGAGAGAGACAGAAAGCCGGCCCTTCATACATATAAAGGACAGCCTCCACTTCAGAACACTCAGGGATCAGGAAGAGTTTTACAGCCAGAGCAGAATAATGTGCTCAAAACACAGGACAGCTGGCGGGAGCCAGGTTGAGGTGAGGCAGCAGAAAGGCCAGGAACAAACAGCAAAGTTACTGCAAGCAAGAGCGCAGGCCTGAGCATGGCTGGCCAAAACACCCACTCTACATTTTAAAGATGTTAGCCACTATGTCCCAGTGTCCTTCTATTGGCCTTTCAAGTCTCTCCAATGGTAGTAAGTGGCCACAGGCCTCCCTATGGCTTTGGGCCTATGATTTCTACATATACAAAGTTTGGAAGTTTTTGTTTGTTGCATTTTATTTATTTGTTTTAAGTGAGAGTTTTGCTATATATGGACCAGTCTGGCCTCAGACTTAAAGATTCAACACATACACACACCACCACCACCACGTCATGCCCTGCTGAGATTATAGGTGTGTACCACAACACACAGCTCTTCAAGGAATCCTCTCTTCAAGTGTATTCCTTAGATACACTCATCTGTTGCCGCATAGCCCTGGTCAGTGGATATTTTATTTTTTTCCATTAAACATACCCTTGATTACTTTCTTCCTTTGCAGAGGTTGTGCTTCTTGTATGTAGGGCGAGGACAGTACTATTGCACTGCCTTCCCAGTCCTTTACTGATTTTTTTTTATAGCTTCAACTAGATACATGCTCTTAGCGGACGGGCATTGCGCCAATCATGGCTTTAAGATGTTTACAGGTGCCATAACACTTTGAAACTCCAGGGACGCATCTCTGCCTACCTCTTGAACCTGAGCTGATCTCGTGAGTGGTGAACCAACCCAGTACGTGACTCAGCTACACCAAAGGGATGATTACGATTCTACCTTGTCTTAGGACATTCACTTTTTGACCCCTGAGCAGCTGCAAGAAGGATAACAATGAGGTGGCCATGGGGCTCAGACTACATGGAATGATCCTGCTCAGTCATCCCTCATCTGAGGGTGCAATAACTGCTGGCCAGCGTCAGGTACCAGATGAGCAAAAGTAAGCCATAGAAAAAAACCAGCCTGAACTACCTGCCAACCTCAATGTCAGAAAAGCCCCTGAGACCACCCACCTCATCCCCGTTGACACTCTGAACCATGACTGGTTGTGATCCAGAGAGGGTTATGTTTTTATATTACTTAAGTTTTTGGGCGACATGTTGTGCAGAAAGGTAATAGGACCAGACATACTCGAGTCTCAAATGAGGATTTATTAAGTTTGTTTCAATAGCAAAGGAAGGCAACATTTTTTCTACCTTTTTCTCCTTTTGGTCTTCTATTGTGTTTTGTTCTATCTATCTATCTGTTTAACCTATCTACTGATCATTTATCATCTATTTATTTATCTATCATTTATATATCTATGATCTAGATCTCTCTTCAAACATGTATAAAAGGCTGTGTTTTCCTTTGTGTTCATGCACAACAAAATCCTATTTAAAAAAAAATATGATAACCAATCACCTTTCCCCGTTCTCTGCAGACTTTGTTCCTTCTCTCTGTAGTATCTTTGCATCTTCTGTGTACTTTTTAGGTCATAAAACTGGGAACAAGATACTCTACCCCGTGATGCTCTTGGCTCTGAGGTCACCTCATCTGGAAGGCACTGTTATTTTTGGCCACTTTTAGCCAATGTTAAATCTTCTTGTCGATGTTCCACCCATCTGTGGCAGGAGCTCCCACTCCCTTCCCCGGGCAGTCCAGGAGGTCTGCCGATAGCAGCTGCATCAGGAGCCTGGGGAAGACAGCAAGCAGGGTGGTCAGAAGAGACATCGTGAACACACAGCTTCCAGCCAGGCAGTGTAGGTGGTGAGGCAGAGACACTGTGGTCTGGAGACCTGCCTAGATCCAAGTAGAGGTGACTCATACAATGGTGGCCAAGCAGCTGATAAACCATGCAGACCTTGGAACACACAGAAACTGGACCATCGGTTTTCCTCTGTCTTCTGCTTGGAGGGTGTCTGATCCATCTATACTGCCTCCAAAGGCTGTACCGGAATGTTACGCTGAGATAAGCCTACGTGGGCACCTGTTAACAGATGCTTGCCCCTGCGTGAGGTAAGGACACAACATTCTGGATGAGCACGGACCTCAGTAGAGGGCATGAAGAAACCACCCCAGGAACTGCAAGCACGCGCCTAAAAAGACGCTCTGCAGGGTTGGCTGACTACTCTAGCAACAGGCAAAACCATGTCACCTCGGGTCAAGGAGAAAGCCCTACAGCCCAAAAATAGCTGCCCTCTCCAGCTGCCAGAGCATCTAAAATTATACCATTGAAGATTTATTTCTTTGCGCACCTCACCTTGGTTGGGGGCAGATCTGGGAAGGGACCCACAAAACGTCTTCACATGAAGGTGCAAAAGGCCTGTCAGCCCCTCAGAGTTATTCAGGGCAGAGAAAGGAGAGAGGTGTTGAAAGGCCAGGAACCAGGCTGAGGAAGTGCTGGTGAGGGACAGTAAAGGGCAACCTCTCCTATTTCAGACTTCCACCCAGAAGGAGCCTGGCTGGCAGCTACATCCTAAAACCAAGCCCCAAGCAATTTGCCAGTAAATTTGAATCATGCATGTAAACAATCCTAATAATTTATTGAGATGCCTTTTAAATACATGATTATGTGGGGTGGTGCATGACTTTACTTAGAATTGCTTCAGTAAAGGGGGGGGGCGGGTTGTGCATTAAGGAACAATTAGAAAGAATCATGAGAGGCTGCATAAGGAAACGGAATATACTTACCACATTGGAATGCTGTCCTGAGAAAGCTAAAGACAGGTAATTGGGTCAAAGTGTGGTTTCTAGGGAAGCATTCACTCGGAAATGCAGGCGAGGACTCAGCCTTTACGTGTAGACGTCTGGATAACCTGACCCCAGATGACGAAGCATTAAACAAAATGAAAGCGAGTAATCACCTCCAGTCCACCGAATCGACGAGTAAGAACTCCACGTGATCCCATTTTTTTGAAATCCTTCAGAAACAGATCAGCAGCTCAGGAAGATGACCAAAGATAGCTCTAAGGGTGGGCACTTCCAAGGCACCGTGGATGGATGGGCTGTCAGGAGAGGCAGGGATAAGTCGGGGAACTGAGAAAGCAAGGAAGAGGGAAAAAAGGAAGAGTGAAAGACCAGATAGTTGCACAGCTGTGGGTCTGGCTTGCGGCACATGCCTGGAGTAAATCCTGTGGAAGAAGAATTGCAGACCTCCAGACCTCTTAGTTGTGGGATGTAGCTTAGTTGGAAAAGTGTTTGTCAAGAGTGTAGAAAGTCCTGGCTTCGACTCCCAGCGCTGTATAAAGGGACATGGAGGTCCACAGAGGCAGGTGCTGGGCAATCAGCAGTTCAAGGTCATCTCCAGCTTTTTAATGAATTTGAGGTCAGCCTGGACTACTCAAGACCTTATCTAGAAACAGATTTTTAAATAAAACGAAGGCCAAAGTTCTACAACATTTATACCATTTGGCAGTTTTTAAAGAACTTTCCAGGCCCCAGGGAGTAGGGAGGCCTGGTGGGATGGGGTGGGGTGGGAGATTGGGGAACCCTCTTGGAGATAGGGGAGGAGGAATGGGGTGAGGAACTGTCAGAGGGCAGACAGAGAGGGGGATAGAGACTGGACGGTAAAAAAATGACTAAAGATAAAGAAAAAAAAAAAAAAGAACTTCCAGATGATAGTACCTAAATACTCAAAATCCCAAGAAAGAAGAAAACTTCCTTCCTATTTTTGTGAAGAAGAATGCTTTGGGTAGGAGTAATAAGGTGACCTGCCCAAGGTCACCCAGCTGCTTAGACAGAGCACCTTATGTCTTGCAACTGGAATCTTTCTCTTTAAATCCCTTCCTTTATCTATGCCAAGACTCTTGGGAGTTAGGAGAAGCATTAGAGACTTGTTCCTCCCAGACCTAGTGTGGCAACGTAACTAAAATGACCTTTCTTAATCTTGATTCATTCACATACTCAATAATACAGAGCCACAGAGACTTCTGGGATGTCACATAGATGACTGATAAGCAACCCAGCCCAACTACCCCCTTTTCAAAAAAAAAAAAAAATACTCTCTCACCCAAGGATCCTGAAATCACACAATGTTCAAGTCCTATCTATTGCATGATATAAAACTTGCTATAATTTATGCACATGCTTGCATGCACGTTAATCATTTGTAGATAGTTTGTAATAATACTTAATGCAATGTAAATGTTATGTAAATAATTATAGCGTTACAGATTTTAGAGAGGGGGGAAAACAGCAAGAGAACAGGTCAAATCTGGTAGACTTTGAGGATGAAGAGGATAGATAGATTTTTTTTGACCCAGAAATGGTACCTTATAATTTACACACTATGTTACTGCCCGTTTCCTCTCAAGAAAAGTCAGGTCCTTCTGAACAATGGCCTAGTCTTATTCAAACCTGTCTCTCCAAAATTGAAACAGTTCCTACACAAATAGGTACTGGGTAAATATTTATCTAATAAATCACAATGAGTATCAAGGAAAACTTCTGGGCCAATGCCTGCTCTGTGTCCCAGGTAGCCTAAAACCCCTTAGTCAAATCATCTCACTTAATGACAATTATAAGTGACAAGACAGAAAATAGTGAGAGAAGACAGGGTTTAGTAATAGGTAAGGAAGTGCTGGGGAGACGTGAAGCTCCGTCTTTATCCTGTTCCACTTCAGGCGAGAGCACTGGCCACACTGCAATGTTAAAAGGCAACCAATTTAAAACTAATAAAGGAAATATTTTTAAAGCAGCGTATAATGCACCTTTGGAATTCACTGCTGCAGGATATTATTGAGGAAAATAGTCGAGCAAGATTCAAGAAAGGATTAGACATTTATATGAACGGGAATAATATTGGCAGTTATACTAACTAGGTTAAAAAGTTACAAGGCATGTCCGTCCTGGGCTCCGGGGCATAACTGTGCACCAGCTGAAGTGGAGAAGGAATTTCCCTTGTTGGTGGACCATTGTGTAATTGGCCAGATGCATGAGTGCTCATAATTTTGCCGTCTCCTGTAACAGGCAGAGAGCACTGCTGGGGGAGACGTTTCTGGGATAGACCACGATGGCAGCCCAGTGACCTCTAAGATGGAGAGCGCTCGGGGTCTTCAGGGATTTCACCTGAGAGGGTTTTTTTTTCAATTTCAGAAAATGGAAATATTAAAAATAATTTTCGACTTCCAGATGATGAAAACATTTCATGAGAAGATGGAGTAGTCAGGGGGTGGCCATAATCTTATGAGAGATATGGGGACAAGAGCTGGCAGCCTACTTCCAGGGCCCTGTGCCTCAGAATCCTTGTGGAGACTCACACATGGGCATCATCTGTCCCACTTTACTGTCATCTAAGACTGTTATGTCTTGCACAAGTGTGCTTATGACACACACATTGAACAAAGCTACCTTTCAAGGGTGTACCTACAAAAGCAGTTCTTACTCCTGTCCACTCACCCTAGGAAGCATTTGTCCATTAGTATCAGCTCTGCTGGCAGGTTCAGCCTCTGATTGCTGCTACAGTGTGCGGGGCATTCCTTCACTCTCCTGCTGAACACCCGATGGCAGGTTTTAACTGGGAATCAAAATCCACAAAAACAAAGTATCGTATTAAACAGAATGCTGAAGGAACAGAGAGATAGCCCACCAGCTACAGGGCTTGCCACAAAGCCTCCCAGAGTTTGATCCTTAGAACCCACAGGAGACAACTGACTCCTCTGACTCACACATCAACAGCGTGGTGTGTGTGTGTGTGTGTGTGTGTGTGTGTGTGTGTGTGTGCGCGCACGCGTGTGTGCGACATATAAATAAACAAATAGGAATTAAAATTCAAAAGCATGATATAATTGGAAATATTGAAACCTGCTGGGCAATTGTGGTACATGCCTTTAATCCCAGCATGTGGGAGCCCAAAGCAGGCAGATATCTGTGAGTTCAAGGCTAGCCTGGTCTACAGAGTGAGTTCCTGGATAGTCAGGGATACACAGAAAAACCCTGTCTTGGGAGAAGGGGGAGGGGAAGCCTGAATTATTCATTATCGTTACTTTACATTCTTCAGCCATCCAAGGGTGAAAAGCATTCCAAAGAAACTGTGTCCATGTTTGGAGCATTAGGAAAAGGGCCACCACACTAAACTCTCTCTCTCCCTCCCTCCCTCCTTCCCTCCCTCCCTCCCTCCCTCCCTCCCTCCTTCCCTTCCTTCCTCCATTCCTCCCTCCCTCCTTCTCCCTCTTCCTTCCCCTTTCTCTGCTATATACCATACAAAGAGACAGATGATGATGATGAAGATAGATAGATAGATACATAGATACATAGATACATAGATACATAGATACATAGATAGATATAGAGAAAAAAAAAAAAAAAAAAAAAAAAAAAAAACACTTGCAGGCCAAATCTTAAAGTAAATAGATACACCAAAGATGTTATTGATGGATGTGTTTTTCTGGAGAAAGTAGCCACAAATTCCATTGATATTTTCAGATATGTTCTCATATAAAGCGAGTTTTTAAAAACACTGTTCTGGGCCCCAGTCCAAGACAAAAGTCTCAAATGGATCTAGATGCTTTCCTTTCTGTGACCTTTGAACCTGCTATGTAAGAGTTGTTTCTTCAGGCCTCCCTTAAAACTGGCAGAATATCAATTAGATTTTTAGGCTGAAGACTATTCACATAGTACATACATCTCATCCAGAGGAAAGCTTAAAGCCTTGTTGCTGATACCACTGAACATTTTGTTAATTAGTTACAGATAAGCCCTTACAAATTTGCCTGTTTTCCCTAGATATAAGCTTTTCTGTTTATTGTTTTCACATGATTATTATATAATATAATTATCAGATCACAGGTAGCTTCCAAACCATGTTTTTAATAAAGATTTGAGGGCTGGGGACGTAGCTCAAGTTTACAAACTGCTTGTCTTATATGCATGAAGTCCTGAGTTCATTCCACATCTTTGCATAAATTGGTCGTAAGAGTACAGTGATGTGCTCCTACTACTTGGTGGGAGGCATTTAGGATATTCCTTGGCTACATACAGTTTAAGGGCAGTGTAAGACAGAAGAGACCCTGGGGTTGTGGAGGGAAGTGGGTAGGGAGGTACTTGTTAGTGTAGTTCTTAGGTTTTGCCAGCAGCCCCTACAGCAGCAATATAGACACGGCCATATCATCGTTCTTCATTGGGCAATGAGAATTAGGATTGATGAAAAAGAAAGAAAAGAAATAGAAAAGAGGAAAAAAGGAATAAGAAAGAAAAAAGTATTAACTTTTTTAAAAGATGCAGGTTAGCTTCTGTGTGTCTCCTATCTATGGGGACAAACATGTAAATCATGGAGATTCCCGTTCTCAGGTCCCAAGCCAGACTCCCTGGAGCTCTCTCACAGAGATGTACCACCCCATCTGAGAAACAGCTCAGGGGTGGGGAGATGGTTCAGTAGGCGGGAATGTCAGCTGAGCAAGCATGAGGACCTCAGTTCAGATCCCTCAGTAAAAATCCCAGGTGTGGCTTTTCCAGGCTGTAATCCTAGACCAGGGATGGGGTGGGAAGCTCAGAAGGGTCACTGGAGCTTAAGATGAAGAATATACAAGAGGACACCTAATAATGACTTTCTCTGGCTTCTGGCTAACACATTCTCTCTGTGTCTCTCTGTCTCTCTGTGTGTGTCTTTGTCTCTCCCTCCCTCCCTCTCCCTCTTTCTTCCCTTCTCCCTCTCCACATCTCCTTATTCTACAGTTGCTAACCTTATCACTTCTGACAGAACAATGTCAAAGCAGGGAAGGGCAGCTTCATAATCTCCCAGTTTTCTGTCACACGTCCAGTCATCCTCATGAAAGTCAGAGAGTCCCCTATTAACCAACAGTGTGGAGATGGAGCAAGCAGGGCCAGTCCTAGGAGAAAAGGAATCTAATGAGACCAACACACAAATATTTTCCTGTGAGGTGGAAGAGGCACAGCCCATATGTGACCACAAGCCACAGAAGGTGAAACCTGATGAGGCCTGTCACCCGAGCTCCCGAGGGATATTGTAGAGAAGCAGTTGGTTTGAGCAGCTTTTCAAGAGCCTTCACTAATACCGGGCTTTGGGGAGGGATGACAGAGAAAGAAAAGAAAGCGAAAGCACTTTGGTCTATGGTGCTAAATTTATTGCCTGGAAAAGGAGGAAAGCAAACAGCACAGAAATGGCAATCTTCTGAAGTGGGGAAATCAAATAAGTGGTTTCTTTCCTCCTTTGTACATCAAGCGTGTTCACACAAAGTCTACACAGGCATTGTTCTAGAAGCCCAGTCTTCATGTTCATCTCCACAAAGATTCTGACTAGAATCTCTTCCAAGTCAATATGATTGAGACCATTCATTTGGCAGCTCCTTTAGGTCCATCACCACAAAGGACTGTCAGGAAGGCACAAGTCTTGCCTTTTTTTTTCTTTTTCTTTTTCTTTCCTTTTCTTTTCTTCCTTTCTTCCTTTCTTCCTTTCTTCCTTCCTTTCTTTCTTTCTTTCTTTCTTTCTTTCTTTCTTTCTTTCTTTCTTTCTTTCGGCAGATAATATGGTGAATGTTCCAGAAATAGCTTGTGAGAATTAGCCACTCCAACATGGCATATTATCCTGGTTCCACTGATCCCCTTACACCTACCAAAAACTATGTCTAGAAGCATGCAACTTGGTCATGGTGGACAGAATAAGGACACCCGTGATTTACTCCCTAGGCAGTCCTGCTCAAGTGCATTCACTTTCTAGACCTACCCTCTGCACCTGAAGCGTTCAATGGAGATAATATCACCTACCTAATATCACTTTCTCAAAATCAATTTCTCTTACCATCCTCACAACCCACAAGGTGATTTTTGGAAAAGTCAATCAAGAAAGGAAGGAAAGAAACATATTTTCTTCTCCAACAAGTAAAAGCAATTAAACGTCAAATATTAACTGTTCCTAGGAGTAAATTTTTTAAATGGGTTAAAGGCTCAGCCATTATAGACCTCCAATATGTAATTTCTAAGAAAGGGCCAGGTAATATATTTTTTTTAATTAAGTGAGAGATAAAATGCTAGAGCGACGTGTCCCTTCAGAAAGCACTTTTTTATCCATTTCCAGTGGCTTCCAATTGCATTATGCCTTTTAAGAGGAGCAATTTGTTTAACATCCGTTTATTTTTCAACCTTCACACGTGAGAAGCATTGATTTATGATTTTGCTGATTAAAGCACTGGTGTCTGAAGCAATAATGATTTCAATTATGGAACTTCCACCAGCGTGCGTTATTCTGAGCTTTCTCTCTGTTCTCACCACATTTCTATTCTCTAAAGAAGGGGGAGTCTGAGTAGATGATGCAATTTTTAAAAGCCCCTGGACTAATTTAATATCAGGAAAGAATGTATGGACAGATGGACTGATGTTCCATTTTGGATTATGGGGATGTATTGTATTTTAATATGCCCTGACAAACTCTCAAACAGCTCCCTGGTGAGCCCCTACCTGATATCATTAGGGTTATTTAGTGCTTGGAGCCTGCCCAATCCCCACTGGAGCCGCAGTGAACTCGCAGGAACCTGCACACTCCATTCACTCCACGTCTAGGGTCATGTTTTCTCTTTATGCTGGGCCAGAAGAAACGATTAAGCTCGTGTTTAGATAGTCAATGCAACACAACCGACACTGTCTTCCAATCCTGAGGGCCCAGCTGCTCAGCTCTTCACTATTCTAAAATAAATAAATAAATAAATAAATAAATAAATACTTATTTTTCACTACTCTAAAAAATTAATTAATTACTTAATTTTTTAAAATATTGAGAAAATTAACTTTTAAGAAAGAAAGTTTTAGTTTGGCTTACAGTTACAGTGGTATCTGTCCACCATGATGTGATCGCATTGCTCTGGGTTTTGGATGACAGAGGACATCATAATTGGAAGATGTGGCAGAGGAAAAACCGCATATGGCACCTGAAAACAAAGAAAGATGGAGGGTCTGAATATCCCCTTCCAAGGCAAGTCTCCAAATGACCTAACTTCCTCCCAGTAGATCCAACGTCTTAAGTGCGCCACCACTTCTCAAAAAACACATCAGCTGAAAGACAAGCCCTCTGCAACATGGGCCCTAGGAGGACACTCCAGATTCAAACCACGGCAGAACAAGGCATTGTCCCATATGAAGCGCTGGTAAGCATGACACTGAAGCCAGCCTGAGGCCATGAACAAGGGAATGCCCCCATGCATGAATACAGCTTGTGACCTAATGGAGGGGATATAATGAAGACATTCTAAGGACAGTTGTTACTCATTTGGCTATCAAGTTCTTGAGGCAAAGCACCGTCAAGGAACTGGAATTTCTCCAGGAATCTTATTCAGGGAAAAGGAAAAGGCTCTTAGCCTTGTGTCAATTGGACAAGCAGCATGTCTCTCCAGAAGAGATTTCAGCTTCGCAGACACCATCTTATGGAAGGAACTGAAGTCAAAATGTTGATCTTGAACAGGACCACATCTTGACCGGGACTGATTTGTCACACACAGCTCCTGCCTTCTGTCTAAACCTAAATCTTATGGCAGAACTTCAGAGATGGACTTGGGGTTTGTCACCTCTTTGTTCTTCTAGTGTGACCTCAAACAAATCTCTTTTTATTGTATTTCCCTACTAAATTCTCTTTAATTGGCCAATTGAGGTGAGGTGAGGTGGTTGATCTTGGTTTGCTAGGGATTCTAGGAGCTAGAATATGACCCTAACTCCATCAATGCAGCCAGTCAGATTTTTAAAGACAGAGTCTCATGTTAAAGCCCAGACTAGCTTCAAACTATGTAATCTTGGCTGGCCTCGATCTCCTAATCCTCCTGCCTCAGCCTCCCTAGTGATGAGATTACATGCATGCAGTGTTATTCCTAGTCTCCCATTCACAGTTATTAAAGGTGTCATTCAATTAAGAAGTGTTGTGTAATAAGAGCAGCTATTCCTGTGCCACAGGCAATTGTCATCACAGGGGTTCATGAATCATGGGACCACACCTTCAAATATTTCGAAGAGAACAAGGAATTTATAGTGTTATACCATTAAAGTTTCTCTGGTCTTCAGCATTAGCTTCGTACTTGCCAAATGCAGCCTGCCTCTGCATGCTTTCTTGTCAGTGCACAAGTGGCAGACTCATCCAGTTATTGGAAGGATGCGCACAGCAAGACATCACGTTCTGTAACTCTGTCAAAAATCAACAGCTCAGAGCAGGATCAAGAGCTAGGTATGTATGAGCACTTGCTTCACAAGCATGGGGAACTACAGCCCCAATGCTGTGGGAGGGAGGAGAGAGAGAGAGAGAGAGAGAGAGAGAGAGAGAGAGAGAGAGAGAGAGAACTGATGACAGTAAGCCTAGTCCCACGTTCAGTGAGAGACCCTGTCTCAATAGACAGAACATGACACTCAATGTCCTCCTTTGGCTCTGCATCTGCTCACACATGTGCACATATACCATGCATACATACACCACACACACACACACACACACACACACACACACACACATACACACACGCAAAGTATTTTTAGTCTGCTGTTTCAAAAACAGTTAAAAAGATTGTTACATACCAAGAAACAGGTGCTAGACATGGAGAATGTAAAATTAAATACTATGCCCATTTTTCACCTTCAAGAGGCTGGCATTTATATCTATATGAATTATGAAGGATTTCAGGTTTACAAAAATTAAAAAGAAGTGCCACCTAACATTGAAGCCAAATCTATCACGTTTATTTTTAGGCAGGAACCTCCTTTGTTACCCTTCAAGTAAATTAGTTTGTTCCTATGCTTGGATTTGAAACTTCATTTTAATTTGAGAACTGGTCCTATGATTGCCAAAGTCTGTGTAGGACATCCTCCCATTAATGTCTTCAATAACACCTGGAAGGCAAAGTTGCAGCCGTACCATAATGAAGTTTTTCTTCATCAAATCAATGCTACGGATTTCTTAATTAAGCACTGGTATTACTAGGCCTTCCCATGATTTAAACCTAGTTCTTAATCTCAGTGATTCTATGCTGCTATAGTTTTTATGGGAGCTGGCCAGCCAATGCTGTACCCATTAATCTTTCTGGAAAAAAAAAATCATCTTAATAATTTTCTTTTTCAATTGAAGGAATAGAAGCCCCAAGACACAAATAAAAGCATTCAAGGTCTAGTCAATGAGTTTGTAACTTAGAGCTTGAAATATTATATCCAAAATTGCTTCTTGGAAGAAAATCATATCACAGTTAAGATTCCTTCTCGTTAAAATTTATGATTATTTTTCAGACTCTTCCTTGAAATGCCTCAAATTACTTCCCCTGAATTGCACATGGGTTCCTTGTTGTTGTTGTTGTTTTCTTGCCAATCTATTCATTACCTCGTCTGAGAACCTCTGAGGACATTACCTAAAGGCAAACCCCTCAAACTAAGCTACCATGTGTAGGCATTTGGAGGGAGTCAATCCTCCCTGCCGGTGGTACATTCAGGTGAGCTCCCTCATTTGAATACAACATTTCATTCATCTTCTATCTTAACAACAGTCAATGACAAGAGATCTCATTTTCTTTTCCACACCTTGCCAGCAACACCTTGGAACATAGCTCCCTATTCTTACTCTCCCTTATGCCCATCCCTGTAGCAACCTTATAAATTTCTCCCCAGTCCCATCAGTCAGTCATTAGTTACATATCCTACCTGCTCAAGGTGCTGGAGATTGAGTGCTGGGGAGAGCATCTAGGTCTTTTGACTTGATTTACATTGATGATCATTCTTGTAGGACCACAGGCTTCTGTAAAAGTAAGTTCCTTTGGCCATTCTTCTCTGGAGTCCTCTTGTGGAAAAGAGAAGGAAAAAAAGAAAGAAATGACTTGCCCAGGAATACAACTCTCCCCTGTCATTTGTGGTCTTGTGTTCTTTACCTCTTCTCTCACAGCCATTACTTACAACAGTTCTTATCTTGGTTAGGTTTCTATTGCTGTGATAAAACACCATGACCAGAACAACTTGAGGAGGAAAAGGGTTATTTGGTTTACATGCCCCAGTCACAGTTCATCACTGAGACAATTCTGAGCAGGAACTCAAAGCAGGAACCTGGAGGCAAGAACTGAAGCAGAGGCTATGGAGGGGCGTTGCTTACTGGCTAGCTGCTTTACCTGCATGTATGTATATGCACCACGTATATGTACCACAGATGTGCCTAGTGTCTGAAGAAGTCAGTAGAGGCCACTAATTCCCTGAAGCTGTGAGCCACCATATGAGTGATAGAAATTGAACCTGGGTCTTTCCTCTGCAAAAGTAACAACCATCATCTGCAAAGGATTCTTTTCCATGGACCACTACACAGAGCAACCAGAGCCAGAGGTAACAAATGTTCTCATCTGAGATCTTTGCCATCCAGAGAGCTGGTCCAGCTAGCTCCCACTACAGGTAGACCTAGAATGCATGATACTAAATTTGAAGATGATATTGATCTAATTCATGATGTGAGTAATGGGAGGGCATAATCTATTGCACACAGGAAAATATTTCCTGAGTTATCCTTCAGGTGAGTTTGTCAATGTAGCCTGCTACAAAGCCCCATTTATACTTAAGGACTAAATTTATATTTACTAATTTATATTTACTAGTCCTGTAAATATCAAAACTCACACGGGGTACATTCCCATGAGCACCTCTAAATGGCAGTGGGCAACTCTTGTCCTGGGCCCCAGAAGTGAGACACATATGCATAAAATTGGGTGAGTTCGGGGAACTGATATGTGGGGTTGGGGATTTAGCTCAGTAGTAGAATGCTTTCCTAGCAAGTACAAGGCCCTGGGTTCAGTCCTCAGCTCTGGGTGGGGGGGGGGGGGGGGGCGGGGGGGAGGGGGGGGACCCAAGGAGCTGATATATTGTACCAATGTCTGCAGACATTAGAGTTTACATAGGCTACATGTTTATACATTTATACACAGATATACATTTAAAATACTAGCCACGGTCTATATGTATTTTCAGTACCTTTGTAGACCAATAGTAATCAATAATATGAGCAGAGGCTATAAGTAGTAACCAAACCCATTAAAGAAGAAGTTAGGGTTTTTTAGTTTTTTTGTTTTTTTTTTTTTTTTTTTAAATGTGGTCTTCCAGGAAACTGCCTCTGGACATAACTACAGAAAATTAACACAATAAGTAAAGCATTATAGAACAGCTATTAACTGATTACACTAATAAAAACCAAATGGGGGCCTCAAGTCTACCCCTCAGGGAAAGCAGGACAGCTAAAATAAACAAGGTGAAATATGGAGCAAAGGATAATTAATTTTAAACAATAATAATACAGTTACCTCCCACCATGTTTTTTTTTTTTTAAGTAGATTTCCATCTTTGTGTAGGAAAAGACAGAAAAAAAGGTCATTCCTTTCTCCTTAGGGTCTAAGTTTCATACTAATAGGGGTGTTTCCCTGGGCTAACAAATTGGAGAAATTAAGGTGTGCTGACAAGTTTTTTAAACTCTAGGCACATGGGCACATTGATTTAATAGACCCCCATTATCAAAATGTCTTCCTTAGAGGAAAGCTGGGTCTCCCTGAGCCAAAAAGGCTTGCCTTGGCAATATGAAACAGCAAGTTAGGACCAAGAAAATCTGACAGGCAGCACAGGAGGAATAAAACTACCTGTTCCTCCTATGTTGGATAGAAGTTTAAGTCAAACACTCACTACATCTCTTTCTGTTGCCTAAATTGTAAAAATTTTGAGTATACATGGGATTGGCTCTATGAAAGGAGGAGTCATGATGGAGAGGGCTCTTCACTTTCCATTTCACTAACATACCATTCATGCACCTGCCTTCAAATCCAATAGTCCTAGCAGTCACCGTAGTAAGTGTGTGCTGGGTGACATGTGTCAAACTAAATACTTAATGAAAGTTCTTGAATTATCGCACAATTTGTAGGTGAAGACATGCAGGCACTGGGTGGCACCATGACATGCTCAAGGTCCCCCCCCCCCCCCTCATTAGGCTCTGCCCACTCAAGAAGCATTCACCAGCCTGCTTTGACATAGGGACCCCAGCTTTGTCAGAAGCTGATGGTGTAGGAGGCTTTTTCCTCCCTCGGCCTCTTCTCGGTTATTGTTCTAACCAACCTAAATCTATGTAACCAATTCTTTATGCTTGGCATATGCAAAACTGGGTTATTTTTACTTCCCACTGGCAAAAAGTCAGCAAATTCAAATGAAATGATAATTTCTATGTGAGAAAAATAGTTTAGCATTTCCTTAAAATGTGAAAATATAAAAAATCTTATGCAAGACACTAACTTTTCAGTTGGCAGAAAATAGCCTGGTGGTGTTGCACAAAATAAAACAAGAGCAGCTCAGATCTTTACTGCCTGAGACTTAGAGGAGAGCTCTGCTGCCAGGGAGCAGTGGGCATCTAGGCACGGGAAGAGAAATGATACAAGCAGGAGACATCTGCATAGCCGTAGAACACTCAACTAGATAAAGGATCACACTCATTCAATATTTGGAAAAACGTCCCAGGAGGATTCCAAGGTGAGGACCGACAAAACAGAAGGCTCAGAAAGGGGGATTTAAAGTTAAATGGGGGGAAAAGTATCCAACGCAAGAGCTGACCAAAAGTACAATGTGTTTGCAATGTGACTGCATTCTTGCTAGCAAAATGTTAGAGGCACTTCCAATAAGGAATCCTTTAAATAGCATAGTGGTTCTTGCCTTGAAGTAAGACAGAAAAAAAAAAGAAAGAAAGAACATTTTTTTAGGGAGTAGGAAGAACAGAAAAATCACTGTCTATGGATAATATTATCTGTCTAGACAACTCAAAAAGAACCAAAATTAGCTAATTATTTGAGTAAGGAACCAGTCAAAAGGCAAATGTATAAACAAGTAACTTTTCCCAGAAAACAATAAAATATAATAGAAAAATACATGTAGAAAACACAGAATGTGAGACCATCTAATGAAAAAAAGAGGAGAAGGGGAAGAAGAGGAGAAGGAGGAAGAGGAGGAGGAGAAGGAAGAAGGAGGAGGAGGAGAAGGAGGAGAAGAAGAAGAAGGAGAAGGAGAAGGAGAAGGAGAAGGAGAAGGAGAAGGAGAAGGAGAAGGAGGAGAAGAAGGAGAAGGAGGAGAAGAAGGAGAAGAAGAAGAGGAGGAGGAAGAGGAGGAGAAGGAGGAGGAAGAAACTAAATGTATAGAAAGTCTTATAAAAAGATAAATGGGAGAACACATGGTTTATTTGTGCATGAGATAACTCAAAATTAGAAACCTTAGAGTGTGAGACCGTCTAATGAAAAAAGAGAAGGAGGAAAAGGAGGAGGAGAGGGAGAAAAAGAAGAAGGATGCACAAATGCATTCTTTCACATTTTGCTTTTAGCAAGGGCTTAAAGAATAACACACAAGGGCACAACTCTCAGGAAGCTGCTCAGTGAAGAGAAGCTTACCAGATAAGAAAGGGTACTTAACAAAAAGAGAAATGCTGGGAGAGCGTGAAGATGAGAAGATGAGATGAAATAACAACATAGAAAGTGGACCACTAGCACCTAGCTCTTAGAGAATTCATTTTATTAATTGGAGTCTTACCACAGGACCAAAACGGTCTTGGGAGAACTGAGAGACTTTAATGGTTCCCAAAGAAAAAAAGTCCCATTCTAAACATGCTAGAAGAAAAAGCAGGTTCACGTGACCTCACCCTGAGACCCACAGAGCCTAGTCAGCCCCAAATGCAGAGAGAAGAGCAGAAGGCAGTTAACATACGTATTTGTGGATGTGCATAAGTGTGTCAACAGCTGAACACTCAGACAGAAGAGTGTCCCTGATATCAGATAGCGAAGGGTTAATAGATTTAAGATTGAGCAATGAATATGATGAATTGGTTGATTTTTTTTTTTGAGACCTGGAACTGACTGCCAAGCCGGCCTTGAATCGTGGGCAATCTTCCTATCTCAGCCTTCTGAGCACCAGGATTACATTATTAATGTTAGATATTAATAATAAACCCAAGATTGCACTTTTTTTAAATGTGTAATTTAAAACCAACAAATCACTCCATAGAACTACCAGGCAAAAGTTAAGTAAATAAAAAAAAGTTTCAGTGCATGAAAATCACTTTGTACAAACAAAGCAAGGTAAATAACCAAGCAATGCAAGGAAAACTGGGCACACAAGTACACTACTGCAACTCCAGGAATGTGAGTCTCAGGTAAGAAGGTTGCTGAAAGTTCAAGGCCAGCCTGGGCTACATACTGACTCTGGTAGAGGGCTGGAGGGGAAGAAAGGGGATCCTGGAACATCACAGGGATATCTGTATGCTTCTAATTTTGTGCCTCTTCTTATTCTGGCTTCTCTTTTTCTTTTTCATGTGTTCTCAGAACGTTTGCCGTCTCCAACATCATTTTATTGGCTCCTCCTGTGAGTGACAGGCCAGAGTGTCCCAAGAATCCTTAATGTATTTTGTGTCAGGGGCCTGTGGGTCACTAAGGTTATTAATAAACAGCGCCTCTTGTTCTAATTTTGGTCCCTCCTCTCCGCCATGCCTCTCCTGCTGCCCTGCTTTCTCTTTCAGCCCTCCCCTCTGACCCCTTTCCCCTCCTCCCTGACACAAAGCGTTCAGCCTGCATTTTAGCTCAACCTCTGGCACTTTTCCCATAATGCTTTTTCGATGTTGCTGGTCCTGTTACGTTTTCACGGGAAATTTAATTTTTAAGAAAATGCTTAGTGTCCTAAATCAATTTGATGCAGCCTGTACAGTCCTGTGATATTACACACAGGCCAGGGACAATGAAGGGCTACCCAAAATTGGGGTGAAACGTGAACAAAAAAAGCAGAAAGGTGCCTGGCTTTTCTCAAGCGTTTCTCTCAGACTAGAGACACCAATCGCACACTGAGCCAGAACTTGAGAGGTAACTCGAAATGAATAGATATGAGGCGAGAGACAGAATACAGATTTCTACTTTAATATTCTTACACCTGGTTGATAATATGTAAATACTAAACTTGGCATTGCATGTGTAGCCTGTAAGCATGGTGTTAGTTAGGATCACATGGGCAGTCATAGGTTTGGACATATGTTCATCAACCACATCAACTTTATCTTCCATTTAGAGATTGAATGATCTCTTGAATTTATCTTCATAGTAAATCTTTTTCTTAAAAAAAAAAAAAGCACATTTTATATATTCTTTTTGTGAGTGTAGGGTGTATGGGGCGTTCATGCCATACACTCATGGGAAGGTAAGAGGAAAACTGCAGGAGTGAGTTCTCTCCTTCCACCATGTCAATCCTGGGGATTGAGCTGGCATCATTAGATTGACGGTTTTTATCTGCTGAACCATCATGCAGGCCCAAACTGTCCCATTTCTTCTGACTTTATTTTACAAATAGAAATTGCAATCACCAATCTCACACACACACACACACACACACACACACACACACACACACACACACACTGCAAGTGCTCTCTGCAAGCATGCTCATTTTAGCTGTTACTTTCTTCTTTAAAAGAAATACACGCATACATGGTTGCATCTATGACGAGGGAGGTCTCGGGTTGTTACATATACCAGTTTCTCCTAACAATGATAAAGCAGTGCTTTCATATAAGAAACTGTGCAAGAAGTCCATGATTTCTATGTTGAATTATTCATATCTTTCAAATTAACCCATTGTACTTTTTCAGAGTCAAGAACACAGCATTTTTTAAAAATGTGTTTAGAGTAAGTAACTTTTGGACAATTTTATCCAGAGTGATCAATTTTTTTTATCATGTGATTAATCTAATTCCAAACTAAGATATGCAGATTGTCAACTCTCTTTTGGTTTGCTTTTAATGAAGAAAACACAAGTCTAAAAAGGAGTGATATAGTGTTTGATTTCCAAACTAATTAATAATGAAACGTACTAATTTTATAACATTGAAAGAATTAATCCTGGTTTTAATCTCATCAAAATGAAGAGAGAAACAAGTTGCATGTGAACATTAAATTAATAGTTGTTCTTTGGATGTGTGTGCGTGTGTGCGTGTGTGTGTGTGTGTGTGTGTGTGTGTGTGTGTGTGTGTGTGTGTGTTGGCTTGGTTTCCTGTTGTTTCAGAATAGAGTTTTACTGTGCAGCTCCAGCTGTCCTAAAACCCACTCTATAGACCAGGCCGGCCTCAAACTCACTGAGATCCATCTGCCTCTGCCTCCCAGTGCTGGAATTAAGTGTGCCACCAGCCTTGCTATGTGGTTTGTTTTTGTCGATTTGTTGTGTAAAAAAAAAAAAAAAAAACAAGGTCTCACTGTTACTCACAGTGATGTTCCTGCCTCAGCCTCCCCAGTGCTCAGATTACAGGTATGTGCCACTGCGTCTAGCTGCTAATTGGGATATTTTTTTTCAAAGGGATGTTCTCTTTATTATCCACAGATCTGGAGGAGTACTAACTCCAGATGTGGGAGAAAGGTTTTACTGAATGTCCACTAAGTATCCCAACACATGTTCAACAGTGGCCTGCAGCCATTCACCAAAGCACGTTCCTTCCTCTGAGGGCTTCCACACAGCGTCACCATGAATAAGTTATTGTCAACCTCTGAATACAGATGAGAAAAAAAATAGGGCTTCCAGATGTCAAGCAACATCTCCAAGATATATAATTATCAGAGCACAAAGCAGGGATTCAAACCTAGGCTCTGCTTCTCAAAGTACCACTTTCAAATGGACAAGAATAGATGGAACTTGAATGCTCACAGCCTAGAGGGTTGCAATGCCAAGGGCTCAGGATTACATCCTGATATTATTGCAACCAAGTCTTGAGGTCAGGAATGTCTGATCATTTTGACAATATGATTTGGGACCCTAAAAAGCTTTCCAAGAATCACACTGGAAACCTTTATGGCTTGATTCAGGGTGAGAGTATGTATACTATATAGTACCCAATGCAATGTGTTTGTGGGCTTTGTGCTTTTGTTTTATGGATTAAAACAAACAAACAAACAAAACCAAAAATGTTGGTTGCTTCCAAGGTGTTCCTTTATATTTGATAAATAAATAAATGTTCCAAATAAATGTTTTCCCCCTCTCATAAAAAGCTAGGCTGCAAAGTATGGTCTCGCTGGATGGTAGACATTTTCTCTTATGATCACTCTGTTTCAGCTGCTTTGAATACCAGCCTGGGGCCCACTGGCAATGGGAGAAGGGGAAGGATGGTGTTGAGTATCTAACTATAGTCCTCAGTACTCCGAGGATAAAAATTTCTTATGAAACCTGGCAGCCTTTTTGTTCTTCTTCAGCCTTTTTAAACACACGCCCAGGTCTCTCCGTCTAGCCAGGCCTGCTGTGGTCACGATTGAACTGGGCTAAATTTATGCCACTGAAAACTCCCATTGAAGTAACTCCACGCCACAGTTGGTGGGAGTTGTGTGTAGGTAAGCACAGAAGATCTTGGCCTGCCAAGTGTAATAGCATCTCTGCCCTTGGAGATTATGGGTATGATATGGGCAAGTGTAATGGATAGGGCTGTCTGTGTACAAATTTCAAATGACTTGCTACACCCCTTTCAGAGGGTTGCTGTCAAAAGTATTAGCACGTAACACATACAACAACTGCAGATCATCTTACTTGTTGGCCTCTGCTTCCACAGAAAAGCTCCTCGCATTTTGTGCAGCAGGTGAGTGCATCAGGGGGTACTTACTGAACACACACACAAGAACAAAGGCTGCTGATTCATTCTTTGAGCTCTCCTGTACTAATATAGAAATGGAGAAATACCCAGCCTGTCTAAGTCAGCATGGACAGTTCAAAGAGGATCACCTGTAAAAGATGTCTCTAAAAGACTGAAATTTCTAGCCTCATGAGAACTTGATTTAACATAGAGTAGTGTGAAGCAAAGGGGGAAACATGCAGTCATGTACTTACCCAGGGACTCCCAGTGTCGGGGCTTCAGTGTTGGTGTTTGTAGAAAGACTGCAGAGACATCCACGTGGTAGATGACAATGCTGAAAACAGTTTTCTTAGAAGCATGTGTTCTTGAATTAGTCTTCCTACGACCAGGAAATTCACAGAAGTTTAAGCAAAATGAAGGTCTATGAAATACAAGCATTTTCATTTGGCTCTGTTTTGTATTAAAAGTACCTAAATTGTTAGTTAGTTTGTTTGTTTTTCTCAGCTTGTTGTGGGCAGAGCTTCAGCAGAATGTGTTCTCCTCAGAATTTAGACTAGACTTACATGTGGGACTTTTCTGGTTTCCTTAGCAGAATAGAAACACAGTAGGATCACCTTGGACTTGATTTGGGACTGGGGCTGTAGCTCAATTGTAGAGTAGATGCCTAGCATGTACGAGGCCCTACTGGTGCTCTCTAAACAAAAATGTGATCACCATTGAAGTGGTTTTTTTTTTGTTGTTTTTGTTTTTGTTTTTTTTTTTTTGTCTTAATGTTCAATACATACTCTTCTCCATTCATGACCAAGATTGCATCTTTATTGTTACTTTTTTCTTTTGTGTGTTTGAGGGGGTGGTGGGGCATTTGCACATGTGCCATAGTCCATGTGTGGAGATCCTAAAATAACCCATGGGAATCTATTCTCTCCTTTTACCATGTTGGTTTCAGGGAGCAAACTCAGCTCATCAGGGTTGACAGAACAAACCTTTACCCTACCAAGCTGTCTCTCTGGCCTAAGGTTTCTTGGTTTGTAACACTGAATATCTGTTATGGTTAGAAGCTACAGAGTTGATTATATTACGTGCTGCTACCCCTATGGAAATGTATTCATTCAAAAACTCAGCACAATGACAGCAAATACATTTCTTTATCTTTCAGAAGATAGAGTTATAAACAAGGCATTGCCTTTCTTTTCCGAACCAATCTCAATCTATCTTACCGTTATAATAAATAATGCATATTCTGTCTCAGGCTCTAATGTAAGTGCTTTGCATGTGTCCATTCATTTAACCATAATAATAATGTCATAGAGGCAGCATAAGGTAGTTCCACTATGTTACCATTTTACAGGTTAGAAACTGAGGCACAAATAAATTAAGATGCCTACATGCATGGCACATAGGCAAGCCCAAGATTTGAGTAGAAGTAAATCTCACTTTGGAGATCATTCTATTAACTACTACTTATGAGCTGACAGAATAAGTATACATTTATTTTTTCCATAATAACCTCAGAAGCTCCAGAATCCCTGATGTGGTCAAAATTTAGTTCAGTAATTGAGTAAAACTATGGAGGAAAAAAATTAGTGCTAATCAGTCTATAAAGCAACAAAAGTTGAGAGTGATAGGTTCCAAAAGCTCCCAAAAATCCAAAGCAAACTGAGATTTAATGGGGGATAAACATGAAACATTCTTAAAAGTATTAAATCCCCTGTACATACCCAGGATGATTGACATCTGACTCCAGGGTATATGGCTTCTTCCACATAAGGGGTTCTGTTTAAAGCCAGTAACAAGACACTGTTCGTGGCAGTCACAGAAGTTCTAACTATTTTATTTGTTTCAAGAGACCTTTTAAGATACTCTGGCAAAGCAGGCCAACTCAGGGAAGCAATAGTCCTTGTCCTGTGAGGGAATCCAGAAACTGGATCCAGTAAAACAAAAACAATGGGTTAGGAATTGTGTCCCGTTTTCTTTAAGAACTGAAAATTTTCTCTTATGGTAAAAGTGATGCCTCTGAGGACAGAATCCAACCCAGTATGATTTCTGCTCCCATTCACAATCAAAACCATCATTAAACAAACCTTTCTGAGAATAGTGCCTGTGGGCAAGTAAGCCTTCCCCTCTACCTGGCAGACTTGGTCCAGGCCTTTAACACATGTATGTTACATGCTTAGAATCTGCAATTTACAAAATCTACCTTCATTTCCTTGAAAAGCTGTCCATCATGAGAACGCTAGCTTCAGCAAGAACCGGAAACAATGTTCCCCCCGAAGCCTCTTCCCATAGGTAGGTGTCCATATGTTCTTGATTGTTACAGAACCTTAAATGTAAACAAAAACATTACTTAAAGGTTATCTGGTTTACAGGTAAAGGAAGGTCATCATGCCCAATAAGCAGAACTATAGGTCGTATCTCTAGTATCACGAGGAATTCCTGCTCATAAGCACTTTGATTCGATCTACACATCGCCACACAACAACTCAGTCCTAACCTTATTCTAGGAAATTGGTCTGGTCCCCAGTGGCCACCCTATCATTTAGCTGAGAGCTTACTATCATTTCTAAGTTAATTTGGAAGCTAATTGTGAATGTCAGGGGCTCTGACCTTGTTAAAAAAAAAATTGGCAAATTGTTGAGATAAGCCAGGATCAGAAAATTCCAACATGGAGGAAGTTGGGGTTTTATAAGCAGCTGTGCATCGAAAGAGAGTGCCACTTTCTTAGTTGTCTTCAATGTCACCAGATGATGGGATCAATGCCTCAGAGTCCATGTCACAACTTCAGACTAAGTTCCTTAGTTCAGGATTTATTTTTATGGGTTTTAATTGTGAATACGCATGTGTGTCTGTGTGAGGATAGGTGCATTTGTGTGCAAGTGCCTGAGGAGGTTAAAGGCATTGGAGACTCCTGGAACTGCAGTTACAGACAGTAGTTGTGAGTGCATGAGTGCTGGGAACTAAACTCCGGTCAGAAAGTGCAAGATGCAGAGCAAGAAGCTCTCAGTTGGTAAACTATCTCTCCAGTTTTTCATCTAGGTCCATCTTTAAAGAATTTCATAGAGCTGGGGAGATGGTTCAGCAGATAAAATTGCTAGCCATGCAAGCATGACTATCTAATTTCAATTCCCGAATAAAAAGCTGTGTGCATATGACTGTAACCCAAACACTCTTGCTGGGAGATGGAAAGCAGAGACAGAAGAATCACCCAGAAGCCATGGAGCCAATAGTGCATAATGTAGTAACAAAAACGAGAGAAGCTGATTCAGTGAGGTGGAAAGGGAGAGCTTATCGGAAAAGTTCCCCCTCCTCTGACTTATACATTCTCTATCTCTCTGTCTGTCTCTGTCTCTGTCTCTGTCTCTCTCTCTCTCTCTCTCTCTCTCTCTCTCTCTCTCTCTCTCTCTCTCTCTGACACACACACACAATTTGAGACAGGGTCACACTCTGTAGCCATCGCTAGCCTTGAACTTGCTGTGTAAACTACACAGGCTTTGAAATCACAGAGATCTTCCTGCCTCTGCCTCCCAAATGCTGGGATTGAAGGTATGCACCACCATGCCTGGAACACAAAATAAATGTTTTAAGTATTAGTAGAAAAGCTACAGATTTTTTTAAATGACTGGGGATGAGTGGGGGGAAGAAAGAGAGAGAGAGAGAGAGAGAGAGAGAGAGAGGAAGAGAGAAAGAGAGAGGGAGAGAGAGAGAGAGAGAGAGAGAGAGAGAGAGAAAAAATTTAGTTTGAATGCAGCCTCTACCTGTGGTTATTTGTGTGGTCTGGTTTAAAAATCCCGCATGCAGGCATTTTGACCACAACTGATGCTTCCTGTCTCCTCAGCCCCGTTACAGTTGGCAGGCCTGCTCTTCTGGGATGGATACCTCCCATTCTTCACGCTTCTTCACCTCTGCACACATTTCAACAAGCAAGGTCAAACCGCTAGCCTCAGGATTAAATTAAGAAAAGATAAGTACCTTCAAACAATTTTAAAATTACCAAAGTTCTGAAAAATGAGTACAGTTCATCCTCTGAAGGGGGAGGAGCCTGTGTCTCAATCTCACACAGTTTAACCACTGTCAACTTCAGAGTTTAGATCACCTGTTCTAGATGGTTCTATTCTGGTCAGGATATCTGTATTTACCAGGCAGTGTGGTGTGCACCCTTAGTCTGAGCACTTGGGAGGTAGAATCAGGCCTAGCTCTGTGAGTTCAAATCTTCTTGGCATATAGAGCAAGTTCCAGGAAAGCCAGTGGCACATAGTGAGATGATACCTTGTCTCGGAAAAAAAAATAATGTAAAAACAATAAAATATAAAATCTTCGTATTTGCCACATATTTTAAAAAAAACACTCACATCAGCACGGTTTGTGTGATGATGACCTCTCTATGTCCCCTTGGTCAATGATTAACCTGTAACGTATTCAGAAGCAAAGTTAAATAGAAGCATGGTAGTAATTAAGCAGAAGATGTCAGGGAAATGGTCCTTCCTAATCACGTTTGAGGAGCATCCACCTGAATAACTACATCCTGACACAACACTCACAGTCAGACCCTCTCCTGCATGATGAAAACCTCAGTGTCTTCACTGCAGGGGGACCTCTGTGTCAACTCCTTTACCTGGAACACAGTGTTCTGGGTCCCACTTGCTTGGATGTTTCAGGCGAGCGACAACAGGGCTTTCTATCTGCCTTTCTGTGGCTCAGACACACAGGTCAAGAGGAAAGTCAACGTTAGGTTGAAATTCCTTGCCTTTTACAGTCTCCTGCTTGTGGACCAGAGCCAAAGGGCCCTGGGCTACAAAGTGTAAACAGATCACTGTGGCCTCCTAATCTGGGTAATTGCTCCCAAATGCAGTTGCCCCTTTCCAGATAGAAGATTTCCATGCTTTTTAAGGAATCCGGAATTTGGCCTCAATTGGCAGAGAACAGTTTAGAGTGTTAATTCAACCTTTCCACCAGCTCTATGATCCCTGGAAACAGCCGGTCGAAGACGCAGGTGGTTGAGAGGGACTTCTTGCAGGCTCCACTTTCTTTTCTTACGGTCACCCACCTTTCTCACCTTTGTCCTCCAATCCCAGCAGGTAGAAGTGTGTATTCAATCTACTCAAACAGTTTTTGCCTAAGCTATGCAGACAACAGGCAAGTTTCAGAGCAAACCCAAACTCCAACCCAGCATAATAGACGGCTACTAGTGTGCACCATTCTGACCTGGGCTTTAACCAGTTGTTCTGTGACGTCATTTTCAGGTTACAACTGTGCACTTTGCGTTGTGTGAGGAAGACAGTGAGGTGCTCTGGGAAATGACTGGGAAGGACTCTTTAGTGATTTGGGTTGTCTGGTGGAGGGCTGGCTCCTTAACCTCTGAGCCCTGTTTCCATATCTGCAGAGATAGTTACATACACCTTGCAAATTCAGTGTGACATTAAGTGAGATAAAAGACACCGGCCAGAAAAGATATAAGGGTACTTCACATATTACTATATGAGAGAAAGCATTTTATAAACCACATTTGGTAAGCCAGCTAAAGCTGCAACCTATACAGCACAAGGGATGAAATGTCTTTACACCGGGAAATCTTTTAGCTTAAACTTCAGTAGAAAAAAGAAAGAAAAAAAAAAAAAGTACAGCTTTCTTTGTGACAAAAGGCAGTAATAAAATCTCAGAGCGCCTTTCATTTGTTTGTTTGTTTGCTTGCTTGCTTGCTTGCTTGTTTTTTTCTTTTTTCTCCCTCTTAGGCCTTCCTTTCTGCTTCTTCAAAAGTTCCCTGGTCACATTTTCTTCTGAATAACGCCAGAGTATGTAGCCAAACTCTGTTAAATATTGCTTAGACAGTCTGCCCGTTCTCTCCTGATCTTTTCTTCTAAGTCAGTCTCTTGTTGTGACCTTTGTCATTAAACGCCATTCCATTTTTCAGTCTTCTCTCTCTCTCTCTCTCTCTCTCTCTCTCTCTCTCTCTCTCTCTCTCTCTCTCTTCCTCCCGTTCTCCCCCTCCCTCTCTCCCCCCAACTTCTCTCTCTCTAATCATGTATCTAACTAATCCACCTTGCCAGGTGGAAGATCAGAGGTTCATGGGAGGATTGGGAAACCAAGCTTTTCTGACCTGAGGGATCAGAAGATGAGATAGTTCACCATCTCCTTACTATGGTTTCTTCCCCCCCATCCCCCACCCCCCAATTCTCCTCAGTACTTCCTACTCCCTTTGGTTGTCCAGAAATGGGGAGTTAATTCTCTCAACACAGTCCGTAGCCATTTGTTTGCAAACACCACAATTACGTTTTATTTTGACAAGCAGTCTAGCACGCGACATAGAACTGAGAGACAAAGTGGGACATGTCGAATTAGGTCATTTTTATAGACAGTGTGATCGTGAATGGCTTATATAGCATCCCTGTGCTCTCGCACCTTCATCCAAGGAGTGGAAAGAGTAATGCCTGCCTGGCACCAAGGTGAGAAACCGAGCTACCTTAATGCACAGCTTAGCAAAGGCCCTTTGCTTATTAAGTACCCCAGAGATGGTACTCAATAATTTGTCATCTATGTTCCCCTTACTAAAAAATGTTCTGTGGACTGGAGGTTTCGCTCCATGGCAGAACAATCACCCAAGCATGTGCAAAGTCCTGGGTTCAGAAACAAAATGGCAGGCATATTTAGCAACCCAAAGATCACGACTTCCTCTCTGGGTGTTCCTCTTTGACCGTTCTCACATCCATACCGGAAGTCTCTACATATATACCGTTCTTCTCTACATCTCCCAGTGAAGTTCAAGGAAGACAAAATAAGACAAAGACATTCTCCAAACACCTTCCCGTTCTGCCTGGCTTAACTTATCTTCTAGGCATCATCAGCTAAAGCGGCCTCCAAGTTTCATCATGAACCCAAATGACAACTGCAGCTTACCCCCATGTTACTGAGTGGAGGTGTGGATGGGAAAAGCCCGCTGGAGTTTTAATGGCCCTCTTCTCCACTTCCAAATGCCCACACAGTAACAATTTGCGATTCTACATGGGTATTCAATTGGTCTGGATCCTACTGTGAGTTTTTCATTTGAATGAACTCACATTTCACGTATCCAGTCCTTACGCTTAGAGCATGGCTGCTATCTTTATCTCTGTTGACTAAAAATATATATATATCTTAAGTGAAATATGGAGAGGTGCTTTATGTACACAAGCTACAGTGTGCAGAATGCTCACATCCCCTTGTCTCAATAGTAAATATAACACCAGTTTCATTATTCCAAAAGCATAGTATAGAGCATATGTTTCAATGAGTCACTACTGCTGGAGAACATCTCCTTTTATTTACAATTGCATTTATTTGCCATGGCATTTCAAGTTGACTAGAGGATACTTTGTAATTTGTCTAATTCTCTCACCCTTTGAAGTTCCAGGGCGCATCACTGCTTACCCCAGGTTCTGTTAAACTGTGACTTCAAAATCAAATGTGTATGAGTTATTCTTTCTTTGTTTTTTTTACATCTTATCCCCCCTAGACCTTAAGTTAGCAAATCTCCTCCAGTCATATGCTAGGTGATTGGGAATATTTATAGGTAAATCCTTTACATCAGAATGATAGATTCACAGTTCCTAGTTGGTGAGCTTCTGCACAGAGACGGCGCACTGACCATTACATAAAGAGGGCTTCTTGTGTACTGATGCACAAGAAGCAAGCTGGGAGAAATCTCCACCTCTTCTGTCTATAAACAGAGGAGAGGCCTACTTCCAACTTTTGCCATATTATAAGATAAACTAATCTTAAATGACATATATAAAGCTTTAGGACATCAAAGAGCCCTGAAAAGATTATTTTCCTAAAACACATGTTTGATTCTTGAAGTTAAATGGAAGCTTTCCTGCTAAATTACACTGAAGATCTATTTCTTTCTTTCACCAAACAAAGTTATTCTGGGATAATTCTTTTCTTGAGAAATGTGCACTATGTAAAGAACCTAGCCCCTGAAATACTACTGGTACCTTTTCAGAAACTGACTATATTTCATACTATTTAAAAATTAAAAACTGAAAACACAAAAGTCACAGACTCTTTCTTCTTCTGATCTATAGTCCCAAACTACTGTTCATAAAAATAAACTTTACAATGTCTTTGAGGATCCCAAAGAACTCTAGTCAAGATTTTTTTTGGCTCAAAAAGAAAGCAGTTTTGATATTCAAAAATTTGGCTTCTCTTAGTCAATCCCCAGAAGGGGGAAAAAAAAATCAGCTAATCTTAGTAAGATGGTAAATTTGAAGGGATTTGGTCTTCTAGCATGATCTTTGGTCATATTTTAAAATACGATCAAAACAGTAAAGACTGGGAAAAGACATAGAAAGCTCAAAAATAACTCATAAAAGTTGACTCTCTCTTTAAGGAGCTTTTCTGTGTCCAAATTAGACACTGACTAGAATCTTGGTGGAAAATAGCTGCAGCCTTTCTTTTGGAATTTTCTTCTGAGTGGCAATCAAAACTGTGCATGTAGCATACTGGGCTACCAGGTCATTTAACACAAGATTGAATGTCAAGTTTTTTTTTTTTTTTTTTTTTTTGCTCGTCTCCAGGTGTGATTCTGGAGAACAAACCAGCTGAGAGGGACCATAGCTAACAGAACAGGGAAAAGAACCAGGCAACACACAGGCCCACATGCACTACTCTGCAGGCGCACAGTGGTATGCACAAAACCAACTGGGCTCTCTTCTAGGTCCTTGATAACTCAGGCATATTGTGAGCTCTGGAAAGAATTTTAATCTACATGGTTTGAAAATAGAGGCCTTTTAAATATGCTGCATACAATGTGTGATGGTCATCGCTAAGACGCTGCTCCATTATCCTTTTCCATTTGGAATGAATGAGGCTAATTAATTTCAGGCCATACTTGATGAGGTCAGCACCATACGAGGGGTGCGTGCTAGACATTGCTAATCTCTTTCAGCTGAGAGTGATGAATTAAAGATGAAGCATGCCTTTGCAGGCCTAATTTAGAATGTATATCAAAAAACCTACAGCAAATAATACTATCCCCACTACAAAGGAAAACTTGTTCTCTCAGGCTCCCGGACTTGTGTTGATTTTAAAGACATTTTTGGTCCTCTTTGGACTTCCAGCTGTGGATGGGTGAAGCATCTCAAGGAAATCAAGCCATGTCTCACACACAGCCATGGGGACAAAAGGTGGGATTAAAGGGAAGAAAGAAAGGAAATAAAAACAAAATACAACAATCAGGTTTTGATCTCTTGTGTATTAAAATTCCACGTACATAGTAGGCACCAGCACTCCCCACCACCACCTTTTTTTTTTTTTTCCCAGAACTACCAAATTAGGAATACCTGTATCAAACCCCGGCCACCCAGCTCTATTGAGTAATGCACTAAATGAGACTGCCGTTTTTAAAACAGCAAATATCCTAATGAGGCTTATTAGGTTTTTCCATGTCTCAATTTTGAAAGTCAATAGAGATTGACCAGGTAGATAATGCGATACTTTTTATTAAGCCAAGAAAGAAATTGTAATGCAGATGCCTCCAGGCCAACATGTTCTTATGAAAGTTAGTGCTAAGCCAACTTCCGACTTGTGAAAAGGGAGGTACTCCCTTCTAAAAGCCAAAGAGGAGAAAGAATTAGTCATGACTTCTCAAAGGTGACTATTACAAGTCCCTAAGGGGAGTAAAGACGGATTTTTCCCTTGCCAGAGATTGGCAAGGGGAAAAAAAAAAAAAAGGTGTCTGCATATATTGTGAATGAGAATCACTGACATATTACTCGATGTTTTGGGTTTTCTAACTAGTGGCCAGGCCAGCTCCTGACTTTAGATCCCAGTAGCTCTCATTAGAACAAGACGCTTCAAATTACATCTAATCTACAGGCCGAATCAATCTTTCATCCCTTTAATTGCTTTTGAAAATATTTATATTTCTTAATAATGCACATTTTGTCTTGTAACTTCTGATTGAACCCAGACGGGCTTTCCCAAAGCAAGCAATGACTAAGCAGAGACAAAGTGGGACTGTGAAAAAAGGGAAGATTTAAAAGGTACACTTTTTTTGCTGGGGAACTATCAGAGAACAGTAGCAACAAATACCAATTGAATGGAGTCTTGTTGAGATCAAATAGAAATTAGAGATTGTTTTTACTTGTCTATCTGCTTTTAGACACAGAGTCTCAGTAGCCCTGGTTGGCTAGGAGTTTGCAACAGAGCTGAGGCTGTGACCTTGAACTGCTGATCTGTCTTTCTTCACCTCCTGAGGACTAAGATTGCAGGAATGTTCTGCCACACCTTGTTGACAAAGCATGCTTACTGTAGAATTCCTTACCAAAGCTCCAGCCATCTAGCTGGTTAGCTTTATATGTTTTACAAGAAATTATTGTGACAGAGACTTAGAAAATTTTTTCTTATTACAATCAGTAACAACACATCACAGACACACACACACACACACACACACACACACACACACACACACACATTATAATGCAGAAATAACCAGGGGTACTGGTTGAACAGAAAGCATAGTAGGAAATGCTATTTTCAGAGACATATTGATTCATGGTTTGGGGACCAAGAGAAAAGGGGTTCATGTCAGTGTTGTAACCAATTAGCTGCATAAATTTCCCCCATGCCTCTCCAGACCTGGAGTCTTCTTAATTCTGTCTGGAAAATAAAGTGGTGAAAAGTTTTTCTCACTATTTTAAATGATATGGTGTTCTAAGCAACCTTCCCTGTAGAGATTAGTTAGCCCATTGTATCATAGAGTTCAAACAACCAAAGTTCAAAATGTAACTTCAACATATTAAATCTGGTGCATTCAGGAAGCCCAGGGCAGAGGATCATGAATTAGAAGCCAGTCTGAACCTGAGACCTTGTCTGAAAAGCAAGACAAACAGATAGGAAGAGAGGAGAAAAGAAGGGAGGGAGGGAGGAAAGAAAAGAAGGAAGGACACTGTCTGTTTACCAAATGCTTACAACCTCTTTTTGTTTATTTTTTAAAACTATATAGTATAACTGTCTACTGAGGATTTTTATTGTATTAAGGATCATGAGGAATTTGAAGCTGATTCCAAATAAGCAGAGGCTGTGTGTCAATTGCAGTCAAATAGCATGCTGTTTGGGGGAAGATACCTGAGCATGCATGGGTTTCGGTCCATCCCCACAAGGTATGGAGAAATGACTATCCCATGCTCTTTAGAGGCAAAATAGATAGATGATTGATAGATAGATAGATAGATAGATAGATAGATAGATAGATAGATAGATGTGGATGGATGGATGGATGGATGGATGGACGGACGGACGGACAGACAGACAGACAGACAATACAAGCAGAACTTCTTATAGGGCTGAGTATTCTTACTGACAGTATCCAGGTTGGTGAAGCTGCCCCTCTGGCCTATCCCTGAGTACATCTTGTAGCCACTCATCTCAGACATGGTTCCCGCTTCTTGGTTCCTCTCCTCACTCTCAGTTATGAGAAAAGTGCCCCAAACATCATAGTGTGGTACATTGGACCTAATCATTCCAACTGTGAGAGGAGGACAGAAAAGGTCAAGGTAATAGAGGCCATATACTGAGTAACTGGCAAAGCCGGACTTTATAGCCAGGACTCAGGGATGGACAATGAAGCTCAGGGGTAAATTCCTTTCTCTTCACGTGTGAGGCCCTAGGGTTTGATCTCTAGCACTGCGTGTGAAATACATAAATAAATAGTAAGTAAAGACAAAGAAACGCACCCACGAACTATTCTGCCCTGCCTTAGAATCTAAGACATTTGCATATTTGGATGAGAATGGAGATGTCTTAGTCTCACTCAGTAAATTCAAGGCTTCTTTTACGGACCTAGGACAGGCTACCGTAAAGACCTTAGCACTCAAACTTCCCGAATGTCCCCAGTTTCTCAGCAATTTTTTAGACAAATCCTAAAATCCGGAAGCCTCATTTTGTTCTCTTAGGTTATTGAAATAATATCAGTATCTATTGAAGAGGAAAGTTGTGCTGAGATTAAATAGCATGTTACTGTTCATGTTGTAGTCTGTATTAGATGTTAGCTGCAGTTAGCATTGTCACTGTCTTTTAATCTCTATTTACATAATGACTCAGTGAAAAAAAAAATCCCCAAAGAAAACTAAAACAACACAGTGGCATAGTTTCTAATTCTGTTTCCATTGATGCTCCCTCCCCAACTTTAAACAACCCAGCCTCAGTTTACATATCAGCAAAATGGAAACTTTAAAAAAAATCTACCTGAATGGAATTTCAGTAGAAATGAATCCTGCATGGGAAGGTGCCCTGTAAATAGGAAGGGCCCTACAAAATACAGCAGTTGGTGGTTTTATTAAAATATAAAGAGCCCAAGGTGGGAAAGACTCTAGATGCTCAGAATTAATAAATAATAAAAGGAGATAATGACTTTGTCTTGCTTCTCAAATAAATCACCTTAAAAATGAGACCTGGAGGCATGGTGGTTTCCGGTCTTAAATCACAGCAGTGGCAAGACACAGAGTCAGGAGGGTCTCTGAGTTTCAGGCCATCCAGGACTACATAGTGACAAAGTGAGATGTTGTTTAACAAGAGAGGTGACAGGGATACAAGGGTGGGGATGCTGAGTTTAGCTCAATCATAGATTATATGTGTAGTCCAATAGAGGTCTCATCATATCCCCCAAATGAACTACATGTGTTATCATTAATCCATTAAAAACCTGTGCATGTTTATCTCTCACCATTATCCATTTAATCTTGTTCTTCTGTTATCTACCTAAACTCAAAATTCTCATAATTTCATTAGAGGAGATCATTAGATAACTGTGCAGTCACAGGGTTTACCGCTTCAAATCCACTCTCGATTTTCTTTTCCATCAAGGGGGTGGTGGGGCGGGGGGAATCTAAAAAGTAAAAGAACACATTTGCCGAAATATGAAATGATGATTTCCAAGAAGCCTTCATATTCATTAAAATGCTGTCAAACTTCGCAGTCTGACCAGATGTCCATTTGTGTGTGAACTTTAAAAATATATTCATTATTGAGCTATAATTCAGCATAAGCCAAGGAAGAAGCACCTAGGGCCGGGAGGGGGGGGTGTTGTTTTGTGAGTGGGATTATTAAGGAGTCGGGGCTTAAAGGTATACGTCTATTTTAAAAAGAAATTTTCTGATTGCAGATAACTTCTCAATTTGATTTAGTGTCGAACGGTAGAGATGGGGTTGATAAGTGAGCATTCATCGGTAATTCATCTTGGGCTTGTGGAAAGTTACAGCCAAGCAGTGCTTTCCCAACAGTGACAAGCTCTATTAATCTTCCTCAGACACATTTCAATAGGTGTTCCCATCTGTGGCCGACATCTAAACGCTCTGGCATCTCTGGCGACTCTAAGACACCTTCATTTCAAGTTACACTAGTGAAAATGTGATACTAGATTGTACTCTATTTTTTAACCTAATTCTCTCTATATATTCAATTAGCCTTTCTTGCCTGAATTTCCTACTCATGTGTAACAGCATTTCTCGGGGAGAACTCTCCAAGATTTTGTTTTTCTCAGGGATACACAGTCGCTCCCACAAGGTTAGCAACCAACAACTTTTTTTTTCTTTTTTACAAATTAAAATTGCATAGATTCAGTTCTGACAGCCATTGATTAGACTCTGATTGTGTCTGTCCTTAGAAAGTGGAAGCTACACAAATAAAGATCGGCCGTGCATTGAGAGGGGTGAGAGAAAGGGGGGAGGCTATACAATCTATTTGTATTCTGATTTCAAATGCAATTTATTATTGTGAACTATGATGTTAAATTTCATGGGGGGGGGGGGGCGGGAGTCTGGAATGAGGAGAGACCATTCGGGAAAAGGAGTGGGAACTGTCACGTTTTCTCAAGATGGTCAGTCCTTAGATTGGAATCTCATTCCTATCCTTCTGAGTCTGTTGAAAGAACACCCTTTAAACTGGGTGAATAAAAATAATCACTTTAGGGTACACCATTTTACTTAAATTGCCTTGATTCTTCCAGCAGCATCCTGTAGCTACCTGCAAGTTTAGTGTACAAGTGAAGTGTGGAGTGGGGGGGTGGGGATGTTTGCTTGATTTTGGAGGATACCTAAGTGTTTTTCTAGAACCACTTTCTACTTCATAATAGATTTGGTCTCACAGAGAAAGTGAATTTGAATGGCATTTTTTTCCTCGTGGACTTTAGAAATCCTCCAGAAGTGAAGAATCTGTATATTCTCATTTTTGGAAAGCTAAGATACATCTGCATAATGGGAGAATTTTTTTTCAGCTTCACTGAAGCATGTGGTCATAGGGAGCTGTCTGTGTACATGCACAAACATGCATGGCTGCCTGTGTGGCTTGTATGTATGCATATGTAAAGTATGAATTCTCAAAAGTGTCCCCCTCCCTTGAACAAACTTTTTTTTTTTTTGCAACGACCACTTAAAGTTGTTAGAGATCCCAATAACCTCATTGTAGGTGGTTAGCTGAAATGTGTCATACTAATAACTTGTCCAAGAGAAATTAAATCCTTATATGTCAAAAGCACTCTGCAGTGGATTATCTACAAGACAAGTGCTTATTGAATAAATGTTGGGACCAATTTCATTTTAATGTGAGTGGCTGTATGTTTCAGAGATAAAAGGACTCAAACCTGTAACTGTTGCAGCAGTACATGACTTCTCTGTTTCCATTGCTGTTTCTCAACTTAAAATATGGAACACCTCTCTCTCTCTCTCTCTCTCTCTCTCTCTCTCTCTCTCTCTCTCTCTCTCTCTCCCTCTCTCTCTGTCTTCTTTCTTGTTGTGGTTCTGAAGAGCAAGGGGAGAGATAGAAAACGGCTGGCATTCAGCCTAAAGAGAAATCATTGAAACAAATTAATCCTATGCCGTTTAAATTGACATGGTAATCCATCATCAGAGAAGGCAAACCCTGAAAGCAATCTCGAATCTGCCCTGCTCTTTCACTGGCCCTGGAGGCACAAAGACAGATAGTATTGGGGGGGGGTGTATAGTCATAAAAGTTAGAAATGCCTGGAAAAGAATAAAATTGGTCCTATCAGCTCCTACTGTCCTGCCTCTTCAAACCTCCTTTGGAAACTTAGAACAGTTATTTTCTCAAGTTTGCATCTAGGTGAGGGGTCCCTGTTTCCTCCTCCAGACTGGCCATTCCTGACTCAGGCTGGCCATTGCCTGGTGCCTTTGAAAAGTTCAGGAACTGAGAGGATTGGAAGTTATCCAGCTAGTTAAACAGAAAACTCTTCCCAAGTGTTAGGGGCCACTTTTGGAGGTAGGTGGGGAATAGGTTTCATTTTGTTTGTTGTTCTTAGGTCCTGAGTGGTAAAGAATGGAAGAGAATCTTTCCTTTTGTGGCTCTCCCATTATCACTTCACATTTTGCATTTGGTGAACAAGACGATATAGTAATTTCTTTAAAAAAAAAAAAATAACCTTTCTGACATCGCTAAAAAAAAAGTGAGGAGCTCAAACCTGCCCTGCCAATTGTCACTTTTTTTTTTTGTTTGTTTTGTTTTCTAATTTTGGAGATATAGTTTTTGAAGCTCCCTTCACATCAGAAAAGCCTACAATGACATGCTGTTACAATTTGACTTTCAAGGCAGAAATTTCATAATACAGAACTGTACCATATTGGTAAGTAGATGAGATGAAACAAAACCTTATTAAGAATTCAATTGTGGGGGGAGGTGACCGACAGGGGGAGAGTGAGGGGGATGTAAAGTGAATAAGTAAAAACAAATTTAATTAAATTTTTTAAATTATTTAATTGTAAAAACAATGTGCCTGTATTTCCAAGGGATTGAATTCTATGAGTTTCTGTTAGTTTGTTTGTTTGTTGTTTGTTTTGGGAGGGTTTCTCTTTAGCTACCATATGTAGTATTACTTTGTTTATTTTGCTTGAAGAAAAGAGGCTATAAACTGCTCATTACTGACTGGAAATACAAGTCTGAATAAAAAGATTACTGAATATCTTTATTTAATTATTTAATATATTTTATATGAAAGTATAATTTATATGATTATATACATATAGTATTGGTTTAATTATTAATTAAATACAATAAATTTATTTATTAATAAAATAAATTTAATTTAATTATTAATTAAATAATACAATTTATATGATTATTTAATATAAATGATACTTAATAATGTTTTTACTTCTATAAGCAGGACCATTGAAAACATTTTTAATTTCAAACATTTACTTTGTTAACAAATAAAACAGTAACTGAAGATAAAAGGCCACCTACTTATTATTAGAAGCAATAGGTCAGAAGTACATAAACCCAAACCATGTCTGAGATGTTCCCTATTTTAATGTATCTAGGATAGAGTTGCTTCAATTTTATTAGGAAGACTATTTTGTGTTACTGAAACCTCAAAGCAAACATCATATCTTTTGTCCATAATTAGAAACTTTATTCACTTTATTTTTTAAAGGAGCTCGATAACTCTGATTTTTAAAGTATATAAGAATAAAGGACATTTGCAGAATAAATAGGGATACCCCATGGCTTTCCTATTATACATTCATCCACACCACATCAGTGTCAATTTTAAGACTTGTTTAGAAAGAAGTAGGGGCTGGAGAGCTGGCTCAGTTGAAAAAAAAAAAAAACTTGCCACTTTTGCAGAGGATCATAGTTCGATTCCCAGCACCCAAGTTGAGTTGTTCACAACTTCCTATAACTCTGGTTCCAAGGTACTGGATCCCCTCTTATAGCTTCTGCAGGCACTTACACACATGTGTACAAAAATACATATATACATACATACATACATACAAAAATAAATTTAAATATATATGCAGTTTAGGGTGTCCATTTTGTTGATCAAACCCTAGAGATGAAACAGTAGTTCTTCAGTAACTAAAGAACACTGAACTGTACATTCTTTAAAAGATCAGACATCTTCTATTTGACTTTAACTTATATAGGAAATATAGATTTTTGCAAGATAATACATGATTTTGAAGGCCATTAAATTAACCAAAATCACTTAAGGGTGGGGAAATCAGTGGGTAAATAAGCTAAGTCTTTACCACCAGAGAAGACTATCAAAAACAAAACACAAACAACTAAAAATCCCCCAGTGCTGAAATATCAAGGCATTTCATTCTTTTGAGTGTTTGGAAATATAACCAACAACAAGAAACTATGCAACAGAATAGTGCAGCGTCACTGAGACTAAATGAGTTAACATATAATAGGCAAAGATATAGGCTGCCTTAATTTTTTAACTTCTTGCCTTTGACATTTGACATATGAGGTGATGTAGTCCTGTCAAGAAATACCCTGTGTGACTTCTGTCACTGAAATCAATATTTCTTTCCTTTAATGGTTTCGGTTTTACTTTGAATGTTTAAAGGGCAGTATCTCAATCAATTTACTATAGTCATGTATTTAGGAATCTCTTAAATAAAATTAACCAATGTATAATAAATTCTAATAGACGGGTAGGGAAATTACTGTACTCTACCTTGTACTCCAAATAACAAGGCTAATACAATTTGTTTTCAAACAATAAAGTTTTCAAACCCTCAGGATAATACTTTCCATAACCAAGAAACTAAATGTGATATTTTTTAAAAACTGCTTTTACATTCTGTACAGGATTTATTTATTTTTAACATGTACCTACTTATTTTCAAGGAAGCAACCTTTGAAGAGGACAAATGAAGCTGATAATGTAAGTATCTGAATATTCTCTAGATTAATACATAATATTCCTCTATTATAGCAGCTTATCAATTTTTGGCTATCAGCTTATTCTCAAGTTATACCTTTGTACTGGAAGTGGGGTTGGTAAATGCCCTAAAACAAACAAACATACAAACAAACAAAAAACTCAGTGAATGCATACATTCTATTTTTCCTTCTAAAGTTGACTTTGAGTGTGTAGTTAAAGGAATTTAAACACCATTTGTTGTGCTGCTGGTATTTGCCTGAAGTTCACTCATGCAGCTAATTAACAATATTAATTTTTCAGGATATTTTCCTTTCTAACACTTTTATTTGGCATTTGATACCATCAATTAGTATTTTTTTATATAGTAAAAATTAACTCTTGTTTAAAAGATTTCATTACAGGCTCTTAAGAATAAAAACATACAGCATCCCAAATATTATTCTTGACTTTCTCCAGGTCTAAATAAGAACTGCTGTTCACATGATCTCAGATGACTTTGGAACTTTCTCAGTAGGAGTTAACTTGTAGTGTAATGTTAATACTAAAATCATAAATAACTCATACCAGACTTGGTTTGGGCAGTGCCATCGTATATAGTCCAGTATTTAAGATTTAACTCATCAGTGAGCTAGAAAGTATACACACACACACACACACACACACACAGAGAGAGAGAGAGAGAGAGAGAGAGAGAGAGAGAGAGAGAGAGACTGCACACACACATATTTCTCTCTTTCTTTCTCTCTCTCTCTCTCTCTCACACACACACACACACACAATGTGTGTTCATGCACAAAACATTACATATCCTTGAATTTTAAAATAAATATATGAGGCAAAAGATATTCACTGTTTGCTTAAATACCCTGTCAAAGCTACCAACTAGAATCTGAAGCTTGCACTTTCAAGTGTCTTTCTGTGATTTTGCAAGCCATAATAGCATAATACCCTGGCTGAGTTGCTTTCGGCTTGTCTTCCAGCACTGGTGATTTCAGAGAGCTCATTCAGAAGTCTTTTTGCACTGCCTCTGCCAGCCTCCAGGACCGTGCATGTGAGTGACAGCCTCTATCTAGTGTTTGAGTATATGAACCTTTAATCCATCAAGATGCTTCTAAAACTGAGAGAGTACCTCCACCATGTGCTTACACCTTCCTACACAAACCCATCATCTTGGGACCCACAGAAATGCCACCACATTTGAAGCCAGCTGAATATATTTTCCTAATCTCATCCAGACTTTATGGCTATAATTTGGCTGGTGCCACAATTTTAAATTAGCTTTTGCTTCAATGAAAGAAGGTAAACTATGTCTTGGGATTTGTTTTTTTTTTTTAACCGCTCACACAACAATCATATATGTACATATATATGTTATTATAATATACAAATTGTAAAATATTGTTAAAGCGATTTGGGTGATCTTAAACAGGGGAGGGGGAATTTACTCCATCCTATTTTCTTATTCCCCAAAGTCCAACTTCCTGGAGTATGCCTTGATAGATGAGATTGTTGTCTTTGAATAGAAACCCCTGCTTGCAGGGGGTTGGAGTAAAGATGGGGTGGGGCATAAGTGAAGGGCAACTGCTCTCAAACCCTTACAGCTGAAGTGCATTTGTTCTCACTTCCTTTCTCTGTTTCCCTCCCTGGCTGCTTCCATTCCTCCTCCTCCTCCTCCTCCTCCTCCTCCTCCTCCTCCTCCTCCTCCTCCTCTTCCTCCTTCTTCCTCCTCTTCCTCCTTTTCTTCTTCCTCCTCTTCCTCCTTTTCTTCTTCCTCCTCTTCCTCCTTTTCCTCTTCCTCCTCTTCCTCCTCTTCCTCCTTTTCCTCTTCCTCTTCCTCCTCCTCTTCCTCTTCCTCCTTTCCCTCTTCCTCCTCCTCTTCCTCTTCCTCCTTTTCCTCTTCCTCGTCTTCATCTTCCTCCTCTTCTTCCTCCTCCTCCTCCTCCTCCTCTTCCTCCTTCTTCTCTTCTTCTTCTTCCATATCCTTCGTTTCATCCCTTCTTAAATCAAACTTTGGGCAGTTTAGTGTAGTTAACCTTCATTCTGTAGTCAAGACCAAGAAGGGTTAATGGAGACTAAGCTGACACTCCTCCAGGTCAGCGGTGCTGCTAGCTTCCAACTCTGGAATGAGAGGATTACTACGGAGAGAGCAGAAGGCTGATCCCCTCACACCTGAACACACCGTTCTAATCCACTGGAATTCATATTTTAAAAAAAAAATCCCCCTTCTGGAAAACGGTTAATTGGGTCTTCAGCTATGTTTCCTGTTGCACCGAAGGACAGGCAGGGTAGTCTGAATTTAGTAACCCAAGCTGCTAAGAAAATTGAGCAATGGGAAGGTAAACCTTTGACACAGATGCGCATAAAAACCTGTACACGCATACACACAGTAGGCAGCTATCCGTTTCTTTTGAGAGATTTCGCCCCCTTTGAAGATCAGAAGCAGGAAAAGGGCAAAGACCTGTTCTCTTTTCTCACCTTGTGCCCTAACCCTCCACCTCCAAGAAATTAGAGCCTACTAGGTTGTTTACAGCTGTTTTGAATCTTTAGGTTTGTTCACACCAGCGAGACTCCCGCTTCAGAGTGAAAAGCTATTTCTACGAGCCAAAACATTGCTGCTTGGCTTTGCGGAGGTTTTTTACTCCTCTCCAGTACATTTTACCCAACGCCCCGAAAACTGCACTTTAGCTCCCAGCATCTAATCTTTGGGTCCTAGACAGGTCCCCACTGGCTGGGGTGGGACCTGATCCTGCTAAAGCTGATTCCCTCTGGCCGAGAAGAAAACCCCGCAGTCCTCCGGCTTCCTTTGGTACCCCTGCCTTAATCCTTGGCCTCAGACTTCGTTCTACCTGCCTGGGAGCTGAGCCACGAACCTGGAACCCACTGTTCTGCAGATTCCATAGGGGGATGGGTTGTCTCGCCACCCGGTGGCCACCCTGGACACTGGGCGGATAGCAGGGAAAGCCAAGACGTTGATGGAGCTGAGCTACTGGGTCCTCTCTAGAGATGCTAAATAAGACAAAAAGATGGAGATTGATCTAGAAGAAAGTTGGGAACGCCTGAACTCCTAAAAGGAGTATCCAAAATGGCAAGGAAAGAAAGCAATCCATTGGGGCCACACCCTGGCTACCTAGGCTGCCTGGCCAGACTACGTGCCCTTGTCCTCGCTTCACGCAAGCCATCAACTCCGGTGACCACCTGACTATTCCACTCCGGTGTGCAGCGGATGGCTCCCAAGCCTTCGGCCCGCGGCGGCCGGCTCAGCCCTACTTGCGAAGCCAGGCGGCAGAGTCCTATCTCTGGCTGCGCTGCCACCTTTCCCGTCGAGGGCAGAGGGACGGAGGCCTGCGCTTGAGCTCCCTAGCAATGGTCGGGCGGTCCCCACTCTGAGCTGGCTTCCTCCCTCTCGGCTCCACCAAATCCCGGCAAGTCAGGTCCCCCTTCGTCACCCCGGGGGCTTCTAATCACTCCGTATCGATTTCCCTAACTCTTTTCATCCCGTTGAAGACACATCTTAAAAACACTCCAGCCCGGAGTGTGCTCTGGGCTTTATCCACACTAATAAAATGATTTACCCTGCTCTCTGCGCTCTCCTCACAGAGGAAAATCGTTCGAGCTCTGGCTATTTGTGTGTGATCAGTAAATATTTAGTGCGGTGACATCCTCAGCTAGGCTTCAGATCGATGCGGGGCCCACCGGGAGGTGTGCGCTCTGCGGGCGGGGCCTCTTCGGGTCCACCGAGGGGACTTCTAGTGTCCTGGCCACCGGCCGCAGATTTACAGCCCGGGCGGGAGGCCCAGGGAGGGGAGAAGTGAGGGGGGCCAAGCGCGTCAGGAAAATTGCCTTTTCAACCTTTTTACTTTTGACATTCAGTCACTTCCCTACGCTGCCACTGTCTCCTCCACACCTCCCCCACTCCTTCCCTAGGGCGAGCGGTGCACCCCGAGAGCCCTTTCCGGAGCTCGTGAGACACGCTAGCAACCCCGTGGCCCAGGACCACCTATCAGAGTCCTTCGTGTAGCCATGCAGGGAGGCCCCAGCCCCTGCTTTGAGGGTCGTCCCCTTCGGGGCACGAAGCTCCTTGCCCGCCCACACCTCCTAAGGCCGAAAAGAAGTAGACGAGCTCAGAGCTGCAGCTTTAGTTAGAGATCTGCTTCCCCGGCACTCTTTCTACGACCCCCCAACCCCTGCTCATTCTGCTCCTCCAGCATCTTGTCCCTGCTGGCAGTCGGATCGCGCAGGTCGTCGGGTGGGAACTTTACATTCTTCTCCACCAGACGCCCCTTTCCTTACAAGCAAAAAGGAGCTTAGCTATGAAGTGTTGAGAAAGGGGGCCTACTCTTGGCAGCTAGAGGGCTGGGGTCTAGGTGGCTACGGTGGCAGCGTTAACCCAGGGCGTGCTCACACAACTTCTTGATTACATAGCCCCACGTTGACGAGGACCCTGGGAAGTGGGCTCAATGCGGAGTAGGATACTACACGGCCTCACCTTGTCCTGTGATTCTCACCACCTGGGACTGCTAAATTACCAGAGTTGGTTGTAGTCAGTGAGGACTATCCAGCCATTCCTGGGGGGGGGGGGGGGGCTCTTCTGCTCTTAAACTTGGGGTCTACAAGTCTTCAACTGCTGCCACCCACCTGTTGTTAGCTGACCTGTTTTCCCTTCACCTGAGGCCTGGACCTTTGCAATTCCCCTAGGGTCCATAGAAGAAGATGCCACCGCCTGTGTCCCCTCCCATATCCTAATACCCTCGCTGTTGTCATGACCATGGCTTTCTAAAACGCCATATCTGCAGAACCTATCTTTATACTAATGCATACTTAATTGCTCTGTCTTGACTGTCCATATAAAACAATTTAATTAGGGTGGGGGTTTTTGGTTGGATGATTTTTTTTTTTTTTTTTTTTTTTTTGCTTTGGAGAGCAAAGAGAAGAAAATCTGCCCAATGCTTATTGTATTTAGCACCAATACAGGCAGAAAATGTAGCACAAGTTTTTGGTTGAAAGAGCACCTCTGTGTCCATTGAAGGGCGTTGATCCGAAAAGGCAGAAAGGACAAGTAAAATCGATTGGAAGCGACCCTCTCTGTCCTTTTCACACCATTCAGAAACTCCATTCCTTCTAAGACAAAGACCAGAGCCTTGGGAATTCACAGGGAAAAGGAGGACTCCAGTCCCACAAGCCTTGAACACTTCTTTTTAAATCTTCAATATTTCACTTTAAACCTGCACTTGGTGATGGACTCCCGCATGCAGGTTTCAGCCCCCACCCCGGCCCCACCCCGGAGGAGCCATGCAATTTCACCACCCCTCACCCCAACCCGATACCACTGTCCGATGTGGCCTTTCGGTCTGGGCGGGCCTGCCTTTTAGGGTTAGTGCATCTCTCACCTTTGACCCTCAAGATTGGAATGGCTACCAGTGTTCTAAATCTGGCCAAAGTTGAAAGAAAATGACCACAAAATAATTACTCCAAAGCCCAGTTCTGGTTCAGCGCTTGAGCCACCTTATCCAACAGTCACCTCCATCCCTATCGCCCCCCCCCCCACACACACACACCCCTTTCTTCTCTGGCAATGACTGCCCTAGCCACCTCTGAAAGGAGGGAGCTGAAATGATCAGGACTACAGCTCTGGGTGGCGATGAGTTGCCAGGTCTAATTGGTCTTTCATTAGGTTATCCCAGGCGCCCAGGCTGGGGAAGGTGGTCATCGATCAGACCTGGCATGAAAAGAAAAGGAGGCGGGAGAGGAGAAGAGAGGGCCAGAGAAGGGGAGGAGAGAGGCCGGGACTGAGATCACCTTCACCTGCCCAGAGCCGGGCCTCCCTGTTGGAGATCCCTCGACCTTCAACTAGGATGAAGGGGGCGGGGCAGAAGGGAGGGGGCATTACTGAATTACACACGTGGCCTTCTTCTAGGAGACAGAGTTCACCTCCTCTCCGGAGGAGTCCCACCAGCCATCCACTTATTGTAACTGATGAGACAAACCGCAAGGAAAAACTTCTGTAGCCCGTATTTATGGTATTAATGAATAGTTTAAAAAAGATTTACACTTCTTATGATCAATATTCTGAGTTATTTCCCTCAAAGTATATAATTACAGTGTCTTCAGAGTTTCATCATTGTTTGAGGTGGCAAAACCATTTGTAATTTTCATTAGCCAGTAAACATGTAATTAACATTCAGCACTGTGTTTAACTTAATTCCTGTTTAAGACAAGGACAAGAAGCACTGAAGAGCGTTAGTGCCATTTGTCAAGTCTGACATACATCTTACCATAACAGTTTCCTAAAATAAAAATCCATGTTTCCCCATTATTCTCCTCTTAAAACAAAACAAAACAACAACAACAAAAATCCATTAGTTAAAACTGTACTAAATTGCAAGAGACAGCTCAGTCTCTTCTCAATTTTTTGCCAGTTATTGTATCTCTGCTTCTTTTATTCGTATGGGGGGGATTGATAAAGGGAGGGGATGAATTAAGTATTCATTATTTGAAGTGAAGGCATGAAATGGGGAACCCCTCCCCCTAAAAGAAATAGATTTCCTCTTCAGGAAAGTTCTAGAATGGACAGTAGAAAGGGGAGGGAGGCACTAATCCACAGGGGAGAGGGAGAAAAAAATCATTGGGGGGGGGACTTGAGTTAAAAGTAGAAAATGAGGATTCCAACTGATTCCTAGGAAAAAAAATGTTGGCCTCCTGTTTCAAGTTCTATCTTTGATCCAGGGTGAGAGGACCCTGTCTGCCAGTCTTAGGCTGCAGCTCCCCCCACCCCTCCTCTCCCACCTCTGTTTTTCCCCCCAACTTGCTTTAGGATTAGCCTCCATCCCTCTCGACCCCCAAACAGTGGAATTTGGCTGTGCCTCTGGTGGTCCTGCTTTGCAATATTGCCTATAGTTGTTTTCGGTTTTCTGCTAAGGCTGAGCCGGGTTGCTCCAGCCTCCGACTAAACTCATTAAGTTGGGAGATTTTTTTTTTTTTTTTTTCAATTGGAAGGGTGTTTTTAAAGTCTCCTCTTTCCAGCCCCAAACAAGGTGTAACAACGCACTCTTCCTTCTAAGGCATCAGATGAGAGACAAGGATCACTCCAGACATCTCCTACCTACGGTTTGGGGTTTTTTTTTCTTAAAGGCGAGGCTTGCATTCCTCAGCAGCTATGTACAAAGCTCCCTGAAGCCGTCTCTCTCTCTAAAGTTAGTGTGCAGGCTTTTCCAACGGCTGAGAGCGCCTGGTACACAGGGAAGCACTTCCTTGAGGTGGAGGATCTCTCCTTTCACCTTTCTTTTTCCCTGCAGACTAATGCCTACTTTTTTATCAGTTTGCACAATCGCTTAGATAAACACCGAGGAGGAGAGTCTCTTTAATTATCAAAGACACATCTTTTCAGGGGGCCAACAAAGCGTTTATTTCACCCGCCAAACTAAAGGAGAGTTATTCCAGTTTAGAAGGAAGATGCAAGCGGTTTGGGACCTTGAACAAGGCAAATATGGTTTTGGTATGTTTGCTTACTGTATTTTTTTCTCTTTCTCTTCTTTCTCACTTTTCTCCTTGTGCTGTGTGGGGTTGGGGATGACTTGGGGCTTTTCAGAAAATCGCTTTGCTAACATGTATGCCATGCCTCGGACTGTGGTTGAAGGGGTCTGGGGGGGGACTGGGGGCAGACAATTCAGTGCGTTGCCATATTTTATTACATGTGTGTGGTAGCAGAGGTGGAAGGGGGGGGATACAATTGCAAAGCTGCCAAAATATGATTAAATCGAAGCATAAAGACTGCGGTTGCCTCCCATCTCCTCGTCCTGTCTTCTCAAACTCATTTCCTTCCATAGAACTGACTGAAAACCAATCCTATATGCCTGGTTTTCCAAGCAGCAGATTGGGTTTGCTAGCGAAGGGGCTGCTAGGCTGGCTTTGGGTATCAGAATTTCCTGTTCGATTTGCCTCTGCGCTTCATTTTGCAACCTTGTGCAGCTGACAGGCAGGCAAGCAGGCAGACGGGCAGGGACCAAAGCCTTGCCTGGCGCCCTCGGCCGCGGTTCCGGAAGGAGAGCGCTCGGTTAAGCTAGGAGAATCACAAGGAGAAGGGTACTCACCATCGGGCGGGGTGGTGGAGCTGGCGTGCGGATTTCAGGCAAACGTATACCTTTTTGCTGTCTATTGCAACCGCGCCGGGCTGACTTTAGAAGCAATTCTGTGCTCTGTGCAAAATGTTCATGGAACGGTTCCTCATTTAAAAAAAAAAAAAAAAAAAAAAAAAAAAAAAAAAGCCAGCGAGAGAGACGACAGAGGCAGAAAGAAAAAGAGAGGAGGGGTGAGGGGGACGCACATAAACCCAGTTCAAAAAAAAAAAAAAAAAATCACCTCTTCACTAGAGACTCCAAACGTAGAGGCAGCGAGATCCCAGCGCAGTCCAACCAAGCCACAGCCAAATAATTTTCAATCCTGAAGAATTATTCAGATTAAAATGTACAGAAGTTTCATTCTCCTATGCCTACGTGAGCCCCAAGTCGTTTCCCTTTAAAGGCTCCTTTTCTTTTAAAGTTGGATTTTAGGCAGCGAGGACTCTTACACTAGGGGGCAGACAGATACTGTACTTACTCCAATCTTAAGCAATTTTTTCCCTCCCAGCATATGCTCTGATTTAGCACTGTAAATTTTTCAGAGGACCCAACTCTGACAGCCCCTGGTGATTTTCAAAGTACCACAAGCCAGTGGTTAAAAATTGCATTGACTTGGAAGTTCAGAGGGACACAATGGAAGCCCCTTCCCTATTCACGGAGCTCCAGTGTGGTGGAAGAGAAAAACACACACGACTAGATTGAGGGAAAGGAGAAATTCAATGGATCCTGGATTCTACTGAGCTCAGAGTTAAACTCGGCATGGCTGGGGTCTGTATTCATATTGTGATTTAATCTGTAAAGAATTACAGACCAGCCAACCACTTTCTGCAAGGAAACCATATTCCTGAGAGTTGAGGATTTTTTTTTTTTCAGATTAAGACAAATGTATTTCCCTAACTTTGACCAGTCAAGTAAAACTTGCCACCATTTTCATTAAAATAAATTTACATTTGCAGTAAAGGGCTTGGCTGAGTTTTTAAAAATAATAATGCATAGATTTGTATCGCTTAGTCTTAGGACTTTTAAATCTTAGAGTTAAGACAGCTGAGCATCTTTAAGAAGAACATTTAAAAATATTTTTGCTCCTCCCCACCCCCAATTCCGCTGTCCTGTCTCTTCATCCTCCCAGTAAAATTAACTACAATTCATATGGTGATTTTTTTCCTTTCCTTTCTAAACAGCATTTCTATTGCTAAATGAGTCTTAAAATACAAAGTGAAGCACCTCTGATTCGGTGGTAGTTATGTAGCTATGTGCCTAGCTGGCTGTAATTCTACTGTATATATATATATATATATATATATATATATATATACTCATATATATTCATATATATATTCATACATATGAAATTTGAAGGCTATAATTTTTTAGCTCAAAAAAATGAAGAACACACATATACATGAAGCTTCTCAAAAATCATCTCTTCATTGTGTCTCTGTGTGTGTGTGTGTAAAAAGTAATCTTACCATGAAACTGGCTGCACTAGAGAGGCAAAATTAACATTTCTCCATAATCAATTATGCTCATCTATTAAGTTGAGACAGGGATACCTATTAGATTTCCTGTGTCAACCTCAGTCTCACTATATGCTGAGCCTCTAATTTGACATTTGTAACATCAAATAATTCCTTAAATCAGAGAAGTTTAAAAAAAAAAAAAACCCAGACTTCTCTTAAATGATTTATTTTCTATCTTTCTTTCTTGTTCTCTGTAGGAGAAAGTTATATGGTGCCTCTAATCAGCCAGAAATGCTCACCCTGGCTTTACTCTGTGGTCACCTTATTACACAACAGCTTTATGATAGGCTAGTATAGCTTGTCAGTTCTTAAAACATTCAAATAATCACAGCACCTGACGCTTTAGTGCAATATGTGATTTCAGTAGAGAAAGAGAAGGCTAAGAAAGATTTCAGGGTGAAACTTAAATAGAAATTTTTTTCTTTTCCTTTGCTGAAAAGTCAGCCTTTGCTTGCCGGTGTCTTCATGCCCTCCCTGGCTCACACTCAGCCCCTGTGTGCAAAAGGACTGCACGAAAGAGTGCTTTTCTCATGACAATTACATGTTCAGTTCATTTTATTAAAGTAACATTATACTGCCAAATTTCTATGCTACAGAGGATGCTTTCTGAAGTCTTGGATTTACTCTTTTAGTGTCCTCTTTTCCCTCTTGTAGCTCAGCATCTTTTATGTAAAAAAATACAAATTGTAATTGTTGGTAAACCTGTTTGACTTATGGATTTAGTTTTGGCTTGGTTAAAAGTATTCCCTATTAAAAACATATTTCTCATACAATTATGGAATTCTCACAATCAACTAATTGGTCCTAATCAAACAGCAAGTTTAGTCAGTGGAATATAATATGTCCTGGAGGTTGGTTCTGTATACTTTATGGTTAAAACTGAGGCACAAAGTCAAAGACACATCAATATCAATGGTTTGAGCATCTTGAAAAGAATGACATGGACAGTGGGGGTTGTTTTTTTCCTGCAGTGGCTCTCTCGGAGGTAGAGTATATGGCAGTGTTTGTGGCTCTTGCTGGTATTATTGCCAATTTGGAGCAGGCTCTCTGGGTGTGTTTTAATGATTATATGGGCATTTAAAGAGAATTTGAACAATGAAGTCCATATTCAACTGTTCTATGACCTAGAAGCGTCGTCTTGGACGTCTTTGTCTGTGTACATTGACAAATGTGCATCTGATACATGTGCGTTTACATGTGTGTACAGAGGGTGTGCACAGGCGAGGCTGAGCGGCTACCTCCGCCTGTCCATCAGCGGACAGAAAGGTCTTTCTCCCTCTTTTCATGACCGGGTGTGACAGGTCACTGGCTGGCCAGTTAGCTAAAACCAATAAGAGAGGATAAAGTTGAGAGGAATTTATTTTAATTGCGTCATAACAATGAGGTGAAGTCTACTGGTGTTTCTCAGCATCCGAGATGCTTCATTTGAGCAATTAAAGTGTCAGGCCACAAATCTATAAAATTTTAACACTCCAAAGAAAAAGGCAGATATCGAACGGTTTCTTTTCCTATAAACAAACAAACAAACAAACAAAAAGGAGCTACCAAACCGAGCAAGTGATGAGAGTTCCTTAAGCAAAGGATTTGCCACCACTCGCATCTAGCCAAATCTTTCCTTTGCAAACCCAAATCCCGGCACTTTGCCACCTCCGCTCTGTACCCCTCTACAAAGAAGGGGAAAGCATTATTCAGTCTTTGGCATCGTGGGCTCTACATAATACGCCGGGAGTCCCGGGTGGACCAGGAGCCGCGCATTTAGAGGCATCGCCAAGTTGCGAGAGACTAAGTCTTTGGCTCCATCCTCAACCCCTCGCGGAGCCTTTAAGAGGCGTAGTGTGCGCCGAGTGCTAGTCTTGCCGCCAGGGCGGAAACCTCGGGTGTCGGTGCGGGGCGGCCGGGGTCCCTGCTCCCCGGCCCGCCCGGGCCCATCCCCCTCTCTGTGGCCGGGGCGGCGCGGCCACCCGTCCCCGCCCCCCTCCGTCCCCGCGCGCCCCGCGCGGCTGTCGCGACGCCGCTCGCGCTAGGACCGGGCTGCTCCCGCTGCCGCCATGGCGGGGCCGCCGCGCTCCGGCCAATGACGACGAGGGGGCGGCGCGCGCGCGCCGGGCCAGGCCAACCCCGGCGGCTGCCTTATAAGGCGCGCCGTCGCCATGGCAACGTGCGCTAAGTTGCAGCAGTCGTGTCAAAGTTCACTATATAGAGAGCTCAGTGAGCTGATCGCGGAGAAGCCACTTCTGCCAGCCCCGGCGCCTATAAATCGCATTCCCTCCCGCGCCCCCCTTTTTAGCATATTTGATCACTTTGATTCTGCTCTTTTCTCTCCGCGGTGTGTGCGTGCGTGCGCGCGTGTGTGTTTTCTTCTCCTCCTCCTCCTCCTCTGCCGGAGTTGCCTCCTTTCTCCGGGTGCCGCGCTGCTCTTCCCTCTTTCATTCTTTCTCTCCGTTTCTCCCCCCTCTGCGCACGAAGGATGCGCTTCTAGGTGCTGATCTGCCCTCCTTTCTCTCTTATCATCTCTCCCCCGCCGCCGGCGAGTTGACTCTTTCCCTATGTGTGTGAGGCGGCGGCGGCAGCAGCAGCAGCGGCTCCACCGGCGGCGGCAGCAGCGGCAGCAGCAGCAGCAGCAGCGACTCCACCGGCGGCGGCGGCGCTAGACGCGGCGGCTCCGGGCCCGACCCGGAGGCTTCGGCGGCGGCGGCGGCGGCGGCGGCGGCGGCCCGGGCGGCCCGCGGGGAGCAGCGAGCGGCCTCCGAGAGCGGCTGCGGCCGCGGCGTCCGGAGCGAGCGCGGCGCGCGCCAGGCGCCCGGGGCAGGAGGCGGCGGCGGCCCAGCGCCAGGACGACGCCGCGCAGCGCCGGACGCGGACCACTTTCATGCTGATTCCCCCGGACCCGGGCAGAGCTCCGGCCACTCCGCGGGCCGCCGGCCTCCGCCCCGGCCTGCCTGGCTTCCAGGGCGCGCCCGCGCCCGGCGCCTCCGCTCTCCCAGTCCTCCTGATTTCGATGGCTTTCCTGAATGGCTGACTGTGGGCTGCCCTGGACTTGGCCCCCGGACAGTCGCCTCTCCTTCTCCTCTTCCTCCTCCTCCTCTTCCTCCTCCTCCTCCTTCTCCTCCTCCAACTCCTCCGCTGCACACTAGATCCGAGAGCGAGAGAGTGAACGAGAGAGGGAGAGAGGGAGGGAGAGTGAGAGCGAGCGAGATCTTTAGAGAGATTTTTTTTTTTTTTGCCTCCTACTTCTGTCTTGAAGCCAGACAATCGACTTGCAGCTCTCCCTCCCCTCCCTCTCTCCACGTTCTGCTCCCACTCTCTTTCCCCTGTCCTCTTGCCCTCCCCTCTTGACGGAAAGCCCCCCGAAACCAACAAAGCTGAGCCGAGGGAAACAAACAAAACAAACACACCGGGCCAGACAAGCAATCGACAAAACTTTGCAAAAGCAAAAACAAAAAACAAAAAAGGAAAAACTAATCAACCTCAAATCAACTAGCCCTGAGCCACCCGGGGCGCCCTCCCGCGCCCTCTCGCACCCTCGCACACACAAAAGGCGGCGCGCCGGAGCCCGAGACCCGGGAGCCGCCGCCACCCCGCCGCCGCCCGCAGCCAGGGGAGCAGAAGTCCGGACGCGGCCCCCATAGATATGGCAATGGTAGTCAGCACGTGGCGCGACCCCCAGGACGAGGTGCCCGGCTCTCAGGGCAGCCAGGCCTCGCAGGCGCCGCCCGTGCCGGGCCCGCCGCCTGGCGCCCCGCACACGCCACAGACGCCGGGCCAAGGGGGCCCGGCCAGCACGCCAGCCCAGACAGCGGCTGGCGGCCAGGGCGGCCCTGGCGGCCCGGGCAGCGACAAGCAGCAGCAGCAGCAGCACATCGAGTGCGTGGTGTGCGGGGACAAGTCGAGCGGCAAGCACTACGGCCAGTTCACGTGCGAGGGCTGCAAGAGCTTCTTCAAGCGCAGCGTGCGGAGGAACCTGAGCTACACGTGCCGCGCCAACCGGAACTGTCCCATCGACCAGCACCACCGCAACCAGTGCCAGTACTGCCGCCTCAAAAAGTGCCTCAAAGTGGGCATGAGACGGGAAGGTATCGGCCTCTCATTTCTTCCCCCTTCGCCCGCGGTCCCGGGGCCCTGGGTGCGTTTGGCTAGCCTGCTCTGGGTAAGGACACAGAAGCCCCGAGCTCTCCCCGTGTTGCAGTCGGAGGGGATTTGGTACTAGGAGCGGGGGTCTGCACTGCAATCCAGATCAGCCCCCACCCCCCACTACAGCCCGCATGCTTTAGCAGACTTTCCTTCTCCACTCTTTCTCCCTCTCCCTCTCTTTCCCTCTCTCTTCGGACTGCTTTTCCTTTCCTTTACATTGATTGAGAGTTCATTCGAGTTCACCTTCCTGAAAGGAATGGGTTGTTGTTTGTTGTTGTTTTAAAGTCCCCCCTCTCTCTTCTCTTTCTCTCTTTCCTTGTTTTTCCTGCATGTTCAACATATGTCCCTCCTCCTTACCCCTCTCCCCAACCCCCACCTTCTCAAAAAAAAAAAAAAAAAAAAAAAAAACCAACCTGAGATTGTACTTTTGTACAGGAGGTTCAAATTACAAATGGCAATTTTATGCACTTCGCCGTATTAACGCTGCCGCCTGGGCAGAGCTCATGTGACCCCTCCGTGGATTAACATTCTGCTTTAAAAAATACCTCTTGTTTTCTTTTTTTCCTTTCACTTTTGAAACGTTGAGAGCACTGTAGGGAGTAGGAAAGTGTGGGCCAGGGGCCTTGGGCCGCTGCTTTCCCTCTGCGCCAGTTCGGTCTTTGTGATATAAAATTATCCCAGAGCCGGGAACAGTGCTCTACCAATGGCGCGCTCCGCGCCGGGCGCGGGCTCCGGGTTGGAGCGAGCCAACGCCGGGGGTTTCTTTGTGTTTCTGCGAGAGCTACTCTCCGGGTCCTGAGTCAGATAACAGCGGGTGCCTGAGCCTCACTGGCTTTCTCCGATCGTCACGGGCCTTGTCTGGGCTTCGCCAGCGCCCCACGCCTGCTCCCAGCCTCTCTCCGGCTTCCTCTCCTCTCTGACGGCCTCTCTCTCTTTCTCTCTCCGCCCTTTTCTCCCTTGTCTCTCCTCCTCCGAGCTGAGCTCACGGATCAGGCAAAGACGCCAGACCTAGACTCTGTCTCTCGCCGGGGTTTCCCTCCTGGGCTAGGGTTGAGGTTACAAGGTTTGGGGACAGTCGTTTAAAGGTGGCCACAGGTCATCTGGAGTAAACCTGGTGCAAATCGTCTCACCCTCCCCCTACATTCCCCTCTCGTTCCTTCTCCAATCAATAAGAAATACCAGCTGTTTAGCAGTTTAAAAAAAGAAAGAAAGAAAGAAAGAAAGAAAGAAAGAGAGAGAGAGAGAGAGAGAGAGAGAAATGAAAGGTGCCCTCAGAATATGCTACATCCCGCTTACAGCTCCAGGGACCCCATTCAAAGTGACCAATTCTGTGTCCTCGGCGGACTTAGATGGGCCTTGCAGGCAAGTGTTGATTTCTGGCGATCAGAGCTGGCCTGGGAGATGATTTGTGAGGAGTGGTTGCCTGCCGGCCCGCAACAAACTCTTGGGTCTGTCTGCAGCAGGCCTGCCTGTTTCTTGGTGCTGTTCTAGGGTCTGGGACAGGTTGGTGTCTTGTAGAAGGATGCGGGACCAAGGCTGATCATTAACTATGGAGTGTCTCCTTTCCTCCTACAGCTGTACAGAGGGGCAGGATGCCGCCCACCCAGCCTACCCACGGGCAGTTTGCGCTGACCAACGGGGACCCCCTCAACTGCCACTCGTACCTGTCCGGATATATTTCCCTGCTGCTGCGCGCGGAGCCCTACCCCACGTCGCGCTTCGGCAGTCAGTGCATGCAGCCTAACAACATCATGGGCATCGAGAACATTTGCGAACTGGCCGCACGGATGCTCTTCAGCGCCGTTGAGTGGGCCCGGAACATCCCCTTCTTCCCTGACCTGCAGATCACGGACCAGGTGGCCCTCCTTCGCCTCACCTGGAGCGAGCTGTTCGTGTTGAATGCGGCACAGTGCTCCATGCCCCTCCATGTCGCCCCGCTCCTTGCCGCTGCTGGCCTGCACGCTTCACCCATGTCAGCCGACCGGGTGGTCGCCTTTATGGACCACATACGGATCTTCCAAGAGCAAGTGGAGAAGCTCAAGGCACTGCACGTCGACTCCGCCGAGTACAGCTGCCTCAAGGCCATAGTCCTGTTCACCTCAGGTAGGAAGGAGACCTGTTCTCAGGTACCCAAGAACTCCCAGAACAGAGTTAGGGCCTTGGAAAAATGGCCAGCCCAACTTCCCCCTTAAAAGACCAAACCGTATAGTGCATTTTGAGGTAGGAACGTGATATAACTGCAGGCTTGTCCTAGGATGCAGAAGGATGCCTCATACATCCTTATGTATGGAGTCATACATAACATACATACATACATACATACATACATACATACATACATACATACGGGCCCTTAGGGCCTCTCAGACCCCTTCCTTTCATGCAATAGCCAACCTAGAATGTACTCTGTTGCTCCTTCCTAAGCCCAGGCCCTCTGGACCTAGTTAGCCCCCAGGGAATCACCTCAAGCTCTGGGATTTATTTATTTATTTATTTATTTATTTATTTATTTATTTATTTATTTATTTATTTGGCACCCTGACTGGAACCTCAAGAAGATGGCCCTGGGCACATTGCAGCCCTGGCATCATCTCTGTAGGAGAAACTTTGTCCCTGCAAGGAGAAAGTTTGCCTGTGAACTCAGTAGGAGTTGGGGCACCAGGCAACTCCAACCTGAGAGCAGCAATTTTCAAAATCACATTTTCATTAAAAATAATGCAGGAAAGGGGGATGCTGTCAGTATGGGTCAGGAGGGACTAAAGAACTACCATAATTCCAAAATTCTGCAGGGGGCTAAAGGCTGGCCTCTGGCTTCCCCTGTTCAGGCAAACACTTGAGGCAATTTTGAAGCAACCCAAAGTGTGTGCCAACTTGGGCTGGATCTGAATGTTGCTGGAGATATAAAACCATCATTGACTGCATTAGGAAATCTAATTAGTTTGCATGTAGTTTAACCTGTGTGAGTAACAGATCTGATATTCATTAACTCTTGAGGCCAAATGATGTTTGAAAAGTGTCTGGCTTTCCATTCTGGGCCACACCTGAACCTTTTGGCTGCCTCCAGTCTCAGTTAAGCCATAGCCCAGGTGGGTGGAAATCACCCCCACCATTTTAAGTTCTCAGTTGATTCCTTTGTCATGGTTGAGAAGTGAAAGGGGTCTCTGACAAAGAATAACAAACATTTGACATTGACAAGGCCTGGAACCTAGTCACTCACTCCAGATCCTTAACCTTATAGTCACAAAACTGGAAGAGTCTGTGTTTATGGTACTGTGGTAGGAGTCTCTTCTTTATTGTTTAAAGAAGTCTGGGAACCAAATCATTAGCTGAGTGTCCTGCAGACTCATTCTCAAACACACACACACACACACACACACACACACACACACACACACACACATACCACACACACCAGGTCACCCCAAACCCTACTGTCCAAAGTCCTCAGATAATCAATCAGAGGGCACCACTCTGGCCAGGCCAGAGCTGTATGTAGAGGACTGAATCTGGTTTATTCTTCTCATGAGTCTGTCCTATCTAAAGTGTTTGCTTGACACAAATATAGTGGCAGACTAGTCCTGTCCCTTAGCCACCTTCATCCCCTTCTCATAACCTGATGCCCATGTCCTCAGATGATGGAGGTGGCTGTTGATTTCTTGATATCATTATTAATTCTTCCCCTTTCCCCTTGGTCTTTCAAGGAAAGAAATGCCTGGCACTGACGAAACAGTTTAATTTATTACTGTTTGCAAGATGTGGAGGCCTGTGTGGAGAATGCAGATGGCCTCACAAAGAGATAAAGGTCCCTGTTATCTGATTCAGAGGGAGACACACAGTTCCAACCAGGAGGCAAGGAGCCCTAGACAAACAGATCTTTCATTCCTGGACACAGACACCTAGGCATTCTGTAGACACATGAAGTCCTGGACACAGTGGAGGAGGTTGCATGTGTGTTCTGGTGGTGGTGACTGTTTTTTTTTTTTTTTTTTTTTTTTTGAATATCTGTTTTAATGATTCACAATATGCATATGTCTTAACCCCAGTCTTGTCTTGGGAGCCCTGAAAGGTCAGGTCACAACCTGAACTGCCTTCACCAAGAAGCCTCTCATTTCAAAGGCACTTATTGTAATTTCACGTATCAGAAAAAAATAGGAGAGAGAGAGAGAGAGAGAGAGAGAGAGAGAGAGAGAGAGAGAGAGAGAGAGAGAAGTGTTTTCCTGAAGATAACTGGAAGGGGGATGCTGCTTCTTGGAGAGACCTGGGCTTAAAAAAAAAATAAAGGGGGGTGGGAGAAAAGGGAGAGAGAAGAAAAGGAGGGGAAAGAAACAGCTCAAATGAACAGAGAGATCACAGTTTGCATGGCTGCTCTTCAATAGGCTAAACTGACAAGATCAGTTTTAAAGGGCCACTTAAATCAGTTTCAAAGACTGGAGAAAAATGAGTCGCCCTCTTTGGGGAGAATCTGAGGCAGGGTCTTGGACGCCATTACTGAAAGCTGGGCCAGGTTGTCACACTAACACCCCCCCCCTTCCCATGCACACTATATAATAAGCCAAATTCAGAGGATGGGAAAAGAAATATTGATGGTTGGATTCTGTCTGTCTGAGTAGTTTGCACCAATACACTCTATCTTGGGCCTCCCAATGACCCAGCCTGAGGACTTGGGCAATGAAAGCCTGCATCACCCAAGCGTGTTTTATTTTAAAGTAAACACTCCAGGACCATCTCAAGCTTTGTCACATCTCTCCTCCCCCTCTAAGTTTTCAGTGTATAAGCATTTCCTCCAGTTTGACAGAGCACTGTAGGCACACCTCAGGTGACCCATTTCAAACCTCTTAATCTGATGAATTCTCTCTCCCTCCTTTTCCCACTTTTTTTTTTTTTTTTTTTTTTAACTTTCTTCCAGATGCCTGTGGTCTGTCTGATGTAGCCCATGTGGAAAGCTTGCAGGAAAAATCCCAGTGTGCTTTGGAAGAGTACGTTAGGAGCCAGTACCCCAACCAGCCAACACGGTTCGGAAAGCTTTTGCTTCGTCTCCCTTCCCTTCGCACGGTCTCCTCCTCAGTCATAGAGCAATTGTTTTTCGTCCGTTTGGTAGGTAAAACCCCCATCGAAACCCTCATCCGGGATATGTTACTGTCCGGCAGCAGTTTTAACTGGCCATATATGGCAATTCAATAAATAAATAAATCAAAATAAGGGGGAGTGAAACAGAAAAAGAAAAGGCAAAAGACTGGTTTTGTTTGCTTAATTTCCTTCTGTTAAGAAAGGATGTTACAAGTTTGCTAAAAGAAGAGAGGGGAAGAATTTAATGGACTGTGAATTTCAAAAGAGAGAGAGAGAAAGAGACTGCCAAATGAACTTTTACAGAATGCATTAAGAAAAAGAAAACAACTCCTGTGTTGGGCAGAACAACTTGCTACTTATCATTTTTGTATAAAAAGAAAATTAGTCTTTTTTTTCTTTTTGGTAAATTTTTGAAAAATATTGCTAAAAGTGCATTTAAGAGATTGGGAAAATATTAGCAGAATGGACAAAGTAAGTCATTTTTTTCCAAATTATTAATTGTCCTGTGTCTATGTACCTCTAGCTGTTCTCTCTTTTTTTTTTTTTTTTTTTTTTAACTTTTCTGGTTCCAAACCAGTTTATTCTGTGGTTCTATAATAAGTTTTGATATAATCTTGGCTTCTTAAAAAACTGTGTATCATTAAAATATATGTTCTGCAAGAATTAAAACTGAGTCCATGAAAATAGCATAGGAAGACATAAAACTTTAAAAGGCAACTCAGAGATGGTGGAAATGCACTTACAAGTGGTGGCCAAATTTTTTTTTTAGGTGAAGTTGAGCACTCTAATTAGCAAGCTGGAGGAATCGCTTCAACACTTAGCTTCCCCCACCCCCACCCCATACCATGACAAACCTAGCTTTTTAAAAAATATTTTAAGAAAGAGAAGGAACTGTGGAATTTATTGGCAGCCAAGGAATGTGTCCAAGACACAAGCTGAGGTTTTGAATAAAAAGTGAACTTTTGTAATTTGAATTGGGTCTCCCCACCCCCTTAGTTCCTGAATTGTTATGAATCCTATATCTGTTTGTATATTTGCAAGCCCTTTGTATTATAATTGTTGATATTTCCCCTTTTTAAAAAAATACCATTGAAATCAGCATGACAAAATAACACTGTTGGCACTTATAGGTAACGTGATTGATTCAGTATCTTAGAGTTTACAGTTTGTGTTTTTAAAAAAACTGAAGGTTTTTTTTTTAAGTGCAACATTTCTGTATACTGTAAAAGTTATAATAACTGAACTGTTTGGTCGAGTCTTTGTGTGTTATATTCCAAGGAAAATTGAAAGTATTCAGAAATTAAAATATTATTTGATATCTGAAACCTGCTTGGCTGTCCCCACTCACTGTCTTTCCATCGAGCTGAGCCCCTGTGAGTTCTCGCTGAGCCAGCGGGGGCCCCATTTGTTTACTCCCTCAGTCAGTTTGTTCAAAGGTAGTCTAGTGTATTTGCCTGTTTAATTTGGGTGTGGGGGGGGACTGAAGTTAATGGTTTATCTATGGTTTAGGAAGTGCCACACTGATATAGTAAGCTACCCCCATTCACCTAATCCTCCTTTTAATTAAAAATGGATTTTCCAGGAAAAAAAAAAAGGCCCTTATATTTGTCACACTTAAGTGCCTGCTTAGGGAAGGTATTGTGCAAAGTATTAGAAATCTTGAGATCAGTATCTATTTTATGATCAGAAAAAAATGCTCTTTTGTACATTTCTGACAGTTATGCAGAGGACTGTTCAAGCAAGCTAATCACAGAACTGTAAATAGAGGGCAGTTGTTTGCAATGAGTTTTTCCTTAAGTAAGTGTGATTTTTTTAAAAAAAAAAATATTCTGTGGTTCTCATCTAGCGTGGCTGTTGAGAGGATTTTGAATACAGTGATGTAGCTGCTAGCGATGAAGGGTCTGTTTTTCATGTATATATGATAACTTGCAGTTGCCCTGCCTTTCCCCTCCCCCTCCCTCTTCAGTCTGTGAGAGCATGGCCACAGGTCAGGGGAATCATTACCATTGGAGTTATGTACATTAAAAAATGAACATTTCAGATTGTATAAAAAACAATCTGCACTGCTCTGGGATCCTTCGGTCTTAGAAACTAATTTTTGAGAGAGAGAGAGAGAGAGAGAGAGAGAGAGAGAGAGAGAGAGAGAGAATAAAGAAAACTTTACAGGGTGTGCTGATTTGGGAAGTCAACTATTCAGTTCAGTCCCTTATTCTCTTTTCCTGGTTTGGAAAAAGCTCAGTGCTGGGAACTTGTATTTGTTCTTATTTAGTTTCCAAGCTACCCTTCCTGACAATACTTTTACCATGTTGTGGTTTAATCTTAAAACGAGGGAGGGGGCTGATGACAGAGGTGAAAGAAAAGAGAGGTCGGTTTGCCCAGTGCATTAAACTTTGATGCTCAGTTCTGGTTCATACATGCAGACCTGAAAACTGCTTGACTTAGTCAGAGATCTCTATCTGACCCTCAGCTTCCCTCTGTAGATATATAGATATATAAATATAAATATGAGTATAAGTATGTTTTGCAGCACAGCATCTGACCTGTAGATGGAGGTTTTGTTGGTTGTTTATTTTTTCCCTCTTGCAAGTGCTACCCATGTGAGTGTGTGAAGTTTCTCTACTAAGTAAAACACAGGCCCTTTTCCTTGTTTGTTTTGTGTTAGCTTATTGTAAACAGCCATTTGTTGTAAATTATTATTGGCATTAAATTATAATTTATGATTTTCAAAGCAAAAGACAGTCCCTGTTTTATTATGCTTTTAAGTATGTGTTCTAGGCGTTGAAAAAAAAATCTGACTCTAAGTTTCAGCAATGAGCTTGGGGGTCTTTGAGGCAGAAAAAAACAGGACTTCAAATTTTTCAACGGGTTAAAATAAAACCCCTTGTATACGTTTAGAGTGGCCGGAGGAGGATCTGTTTAGAGTCTTGAGTTCGGTTTAAGTTTATTGCATTTAAAGAAAGTTTTTCTTTTCACGCTGAGTTAGAACAAAAGATCTTTGCTGCGGCTGAATTAGACAAAAGACGAGGGCTGGGACCCAGCGAGTGCGTTCTGTGTGAAATTGACGAGATCTTTTTAAAAAGCTGCTAAACATGGCGACTCTTTCCCTTTAAGTGTCTCTTTTTCCTTGCTGGGTTTTTTTTTTTTTTTTTTTTTTATCTCCCTCCTCCATCTGATCTGAGCTCGCTTTATTTCTTTTCCCAACCCCACTCCCCCTCCTCCTGGCGCTCGGTGGTGAGAGAACCCAGTTAGACGCGAAATGCAACAATGGTCCGAGGAGAGAGAGAGGGGCGATCGCTCCTTCTTGCCACTTTCAAACAAACCTGGGAGAAGATTGAGCTTCGGGGGAGAAGGAGGGGGTGGTTCTAGCCAGTTCGCTTGGGTCAGGGTTGCCCTACCTCGGCCTTTCACGTAGTGCTTGGCCGGGCCGGGGGAGGGGGGCGGGGGGTGAGGGGCTGGGGCTCAAAGTTAGCGGGCGATGTCCGGGGCTGGATCCCTGGCGAAGGCCTGGTGTAGCATCGGGCCGGCGGCGGGGACCGGATCGGGAGTTGGCAGCGGCTGCGGGAAAGTGCCTGGCCCCCCGCCCCCGCCCCCATCGCCTGCGCCCCAGCAGCGTTCCGCCCTAGCCCGGCAAAGTCCGGGGTGCCGAGAGCGCCCAGCTGCTCTCCCGGGACGTGCACCGAGCGGCGACGGGCGGGGGGTGGGGGCGGGGGGCGGTCAGGGGGAGCTTGAGCGTGTGAAAACTCTGCCTGTAAGCTCGCTTTTGACTTGGTCCTATGAGCTGAGCCAACATGGCGTCTCCCATTGCACTGCGAGCGCCGGCTGCCAGGCACCGCACGGCCGAGTAATAGAAAACACATTGGTTACCAAAAAGGAAGAAAAAATAAAAGGGGGTAGGGGGAGGACTAAGGGCCATTCGGTCTGCAGGCAGAAATCCCTCTTTTAAACTCTGGCTGGCAAGTGGGAGCAGCCCTCGATTATTGTGTAATTAAAGCAATAGCGTTTGCAGAGAAAATGTTGGTGACCCAGGACCCTAACCCTTCTTTTTTGACGTCCCCACCCCCTCCATATATTCTGGAGAGTTGATTTCTTGCACCCTCTCCTTCCAGAATCAAATGCGAAGAATAAAAATCGGTATCCACAAACGATCTTAAGTGTTTGAATGGTATAGGGGGAGGGGGAGAAGCCAGTATTTACAGACCTGGGTCAGTTCCCCGCGCTCATTAAAGCAGAGGCTACGCTGGGCTTCAAGCGGGCCGGGGACCTTCTTTGGGGGGAGGGAGGAGAAGCGCTGCTAACCTCGCCTGACGTTCTTACAACTTGCTGCTTACTTGTCAAAGTTGTGAGAAAGGTGGCTTTGATAGAGATTTGATAGCGATGTGACTGGTGGGTAAAACCGAAAAGGGACCTAGGCCCACTTCCGTAAGAGTGGTCGCTGGGCCCAGTTCTGTGAGAGCTCTTCTAGACTGAGCCCCAGGCTGGAAAGCATCTTTAGAGAGACAGAATCTCTTTCTCTAGTAGGTTTGAGAGCAGGTGAGGGTGGCAGGGGCACAGATTGGCCTCCCAGAAAGTCTTCCCAGGCCTCTTCGGAGACCTTAGATTGGGACCCATCCGCTCTGGCTAGGTGGGAGAAATCGTCTTCTCTGTCCAGTTCCGAACCTAGCCTAGGACTGGGGAACCCTATCAACCACCTGGGTGGGGAGTGAGGTACTCTGAATTCCAGGCCCTGTCAAGATTTATTGAAGTTGGGTTTTAAAAAACGTGCTTCAGATGATTTTTCCCATTTTCTCAGATTTCAAAGGCTCCCCGCAGTGCGGCTGCCTAATTAATGGTGAAATTCAACTAAATCTAATTATGCAGTAATTTTAAAGCAGTTAGTGCTGGGCGTTGGTTTGTAATAGGACCCCGGTTTTTTAAAGTTTGTTGACTGTATTGGTTTAGGGGAAAGCTATCTCTTGTATGGTAAAGAAAAATGGGGAAGGGTTTTCCTGCTCCGAAGGGGAGGGCTCAGGACTGTTTGCCATCCCACCCTCATCCCTAAGTCCTATTCAGTCTCCTTTCTCTCTTCTCTTGTTTTCTCTTTCATGCTCCGGCTAAAAAGCTGAGCGAGGTGCTAACTCTTCAAGCAGTACCAGTTTCCTGATGAAACAGGAAAGGGAGAATCTATCCTTTGGAGACACAAAGGGCCAGACTGGTACCGGCCCTCTTGGATGCATCCGTAAAGACTTGAAAACTGGGAAGGGACTCCCAACTCCTCTAATCCAGAACAGATTTCCCCCCAGCATCCATTGTCATTAAGGCGCAAAGCTGACTCTTGGAGTTATAAATCTTATCGTCCTTCTGATAACACACTTGTAATAAGTTAGCGTCCCATTCAATGTGAATTGTAAAACTGCCTCATTTAATATGGCATCTGTGCCATTAACCCCCCCCCCCCCCTTGCCTAGTGACTTGCAGGTCTGGCTTTGGGGCTAACGGGGAGGTCCCTTACTACTGACTGGGCTTCTGGAGTTGGGCAGAGGAGAAGAAAGGTGTCAGAGATAGGTTACTGGCTTCCACCTTGGGATCTTAGGCCGGGTGAGAGATGCCCAAGGCAAAAAAGGGTCTTATGGGGGTGGTGTCCCTCTCTTCAAGCCCCCCCCCCACTGGCCCCTGAAAATGACATTCCTTGAAAGAAACATGCTTGTGATTAGCTAAGCAAACACATGTGCTTTCGGAGTTGGACCTTCGTTAATTAGCTGAACAAAGGGCCGTTTTGCTTTTTACCTTTTGCTGGGAAGAGTGTGTTATTTCAGGAGTGTCGCGGGCTCTCCTCTTTTCAATTGCAGCCACGACGTTAATTTTATTGGGATTACTGATGGGAAATGAGGTGGCGCAGGCTTCCGAGAGGAAAAGCTTGATCATTACTCCCTTTGGAACTATATTTTTCCACCCAACCTCCTGCTCGTGAGGAGGGGGTTGGGGGCGAACTGCACAGCAAGTTCGGAGCAATTGGAATCAGGCTCGCGGTACGTTGATCTCGGGTGACAGAGCGTGTGTTGAAGCTGAACTCTATAATTTGCGCTTCTGTTCCTTTATTAGGCCTGGACAACGAACTAATGAGCTTTGGCCCAGTACAATGTCACTTGTATTTATTTTCTTATGGCAACTTTGAGATAGCGGAAGTGCTCCTTACCAGGAGCCAGGAAGGGCCAAGAGTTCGGTCCGATGCTATGCGGGATGGGGTCGGCGGCTGTGTCCCCAGGGAGTGAGGACAAACTGAGAGCCATAGCAAGGCTGTTGGAGTAGAGGCACTGAGCCATTAGGGAGAGGCCTTTGGGGCTCTCTGGAAAGCGTTAGGCCCTTTAATGTCTTGGGCACCCCTTCAGGTTCATCATTCAGAGTGGAAGTGGGTGGGGGGCCTAGCCCAGAACAAGTTCTCAGTTAAGAGATCGTCCGAGGCTTATAGGGGGTATCCGGATTTCGGTTTGGTGATGGGCAGAGGAGAAATCCTGCCGTCCAACTTGTCAGGTCTAAGAGACCTTTAAGCCAGCAGGCATGCCCTGCTGGGTGGTAGAAACATCTGCTTATACTGCTATAGGCCTGGCCTAGCTCTGTACTTATTTTGTTGGGAGATGTGAGGCGAAGGGTGTCCTAAACAGGGTTTTAGGACTCTGAAGTTCCGTAAGTCCCTCCTAATTCTCCCTAGTTTAGCTGGAGAGATCTGATATAAAGTGAAGAGAGGGGCGGAGGCAGCGTGGGCATCCCTTGTGCTCTAGCAGAGCGAATAGGAGACCCCCATGCGGGAATTGATGAGGACTAGGAAAGGGAAACCCCAAGCTGCTAGTGGAGCCCGATGCATCTCTCTACAACCTGAGACTTCCCGTGGTTCTCGCCTTGTGCCTCGCCTCACCAAGCAAGCCTTGTTAATAACGCCCAGGCTCGATGGCCCCCGCCCTCCCCATCTCTCCACGCTTCATCCCTCTGCCTTACCACCCCCTCCCCACCTCTTCCTTCCTTCCTGCAAATGGGTGTTAACGTGGGTCTTTATGTTCTGTCTATAACTAGGATGTAATCACGCGCCCCATGCCTCTCTCTAAAAGCATTTAATAAATGTCTATTAAAGCGCTACAAATGTAAGATGAATTTAGTGGCGCGGCTGCCTCCCTGAATCCAAACGGTAATGATGGATTTATCAACGGGGATTCGCCTTCAGCACAGCGAGGGAGGTTTACTCAGCAAATATGTCGGCGAGCACCCACCCAAATACAATCATTTGACCCCCTGCGGGCGTTAGCCACTGTGCCCCTTCCCAAAGCTAGGCAGGCAGGTCAGGGTCGTTGGGGCCAACTCCCTACCGGGGAGGACCAGAAGGAAGGTCTCATCCATCTCCTGATGTCTAACCCCCTCCTCCTCTGTCAAAGGCCTTCGATCTTTCTCTCTTGGAGAGTGTGGGGGTATCTAGCTTACAGATTTACAAGTGGGGAGTAAAGGTTCTAGGGGCAGGATGAAGTGTCTTGACTGTCTCTGAGACATCAGCGAGTGCCCCAGCATCCTTCTTGGTTTGGCAGAGATAGCAATTGTTCCTGAATCTGCAGTTGTGGAGTTTAAATATCCTGGCTTTGGCCACATCTAGAGGTCTGGGATCTTATGGGCACAGCTCTAGGACAGATGATTCTGGTCTTCAGGCCTTCCGAGAGGCTCAGTATGCCTTATCCACCTTCCTCGGACTCTTTAATCCCACTAAGACCAACCAGAGGTAGCTTTCAAGAGTATGGCAAAACTTCCAGGCCTTTCCCCCTGTTCCCCTCAAACCTGACCCTGCCTTGAACACCTGGCCATTTAAAGTTCTCTGGACCATGGATTTTCAGAATTCGGTTTGGGTTGTGTGATCTTTAACACCCACAGTCCCATGAACTACCACATTTTTTTCTTTTTCTTTTCTTTTTTGTCTTTTCTCTTTCCTTTTTTTTTTTTTCCCCTGAGGCTGGGGGAGAAAGTGCTGGCCTGTTCCATCAAGCCCAGTTCGCATTTGCTTTGGCCTCTGAATCCTCTTTCTTCTTTGGAAATTTCATTGAGATGTCTCTGTACTTCGCTTGTCAGTTATCTTTGTTCCTCTTAAATAAAGGGCTTTTAAATGGACTTATTGCTCCCAGCGTGGGTTCCTCTCTCTAAATGTTAGAAAATTGTGCCATCTACCCGCTATGCTGAGTACTGTCACACTTGGAGACCTTGGGGACCTCCGGACTGGCTTCAATGCTGCAGTGTCAGGGGCCGCTGCGGGTAGCAGGAGGAGGGGCAGCTCACGTGGATTTTTACAGCTCTCCGCCTGCAGCCAGCCCTCGTGGCCGCGACAGGGCACGGCCCGCGGTGCGCGGAGCCTCCTGCTTTATGGCGGCCAGAAACTTGGCTGCAGCGCTTGATCCCGGACCAAATCGCAGGCGTGGCGCCGGGGCTCTTCCCTTCTTCTTGATGCTGTTGCCTGAGGGGGCACCTGGGTTGGCTTTAGAGTGGGACAGCCACTATGGGTCACGGATAACAGAGGACAATGAGGCGAGCAGGGCCTGTCCGGGAGGGGCAGGAGGAGGTTGTCGCCGCACGGTTTAAGAGCTCTCGGCAACGTCTGCCTGGAGACTGACTGAGGCAGGAGGAGAGCGAGGGCGGCTGAGTGGCTTCCCACGGCTCTTGGCCAGAGAACTCCTGGCTGAGTGGTTGGAATACAACTTTCAGATTTGTTCTAGTCCTGTTCGAAAGGGCAGAACTTCTTTCCTTAAGCGGAATGCGGTTTTGACGGAACGCTTCTGAACAAGTCAGGTGTGTGGTGTGGGGTCTCCTCGCCATGACCCCTCCGGAGTAAAAGAGCACTCACAACCGCAGGTTATTTTGAATGAGTTAAAATGGATTAACAGTTTAAATTTTATTATGTAGCTACCCCTTTCAGATGCGCCCCCCCCCCAGTTTTAACCCATTAGGGGCATTAGCTATTTTTTCCCCCTTCCAAGTGTCAGTTGAGTATGCTTTTGCAGAGGAGGGAAATCTTCGATACGGCGTATGGCTTTTATTACATGTTTCACACTGTTCAAGAAATGGAGTTTTAAGCAACATACAATTAAATCTATATTGCTGTTTGGAGGAGGGCCAAGGAACTCGGCAATCAATTAGTTTAGATCTTTTGATACTTGTTGCTAAAATACAAGTATAAAACTACAACCTCCGGGGCTAGTTGCTCTCCTCCGTTTAAAAAGAAAGTGGACCAGTTAGGAATGTCGTAAGGAATGACAGTTGCTCTGCCTCCAGTTTAGCCTTCGAATTCTTCAGTGATACCCAGATATTTTTTTTCTATTTCCTCCCCGTCTTCACAGCAGTTTCTTGTCTCCTGTTTTTAGCTCCTGTTTTTAGGTTTTTCTTAATAAATTTGCCTTTTAATTGTATTATTTGCAAGTGAATTTTTCATTTATTACTTCCCTTTTCTTCCTCTCATAGCCTTACACCAAGAAGGGGAACTGCTTAATATCCACCAAAGTACACTGTTTTCCCAACAAAGGCAAAATTTATTCTTTATAACCAGTGCAAAGGGAGGGTCTCTCTTGTTTCTTCCTTTTGCTCTCTTGAAAAAAAAAATCACGAGTAATCACCTTTATTGAACAGAAACTGCTGCTTATGTCAAAGTGGCACCATTTCCATTTCCCTGCCCATCTCTGGGGGCAGTCCCTTAGGCTATTGGTACTCTTTTTGGCCTCACCCCTTCATGCGTATAGAGGGGGTGCATATCTTGCCCGGAAGACAAAGAGAGGGCTTATGGGGTCTCCATAGCCCATAAGTGGCTGCAAAGGCAGACAGATAGTTCTGGAAAGAGGAGTGCTGATATATTTTAAAAACCTTTCCCCCCAGCATGTTCTCACCCCCCCCCCCACGGCTTGTAGGAGTGAGGTGTAGGACACCTCTGTCCCCCTCACCAGCCAATGGCTAAGCTATCACCTCCTCCAGGATGGGGTGTTTAGAACATCCCTTCCTCTCCAAAAAGGTTCAGAACCCAGTGAAATGTCTGGGCAGAGTGGAGTGCCCCTAATGGCCTTCAGAAGTGTCTCTTTTCTTCCTAGGAAGTGAAGACTCCATGGCAGGTGGGGTGTTTGCTTAGACCTAGGGCACAAGCCTGGAAGGTCACAGCTCCCTGCTCCAGTAGACTCCCTGCTGATATGACCATGAAAAACTTCTGCCCTAATTGCTAGAAGGTCTGGGAAACATTTTCTCTGCGCTAATTTTATATTTCCCCTTTCCCCCTTCCAACATTAAACATAATTTTGCGCTGTCAGTGTCACTAAGATTGCGGTTTGCTGATGTCTCTACTTGGAAACTCGACCTCCTCGACTCCAATAAGGAGTCGTCCCTGGCTTAGCCAACCAACCGCCTCCGCCTCGTCATCAGGAACTTCTGGGGGTACTGTGATGATGCAGAGAAAAAAAAAGAGGGGAGAGGGAGAGAATGACCAAGGCAGCAAAGACAGTCAGAGGCCCAAAATTCCAACGCCTCTTAGCCTATGATGGAAGTAGAAATGCGTTTAGTTGTTGGCTTATTTGTTTAATAAAATCCACCCTCACCCCGTGTGTGTGTGTGTGTGTGTGTGTGTGTGTGTGTGTGTGTGTGTGTGTAAAACAGAGAACCACTTTTAAGAATTTCCCATTGTATTCCAGCTTGTTTGTTTCTATGTCCTTTCTCTTCACTGGCTCTCTTCTTTACCAACCCTTTACCTTTACCCTGACCTACTAAGTTCCTTCTGGCCAGGTAGAAATTCTCTAGCCCAGGGGTAGTGCTCCTAGACATAAAACTCCATTTTGTCCCTTATGTGTTCTCGCTGAGACCCTGTTCTCTGAGTCCTTTGGTGGCTGACTAGAGCCAAAAGGATAAAGTGACTTCGAATTTCCTTGGCTTTGTGCCTCCCACCATCCAGAAAAGGCATCCAGCTAGAACACAGGCAGGTTTGGTTTGCTCTTTGCTCCTGACTGGAGAACTGGTAGCTGTGTATTTGTTTTTCTTTTCATTGCAAAGAGCTGCTAGATGCTTTCTGCTGTCCGTATCAGTAGCTCAGAGCTACTTTGTACCAAGGCTGGTGGGTTTCAGAGTGATTATCTCATTTCCCTGGTGCAGAGAGAAGCTGCTGGCAGCCCCTGGGTCAGACTTTCAGTGGAGAGCCCATGTCAGGGACCCAACCCGAAGGTTAATTTCCTCTCATTAGCATCTCCATAGTCTGCTTGGATTCAGGCTGCTGTTTGCTGTTTTCTTTAAGCTTAGTATTACTGGTATATTCATATTCATATTCATATTCTCCCTTTTTCTCCCTCCCTCTCTCCATCTCTCCCTCCCTCCCTCCCCGCCTCGCCTCACCAACCCCATTTCCTGAAAAACCATTTCATCAATTTCCAACCAATTTGCCTATTTTTATCCAGGAGCCACCTTCCACAGTCCTATGTTTCTTCACCATGCACATTATTTACAAACATATTCTGGTTGATCTGAGTTAGCTCCTTTCTCCCTGTTCTACTTTCCCTACTTCCCCTGTCTTCTTTCAATAATTGCTAGGAAAAGCAAAACATAAAAAATGGCAAAGTGGTGGGGTGGAGATGATCCTCCCTACCTGGAGAGAAGCTGGAGATTTGTAACCACAGTGGGAATGACAAAGGAAGAGGCGCATGTGGTTTAAGTGAATGAGCGTGTTTATCTGTCTCTTCCTTGTGTCTTTTGAAGGCTTCTCTGAACTGCTTTGATGCTGACTCCACTAAGGCATTTGCGGAAGCCAGTCACAGTGAAGGAACCCAGAGTTAACCTCTTATATCAAATGAATCTTTTCATTTAGAGACCAATAAATCTCAATTCCTAGCTACCTATTGTTGATCCAGCCTGGACTTAGTGAAGCAGGATCCAGGCTTATAGTAATGACCAGATAAAGTTTTTCAAAGTTAAGATTATTTTTCTTTTCTTTCATCAAAAAATATGAAAATTTCCCCCATTTAACAACAACATCTACAAAGTCATAGTTCCCTCTCCTGTGTGCAGAAATATGGGGTTTTTTTTTTTGAGTTTTTTTTTTCTTTTTTTAAAACCGGAGTCTTATTGATTAAAATGGTTCCCCAAACAACAATGCCGAAAAAGGTTATAGTTTAGTTTCTCAACGAGTCTTTATTTTGAAATGTGATTTTGGTGGGGGCTGAAACCATCCAATAATCAATGTAAAATGAGTGTGTGCGTGCGTACGTGTGTGTGTGTGTGTGTGTGTGTGTGAGAGAGAGAGAGAGAGAGAGAGAGAGAGAGAGAGAGAGAGAGAGAGAGATGAGAGAGGATGGAGGATGGTCTAGGACCTAGAAGAGAGATGATACTAGACACATGAAATCCTTTTGGGTCTCTAGGGATGGAATTTGTAAAAGAGCCTGCACAGTCTGCTCCTGGGCCGTAAAGAAATACATTGTTAAGGACAGCAAGACAGACAATGCCCCCAGCTCTGCCTGGAATTCAGGGCTGAGTTAGGCTGAGGGCTTACACTGCTTGCTGCAGCACTGTTCATTTTGATGGCATTTCTGGGCCATTTGAAACGCAACCTTTAGCCAGCTCATGGTATATGGTTACAGAATTTATTTTTCAATTTATTAGCTCCCCTCTCTATTTTCTCTATTTCCTGATACCTTCCCATGAGATTAATCTCCTTTCCCTACTCCCTTTTTCATATTTTCCAGTTTTGTTCTCCCCACAAATGCACAAATGCAGCGGTTTTTTTTTTCCCCCTCTCTTTCTGCTGATCACTCATTTGCTTCCTTTCTCTCTCCTTCCTTAAGAGACAGAGGGAAATGAGAAGAATGGCAGGGGGATTTCCAAATGGCTCCTCTCCGAGTTATTAATTACTGTTACAAGGCAGGTGACTCTTAACTAATAACAAAGTTGTAAATTGCTACTAACTATAAGATATTTCTCATTTGTCAGCTCCGATTTGATTAATATTTGACTCTTTAGAATTATTTCAAGCTGCACTTCTAATCAACTCTACCCATGATACAGATGGCAGACTCCCACCCTGGGATAGGAGCCTACCACTTCGTGATATTTTTCAGGACCTTGCTACCTATCCT